>NC_081800.1:1367600-2567600 GCF_963082965.1 Carassius carassius | reverse complement strand
GAATTGAGTGGTACAACTGAAGTGGTGTGAAAAATGGCTGGATCTGCCCATTTTCCAAACTGACTAATTACAGTGATTAGACACGTTGTAACATTTAAGCTTAAGGAAGGTTAAGGAAAACAGTCTGGCACAGTGGTATAATGAGCACACTCGCACCCTAAAGAGAGCAGCCTAAAAGAGCCCCTAAACAAGGTGCTTAATGCTGTTCAGTTGCTTTGTTACAATCTATATTGTTAAAGTGCTATATAAAGAAAGGTGACTTGACTTGACAAGACTGTTGTAGCCCGAATTGCTTACTGCAAAGCATGCTGAATCTTCTGCTATATTATTGTGTGATTATGAGTTTTGGATCATCTAGCTATTTAAGTGTACCAAAAAAGGTCATTTATAGTGGTATACTGACACTGAGATGTTTTAGATAGCGTCATACAGTTTCTCTGTGTGTAGATTACAGCTCTGCTCACTCTCAACCAGTGTTGGGAAGATTACTTTGGAAATATAATAGGTTACAGATTACAAGTTACCCTGTTTAAAATGTAATAGTAGTGTAACTTTTTCAATTACTTTATTAAAGTAATGTAACTAATTACTTTTGAGTACTTTTGATTACTTTCTAAATTTGTGAAAATTAAAGAATAATAAATAAAAGCATATACATCAACTTAAATACAGATATCTAATAAGCATGTGACGTTTTCTGTGTAATAAACTCCTGAAACATTGGTGTTTTTTTGAAACTGCTGTCTCTGTATATGATGATAGTTTTCTCAAAATAAGTAAAATGCACATGAAGTGACAGAGCAGTTCTAGAAATTATATTTATGTGTTCGTGTACTCCTATATTGAGGCAGCAGAGGTTGAAAACACTGCGAGCTTCAGTAGGCCTATGTGTAGAAAATGAAACCATGTCTTTGCCATTAATTTACAGGAGGGGCGGACTGGGAAAAAAATTCATACTGGAAAATTCAAACTCACACAAACAAATTCATGGACAAAACTATTTTTTTGTATGGACCTGACATAAAAAAGGTTTAAATCTTTAATTTGGGGACATGCAAAATAATTAAAAGTTCTCTCCTGAACTGCACCTTCACTTCCATTTTTCTCTTCAGTCTCTTTATTTTGCCCTGTTATCCATCTCTCTCGTGACTTTAATACTCAAGATTGAACAAAACTATACTTTACAATACAATACTTTACAATACTACAATATCTTTATAGAAAAATCCTAATACTGTACAGGAGTCATGTTTTTCCCTTACAAAAATTAACCTTGCTTTTATTAGCCTATATAAAAGTAAAATAACCTTGTTTTTTTTTTGCAAATGGATTTGTATTTATTTTTAAATAAATACATTTGTAAAATAATTTTACATTTTTGGTTACCACAGTTAAACAATAGTAACCATTTTCCCTGGGTTTATAGTTAAATATTAAAATGTTAATTTTCGTAAGGGTTGTGTTGTTGTCTGTCGTAGCTCCCCCTAAACCTATAAAAAAAATCTGATTTTTTTTTCAGCTAAATTACTACTGTAACATTACAACAGATAATAATGATGTCCTTTATATAGTATTTTGAGTGATGACCGATGAGCAACGTGCTGCTGCTTGATTAAATAAATTAAAAAACAAAGACAAAAAAGCATCTTTACAGATGAAACTGACCTGAAACCCTGAACAGGAGTTCTGCTTCTCTGCTCCAGCTGTCCACTCTCTCTCTCTCTCTCTCTCTCTCTCTCTCTCTCTCTCTCTCTCTCTCTCTCTCTCTCTCTCTCTCTCTCTCTCTCTCTCGCATTGATTACTCTGAGTCTAATCCAAACCGTTTTGCGGAGGCGCGGAGAGCGCAAATTATCAAATGGCGGTTTCGCAAATGATCGCTTTAGTACATTCGGCAGGCAATTATACAATAATGATATTAAATAGTGGGGCAAAATCGGCTGCCAGGCCACCGGGAATTGTCCCGGTTCTCCCGGTGTCCAGTCCGCACCTGATTTCCACAGACACGCAGAATGTGCAAGTCATATATTGCATTTTTGGGGCTTTATATTCACAGACACTAGTCGATGTCATGTTTTGATTCAAGTGTACTGACCTACTTTTGATTTAGTCATCCAAAATGTGGCATATTCCGTCCGCGTTAGGCATTTCGTTTTTATGACTGGATTCTACGAACCAGACTGTATTTCCGCATCCCGGAAATTATTAGGGCAGTATGTCTCAGAATAGTCAGTGCAATTTGGGAAATAAATCAGTTAAATCTGTATGTGGATGTGTGTAAATATTCAAATGTAATCCCCTTTGTAATCGTAAAAAATTTCATAAGTAACTGTAATTTAATTACTCATTTTTTCTTAGTAACTGTAACTAATTACAGTTACAATAATTTTGTAATTAAATTAC
The DNA here is from genome assembly GCF_963082965.1 of Carassius carassius. Taxonomy (NCBI): domain Eukaryota; kingdom Metazoa; phylum Chordata; class Actinopteri; order Cypriniformes; family Cyprinidae; genus Carassius; species Carassius carassius. The sequence continues at coordinate 2,565,200 of NC_081800.1, read as the reverse complement.
GTAACGCCGTTACATGTAACTAGTTACTCCCCAACACTGCTCTCAACCACCTTCATGAGACGCACAGGAGGTTTTTTTACCACAGTACTGTAATACTTCACACATATGCTGCACAATTTTAACTATAATTTACTGGTCACACTTTCATTTGGGGATCGATTCTTACCATTAACTATCTATTAACGGCGCCCTTTGTCTCAATAAACAATAATCTGCTGCTTATTAACAGTTGGTAAGGTTGTTGTTAAGTTACATTTTTAATAACTAGTCCCTAAAATAAATCTACTCCAAATGACAAAAAACCTTCCATGCACAAAGTATCCATCTCTTTGTTTTGATAAATCAATCTATGAACTTACCACCGGAGAACCCATTCACAGACAATGGTAGGACTTTTAAGGATTATTAAGTAAAATAATCCAGATATGATTACACAGGTCCAGTCGGTGATATCAGCAGTCTTTATTGTGTTAGTTCAGTACTTGTTTCTTATGCGGTCTTGGTTGTGGAGTGCGTCTGGAGCTCATGCAGAGGATAATCCTGCAGTGTTCCACTTGAATGGCTTAGACGGCATGAGATGAGGGGTTACAGGGAGGAGCGAGAGAATGAGAGAGAGAGAGAGAGAGAGAGAGAGAGAGAGAGACAGAGAGAATGAGAGAGAAAGAGAGAGAGAGAGAGCAGCAGCAGCTACACTTACACTGAGATCTCAGCATCAGGGGGCTTCAGTCTGACTGTGAAGACCCTGAATGAGAGGCACGGTTTGGCCAATTAAAACATGGATCAAATTATATCACGCAATCATCAAAACAATCCTACTGTATGGGAGTGAAATTTGGGGAGCAATATTAAAATTTGAAATTTTAGATAAAAGTTTAATAGAAAGAACACAATAGGAAGTTGCAAAAAAAAAACATTCTAAGTGTAAACAGAGGCACTTTCTAGCAATGCCTGCAGCGCTGACCTGGGCTTATACCCCTTACACACTGAAATACCAAAAAGAGCTGTTTAATAATAATCAAATATAATCAATTAGACAATTAAGATAAAGACAAATCCTTTCAAAATATCGACTCAGTGATCATGATTTGGAAATTGAGAAAGTGTCACGTTCGGTGATACAAAAAACGAGGAGAGATCCAAATGCAGGTGTGAGATTTATTAAAAGGGCAAATCCAAATGGGGAAACAGTCCAGGCAGGGTCACAACCAGAAAATCCAATAAAACATGAAAACAAAACAAAAACACACGGCGAGAGCAGACTATGAAATGTATCACACATAAGACAAGGACTCCGTGACAAAGACTCAGACAGACCGGGTATAAATACACAAAATGATAATGGGGAAACTGGAGACAGGTGGGGAACAATCAATTAACTAAAACAAGGAGGAAGGTGACCAAATAAGGATACAGGAAGTGATAATATGACAGACACCGTTGGAACGGAGGACACCTAGTGGACACCCAGGGAACACAACCCAGACACTGTGACAGAAAGGAAGACATAAAAGATCCTGGACACCGAGAGAAGAGCGATTATACAAACACTGTGAGCTGAATCAAACAGAGGATGAGAAACACTTTCCTCTCGTCTGCTCCAAATACACCACTACAAGAGACATACTCTCCACAGTCTGAAGCACTGAATTGTTCATTCTTTGCTCTAAATGACTAAATTACACCATACACACCACATCAAATGGTTAATCCATTGTATTCATTTGGTTTATTTTACATACTCTTTATTGTACATAATTGTTACAATTAATATTAGATATACTGTTTGCTCTTTTTCCCTCTTATTTATTACTCATTTATTGTCTCCTTTATTACTTTGGTGCTGTTATTATATTCTGTATTTTACATATACTTCAAATGCTTTGGTAACACTACAATACAAATGCCATGCCAATGAAGCAGCTTGAAGAGAGAGAGAGAGAGAGAGAGAGAGAGGTCCTGTCGGGAGGCAGCACACTGGGGAACATTGTGATGGAAAGCTTCTGGGTCGCTCTGGTGAGGGGAAATTTGTGCACTTTGTGTTTTTAAGATGAAGCTGTGGAACCCGTCATATTGTAAAATTAAACTCAACAAACAATCACATCAAACCAGTCAAGCTGACCAATAACTGAAGCTTAAGCTTTGATTCTCTAGAAAAACGCTCTGAAACGGTGCACCTTCAGAGCTGGAATGACAATAACCACATCACACTGCTACTACAATACTACATCCAACATGTGCATCTGGAAAATAGCTTGTCAATCTTTCCTCTGTTTTCAGGACTGTCCGTTCATTATTTGAATAATTTTAAGGTAACATTTAAGATAAGGGTAAACATGCTCACTATTAACCAAGGGTTTTTCCACCAAGGGTTTTATTGACAGAAAGCAGGTAGTTGTTAAATATAAAGATTAAAGGATCTAGAATATGATCATGCAGAATAAGACATTAATATGTGCTTTATAAGTACTAATACACAGACAATGTGCTAGTAATATGCATGAAAATAAGCAGTTAAGGAGAGACACCTCAGGTGAAGAGGGTAAAAAGAATAACTAATATATCTCCATATTTACACAGTTGATTGATTACATTTATGAACTTTTTCTGAAATGTTATTTTTAAATATGAAAAAGGGGTTGAATCTTATTATATACTCACAATTTTGCATAAATTATCATATTACTCCTTAAATCAGAAAATACTAACAGCCAGAAAAAAACTATATTTTAGGAATACAATGTATAAAACCAAGCAAATTATGTATGAACAAACCCCTCTGTAAAAACATTTAGAATATAGAAACGGCCTTTAAAGATATGTATTGTTATTGAAATCTACTGATGCAAATAGATAAAGTGCTATAAATATACACACACATATATATATATATATAGAGAGATAGATAGATAGATAGATAGATAGATAGATAGATAGATAGATAGATAGATAGATAGATAGATAGATAGATAGATAGTCAAAAGATTTTTCTTTGCACTAGTCTATTAAAATACTACATGAAAAAAAAAAATCCAAAACCTCAAAACTGACGGATGCATGAAAAAACAGTTTTTGTCTATATGTCTCACCTTAATAGTGAGTAAGTGTTTCCTAATGTAAAGTGTTACCCAAAGTAATTACAGAATATGCATATAAATAATCACAATCAATAAATGAATGACTAAAATATCGATCATTATATCAATACATAAACATAATTAAAATAGGATACATTTCATTCAAGTCATTATATTAATGTTGCAGATGGAATATAGACACTAATTGGTTAAGTCACTATATTTCCTCATGATTGTTGTCTGAAGTCACAGCTGCTGGACAGATCTGGATTGACATGCAAATTCACAAAAATATGTTTTCTTTATGGTATGGTTGGATAAATATGGTTGGAAATCACATTGTTATTGATTTTATACAGAGGTCACAGAACATTATTAAACATGCACATTTTTAAAGGAGACATTTTTACAATTGTAGTAAATGAATGTGTTAAATTGACTTTTATCCACAGCAGTATGGCCGGCAGCTAGCTAGCACTGAGGTCTGTCTACCAGTCGAGCAACAGGAACATCGAAGACATGAGCATTAAACGCTAAAGGACGTTCTTTAATTAATAGTAATTGGGACTCTGGCTTGTGCTGCCCACGTGAGAGACATAATTAATTTCTGCAGCTTATAGTACATGTTGTCACAATTTCTTGAAGTGAGGTTAACAGGATGGGTTTCTTTGGGAAAGCATGGTGAAGGGTTAACACATGTCTAGTGAATGAAAACTGCTGTACATACATGTAAACCTATTATAGTAAGTAGATTTCAGAGACTGCTGCTAAATATATCGCACTCATCTACCTGCAGCAACAGGGTTTGCTGCAGACAAGTCTTATGAATTTACTCAGATGAACTGATATTGAACAGTTTTCTGTTATTGCCCCTTTGATAAGTTTTATATTCATAAATACTCTGACTTAGAGCATGCAAAAGCAATAAGTGCAACCATAATACATGCTCTAACTTTTTGTATGCTAACACTCTTGTGTTACGTGCAAAATGCATTTTCAGTAAAGAATTAATTACATACATGCACAAAGATTGTGAAACAATGGAGTTAACAACTCATTTTGGGAGAAGTTTATTCGATTACTTTTGTTTAAAATCACTCATGATGATTTGCAATGCATCGCTGCATTCAGAACAGCTGATCTGAAACAGATGAGAAGGCAGTTCAAACCAAACTTTTTAAATGTGTTTGACTGGACACATCCCTGCTCTTCTCTGTCATTTAAAGCTCATAAAAAGCTCCACTCCATCATTTGATAAATCACTGCGGCCATGATTGCCAGATAGTTTATATATATATATATATATATATGTGTGTGTGTGTGTGTGTGTGTGTGTGTGTGTGTGTGTGTGTTTGTGTGTGTGTGTGTGTGTGTGTGTGTGTGTGTGTGTGTGTGTGTATATTGCAAATATAATATTTAAAGACTTTTGACTTTCTTCATTAAATCTTCAGATAATATGAATGTCTTTTATCATATTAATGATTTGAAATAGTTTGTGATTAAAATTAACATTAACATAATCATTACTGCTACAGTAGATTACATTTAATTTATCTTAAAACATGTTTCACAGGGGTGTCCAGGGAGGGCTGGCATAGAAATCATCATTATTTCAGTATAAAAATGTGTTTGATTATAATGTACTGGACTGTTTTAGTGCCTAAAACACAACTGAGTACAATTAATTTCTACTTAACAGTAACTGAGATATTTGTTAATTAGATCAAGTAATACTGAGTGAATATGACCGTTTCTGTATTATTCCTCACCTCCAGGTATTTTAATAAACGGGCTCACTGTAGCTTTATTGATCATTCAGCTTCTCAAAACTCCCAAATGCTTGCTGTCCAACATTGCATACTCATGGATGAGACATGCAGATAGTGATAAAATACATACACAGTTTGCAGCTTCAATTGCCTTTTTGGAGATTTCATGACCGATGACAGAACTAGTTATGTATTATCATATTTCTTGTGTGGGTTATTTTTGATGAAGTGAGTGTGCTCCACATATCAGCGTACTGTTGAAGAGTGTGCGCTGTGAGCACAGTAAAATGGCTGATGAGACAGGAAAGTGTGTTTTTGACTGCGGGTGTTGCTGTTGGACAGTGTTTTCTCTACTTCCTGTTGGCCTTCTGTAGCTAATCCTAGCTCCGTGTAGCTGTTTTTATTTTTATTTTTTCTCTAACTCTCTGTTTTTTAAAGTGCTAAAATATAACTTAATTCACACTTCTGATATTATCGATCAATCTTATCAGATTTTTTGATCGTTCAATTTTATTTTATTTCCGTGAGTGCAGTACACCTGCAAAGCATTAGCACTCGTTAGCTTGTCATTAGCGTTTTCATTCGAACCTATCGCTGTTTTCTTTTCTCCTCTCCTTTCTCTCGCTCCAGTTTTTCACAAGTTCATCAAACAACCGCAGTAAGAAGTTTCATCAAGCACGGTGAGTAATGGCTTCTCCTGCTATTGTTATTTGCACCTCTTGCCACATGTACAGTTTATCTATCTCTGTCGCTGATGAGGGATTCACATGTGATAAAGGCAGGAAAATAGTTAGGCTGACAAAGGGCAAAGGGGGAGGTGTTGCTTCAATTTATAACAATGTTTTCAGGATTTCTCAGAGGGCAGGCTTCAAGTATAACTCGTTTGAAGTAATGTTGCTTCATATAACATTATCCAGAGAAACAAATGTTAATGATAAATCCCCTGTTATGTTTGTACTGGCTACTGTATACAGGCCACCAGGGTACCATACAGACTTTATTAAAGAGTTTGGTGATTTTACATCTGAGTTAGTTCTGGCTGCAGATAAAGTTTTAATAGTTGGTGATTTTAATATCCATGTTGATAATGAAAAAGATGCATTGGGATCAGCATTTATAGACATTCTGAACTCTATTGGTGTTAGACAACACGTTTCAGGACCTACTCATTGTCAAAATCATACTCTAGATTTAATACTGTCACATGGAATTGATGTTGATGGTGTTGAAATTATTCAGCCAAGTGATGATATCTCAGATCATTATTTAGTTTTGTGCAAACTTCATATAGCCAAAATTGTAAATTCTACTTCTTGTTACACGTATGGAAGAACCATCACTTCTACCACAAAAGATTGCTTTTTAAGTTATCTTCCTGATTGTATCCAAATTCCTTAGCATATCCAAAACCTCAGAACAACTTGATGTAACAGAAACTATGGACTCTCTCTTTTCTAGCACTTTAAATACAGTTGCTCCTTTATGTCCCAAAACCTTCAAACTGGCTGTTATTAAGCCTCTCATCAAAAAACCACAACTTGACCCCAAAGAACTAGTTAATTATAGACCAATCTCGAATCTCCCTTTTCTGTCCAAGATACTAGAAAAGTTGGTATGCTCACAATTATATTCCTTCTTAGAGAAAAATGGTATATGTGAGGATTTCCAGTCAGGATTTAGAACGTATCATAGTACTGAGAATGCTCTTCTTAGAGTTACAAATGATCTGCTCTTATCATCTGATCATGGGTGTATCTCTCTATTAGTTTTATTGGATCTTAGTGCTGCGTTTGACACAATTGACCACAACATTCTTTTGCATAGACTTGAACACTTTGTTGGCATCAGTGGAAGTGCATTAGCATAGTTTAAATCGCACTTATATGACCGCCATCAGTTCGTAGCAGTGAATGAAGATATCGATCACAAGTACAGTATGGAGTACCTCATGGCTCAGTACTAGGGCCGCTACTCTTCACGCTTTACATGTTACCCTCGGGAGATATCATCAGGAAACATGGTGTTAGCTTTGACTGTTATGCTGATGATACTCAGCTCTATATTTCTTTATAGCCCGGTGAAACACACCAATTTGAAAAACTAATGGAATGCATAGTCGATATAAAAAACTGGACGACAAGTAATTTCTTACTGCTAAATTCTGAAAAAACAGAGGTATTAATTATAGGACCTAAAAACTCTGCTTGTAATAACCTAGAAGACTTGATGGTTGCTATGTCAATTCTTCGTCATCAGTTAGGAACCTAGGTGTGATATTTGGTTGCAATCTTTCCTTAGAAAGCCACGTTTCTAGCATTTGTAAAACTGAATTTTTCCATCTCAAAAATATATCTAAATTAAGGCCTATGCTCTCAATGTCAAATGCAGAAATGTTAATCCATGCATTTATGACCTCAAGGTTAGATTATTGTAATGCTTTATTAGGTGGTTGTTCTGCACGCTTAGTAAAAAAACTACAGCTAGTCCAAAATGCAGCAGCACGATTTCTTACTAGAACCAGGAAGTATGACCATATTAGACCGGTCCTGTCAACACTGCACTGGCTCCCTATCAAGCATCGTATAGATTTTAAAATATTGCTTATTACTTATAAAGCCCTGAATGGTTTAGCACCTCCGTATTTGAATGAGCTCCTTTTACATTATAATCCTCTACGTCCGCCACGTTCTCAAAACTCAGGCAATTTGATAATACCTAGAATATCAAAATCAACTGCGGGCGGCAGATCCTTTTCCTATTTGGCGCCTAAACTCTGGAATAACCTACCTAACATTGTTCGGTAGGCAGACACACTCTTGCAGTTTAAATCTAGATTAAAGACCTTTCTCTTTAACCTGGCTTACACGCAACATACTAAAATGCTTATAATATCCAAATCCTTTAAAGGATTTTTATGCTGCATTAATTAGGTAAACCGGAACCGGAAACACTTCCCATAACACCCTATGTACTTGCTACATCATTAGAAGAATGGCATCTACGCTAATATTTGTCTGTTTCTCTCTTATTCCGAGGTCACCGTAGCCACCAGATCCAGTCTGTGTCCAGATCAGAGGGTCACTGCAGTCACCCGGATCCAGTACGTATCCAGACCAGATGCTGGATCAGCACCTAGAAAGGACCTCTACATCCCTGAAAGACAGCGGAGACCAGGACAACTAGAGCCCCAGATACAGATCCCCTGTAAAGACCTTGTCTCAGAGGAGCACCAGGACAAGACCACAGGAAACAGATGATTCTTCTGCACAATCTGACTTTGCTGCAGCCTGGAATTGAACTACTGGTTTCATCTGGTCAGAGGAGAACTGGCCCCCCAACTGAGCCTGGTTTCTCCCAAGGTTTTTCTCTCAATTCTGTCACCGATGGCTTTTCGGTTCCTTGCCGCTGTCGCCTCTGGCTTGCTTAGTTGGGGTCACTTCATCTACAGCGATATCGTTGACTTGATTGCAAATAAATTCACAGACACTATTTAACTGAACAGAGATGACATCACTGAATTCAATGATGAACTGCCTTTAATTATCATTTTTTCATTATTGACACTGTTTTCCTAATGAATGTTGTTCAGTTGCTTTGACGCAATGTATTTTGTTTAAAGCGCTATATAAATAAAGCTGACTTGACTTGACTTTTACTGACATATAGTCTAGTCTAACAACATCTCATCAGACCGAAGTTCACAGTTGTTCCTCTGAAGCTAGTTTGACTCGCGCCTGACTCTTGAGGTGAAGCTGAAGTGTGCTTCTGAAAATCCTCCCGTATAGTGTGCTCATAAAGAGATACAGCGTTACAGATCTTAATAACTGCAGTTTTGAGTGGGATAGCCAAGCTTTGATCAGTGGTGGCTTCGGCCACCCATTGGCTCTGCCCTGGGTACAACAAACCATTTAGCCTAATTTACCTTTTTTACAAATTTTTTTAAATAAATAAAATACTATAAAAAAAAATTTTTCAGATCAAACCATAATTTGTGGACAAGCTGAAGCACTACCATGTCTCTCTGTCTTCATCATGTGACAGATGGGTTTGGCTCATCTATGCTCAGATTAAAAGAAAATGCTGCGAAAATGTATATCATATCAATGTATTTTAGTGCACTTATTTTCAGTCTGCTGTAGATAATGCAAAATGTTCTTGATTAAATAAAGCTGATACATCTATCAGAAACATTTTTACCACAAGGCGTGACATTCAAGTAAATGTCCAAGGTAAAAAATTACCAATATGTTTTTTTTCTGCAGAACCAAACACTGAGAGAAGAAACTGCCGCTGTATGTGAGGTGTACAGGTGTGGTGAGGTGATATGGACAGGAAGAGTGTAAGAGAGAGAGAGAGCCGCCCGCAGGTGAGCTCTGGCTACAGTCTGTTATCTCATCTAAGCAGCTCAGAGCAGAGCTAATATCTGAGGAGCTTACAGCACGCAAGAAGCGCATGCTGGGAGTTGCTAGGAGACAGCTCTCCCTCAGAGAGAGCTTGCATCAGAAGCAGCCTGATTGGCTGAGCCATGATTAAGCAAGTCATGTGACTGAGGTTCGAGGGGTCTGTTGTAATGAGAAAGAATGGCCATTAAGAGATTATTCATCAGAGTGTGTGTGTGTGTGTGTGTGTGTGTGTGTGCGTGCATTTGTGATCCTCTGGAAACATAGTTGTTAGTAACATCTATTTTGCAGGATGATTTTGTGATTTGCTAAGCACAAGTAAGCTAACATAAAGAGTGTTTTGTCTAGATAATGGGAGACGATCAGTTGGACTCCCCCTTCAGACGTTCAGTGGTTTATCTCTGCACGTCACACACTCGTAACGCTCCCATCGGATCACTGGCAAGAGAAGATGTGGCCAAAATAAAGATGCCAGAAAGTGAAAGAGAAACAGGAGGAGGATGAGAGGTGAAGATGGCTGACTTTCAAGGCTGCACTCCCAAATATTTGTAATTTCACTGAAATTATGATTTTATTTTTTGAATGCAGATCTGTCACAGTGTCACTTCAATGAGAGTAGAGTCACAGACACAGTGACTAGACCAGAGGGAAAGTAGACTGTGTATTTGTGCATGTAAAATTCATTTATATTTATATTTATATATATATTCAAATAAAAATCTACTTGAACTAAATTAAAATGTCCAACTAGCTGAAATAAAAAAAGTATATACTATTTATAATATATACACTATTTATATTTAACTTTATAAGAAAATATTCCTGTCAAATTATCATCCCATAATGAAGCACATTTTGTATACAGTACATTCTCATTTACTAAACACAGGCAAAGGAAAGCAGTTTAACTAAAAATGCCTGTCTGCCATCAGGATTTAACAAACACAACGCACACACACATTACCCTTCATTTAAAAGAGGAAGACACTGGACATATGCTGCTATAGGAATAATCTGCCACACAACAGTGCATTAAACAATAAGCTAGTTTGTTGAACAGATGTTCTGTGCGCTTCCACAGAAACTATTCCCTGAAGCAGGTGATGTTATTAAATCCAGCCAACTCTTTTTTATTTTTTTGAAAACAGATAGTAACTACTCATATAAGACAAATATATTATCAACCAACATGAACCTGTTGTTCTCTCTAATGGTCAAACGTTGTCAAGATCATCAGATCTCAGACGTGAAACAGGACTGGAAGACTTATCAGATGAGATCCTTCTTTCTTTATAGTTATGGTTAGCATAAGTGGGCTATCAAACTTGAAATCCTACAGTGACGTACATAATTCACATCTGTGCAACTTTTACTACATGGTATTTTATGGCAATAAAAATGTATTTAAATCAGAATTTTTCATCTGCTATCATGGATGAATATTTTGCAGTGAGCACATCACAATGCATTAAGGAATCACATGATGGTTATATACAATATTGCCTCAAATGTTGAGCACAAAGACACATTTCTACTTTTAATTTGAGAGATTTCTGCAATGAGACACAATGGGATGTTTCTGCTTCTATTTTGAGTGAAAATAAATGGTTTGAGGTTTGATCTGACATTCATTTGGTTACTCGCCATCAAACAGACCTTTTTTATCCAATGAGATTTGAATTGATTTAATACAGGGACAGGAAGAAGCTAGAGGCTATGTGTCTTGCTCAAGGGCTCAACATTGAAAGGCTACAGTATGTTCCTGAACTAATATCCAGTGATATCGTCGACTTGATTGCACAGATACTATTTAAACTGAACTGAGCTGGATGATGACATCACTGAATTCAATGATGAACTGCCTTTTTGCATTACTGACACACTATTTTCCTTTTTAATGCTGTTCAGTTGCTTTGTCACAATCTGTATTGTTAATGTTCCATATAAATAACGGTGACTTGACTAAGCCCAAGTTACACAACAATAATAATAAAAACACACACTTTTCTGCTGATTCCTTATGCTGAAAGGATGGGTTCATGGATTTAGCAGAGAAGACTACTCAGCCCAGAAATATAATCAACAGACAGATAGGCAGAACCGGACGTCTACTTTTAATGTAGGTGAGAAAGAAAAGCACTCATTTCTCCACTACCAGATTTATGCTGTTTGGATTATTAAATGCAAAAAAGAGAGAGAGAGAGAGAGAGAAAAAAACAGTAATTTCCCACTTGCCTATATTTTTATTCAATTCACTTTGACAAATACTGTCCTCAGTACAGTATAGACAAAAACCTCAGAACAACTTGATGATGTAACAGAAACTATGGACTCTCTCTTTTCTAGCACTTTAAATAAAGTTGCTCCTTTACGCTTAAGGAAGGTTAAGGAAAACAGTTTGACACCATGGTATAATGAGCATACTCGCACCCTAAAGAGAGCAGCCCGAAAAATGGAGCGCAGCTGGAGGAAAACAAAACTATAGGTATTTCGTATTGCTTGGCGGGAAAGTAACATATCCTACAGAAAAGCATTAAAAACTGCTAGATCCGATTACTTTTCTTCTCTTTTAGAAGAAAACAAACATAACCCCAGGTATTTATTCAATACAGTGGCTAAATTAACGAAAAATAAAGCCTCAACAAGTGTTGACATTTCCCAACACCACAGCAGTAATGACTTTATGAACTACTTTACTTCTAAAATCGATACTATTAGAGATAAAATTGCAACCATTCAGCCGTCAGCTACAGTATCACATCAGACAGTGCACTATAGACCCCCTGAGGAACAGTTCCACTCATTCTCTAGAAGAGGAGAGGAAGAATTGTATAAACTTGTTAAATCATCTAAACCAACAACATGTATGTTAGACCCTATACCATCTAAGCTCCTAAAAGAGGTGCTTCCAGGAGTCATAGATCCTCTTCTGACTATTATTAATTCCTCATTGTCATTAGGATATGTCCCCAAAACCTTCAAACTGGCTGTTATTAAGCCTCTCATAAAAAAAACCACAACTTGTCCCCAAAGAACTAGTTAATTATAGACCAATCTCGAATCTCCCTTTTCTGTCCAAGATACTAGAAAAGGTGGTATCCACACAATTATATTCCTTCTTAGAGAAAAATGGTATATGTGAGGATTTCCAGTCAGGATTTAGACCGTATCATAGTACTGAGACTGCTCTCCTTAGAGTTACAAATGATCTGCTCTTATCATCTGATCGTGGGTGTATCTCTCTATTAGTTTTATTGGATCTTAGTGCTGCGTTTGACACAATTGACCACAACATTCTTTTGCATAGACTTGAACACTTTGTTGGCATCAGTGGAAGTGCATTAGCATGGTTTAAATCGTACTTATATGACCGCCATCAGTTTGTAGCAGTGAATGAAGATGTATCCTATCGATCACAAGTGCAGTATGGAGTACCTCAAGGCTCAGTACTAGGGCCGCTACTCTTCACACTTTATATGTTACCCTTGGGAGATAGCATCAGGAAACATGGTGTTAGCTTTCACTGTTATGCTGATGATACTCAGCTCTATATTTCTTCGCAGCCCGGTGAAACACACCAATTTGAAAAAACTAATGGATTGCATAGTCGATATAAAAAACTGGATAACAAGTAATTTCTTACTGCTAAATTCTGAAAAAACAGAGGTGTTAATTATAGGACCTAAAAACTCTGCTTGTAATAACCTAGAACACTGTCTAAGACTTGATGGTTGCTCTGTCAATTCTTCGTCATCAGTTAGGAACCTAGGTGTGCTATTTGATCGCAATCTTTCCTTAGAAAGCCACGTTTCTAGCATTTGTAAAACTGCATTTTTCCATCTCAAAAATATATCTAAATTACGGCCTATGCTCTCAATGTCAAATACAGAAATGTTAATCCATGCATTTATGACCTCAAGGTTAGATTATTGTAATGCTTTATTGGGTGGTTGTTCTGCACGCTTAGTCAACAAACTACAGCTAGTCCAAAATGCAGCAGCAAGAGTTCTTACTAGAACCAGGAAGTATGACCATATTAGCCCGGTCCTGTCAACACTGCACTGGCTCCCTATCAAGCATCGCATAGATTTTAAAATATTGCTTATTACTTATAAAGCCCTGAATAGTTTAGCACCTCAGTATTTGAATGAGCTCCTTTTACATTATAATCCTCTACGTCCGCTACGTTATCAATACTCAGGCAATTTGATAATACCTAGAATATCAAAATCAACTGCAGGCGGCAGATCCTTTTCCTATTTGGCGCCCAAACTCTGGAATAACCTACCTAACATTGTTCGGGAGGCAGACACACTCTTGCAGTTTAAATCTAGATTAAAGACCCATCTCTTTAACCTGGCATACACATAACATACTAATATGCTTTTATTATCCAAATCCGTTAAAGGATTTTTAGGCTGCATTAATTAGGTAAACCGGAACCGGAAACACTTCCCATAACACCCTATGTACTTGCTACATCATTAGAAGAATGGCATCTACGCTAATATTTGTCTGTTTCTCTCTTGTTCCGAGGTCAACGTGGCCACCAGATCCAGTCTGTGTCCAGATCAGAGGGTCACTGCAGTCATCCGGATCCAGTACGTATCCAGACCAGATGCTGGATCAGCACCTAGAAAGGACCTCTATATCCCTGAAAGACAGTGGAGACCAGGACAACTAGAGCCCCAGACACAGATCCCCTGTAAAGACCTTGTCTCAGAGGAGCACCAGGACAAGACCACAGGAAACAGATGATTCTTCTGCACAATCTGACTTTGCTGCAGCCTGGAATTGAACTACTGGTTTCGTCTGGTCAGAGGAGAACTGGCCCCCCAACTGAGCCTGGTTTCTCCCAAGGTTTTTTTCTCCATTCTGTCACCGATGGAGTTTCGGTTCCTTGCCGCTGTCGCCTCTGGCTTGCTTAGTTGGGGACACTTCATCTACAGCGATATCGTTGACTTGTTTGCAAATAAATGCACAAACACTATTTAACTGAACAGAGATGACATAACTGAATCCAATGATGAACTGCCTTTAACTATCATTTTTGCATTATTGACACTGTTTTCCTAATGAATGTTGTTCAGTTGCTTTGACGCAATGTATTTTGTTTAAAGCGCTATATAAATAAAAGTGACATTGACATTGACATATTTGGCGCCTAAACTCTGGAATAACCTTCCTAACATTGTTCGGGAGGCAGACACACTCTTGCAGTTTAAATCTAGATTAAAGACCCATCTCTTTAACCTGGCATACACATAACATACTAATATGCTTTTATTATCCAAATCCGTTAAAGGATTTTTAGGCTGCATTAATTAGGTAAACCGGAACCGGAAACACTTCCCATTACACCCTATGTACTTGCTACATCATTAGAAGAATGGCATCTACGCTAATATTTGTCTGTTTCTCTCTTGTTGCGAGGTCACCGTGGCCACCAGATCCAGTCTGTGTCCAGATCAGAGGGTCACTGCAGTCACCCGGATCCAGTACGTATCCAGACCAGATGGTGGATCAGCACCTAGAAAGGACCTCTACATCCCTGAAAGACAGCGGAGACCAGGACAACTAGAGCCCCAGATACAGATCCCCTGTAAAGACCTTGTCTCAGAGGAGCACCAGGACAAGACCACAGGAAACAGATGATTCTTCTGCACAATCTGACTTTGCTGCAGCCTGGAATTGAACTACTGGTTTCGTCTGGTCAGAGGAGAACTGGCCCCCCAACTGAGCCTGGTTTCTCCCAAGGTATTTTTCTCCATTCTGTCACCAATGGAGTTTCGGTTCCTTGCCGCTGTCGCCTCTGGCTTGCTTAGTTGGGGACACTTCATCTACAGCGATATCGTTGACTTGATTGCAAATAAATGCACAGACACTATTTAACTGAACAGAGATGACATAACTGAATCCAATGATGAACTGCCTTTAACTATCATTTTTGCATTATTGACACTGTTTTCCTAATGAATGTTGTTCAGTTGCTTTGACGCAATGCATTTTGTTTAAAGTGCTATATAAATAAAGGTGACATTGAAATTGACACAGTGCAGGTCTTATTGCAATTTAGAGACTTCTCATAAGCTTTATCTTAACCCAATTAACCCAATATTAAAGCTGCAGAAATAAACTGATAAAAACATCAATGCACTGCTGTCATGAATCTGGTATATGAACTTTCATCCATTCACCACCAGAGGTCACCCGCTCACTACATGGACTCCGGCACTACACCCACTGTTGCACTTCACCCGGGACTACAGTTCCCATCACCCATTGCACTAATTGCAAACACAGCTGAAGGCACTGATCTCACACACACTGCTGAATATGCTGATTACACTCACTATATAAACACTCACTCAGACACCTTCAGGCTGCCGAGTATTGTATGCGCTTATCACTAGTTAGCTGATAGCTACCCTACGGAGCCTGCCTTTTTTGAGGTGAAGCTTAGTCTCAGTCCTGCCTTGCCTGTTTCCCTGTGTTCTCTTCTTTGCATGATTGCCTCGGATTACCTCTCTTGTTTAGCCCTGTTTGGATACTGTTTGCCCCTGCCTGGACCTTGCTTGTACCTGGATTATCCCTCTTGTCTCACCCTGCTGGATTATGTTTGCCGTGGACTGACCCTTGCTTGCTTCTCGGACTGCTCTAGCCTTTCCTTCTACACGCCTGTTTGCCATCACCTGATCTATGCCTGTTTCTTACCATGTCTTGTCAATAAAAGCTTTGCATATGGATCCGCACGTCTCCCGTCTGGTTCGCTCCGTGACAGAATACTCGGCCCAAAAAGGATCCAGCGGCTTCACTGATGAACTTTGGCCAGGCCTGGACACAGCAAAGATATTGTTAGCCCTCAAACAGGGTACACGATCACTGGAAGGCTATATTCAAGAGTTTCTGGCCATTGCTCATTATTCGGATCTGCCGGACTGTGTATTGATAGACTTTTTTTGTGATGGATTAAACCAACCTCTGAAATCCCAATCAATCAGTGAGGGTCCCCGCTCATCTCTCGCCCCGTTAATGGACTGGGCTTTGCTGATTGTCGGCTCCGCATTCACTGTGGGTGTCACAGAGGCACGCGACCCCAGATTTATTCACGTAATGACAGCATCAATGAATTCAGCATCACAGCACAAGATGGCCGCCTGTCCAGAGTCATGGTCCAAGATGGCTGCCAGCCCAGAGCCACAGCACAAGATGGCTGCCAGCCCAGAGCCACAGCACAAGATGGCTGCCAGCCCAGAGCCACAGCACAAGATGGCTACCAGCCCAGAGCCACAGCACAAGATGGCCGACTCAACGCCTGAGTCTCAAGACAAGGTGCCACCGACTCACCATCATAGAGGGCGGAGGAAGAGGAGACAGGCGCCTACCATTCCTCAAAGTCCGGAGAACGTTCCCGAGCAGGCCGCTGCCGTCCAGGAGGACGTTCCCGAGCGGGCTGCTGCCGTCCAGGAGGACGTTCCCGAGCAGGCTGTCGCCCGTCCCCGAGGCGGTGACCGATGCCGTTCCGGAGGCCGAGGCGGTGACCGATGCTGTTCCGGAGGCCGAGGCGGTGACCGATGCCGAGGCGGTGCCCGATGCCGTTCCGGAGGCCGAGGCGGTGCCCGATGCCGTTCCGGAGGCCGAGGCGGTGCCCGATGCCGTTCCGGAGGCCGAGGCGGTGCCCGATGCCGTTCCGGAGGCCGAGGCGGTGCCCGATGCCGTTCCGGAGGCCGAGGCGGTGCCCGATGCCGTTCCCGAGGCTGTTACCAAGGCAGTGCCCGAGGCCGTTCCAGAGGCGGTGCCCGAAGCCGAGCCGTCTCACTTCTCCACAGGCAGTCCAAAGTCAAGTCAGGTGCCCATTGACCCTCCAGAGTCGAGTCAGGTCCCAGTGGACCCTCCAGAGTCGAGTCAGGTCCCAGTGGACCCTCCAGAGTCGAGTCAGGTCCCAGTGGACCCTCCAGAGTCGAGTCAGATCCCAGTGGACCCTCCAGAGTCGAGTCAGGTCCCAGTGGACCCTCCAGAGTCGAGTCAGGTCCCAGTGGACCCTCTAGAGGCGAGTCAGGTGTTTGTGGACCCTTTAGAGTCGAGTCAGGTGCTCGTGGACTCTCCAGAGTCGGGTCAGGTTCCAGTGAACTCTTCAGAGTCGAGTAAGGTTCCAGTGAACTCTTCAGAGTCGAGTAAGGTTCCAGTGAACTCTCCAGAGTCGAGTAAGGTTCTGGTTGACCCTCCAGAGTCGAGGCAGGTGCCCGTGGACTTTCCAGAGTCAATTCAGGGTTTTGTGTACCCTCCAGAGACAGGTCAAGTCACCGAGGACCGTCCAGAGACAGGTCAAGTCACCGAGGACCGTCCAGAGACAGGTCAAGTCACCGAGGACCGTCCAGAGACAGGTCAAGTCACCTCTAACACCCAAGAGTCAAGTAAAACAACAGTTAAACTTCATGAGTCAAGTCTGTTCCCTGTTGACTTCTCAGAGTTAAGTCAGGTCCTCATTGATCAAGTCCCTGTTGTTTTCCCAGAGCCTAGTCAGGTCACCGTTAGTCAGGTCCCTGTTGATCTCCCAGAGTCTAGTCAGGTCACCGCTGACCGTCCAGAGTTAGGTCAAGTCACTGCTGACTGTCCAGAGAAAGGTCAAGTCATCACTATCACCCAAGAGTCAAGTAAAACAACAGTTAAACTTCATGAGTCAAGTCTGTTCCCTGTTGACTTCCCAGAGTTAAGTCAGGTCCCCGTTGATCAGGTCCCTGTTGATTTCCCAGAGTCTAGTCAGGTCACCGCTGACCGTCCAGAGTTAGGTCAAGTCACTGCTGTCCGTCCAGAGTCAGGTCAAGTCACCTCTAACACCCAAGAGTCAAGTAACTCAACAGTTAAACTTCATGAGTCAAGTCAGGTCCCCGTTAATCAGGTCCCCATTGACTTCCCAGAGTCAAGTCAGGTCCCCGTTCATCAGATTCCTGTTGATTTCCCCGAGCAAAGTCAAGTCACCGATGATCTTCATGAGCAAAGTCAAGTCACCAATGATCTTCATGAGCAAGGTCAAGTCACCAATGATCTTCATGAGCAAGGTCAAGTCACCAATGATCTTCATGACCAAGGTCAAGTCACCAATGATCTTACTGAGCAAAGTAAAGTCACCAATGATCTTTATGAGCGGAGTCAGGTCATCAATGATTTTCATGAGCAAATTCAAGTCACCATTGACCTCCGTGAGTTAAATCAAGTCCCAGTTGATCTTCATGAACTAAGTCAAATCACCACAGATCCACCAGAGCTTCGTCACATCTCAGCCGAACTCCCCGAGCCTCGTCACGTCTCAGCCGAACTCCCAGAACTCCTGTCCTATCCTGTCATGGCCACGGAGGCCAGCTACCATCTCATCACGGCCACGGAGGCCGCAATTAACCTGTTTATGTTCTCTATTTCAGTCCCACCTGACCAGACTTGCTCTCCAGTGCCATTGACTTCACTGTGGTGGTCCTCTGCTCCGCCCTGGTGGGTTTCTGTCCTGTCTTCTCGGCTGTGGTGGTCCTCTGCTCCGCCCTGGTGGGTTTCTGTCCTGTCTTCTCGGCTGTGGTGGTCCTCTGCTCCGCCCTGGTTGGCTTCTGTCTGTTCTGTCTCGGCTGTGGTGGTCCTCTGCTCTGCCTTGGTGGGCTTCGGTCTCGTTTGTGGCGGTTCTCTGCACTGCACCGGTGGCCTTCAGTTCTGCCGGCTCCGCCCCGGTGGGTCCCAATTCCACCTGCTCCACCCTGAAATCCCTGCTCTACCAGTCTTGCCTCAGTCCCTGTGCTCTCCACTTCAATGTGGACCTGCACCTCTGTCCCTCCCCCTGTTCCGCCTCGGCTCCACCACCCTCCTGGATTATAGTGAAGTAGGAGCATCTGGAAGCCGCTTCTTGGGGCGGGGCTATGTCATGAATCTGGTATATGAACTTTCATCCATTCACCACCAGAGGTCACCCGCTCACTACATGGACTCCGGCACTACACCCACTGTTGCACTTCACCCGGGACTACAGTTCCCATCACCCATTGCACTAATTGCAAACACAGCTGAAGGCACTGATCTCACACACACTGCTGAATATGCTGATTACACTCACTATATAAACACTCACTCAGACACCTTCAGGCTGCAGAGTATTGTATGCGCTTATCACTAGTTAGCTGATAGCTACCCTACGGAGCCTGCCTTTTTTGAGGTGAAGCTTAGTCTCAGTCCTGCCTTGCCTGTTTCCCTGTGTTCTCTTCTTTGCATGATTGCCTCGGATTACCTCTCTTGTTTAGCCCTGTTTGGATACTGTTTGCCCCTGCCTGGACCTTGCTTGTACCTGGATTATCCCTCTTGTCTCACCCTGCTGGATTATGTTTGCCGTGGACTGACCCTTGCTTGCTTCTCGGACTGCTCTAGCCTTTCCTTCTACACGCCTGTTTGCCATCACCTGATCTATGCCTGTTTCTGACCATGTCTTGTCAATAAAAGCTTTGCATATGGATCCGCACGTAACCCGTCTGGTTCGCTCCGTGACAACTGCAAGTCACTTTCTGATTATTTTCTTTTCTTTCAAAGACTCAACTTTTTATTAGAAGCAACCCATCAAAGAGATATATTTCATTTGTTTCATATAACAATAACTCCCAAAGAATTGGCTATAAACAAAAAACAATGACAGCGATTGCTGGACAATAGTGTATGCTAATTTCCCATTCCAAATGCACTGAAAAGTGCTGCTGTACCATTTTTTTGCAGACTGTGAGTTCATTGCTATGATCCTGACCACTAGTCCAAGAGCTTGTGTAGCACTGACACACTGACAATCAGTATGGTTTATAGTCTTGTCAATGCATGCACGCTTTGTGTTGTGTATTTGTGATTGAAGAAGACTGTCAGCTCCACCTGTGGGTTGTGAATTGCACCCCATCCTCTTCTTTACAAATATCCCAGCAGTCACTGTTCTAGAAACTTGAAATTCACTATAGCATCTATAAAGACAGCCTTCATGCTTTTAATGTTAAACTAGCCACAGATAGACAGAATATCTTCTCAAACCTTATAAACAGTAACTTAAACAACACTCAAACTCTTTTTGCCACTGTTGAGAGACTAACAAACCCCCCAAATCAGATTCCCAGTGAAATGCTCTCAGACAGCAAATGCAATGAGTTTGCTTCCTTCTTTTCTGAGAAGATCATCAATATCAGGAAGGTGATTGGCACATGCTCAAGTAATGCAGAGGTCAGACAGATTTGGCCACAGTATCAAAAAGATACTATGTCTATTTTTGAAGCAATTGATAACAAAATTCTGGAAGACATAGTGCAGCACCTAAAATCGTCAACCTGCTATCTTGACACATTTCCCACATCTTTTTTCAAAAGTGTGCTGAAGTGTTTAGAAGCAGATGACTTAGAAATGGTGAACACCTCACTTATCTCTGGGACATTTCCAAACTCCCTGAAAACTGCAGTTGCAAAAAAGAGCAATCTTGATAACACAATTTTGAGCAATTTTAGACCAATGTCTAATCTTCCTTTTATAGGCAAAATTATAGAAAAGGTAGTTTTTATTCAGCTGAATATATACTTAAACTCAAATGGATACCTGGACAATTTCCAATCTGGTTTTCGACTGCATCACAGCACAGAGACAGCACTCATTAAGATAATAAATGATATTCGCTTAAATTGTGACTCTGGCAAAATATCAGTGCTGGTATTGCTAGATCTCAGTGCTAAGTTTGACACTGTCGATCATAACATACTACTAGAGAGACTGGAAAACTGGGTCGGGCTTTCTGGGATGGTACTCAAATGATTCAGGTCAAACTTAGAAGGGAGAGGCTATTATGTGAGTCTAGGAGAGCATAAGTCTAAGTGGACGTCCATGACATGTGGAGTCCCACAAGGGTCAATTCTTGCACCACTCTTGTTTAGCCTGTATATGCTTCCACTAAGTCAAATAATGAGAAAGGACCAAATTGCCTATCATACCTATGCTGATGATACCCGGATTTACCTAGCTTTATCTCCAAATGACTACAGCCCCATTGACTCCCTCTGCCAATGCATTGATGAAATTAATAGTTGGACGCGCCAGAATTTTCTTCAGTTAAACAAGGAAAACACTGAAATCATTGCATTTGGAAACAAAGATGAAGTGTTCAAGGTGAATGCATACCTTAACTCTAGGGGTCAAACAATTAAAAATCAAGTCAGGAATCTTGGTGTGATTCTGGAGACAGACCTTAGTTTCAATAGTCATGTAATCATCTAAAAAAACATTGCAAGAATTAGATGTTTTGTTTCCAGTGAAGACTTGGAGAAACTTGTTCATGCCTTCATCACCAGCAGGGTGGACTATTGTAATGGGCTCCTCACCGGCCTTCCCAAAAACACCATTAGACAGCTGCAGCTCATCCAGAACGCTGCTGCCAGGATTCTGACTAGAACCAGAAAATCTGAGCATATCACACCAGTCCTCAGGTCCTTACACTGGCTTTCAGTTACATTTAGGATTGATTTTAAAGTACTTTTACTCGTATATAAGTCACTAAATGACCTAGGACCGAAATATATTGCAGATATGCTCACTGAATATAAACCTATCAGACCACTCAGATCATTAGGATTGAGTCAGTTAGAAATACCAAGGGTTCACACAAAACAAGGGGAGTCCTCCTTTAGGTACTATGCCGCCCGCAGTTGGAATCAGCTTCCAGAAGAGATCAGATGTGCTAAAACACTAGTCACATTTAAATCTAGACTTAAAACTCATCTGTTTAGCTGTGCATTTATTGAATGAGCACTGTGCAATGTCCGAACTGATTGCACTATATTTTACGTATTCACTGTATTTTATGTAAAATCTTTTTTTATTTTTAACTGTTTTAAATTCATTATTTTTCTTCATGGCTATTTTACTTTCTTTTATGTAAAGCACTTTGAATTACCATTTGAGCCATTTGGCTAGCTATTTTGCTGAGGGCACACACAACTGAGTTTGAATGTCCGTTTGTTTCGTTTGCTCTCTTACAGCATCGGTAACTGAAGCAGCAGACTTTCTTTTTCAGCAGATCTTGCTGCTTTTTATTTAGCTTGCTCTGTTAAACCTCTTTTCCAAGCATCAGTTCAGGTTATTGTGATAGAAACAGGATGAGTTTGGGACCTCTCTGTGAAGTCCACTTCTTTTATGATATGTCTTGCTTAACAAATTACACCTGATTCTTATGAACAATCCAGATGAGATTTTCTCTTAGAGATCATATGATAAATAGGACATTAGATTTCTTGACTTTATTTCAGTATTTCATATATTTTATATTAAAAAAGCCTCAGCTTCTTCCAAAGGTACTCAACTAGATCTATTGCTTGACAATATTAATATGCATCAAATTCAAGCCATTTTCATCCCTAACAAGAACTCCTAAACACATCCTCAAGAATATTTGTGAAGGTTTGGTTTCACTCTGTTATCTCATATTTAATAATAATTTCAATAAGTCTAAAAATGGTAATGCTATTTATCAACAAACTGTTTCTAAAAGAATCAAACATCTTCAGAAAAGACAATAGATCATTTTATTAAAGTGTCCCATGGGTTTTTGTAAATGGCCTTTCACACAGTGTGTATTAATGCAGCTGAATGTGAATGAAATCTGTAAAGTTGTAAAGCTGAAAGTGCATCATAAATAAAGTTATCATCTCTCAACAGAAAGAGTAGACTCTGAACCTCTTAAACAAGTCATTTGTAATTGTAATTCGAATCCCATTTCCGTGAAGTTCACATGTCACAAGTTAACACATTTGCATAATGCCCACCCGTGAACATCCCGCAAAAACTTGAACCCCCCTCAAAAACTTGTTGGTGTGGATAACATAATGTAGAGAAGATGGTATGCACTGTGCTCAGGGATGGGCAGTATTTATGATACATGTATTTCAAATGCAAAATAGTATTTTGTAATTTGTATTTGATAGGGTTGATGAAAATCGCTTCGTATTTTGTATCAAAATAACAGTATTTTGTATTTTTGTAGTTTTAAAATACTGTAAAATACTTAGTAAGAAATCTACATGATGACATGATAACAATGCGGCCTTTGATTGGTGCCTACTCAATATGCTTGTTTACCCAAACTTGTTGAGATCTGCGGGGTATTCCAGAAAGCAGGTTATGTGACATACCCGGGTATGTTTAAGAGTAAGTAAATGGATAACCTCAACTTTCGGTTCCAAAAACGGAGGTAACTTTCAGGTTATGTTAGTTGTCATAGCAACTCACTCTCTGAACATAACCTGCTCCAGAGCAGCTTCTGTTCCAGGATTAGTTCACTTCAGCGAGCCTTCAGTGGGCGTGACAGATACCGCACAACATTATATAATATTAAAATATGTAATATAGCCTATTATATATATATAATATAATATAATAAATATAAGTTAAGCTAATATAAGTAATAAATAATGTAATATATTATTCTAATATGATTATTTCTTTTATTGGCATATATAAGTGTTATCTGGAAATTATGTATTAAGAGGTATGTATAAATTATAAAACACTATGACAAGGTAATGTTTAACTTATATATATTTATATATTTTATTTATTATATGTTATATCTCACTGCATGGAGTGGCATTTTTCTATAATGTCTAAATTCTAAATCAAAATACATATCTGATATGACTTAATGTATAATTAGCATAAAACAAACAATATAATTCACATTCTCAAGTATTAAAGATTAAATGGAAAAAAATAAAAATGATGCATGGCGCGCTTTTTCTTAGCGTCCGTTTCTATAGTGACTCGTCGATTCGTCGCTCTGTTGAGAATGTCTTGAGTCTTAACCAGGAACATACTCTGAGTTGAATTAACTTACTCCCGGACGAGTTTTTGGAACCACATAGCTCGAGTAAGCAAGGTTTGGGGTTAATCAACCGAGAGTTCAGGTTTTAGTTCACGGTAAGTTAACCCTGCTTTCTGGAATACCCCCCAGAACAGAAAATGTGTGCATATGGAAGAAGGTGGTCAAGGTGAGAAATGTGCAGTCTGCCAACTCTCCATCTTTTTTTTATTTTATTTTATTTTTAACAGTTCATGTTCAGTTTTGGTGTTCGTTTTAGTAGCCGAGGCTAAATAGTAAACTATTATACCAAGCAGCAGCCCCACAATAAACATTAGCTTCCTACTTTCAGCCTATGTTAAGTTTGTCAGTTGTACACGAAAAAAATAATTATATACTGTTTCAGTGTTGTACAACATTACATTTTAATTCCACGAAATTGGTGTAATATTAAACTCGCGTGGAGCAGGCAGCATTAACTGTGAGCTGCTCTGAGAAACTTGTTGTGTTTAAAGGCATCAGTAGCTAAAGAGACCTCTGCAATGAAGTCCACAGGCTACACACACTCATTCAATACACTCCCTCCCTCACACACACATTTTCTTTCTCACCCACATTCAACACATACGTTTGACTGTTTCTGTTAGAAAGTTTCAATTGTTTTGGAATATCTGCTCTGTAGTATTCTCTTTTGGATTATAAGTAAACATTCTTACTACACTATTAATGTGTATGTGTCCACTACTTCTATGTCTCTCAATGGATTCAGTGGTTGGAGTGTGCTAATACTCCTTGACAAGTTCTGTTGCTACTTTCTGATTACGTTTCTGGCTACATTAATAAACAAAACATTGATCCTTTAATAATTGTTGAAAAGCTAAAATGATTGTTTTCAACTTCCAACTAGGCGTCCAATGATTGATAAATAAATGTTTGATTGCTGAATATTGTACCCTAGTTGAAGTAGCTGTTTAGTAGGATCATGATTTTGCATACCATTGCATACCTGACACAAAATATATTATAATATGTATGATTAACATTCAAATGATTAATTAGATAGAAACTTGTTGCTAAGAATTCAGGTGCCATCACTTTGTTCAGTTTGCCATCACTGTTTGTCATTAAATGAAAGTGTTGCTTATGCAAAGTAGGCGCTTCATTACAGAACACCAAGTAACTAAATTAGGATACAATTATGAGTCATTCGCAAACTGTTTAACAATAAACATTGTTTACTTTAAAGCTAACCTTTATCTGGTAGATCACAGGGATCTGTGAATATTTGATCTCTTAACTGGTTCCATATGTCAGATTTATTGCATGACCTGGACAGAGAAAAGCTGTAGCTATCAAACATTGTTTACTTCATCAACTGTAATGTAATGGTGAAGGGATAGATCAAATAGTGCAATTGATGGAAGGTTTGCGAAGAAATTTCATGCTCCCTTTTAAAGGTATCGTCTAGAATTTTTTAAATACAAAAATACAGTAGTTTATTTTGATACATGGTATGGCTGATGTATTTTGTAGTTTATTTTAAAAGTATCTTTGCCCAACCCTGTCTGCACCTTAAATTCGGTTTATGTTCACTTCCAAGGAAAAGGCTGTGAAGAATCAGTGGTTAAAATTCTTCTTTACTTCCATACCAAAGCAGTATAACCACAAATTCATAATTTCACTGACAACTGCTTCACCAATTCCCTGCGAGTTCAATACAGGATTTGTAAACGGGATTCGCTTGAACAGTTTGCCTCTCCGAATCACAACCTGTAAGTGTGATTAATAATTGTTTCCTTAAAGTTCTTTCGAGCGTTCAAAATAGGTAGTGTGTTGTGTTGTGTATACAGTCACTGCAGCTGTACCTCTCCAGCTAACTCACATTATAGCTCTGATAATCAGCTGTGGGCCGCTATTGTGTCGAAATGTGTCGATTAACATAGAATGTCTGTCGTTCTTTTTACTTGGAGTCATGATAAAGGATGGAGCAATACGTTGGTTTACAAACTGCAGTGCTTTACCAGTACTCCATGTATCGGACCAATCAGAGCAGAGAAACATCATGCAAAGAAGGGGTTTGGAAAGATGAATCTTCAAACAAATAGTTTGAAAGTCGTTGAGAAAAAAGGTAAAATTAAATGCATATTATAGGAAAATTAAAGTGTTTTTTGACCTTGCACGGATGTAAACCTGTTGTTGGGGACTCCCAAAACTAATTGTAATGGTAAAAACCTTCATATTCATCCGGAAGAAGGAGGTGGGAACCGGCGGACAATCAAAATGAAACTTTGATAACAAAATTAACACAAAACAGTGCACCAGCCCCTCACGGACGACTGGTGCGCTCAAATAAAAAACAAAACATAACTAAAAGCCCAGGCCTGGTCCTCTCTCGTCCTTCACTGTCGTCGCTCCAGTTTTATATCCTTCCATCTCCTACGTGGGACTCGAGACCGGCAGTGGGTAGCAGGTGTCACTGATTTCCCAATCATTGCCGGCCTCCCTCCTTGTTCCCACGTCCCTCGGCCCCGCCCCACTCGCCACACTAATATATGAACCTTTCAAACAGCTTAATAGGAGCACTTTAAATGATACCGTCTCCGTATGCACTGATAAACGCCAAATAACAAATAGCCAACTAAATAAGTGTATAAACAATTGTGCTATAAATGATAATGGAATAGGATTGTGTAAGATGCAGGGATGTACTAGGATGTAGGGGTAACAAAACAATATAAGAATATTGCACATTTTTATTGCATAAGTGGGGAACATTTAACTGTTCATGAGGCAGATTGTCTGTGCGAAGAAACTGATCTAGTGTCTGATTGTCCTGGTATTTGCAGCTCTGAAGCACCGGCCAGATGGCAGAAGTTCAAAAATGGGGCAACTTGGATGTGAGGGATCCAGAGTGATTTTCTGAGCCCTTTTCCTCACTCTGGATGTATACAGATCTTGAAGGGTGGGCAGGGGAGCACCAATAATCCTTTCAGCAGTCCGAATAATTCTCTGTAGTCTTCTGATGTCTGATTTTGTAGCTGAACCAAACCAGACAGTTATTGAAGTGCACAGGACAGACTCAATGACGGCTGAGAAGAACTGTGTGAGCAGATCCTGTGGCAGGTTAAACTTCCTCAGCTGGCGAAGGAAGTACAACCTCTGTTGGGCCTTTTTCACAATGGAGTCAATGTGATTGTCCCACTTCAGGTCCTGAGAGATAGTGGTGCCCAGGAACCTGAATGACTCCACTGCAGCCACAGTGCTGTTCATGATGGTGAGTGGGGGGAGAGCAGGGGGGTTTCTCCTGAAGTCCACTATCATCTCCACTGTTTTGAGCGTGTTCGGCTCCAGGTTGTTAAGACTGCACCAGACAGCCAGCTGCTCCACCTCTTGTCTGTAAGCAGACTCATCACCGTCCTGGATGAGCCCGATGACTGTAGTGTAGTCTGCAAACTTCAGGAGTTGCTCGGTACGCAAACTGCAGGGGGTCCAGTAAGGGTCCAGTGATGTCCTTCAGATAAGCCAGAACCAGTTTTTCAAACGACTTCATGATGACAGACGTAAGAGCCACAGGTCTGTATTCGTTAAGTCCTGTTATCTTGGGTTTCTTTGGAATGGGGATTATGGTGGAGCGTTTGAAGCAGGAAGGCACTTCACACAACTCCAGGGATCTGTTGAAGATCTGTGAAAAATTGGTGGCAATTGGTCAGCACAGGTTTTCAGACAGGCTGGTATAAAGCTATCTGGGCCTGGTGCTTTTCTTCTTTTGTTCTTCCTGAAGACCTGGCGCACATCATCTTCACAGATTTGAAGAGCAGGAGGTATGGAGAGGGGGATTGCAGGAGGTGTTAACGGATGTGTAGGGAGATAGTCAGAATGGGTGTTGGGGTTTCAAATCTACAATAAAACTCATTTAGGTCGTTAGCAAGTCGTTGATTAGCCTCAGTGCAAGGGGATGGTGTCTTGTAGTTTGTGATGGCTCTCAGTCCTCTCCACACTGAAGTTGAGTCATTGGAAGTAAACTGGTCTTCCAACTTTTTAGCGTAGGTCTTTTTAGCCGCTCTAATCTCTTTGTTCAGTATGTTCCTGGCCTGATTGTACAATACTCTGCCCCATTTCTGTAGGCATCCTCTTTGGCCTGACGAAGGTGTCTGAGTTTTACTGTAAACCATGGCTTATCATTGTTGAATGTTAAATAAGTCCTGGTAGGAATGCATATATCCTCACAAAAACTAATATAGGATGTTACAGTCTCTGTGAGTTCGTCCAGATCGGTGGTAGCAGCTTCAAAAACACTCCAATCAGTGAGGTCAAAACAAGCTTGTAAATCCTGCTCTGTTTCGCTTCACAGTCCATCTCTTCACAGTCTAATGTGTGCATGGTAGACATATTGCAATGCATTTAAATGGCAAGGGGACTTTTCCAAGTCTTTCTTAATATATGTGTGTGATTTGATTTCCTCTGCTCTGGGTGATTTATGACTACCTAATGTCCTTATGTCATATCAGTGGCCGGGCATGTTTCTGGATGAGCTTCTCAAAGGTCTTCATGTTGCATGACAGAGAGAGAGAGAGAGCAACGTGTCCTTGAAGGATGTAGGCCAAGGATGACTTCTGAGGTTTCTCATCTGTGGCTCCAAACTATTCAAGGACTGGCATGCCTTCTTTACGAACTGGGAGAGGAAGAACAGATACCGAAGGACCCATCAGAACTGGATGCCACTCATTGGCACCAAGACTGATTCTGTGAGGTCGTCAGGCTTGTTCCTCCAGTTTCTCAAGCTCTCCCAGTTACAGACAGGTTAAATAACATCCCTGGGGCCCTCCTTGAGTAAGATGGTGCCGTCGGGGATAGGTGCCCTATGTAGAGTGTGTGATCTGGATTAAAGGGGCACCCTGGACAGACATTATGAGCATCTCAACATCTTACTGTAGAACAGAATTTCAGTCTATCCTTACCAGTTTTGTATTTCTTAGTCAAGACAAATACCAGATAAGCTATAAATCACTTTTTTAAGCATTGCTGAGTAGCTCACACACAATGCTGACCGTATAAAAGCCCAACTGCACATAACTGACGAACCCCAGCAGCAGAGGTGCATGGCATCACTCACACACAGCCAGTTTCAGCCAAGAAGACAACAAGAGCATCCTGAACTCACTAACACCAACTTGTGTATCAGCCAGCAGCTAATACTTACTCCAGGCCAAACACTGCAAATCACCAGCGCTCGCTACCTTATCAACACAGCTAAACGCTGCCTCAATGACTTCTCTACATAAAACTACTTTTTAATTAAAATAAAATAAATAAAAAAGATATACTTTAATGATTAATCAGATTTGTCAACTAGCGAGGTCTGTAATCAATTAATTCAGTCATTAAATAGGCATTTAGCAGTCATTAATATGTGTTGCTGCAGTTTCATTGATTGTACTGAATCGTCTCTAGAAAAACTAATCATTACAGCGCCAAGTGAACCGTGTTAGACAACTGTCCAAACGTTTGTTCAGGTTTGTTAGCTCGGAGTAACTGCAGATTTAGGGGGTTCTTAAAGTAACATTTGTACAGCAATGATGCACACGTTTCGCAAGGTTTTTTTTTTTTTTTTTTTTTTTTTTTTTTTTTTGATAATTGGTAAATTTATGGATAAAATAATCAGATGTTGGATTGGCAGTTAATCTTGGAACAATTAATAAGATAAATGGCTTATCAGTTTCTTTGTGGCTAAGTAATAGAGGGCATCTCATAAAGTAATGCAGTTTATAGAAAGATCAGTCTCCTAAGTACAAAAATGCAAGTAATTTATTTACAGAACCACAAAAGAGCCATTATTTACCGTATGCTTTGAAACTAAGATATACATATTAAAATGTAATATTCTCAGAACATTGGCTAAGCAGCAAAAGTAAATCGTTTTCATTAAAACGAACAGAAGTATCTGTTGCAGGATTCAGTCCTAGCCACTTTAATTTTTCCATGAACAACAGCATCTATTTTATTTGTTTGTTACACATTTAAAAAATAATAATCTGACTGTCACATCTACGTATACCAGGTTCTGATGTTCCTGGTTGATTATTTTAAAGCATCTTTCAATTCTAATTTATACACGACAGTAAAACATTTTAATAATATTTATCATACCAAAGAATTTCATCTGACAGTTGCCTTTAACTCTTAGCTTTGATGCTTTCAGTGTGGACAGCTGACTTAGTTAAGGTTTTGCTGAGCAAGCTAATGCTATAAAATCCAAGCCATTTAATTAATGTACGTGATTATTCATAAAGCATATTTTATTTCTTTAAGTGCCATTCAGGAGATATTACAGAGGCTTTGTGTGCTACTGCAACTCCTAAGAGCACAGCTAGCTACATGCAAAGAGAGCGCTGCCAGACACAAGTCCTCAGTTAAGACTCGCCCTGTCAATTAAATAGATATTTCCTGTCAGTGTGAAGCAGTGGCAAGGCCAGGTAAGAGTCAGCGTGCCACTGGTTCACCCAGACTGAAGGCTGAAACAAACAGACACACCATCAGTCAGTGTAGCTCGCTAGCATAGTTCAGACTGATTTCAAACTATATGTGCAAACATGAGAAAACATTTTTTGAAACATGAGAGAAACTGTATATTTAATCTGTTTCTCAAACAAAGATAATTGCTTTGGTAAAGCTTCATCCATTTTTTGTAGTTGTATAGGAAAGAGCAACCAACACAGTCTTCATATATTCACTTCTGTGTGAAGAAGCTGATAAACTCAATGGTGGCATTCAGTAATCACAAGCAGATGTGCAGTTCACACTACAGTACATGACACGTGCCTCAAAGGTGCAACAAACTCAACATCAGAGCAAACGGCACAGTAAACAACAGAGACATCCATGCTGCAGTGCATGCTGGGAACCAGAGTCCTGCCACTGAAGAGACGGCACTGACAGCTGCTCAACACTGGCGAGTGGCACACGGATGTGGTGTACAAGCTGAAGCAGTCCCACTTTCTCTGCCAAAGAACAAATCACTCTACACAGAGATCTGTGACAACGATGTGTCAATCAACTCTGTCGAAAGGTATCGTATAAAGAAAATAGAAATAGGCCTTCACTGCAAAAATAAGTTGCCAGTGGGCTAAGAAAAATAATCTTAATTCAAACGGAAAACAAGATCATTTGTTTTGCCCCAGTGGCAGATATTTTTCTCCCAAAAGAAAAAAGAACTAACAAAATTTTGATAATTATTTTCAGAAAACAAGACCTAATATCTTAAGTCATTTTGCTTCTGAAGTAAATGTATCTTGATTCAAGAATGTTTAGATATTTATACTGTAAAATAAGACAAAAATACTAAAGAACATTATGTTAAAGAATTGGCCTTGGAAACAGCATTAAAAATAGTACATATTTTACATTAGTTTGCAGTAAGCAGACTGTCCTGGCATTTAGTTTATTCTTTGGCTGGTGTATTCAGCAAGTGTCTTTCTTTCTTTCAGTCTGAAGAAATCTGTGATCCTCGTGTAAACTATAAATTTATGTGGAGAAGCCCAAAAAGTGTCTGAAATTTATATTTCACAAGATCCCTGATTATTTCAGTTTGATCTTTCCAGTTTGTGCGATACATTTCAGCACAGATTGTTTTATGAATCGTCATAATGCAGCTTTACAAAGAGGCTATTTTTGAAGGATGTGACATTTAAAATTATATTTGAAATGACAGCAAACTCACAGCAGTGTGACCGATTGCATTTCATTTCACATTTGATTTATATGTGTGCATTTTACAGAACATTTCAAGTTCAAGTTCAAGTTCAAAACAACATACAAGATGGAAGTTGTCGAAGACAAGTGATTCATAAGGAGATAATTATCTTAGAAATGATGCAATAACTCAGGAAGGCATAAACTAATACACAGCACAACTCTGCATTATAATAATCTAAAAAACAACCACTAATTTATGACAATGCAGAGGACTCATGATTTGAATGTTGTACTTTGCTGCCGTTAATCTGGACATGTTCTCTTAAGAAAAAACACGGTACCATACACTGATAGACATTTTACTGTATTTTTGCGGTAACTTACTAACCACCCGTTTACAGTAGCTTACCACAATTTCATTTTACAGTATACCCTGACCACAAGATAATTGTACAGTAAAATATCCTTGCTGCAACTTAGTTTTACAGTATAACAATATTACAATAACTTTACTGTACTTCATGTTACACTATTTAACCAAATCTTTGAATATTTAACATGAACGTATGTATTGGATTTAATACATTCCAAATAAGAGTCCATTTACAACAGTATAATTTTTTTATTCGTTGTCACTTTTAAAAACATAATTTTTTCAGTGTGCTTTATTCTGCAACATTAATAATTATTATAATAGAGAACTGAATTCATCAAAACAAATCAAAGCAAAGATCATGACAATATGGCAACAAAAAGCATCCCAGTTGGTCTTGTCTAGCCTCCATAACCACTGATGGCTGATCTGAAACAAAACAGAGGGAAAATGTGTGAGAAATGGGTTTATCTCATTATCTTTATGTCATGAATTTATCTCATCTAAATTTGTTTATAGACAGCCTTTGGGTGCAGTTAGCTCCTACTGACACACAAGCAAAAGGGAAGGAAATGAGGGAACTACAATGAATGAATATGTGAGAGATATTGCATACGTCTGTGTGAATCTTTAGCATAAATGATTATAGACTATTCAGTATTTAATTAAAATGGCAAACCACATGTGCTGGATGCTTGATCTTTTTTTTTTTTTTTTTACATCTTTTTAATGTCTTAAGACTGATTACACAGATTTGCTGTGTAGCATAGCTGCAGTTAATCTAATGTTAATATAATGCATCTGATAGTTAGTCAAAACACATACTTACAAAGCCAAAGATGCTCTGTGCCGTGGTTCTTACAAGAGCCTTTGGGGTGCATTAGCTTCTGTTGAAACAAGCAAAAGAGAGAAGGAGAGGAACCATCATTTCTCATCAGTGATTGTTGACTAATCACTAATGATGATAAATCTGATAAATCACAGATCTAGGATGACTTCTAGATTGATCACTTACACAATCAAATGACAATCAACACTGAAAAAAAGAGAGAAGAGAATATATAGTATAACATAAAAATGAATATGAAAGTTCAGAGAGCACTAACTTTGATAAAACTTTGCTTCTACTAACAAACAAGAAGCCATAATAAGGAATGTATTTTAACTATTGAATTAATTTCTTTACTTGTTTTTCTTGGGCGTATGCACAGGCGTAAATGTTTTCATTGCTGTTGGTAATGGATTACATTTTAAAAGGAAGTTTTGTTAAGTAAAAAGTACTTACCTCAGGAAAACTCGAGCTGACGTCTGACGATCCTCTCAGAAGGGAAGTGTGTTATGTGTGCACCGGACACAAACCTCAGTTTAAATAAACTCTGCCAGGTTGTTGCACTGGCTTTGCTTTCAAATATAATTTAGATTTTGTGGGGTGTAAGTTTATATATATATATATATATATATATATAATTTAAAAATTACATTTATTTCATCACACTTGTGCTTGCCCTGGCATTACCAAAAAAAAAAGTGAAATCTGTATTTCACTGATAGCCTACTGAAAATCGTGGAAATGCAATTGTGGATTTTTATGTATGTATTTATTTTAATTTTTCCTTTATTAGAGGAAATACTAAAGCTATACACATGCTGGATAATTTTTAAATGATAGAAATGAGAATGCAAGGTCATGTTTTTCATCTGCAGAATGTAGTAGCACTTCATTTACAGTAGCACTACTGCTTTTGTGCAAACAGTACTGAAAAATTCCTATTAGCAGTAAATTACTGTAAATGCTGTAAAAATACCCAGAATACAGTGCATATTACAGTAGTTAACTGTAAATAATACAGTACTTGCAAATGAAACCATTTTGCCCTTGATCGAGACACATAACCGTGGGTTACTTCAGGAGGACAGAAGCTTCAGCATCCAGAGATGACCTCTACAGCCCTGAATATCAGAGGAGACCATGTTAACTAGATGCGCCCCAGAGACAGACCCCCTATGAAGACCTTATCACCTCGACCACCATCAGCACAAGACCACGGGAACCAGATGAGTCCTCTGCACCTGTGTAGCAGCCTGGAATTAAATCACACCATGATGGTTTCGTCTGGTCAGAGGAGAACTGCCCACCCAACTGAGCCTGGTTTCTCCCAAAGTTTTTCTCCATTTCTGTCCCTGATGGAGTTTGGGTTCCTTGCCGCTGTCGCCTCTGGTTCGTTAGTTGAAGACGCTTGACTGATTGCACAGACACTATTGGAAGAGAGCTGAACTGGATGATGATATCACTGAATCATCAATTAACTGAATTTTACTCTTTTACAATCACCAATGAGCTAAATATTACTCTTTGTTATTGTCCTCTTGCATTAATGACAAACTATTTTCTTGTTTAACACTGTAAAGCTGATTAACACAACCAGTATTGTATAAAGTGCTATACAAATAAAGGCGACTTGACATACTTGAAGCTGTGAGCTCATGAAAGTCATGGAAAAATCCCACCTTCCCTGATGAATAAAGATTCAGAGATTTCCATCTCTTGTTAAATTAGGCTCTTAAAATGAAAGATGTTTCAGGTTGATGTACCGACAGCGTTACACACTTCATTACCTTGAAGCTTTTACATACAGTCATTCATTAGTGTTTAAGATGAAATCTCAGATCCATTCAGTCAGTGTTGGCTGTGTGATCTCAATGCATCTACCAATATTTTATGTCCTGCTAGAACATAAATCATGATTAAACTCTAAATATGAAAAGCTTATTTCCTCTCTGTTGTGTTGTGGTATATCCATTTCAATACAAATGCAGGAAAACATGATAATAAAGGCTTATAATGATACAGTACACTAACCTGATGTGTTTCACACTGCCACCCAGAACGTTTGCAATGTGTGACAAAATTTATGGCAATTTCTGACAATGTCTTGTTTTCTCTGACTTTTAATTTTTAAACCCACAATACTGTCATTTCTGCTGTATTTAACAGTATTCATGAACAGGAATGGAAACGCTAGCTAAAGCCATTTTCTAAACTCTTAGTATCATACATTAGATGTGGTTTTATCACTTTTAGAGATAAAGAGGGCACATCTGGTTTCAGCACCGCGGACAGCTCCACCCCACAGCCAACATACACAACTAACAAACGATATTTACCCGAGCAAAGTCATCACACTGCGAGATATCTACACTGTCGAGTAATGTAGTAAATATGATTGAGCTAAATAATCAAACAAATTATAATATTTCCTTTTGTAATCCAGAGCTCCCTCTATCAGCAAAAATACAGAGGAGGTGAACTGAAGATTCAGTGATACTGGTCTTTAACCTCCACTCTATCATATAATGAAATAATTTCATATTTAAATGAACTGACATTTGGTTTCAAAAATCACCATTGATCAAACTACTCGAGGACTCGTGTGTATATGCGTATAATAAGAGTGTGATGTTTACGACCATGAGAGAGTTGCCTGACAGATGTGAGCTGAATGAATGTGATTTGATTGGTTGAAAAACATGATCTGTATAAGCATTCAGTGGGTGACGCATCAAATCCTGAAGCCCATCAAAGTCTTCATCTCTTTCTGCTCCGAGTACAGGAATAAGGCTTTTCATGCATTTAAACATGGTTAAGGAATGAGACCGATTTAAAGCACTAGCTAGCCTACTTATCATCATACTACACTATTTCACAAAATGAAAACACAGGTTGATTCGTATCTCGCGCTGTGTGCTGCTGAATGTCTCTGTGATGCTTCGGGCTTTTCTTCATCGATGACTGTCAAGTGTTGTTGTTGTTAGCTGTTACATAACGACCAGTCGGGACACATTCATTCATCGCACTCCTTATATTTCCCGACAGGTTTTATTGCATTTCATTTCAATCGTACATTTGGTAAAATATTCCCAAACAGATTGATAGCCTGTTCCTATACTTCAGATGTGGCGAGGTTTTCTTGTTTTGTTTTAGGCCATCTGCCAAACAGAGATGCTACTGAAGAATAATAATTGAAGAAAAACATCTATGTCGATGAAAGCATTGGTGGTGTGTCATGGTTGATGCTCATAACGTTAGAAATAACCGTGAGGAGATCCTAAATTATCAACATGGCCTTGCTCAGATTTGTCTTTGGCTAAAATGATTGATTTGCGCTCAACGTGATTTTGCTTTGAGTGAAATTCCCGATATTTTATTAACAACTGTGACGTTTTTGTTTAAAACATGTCTATTTACTCGCAAGATGGAAAGCCTGTATTTAATGGTAAGAGCATTGATACAATCAAGTAAGGTCATAACGACGCGACTGAATCGCTCGCTATATTATGTATTTTATTTTCTTCTTATGAACACATAGGTGTTTAACATGATGCCGTGATGTGCACGAAATGCACCGTAAACAAGCAATGTTTAGGATATAACAGGCTTGAACAGAAACACTTTTACGCAAAGCAACACCCAAGTCAAATATGCAACATACATTAATATTCAGCATAAGCCGAAACATGCAATCATTATTGTTTCCTACCGAGAATGAGGGACGAGCTCCGTGCGGTTGTCTCGTTGCAGTGACAGAAGGTGACCCCGCGCGCGTGTCCCTCCGCATCCACCGGATCACGATGTGCGCAGCGATGTGCTCGCGCACTCTCCGCCGGTGGGGGATGGTTCAGTTCAGCGCGAGCTGTCTGTCCTTCACACGCGTGATTCCCAACGACACGGAACCACCGCGAACCATGACGCGAGGAAAGCATGTTTTACTGACTTCTACAACCCAGTCCGTGTTTTAGAAGAAGTGTATTATTTATCAATTGTTTGAATGCTGCTTCATGGGGGTACAATACTTTATCTCTTGATTTATATTCCTATAAAGCTCTCATACAAATAGTGCTGTATATATTTTTTCGTCACCACAGACTCCACCTCTTGAAAGGAGCATGTCATTTTATTCTTCTGGAGTCTTTAGTTTTCAGTCTAATACTGAGAGAGTGGAGTCAACACATTGAGGCTTTTGTGTGGATGGCTCTATTCATTAATGCGTATGATACACCCATGCCTGCTCTTCAGGTTAGCCAAACATTCAACAGTTATATAATCTCTGCTCAGAGGATATACATATTATGTAAAACACATTACATGTGATGTCAGTAAGACTGACAAGTACTCTTTCATCTCACTTATAAAGCATTATATGAATCTGATTACAGCTTAATATCCCTCACAAGAATGGCTGTGTGGGAATATAGCCAGGTGATGCACCCAAAATTTCTCAGAAACTGAAGCTCTGTAATTCATGTTCACTGTTCCCTTTACTCTGACCAGGGGACATTTACAAGAACAGTTCACCAATAAATAAATAATGCTGAGAGTGTCCTCACCCTCAGGCCATCCAAGATGAAGACGAGTTTGTTTCTTTATTAGATTTGGAGAATGCATCAGTGTCTCATCAATGGATGCTCTGCAGTGAATGGGTGCCGTCAGAATGAGAGTCCAAACAGGTGATAAAACCATCACAATAATCCACAGCACTCCAGTCCATCAATTCACATCTGCAGAAGACAAATGCTGTGTGTTTGTAGAAACAAACATTTTTAACCTCAAACTGTTGCTTCGTCTAAAATATGAGTCCATAATCCATAATAACACATCTCCTGTTGTTTCTCAAATCATAATCCAGCCACGTTTGTTAGAGCTGTTTTGATCTGTGCATATTTCTCTTCTGATTCAGATGAGATTTTTTTTTTTTTTTTTTTACTGGAGAAATCAGTGGATTATGGACTGGTATTTTAGTCAGAAGGAGTAGGATAAAGTTCAAAACATCTTGATTGATTTCTTTCTTATAAACAAGCAACTTTTGTCTTCTCCAGACGCTAACTAATGGAGTGGTGTGGATTATTGTGATGTTTTTATCAGCTGTTTGACTCATTCTGACGGCACCCATTCACTGCAAACCATCCGTTGATGAAACACTGATGCAATGCTACATTTCTCCAAATCTGATGAAGAATCAAACTCATCTACATCTCAGATGGCCTGAAGGCCAGTACATTTTCAGCAAAATTTTTGGGTGAACTATTTCTTTAATTAAAATGAATTATCACTGGTTTGGGAAGTCTTTATGAGGCATTATTTCCTCTGGCTCAGATTCACACAAAGACCGAGAACACAGCCACACAGAGCTATTTTAAGTGTGAATTGCTCCCCCAATCCCATCTGCTTCACTGTTTGTGTAGCTTCAGTGTTTGGTTCTGAAGCGTGTTCATAAAGACATTGAACATACTGAATCAGTCATGAAACCAAGTGTCATCCGTTCTTCAACCTTCTGTTAGTCTATAAAATATTGAAGAAGGTTGTTCCCTTATTCCACTACAGGGGATCCCTGTCATCTGCTTTGCCTTGATACAGGTGCTTCTCAGTAAATCAGAATGTCGTGGAATAGTTCATTTATTTCAGTAATTTAACTCAAATTGTGAAACTTGTGTATTAAATAAATTCAATGCACACAGACTGAAGTAGTTTAAGTCTTTGGTTCTTTAAAAAAATAAAAATTGTTTTAGTGAATAGTTGGCCTTCTGGATAGTATGTTAATTTATTGTACATGTACTCAATACTTGGTAGGGTCTCCTTTTGCTTTAAACACTGCCTCAATTCAGCGTGGCATGGAGGTGATCAGTTTGTGGCTCTGCTGAGGTGGTCTGGAAGCCCAGGTTTCTTTGACAGTGGCCTTCAGCTCATCTGCATTGTTTGGTCTCTTGTTTCTCATCTTCCTCTTGACAGTAGCCCATAGATTCTCTCTGGGGTTCAGGTCTGGTGAGTTTGAGGCCACACCAACACCATGGCCATTTAACCAACTTCTGGTGCTTTTGGCAGTGTGGGCAGGTGGCAAATCCTGAGAAGCACCTGTATATGGCGTAGAAATGTTTAGGTTCTCACTTCCTCTTCTCTGTCTGGGGAAATGCGTTTAAGGGTAACATACTCACAAGCATTGTTAATCCTTGACAGCCCGACCGTATTCTGCACCTCAAGTCATGTCTGAGCTGGGTTCACAGCTGATCCTCTCCAAACACACTCTCTCAGACCCCAAACCTCCAGACTAACCTGAGAACATCCTGTGACAAATTTAATATTTAACCAGGACCCATGTGGCCCAACAGAGCTATTCTGCAAGATTACGAGAACATCTACCATCGCTGTCGTTTGAGTGATTCTAAGACTAGTTTGGCCAGAGCTTGAACTAACTGATTACATGTAATCTGGATTACATAATCAAAAATGTAGTACTTAAAATTATAATTTTGATAACATTCAATTACATTTTTAAATACTCACATCCAGACTACAGTTCCTTTTTATTACATGATTACAGTACATATTATTCACACAATAGCAATAAATTCCTCTTGTTCATCTTTCTGAAATAGTCTTGGCTTCAGAAAGTCTTCAGTTTGACACAGAGAGCAGTCACTGGTCAGGTGACCACAGCATTTGACCAATGGATTTATAAAGAGCATTTCAGGTTTAAAAAGAGTTTCAACACTAATTATTTTATTTTTTATATGAATTATCACTCAATAAGTTAAAAATGCATGATATGTTATCAGAAGGCTTTTGTCTTTCAAACACATAAAAATCCACAAAATCACATTATTTCTTATTAACTTGTAATGCAGGGATTCACAAACATTTTTTTTTCTCATTTGAACCTCTTTCGTCTTATATATTTACTTGAAGCGCCCCCCCCCTTGAGATTTTGAAATAAAGTTACAATAATTAAGTATCACATTTGCATGTCCACTATTCTCTGACTGTTGATTAATGCTCAAAAGACAAGCAAGTAAATAAAAACTATTTCATTTATTTAATAAGCGTTTTATTTTGATGATGTTATTCAAAAATGTATTTCACATTTTTATTAATGTTAATTAATATTTAGCTTTTCATTAAACTCACAGACACCGTGCAGTTCCTTTACGAAACCTATAGGCATAATGTAACATTTAGTGCACTTTTACAACAAATGGAATATATTTTCTTTCTCTTTTATTTATAGATTGTTGACACAATTGTTATACAGGCTTGAGTCAGAATTGATTTTCACCATATCAGATACAGCAGAGTGATACAGGGTAAACTGTGCTTGAAATGAAAGGCAAGGGGAACAGCTGAGGAACGATTTGGAGATTCTTGAAATGTTTTCGGGTTACTCAAGAAATAAAGAATACTTTCACCAAAACATCTTTCAACAACACCAACGATTTAGTACGTTTAAAAACTACAATATGTATAAATACACTACTGTGCAGAAGTCTTAGAGCACTAGTATTACAAGTATAGTTTTGGTTGTTGTTGGTGAAAATACTACTGGCCTACTACTTTTGCAGAGTAGTATATATTTTTTTTCTCCTAATAATGGAGCATTTACAATTCAAGGACTGTAAGTCTGGCATTATTTCAATACAAACACCTGCAGAGAAATGAATCGCAGAGTAATTTGATCATTGCTTATTCCCATTCCTCTAATGATTGGAATAAATGTGCAGAGAATGATCCCATGGTTCACCATTAGATGAGCATCAGTCTCTGTCACGACGGTTACACGTGCTCTTACTGGGTCACAGCTTTTGAGTTCACTACTGAAAAAAGACCAGAATCCTTTTATACAAACACTGGAGGACCAGCTTTGGATTGGGTTCAGCTAAATAATCCTATTACAATAACACAGGACATTTTTCCTGTTTTTAGCCCATGGAGAACATCTTAGATTTGGTAATTTAATACGTTATTCACAATAAACTTTTGTGCTTTCTGATTAAAAGAGAAAAACACTGAAATACTGATAAGACAGGTTAAAGTAAGACCTAAACAATCCTCATTCAAAGTACATGCTTGTGACAATTTTATAAATCATAAACAAAATAACGAAACAACTTTAGTATTAGGACACACTAAATTATTTAAGAGCTAGAAAAGTGCATTTCAATAAAAGAAATGGCACCATTAACAGTCCTCTATAACAAATGAAAGGAGGTCAGTGAATATCCAGTGTCTGAACAGAAACTACAATCAAGCTGTAAACATTTGAAATGAAATCTATCCTCTTACACAAGAGGCAGTGTATTACACAGACAGCTAACCTTGGCATCTAGTCCTTTAATTATTCACATTACTTCACACACACACACACACACACACAGTCTAGGGTTAAAGTTTATAAGTGGACAGAGGACGAACTGAAATGATCACAACTAAATCTGAACAATGTGTATACTTTTGCCATTGTGCTATGAATACTGGTGCAAAACTCTTTAGAAAAGGAAGGATGGGCTATTATCTACATCTACATTATCTACATCTACAATTCAAGCTCACAATGTCCTTTCATACCTCTCTTCTGTCTGAAACAAAGTCCCCAGTCCCCAGTCACTGTGACCCCAGACTGTGATCTTCATCTGAACACTAAAAAGACTGGTAAGGCAATCAGATTTCATTTTCATTGTGCTGAAATTAAAAAACCGTACTAGTTGCAATAGGAGTTCAGTCAGGGAGAACAAGGTTGAAAATCATGGTGAATTTTGCCGAGGCTTCTGTGTTTGTTGTGCTAGTTATCTGATGCTGGAGAGAGAGTTGTGATTCATGTTGTAAGTGTCCACCAGAGACGTGCCGTTGCTGGTCATACAGTCCTGCTGAAGGGCTTCGAAGTAAGATGCCTGCACAGGTTTGTGACACTGTAGCACACGCTGGGCATCTTCGGTCTTAAACCACTCCCTCTTCCTCCCTGAGAACAACAAGAGACACATTCACGTGCCTCAGAATTACTCTAATTAGGAGAGCTCTGAGCTGTTCCTATTTGATTCTATGGCAATACTATTCACAGCAAAAACTGACCCACTGACGATTATTTTAGAAAATCATAGAAAACAACTTCAAGTGTAATTGAAAAATAAAAATGCATATCTAAATTCAGCTGATGTGGTTGCTGCCACTTTCCAGGGTTCGTACAGAAACTGCTAAATGAAATTCAAGTACTTTCAAGGACTTTCAAAGATTTTCTTTTTTTTCATTTTCAAGGACTAAAATCCGAGATCACAATATTGTTATCATCTTTCAAATTCTAATAAATAAACTAATAAAACAAAACGGTACAAATAAAGTGCAGCATATGCAAAGCATGCAATGGTTGAGGCAACTTGAAAAGATACTATGCAAAGTTATCGCTTTCCTTATTCTAAGTAATTTTTTATGATTATATGAATCACCTGAAGAGTAAAAGCTTCATCATACACTTGGAAAATTACCAAGATAATCCTGACTATTTTTGACAACTGAGTAATCTGATATTTTTTGTAGCCAAAATAGACCTAATTAAGTAAAAAATAAAGGCTTTATATTGACTGCATTTATATATATTAAACTAACAATGAGACAATAATTGTTTCAAATAATGTATCAAAACCAAGTAATCACATGGGTTTATTGAACATCACTCTTAGAATATGTAATATGCCTATAAATAATATGAACATAGCCTACTTAAGTAGATTAAGTATTATAACATACCTGCAGAGGGTGCCAATGTCCTGGCGATGCTTCACTTTACAGCGTAATTCAATGATGTTTAAATGAGTGGTCGACTGATATATTGCCAAGGCCGATATTTTGTGTGAACACTGTGTTCAGGCGCTGCCGCTCTCAGCACCATCAAAATAAAAGTCAGACATGCCATTGAAAAATGGTAAATATCGGCCGATAAGTTTTTCTGCTTGGCCTATCTGTTTGAGGCAGAACTTTTATTTTGCCGGCACTAAGAAAGGCAGCGCCTGAGCACACACACACACAATGCTGTCATCATTAACAGTTCTGTCTAATACCGATAGAACTCTGTCTAATAATCAGATAGAACGATTACACAAAGGAATTCATGTATACAAACTGAAATGAATGCTTTAAACTTTAAACTCGTGATTTTAAATTATGCTGCGCTTTATGCATTTGGCCACTGTCATATGTCATTTTCTCTGTGCGCTGTATGTAAAATGAGTGTTACAAAGTGTCAGTCTTTGGTTATTTTAATTGTGATGATTTTGGCTCACATTTAACAAATCTCATCAAATTTGAATACTTCATAAGGCCAATAAAAATAAAAATTGTTTTAGTGAATAGTTGGCCTTCTGGAAAGTATGTTCATTTACTGTACATGTACTCAGTACTTGGTAGGGTCTCCTTTTGCTTTAATTACTGCCTCAATTCGGCGTGGCATGGAGGTGATCAGTTTGTGGCACTGCTGAGGTGGTCTGGAAGCCCAGGTTTCTTTGACAGTGGCCTTCATCTCATCTGCATTGTTTGGTCTCTTGTTTCTCATCTTCCTCTTGACAGTAGCCCATAGATTCTCTCTGGGGTTCAGGTCTGGTGAGTTTGCTGGCCAGTCAAGCACACCAACACCATGGTCATTTAACCAACTTTTAGCACTTTTGGCAGTGTGAGCAGGTGCCAAATCCTGCTGGAAAATGAAATCAGCATCTTCAAAAAGCTGTTCAGCAGAAGGAAGCATGAAGTGCTCCAAGATTTTCTTGGTAAACGGGTGAAGTGACTTTGGTTTTCAAAAAACACAATGGACCAACACCAGCAGATGACATTGCACCCCAAATCATCACGGACTGTGGAAACTTAACACTGGACTTCAAGCAACTTGGGCTATGAGCTTCTCCAGCCTT
Source organism: Carassius carassius (assembly GCF_963082965.1). NCBI lineage: Eukaryota > Metazoa > Chordata > Actinopteri > Cypriniformes > Cyprinidae > Carassius > Carassius carassius. Next base: position 2,521,335 of record NC_081800.1, on the reverse strand, counting down.
CCTCCAGACTCTAGGACCTTGGTTTCCAAATAAAATACAAAACTTGCTCTCATCTGAAAAGAGGACTTTGGACCAATGAGCAACAGTCCAGTTCTTCTTCTCCTGAGCTCAGGTAAGACTCCTCTGACGTTGTCTGTGGTTCAGTAAATCTCTTGACACATCTGTGTTTTGTGGCTCTTGATGCCTTGACCCCAGCCTCAGTGCATTCCTTGTGAAGTTCACTCAAATCCTTTAATCGATTTTGCTTGACGATCCTCATAAGGCTGTGGTTCTCTCAGTTGGTTGTGCATCTTTTTCTTCCACACTTTTTCTTCCACTCAACTTTCTGTTAACATGCTTGGATACAGCACTCTGTGAACAGCCAGCTTCTTTTGCAATGAATGTGTGTGTCTTACCCTCCTTGTGAAGGGTGTCAATGATTGTCTTCTGGACAACTGTCAGACCAGCAGTCTTCCCCATGATTGTGTAGCCTAGTGAACCAAACTGAGAGACCATTTTGAAGTCTCAGGAAACATTTACAGGTTTTGAGTTGATTAGCTGATTGGCATGTCACCATTTTCTAATTTGTTGAGATGTTGTGAATTGGTGGGTTTTTGATAAATTTGAGCCAAAATCATCACAATTAAAAGAACTAAAGACTTAAACTACTTCAGTCTGTGTGCATTGAATTTATTTAATACATGAGTTTCACAATTTGAGTTGAATTACTGAAATAAATAGACTTTTCCACGACATTCTGATTTATTGAGATGCACTTGTATGCATTTGTGAAAAATACTTTGTCATCTAAAGTATTAGTATGATTATTTTACACATTTATTTTTTTATCCATTGTCAAATCATTTCAAATTTCTTAAACATTAATAAAAAAATAATAATTATATCGGCTTTATATTGGCTATTGTCCCCCCGTTTTCCAAGATATCGGCATCAGCTGTAAAAAACCCAATATCGGTCGACCAGTATCAAGTACCTTTTCATAAATATGGCTGTTTTTAAGGGGTTTCCAGGACTTAAATTACAAAAAGTCAAATTCAAGTACTTCAAGCACCTTGTGTGAACCCTGCACTTTCTAATTAAACAACAGCATAACAGTACTTTTTTTACATATTCTTACCAATATTTACTGAATCCTCCCAGTCCTCCAGAACCTCGGTTACGATGAGAACATAGACATACGTTCTATGCTTTCTGTCTCTGTTCTGTAAAGAAAAAACATTTTTAACAGCCTCACAGGAAATACTAAATCATGTATATAAGTATGCTAATGCTACACATTATGTGCAAAAAAGGGGTTGAATGTAAATATTACATTCTACAAAATTCTTCAAAATAAACTGCTGATTCTTCCCATTTTAAAGTAGCTCAAACGTGGTAAACAGCAGACTTATGCATCAAAGCACCTGACAGGGAAAGCTGTCAAATTACCTGCTCGTGTTTGAAATGCAGATGCTTTGTCCATAGAAATACATAATACACTGTATAGTATTATACTGTTATACTCACACTTATTGGAATGTTATTTTCATTATTGATTATATGTCGATTATATGTCTGTGCTAGGCCTGTCACGATAACTTTTTGTAGTGCGATATAATGCCACAGAAATAATTGCAATAAACAGCATTATTGTCATCTTAAAGGGTTAGTTCATCGAAAAATCAAAATTATGTCATTAATGGCTCACCCTCATGTTGTTTCAAACCAGTAAGACCTCCATTTGTCTTCGGGACACAGTTTAAGATATTTTAGATTTAGTCCGAGAGCTCTCAGTCCCTCCATTGAAGCTGTGTACACGGTCTACTGTACTGAAGATGAACACCGAGCCAGATAATGACTCGTTCACGAGTCAAGAACCGGTTGCATCGGTTTTCGGGTCACCAGTAGTTCTTTCGGACAGTTCGATTCAATAAACCGGTTGAAGAAAACGGTTCACCGGTTCTTTTGCGCTCGACGTAATGGCGTCATTGGCGATGATTGCCCTTGATTCAAGCCTTCGGTTTACCCGTGCTCATAACATTAGCACAGAATCAGTTCAGAATCATTCACCAAAAGAATCAGTTCGGTTCAGACGCTCTGTGTGTCAGTCTGTTTCACGCTGAATCACACATGCACAGTATCATCAGCTCCTCGGTTCTCGTATCGGACTCATCTGACAGAAACGGTTCTTGACCCGAGAACGAGTCAGTCTTTAATTCGTTATCTGGCTCGGCTCGGTGTTCATCATCAGTTCTCTCGTCACAGCAGTTCAGTCAGTGTACTGTTTGAGTAAATGAATTACTCCGGGATATTGGTTTGTTTTAACTCAGAGGAAGTGTCAGCCACATTAAAAAAGTTAACAGCTTAAGTCATTTGCGGATTAATGCGTATTGGAGACGCGAACCGTTTAAAACGATTCAGTTCGATTTGGTGAACTGGTTCAAAACGATCCGGTTACATCGAATGATTCGTTCGCGAACCGGATATCACAAACTGCTTTGTTTTGAACTCTCTCACAACAGACACGGAAGAGAAGACAATGCTGAATAAAGTTGTAGTTTTTGCTATTTTTGGACCAAAATGTATTTTCGATGCTTCAAAATATTCTAACCGACCCTCTGATGTCACATGGACTACTTTGATGATGTTTTTCTTACCTTTCTGGACATGGACAGTAGACCGTACACACAGCTTCAGGGACTGAGAGCTAAATCTAAAATATCTTAAACTGTGTTCAGAAGATAAATGGGGGTTTTATGGGTTTGGAACGACATGAGGGTGAGTTATTAATGACATAATTTTCATTATTGGGTGAACTAACCCTTTAAGACCATTTTATGCCACTGAATACATAATCCTAATATAAAAGCATAATATAGACAAGAAGAATACACAGATAACTTGTATGGAGATTTTTCCATCTACAGAAATTTCTCCCGGTCTGTCTTTTCTCTGTAAATTAAGGGTGCACTGTATTGCTGAAAAACACGATCACTACTCAGCAGCCAGATGTCTGTAGACACAAAGGCACAGATCCCTAAACAAGGCCATATCTGCAGATGAAGCTTTCTTTGTAGAAGCATGGTTTAAATTTGAATGAGCCCCTTGTGACTACACCATGTTATGAACGAGAAGCTGCAAAAGACACAGGCACAAGTGGAATGTAAAAACATGGTGACATTAATTTTAGTGTAAATATAATGGGCAATATATTGCATCACCAAAAGTGATTGAGGTCATGTACATATATTATGCGATAAGTTGATATATTGATTATTGTGACAGGCCTAGTCTGTGCAATCAGTCAAGTCCAGAAAATAAGTGTCCTCAATTAAACAAGCCAAAGGACACAGCGGCAAGGAACCAAAACCCCATCAGTGACAGAAATGTCTTCATTTTACTATGAATCTTGAAACCTTTGACTATTCTTGTTAGATTCCTATCATAAATTGTATTCTCAAAACCTGTTTATTTAATTTTTTTTATTTATTGTTTTTGACCTTGTTGTTTCCCGTCTGAAAACACTCACCTCAAAAACGCCTACCAATCTTCCTAATGTACCTTTTACTCCTGCCTGTGGGAATAAAATATAGAGTGAAACACTGAATTCAGTGCATTTATAATCTACTGCAATATTTTAAAGCATCTTGAAACCTCTTATTTCAGCATATATCAGTCAAAAATCTATAATGTGGCAACTTGACAAAAGAAAAAAAATCTAATTGATTTTTGTTTTCAAAAATTGCACAGAAATCCTCGAAGTGGAGGAGGAGAAGAGAACACAAATGTTTTAATTCACTGTAAAAGGCTGGAATAACCTCCAAGAAACAATAATTTGCATACAGAAAACAACAGAAATGATATCCACACTCTACCGAGTCAAGATGTGGGAAAGCTGACAGAATTCATCTAAATCAGAGAGCCATATTAAACTATCAACAGGATGCTGATCTGCATATACTGCAGCAAACAAAGCACTGCAACAGAAGTACTTCTCAACCTGAGATTACTGGCTTGTTTGTGTTTTTACCTTTAACCAGAAACAGAAATCCACACATTTGGAACAATTCCTAAGCATGGAAACATCATGTGAGTATTTACAGATGTAAGAGATGGAGAAAGGTTTTATGAATGTAGAAAACAAAACCAAAAACAGAGATTCTGTGCAAATCTGTACAATCTGAAAGGCAAATAACATTTACAAAATAGGTAAATTTATCCACTATAGTTCATACACTGGGTAATAACAGCCAGCAATACTCGGACAGCAGTTATTAATCTTGGTTCATAATAAAACTCAACTGGTTAATACGGATTCATATAATTTTAAGAACAAACATTAATAAACAATGAGCAATAGTATATTTGCTTATTTACAGTAATCAATGTTGGTCATTACAAGTTACTGATATTAATGTTAATAATAATGTTAATAGTTTTAATAGTTTATTTGTGAAATGGAAATATAACACTATAATATACTGATATAGCACTTGTAAATTATCGCTCTTTTGTTGGTCTGATTGCTTCCATTATCCAGTCGCTTTGGATAAAAACGTCTGCTAAATGACTAAATGTAAATATAATGTAAATGTAAATAACAAAACTAAATTGACATTTTAAAACAAGCCCTAAATCAAATAAATAACACAAATAAAATAAATCTTGTCATATAAACAAAATAAGGCTTTGTCTGTGCTCTTTGCATTTAAAATGAGTGGCAATAACTGCATTTTAATCATGATCCAAACAAAGATGCTGCAGACATGCAACATGAGCAGTTTTTAATTTTAATTAGTTTGTATAATTTCAATATTTGAAGCAAAAACAGAATGATTTGACTTCAGTTTTGTGAAACTATACGTAAAAAATATCTGCATGAAACAGAAACAACAGACGAGCTGAACAGACGCAGATTCTCTCTCTGCCAGCAGGTGGAGCTTACAGGGTTTCCCTGGTTACCGCTGTAAATAAAGCACTTATGAAAACTACAGCAGGTGGACCTTATACCGTTTCCCTGGTTACCGCTGTAAACGAAGCACTTATGAACACTGCGGCAGGTGGAGCTTACAGCGTTTCCTTGGTTACCGCTGTAAACAAAGCACTTATGAACACTGCAGCAGGTGGCGCTTAAAGCGTTTCCCTGGTTACCGCTGTAAATAAAGCACTTATGAAAACTACAGCAGGTGGACCTTATACCGTTTCCCTGGTTACCGCTGTAAACGAAGCACTTATGAACACTGCAGCAGGTGGAGCGTTTCCCTGGTTACCGCTGTAAACAAATCACTTATGAACACTGCGGCAGGTGGCGCTTAAAGCGTTTCCCTGGTTACCGCTGTAAACAAAGCACTTATGAACACTGCAGCAGGTGGAGCTTAAAGCGTTTCCCTGGTTACCGCTGTAAACAAAGCACTTATGAACACTGCAGCAGGTGGCGCTTAAAGCGTTTCCCTGGTTACCGCTGTAAACGAAGCACTTATGAACACTGCAGCAGGTGGAGCGTTTCCCTGGTTACCGCTGTAAACAAAGCACTTATGAACACTGCGGCAGGTGGCGCTTAAAGCGTTTCCCTGGTTACCGCTGTAAACAAAGCACTTATGAACACTGCAGCAGGTGGAGCTTAAAGCGTTTCCCTGGTTACCGCTGTAAACAAAGCACTTATGAACACTGCAGCAGGTGGAGCTTAAAGCGTTTCCCTGGTTACCGCTGTAAACAAAGCACTTATGAACACTGCAGCAGGTGGAGCTTAAAGCGTTTCCCTGGTTACCGCTGTAAACAAAGCACTTATGAACACTGCAGCAGGTGGCGCTTAAAGCGTTTCCCTGGTTACCACTGTAAACAAAGCATGGCAGGGCTTATATTTTCAGCCAAAATCTGAAAATGCCATTTTCAATGGCTGAGATATTGGCATATCCCCAATAGGGGTGTAACGGTACACAAACAGAACAGTTCAGTACGTGCCTCGGTTTTGACTTCACAGTTTCTTCACAGCAGGGGAAAAACTAAACTTGTTTTTTTTTTTTTTATTAAACTGCACTGGTTTACTGAACAAATTGCTACAACATTTCCTTAGAAATAAAAATCTACCTCAGCTAATGCTCAAGACTACAGTGAGCTTTTTTATGTTACTATAAGGTAAAAATGAACAACTTAAATTGAGTTACTATTTATTTTTAAACACAATAATCAACAAAAACGTAAATTGCACATAATGTAGTTTTTAAATTAACTTCTTAATTGTAGAAAATCTATTTGTTGTTGAAATATATTAATTTGCAGTGGCTCTCATAACTTGTTTCATAATATATTTATTTAAACATTACTAACAGGTAAAGTAGAATGTAATGACTATAAAGTCTTCTCTAGACTTCATTCATAGCACACTAATGAGTTAAATAAAATCTAGATGATGGGTTGAAGCACTGGTTGTGTGATTACATGAGGCAGGAAATGTTCATTCATGTTTATTTCACGTTTAAACTAGTAGTAAAGAGGAAGAGATGATCGCGCTGCTGCTTGAACTGAGCTGTTTATACAGCAATCTGTCGTGCCACATCAAAGAGCGTCAAAACAGCATTTTGTTTAAAAAGAAGAGACTTTTCTGGCTTACTGAACCGAAAGACCCGTACCGAATATTTTTAGACAAATACCTGTACCGTTATACCCCTAATCCCTAGTTACATCTTTACAGAGTGAGGTTTGTTCAAATTCTACACAATTCTGAATTCCCCAGCGCAACAGATTGCAAATCAGAAATCCTCCACTGGAAACATGTGAAAATGAGCAGACCAACACATTATAATAGTTTCTGAGGAAGGAAGGCCTACCTCCTCACACACCTCCCTGACAGCAGCAACACTGGGCTCCTCCTCCGGCTCCATCCCTCCTCCAGGAACGATCCATCTCTCCGGATGACCGCTGCTGCTCACCAGCAGCACCTGACACAGACAACACACAGCCGTCAGAGATACGGTGCACATCAGAGATACTGTGCACAGCACACACACACACGGTGGCCACGTCTACTTCTATTCTGTCAGCCTTCAGTGCCTGGACACCTCTAGTCAGCCTGAAGACCTTGATTAGCTGCTCCAGGTGTGTTTAATTAGGATTGGAGGACAGTGGGCATCCAGGAACAGGTTTGGACACCCCTACTGATCTATTATAAACAAGCATGTTCCTCAATCAAAGTGAGAGGACATCCATCATACTGGTCAGAATCAGTAATAATTATCAGCAGCTAGCATAACAAGCTGGTGTGTGTCATTTTTGGATGTTAAAATACTTCCTGCTTTTATTGCTTACTGTGCCAAGACAACTTTAAAGTCGAGATGAAAACATTCATAATCCTTTTACTTCTGAGGAGTCAGAATGAAAAATAACTCTAGACCAAAGGATTTCAACAGACTTTTCTTAAAGACCCAGATTCTACATGTGGTAATTAGGGATGTGCACATCGATGCTGCAGTATCGATATATCGATACTCAGAAGCTTCTTTTTTGGTATCGATATTTTCTGCAAAGTATCGATACTTAATTATATTTATAATTTCTTTATAACTAAATGTTTTAAGCAGTGTGTGCAGGCCAATCGGGACGGTGTGTGTATGATATAAAAAGAAAAGGTCTCGCGGACGCGGTGGTATGACGTTAATGTACAATGTACCATTCACCATCACAACACCGCATGCACGGTCGCGACTTGCACGAAAGATGACAGCAGTAAAAAAAAAAAAAAAAACCTGCACCATTCTCCCATCCGCGCTCGCGACCGCTCGCACCTCATGTTTACGGCTGAATGTTCATAATTGATGGATGGACATCTATGCCTGGGTAAAGGACATCACCAATCCAGCGCAGAGAAAAGAAAACTATGAAAAAATAAAGTTGGCTTGACGTTGGACGTTCGAGAGTCTCAAATTTAGGGACCGACTCTAAAGTTACATGCGATATTGGTATACACTTTTCTAACGTAAGTAGCATTTGAGGAGAATGACTTACAGTCATAAAAACAACTGTAATTGTTCATGTAGGTGTCAGCTATAATGCACAATTGAATTGAATGTTTGATATTTATTAAAATAAACTGTAAATCATATGTAAATTGTGCTACTTTTTCAGATGGGCTCAAAACACAAATTTGAAGCTCAATAGCATTTGAGGAGAAAGACTTGCAGTCATAAAACAATTGTAATGTGTTCATTTAGGTGTCAGCTACAATGCACACCTTATACATTTTTAATATATATTAAAATAAATTATAAAACATTTAGGTAAAAATGAGGCCCGTTTATCACTTCCAGGCACATTCCTGTGAAAGGTTTTTTCTTTTTTTTCAGGTTCCCTTACGAAAATTACCAATGGTTTTAACAATAACATCACAAATCATTGACTACGTTTACATGCTGTTAAAATTCGGGTTATGGTCGGGTTAAGGTCACTATTTGGGTTTCTGAAACATTCGGGATAACTTGTTTACATGCGTGAGCAGAGAGAGTTACCAATCCCGATGTAAACGGCGACGCACGGTTAGCGTCTGGACGTACGGACAACAAGACGCAATATGCGTCATTTCCGATTCTTCTTCCTGTATCCAAAGACAACAACAACAACAGCAGCAGCAGGCGGATAATGAATAGTTTGGGGCAGATAGCGATAGTCTTTGTTTGCGCTTTGGCGCTGGTACTGATCCACCAGCAGCACTTGACACTACTGTGCCTCTACTGCACGCTGGGTTTTTTTATGCGCCGTCTCTACTCAAAAGACCAAGATTCCTTGCGAATAGAACATGCGCAGAACACACATTTTGATGGGGATATGCCGAAACGCGTTTACAAGACCAAATATTCGGGTTAGAAAAGGGGTACCCCAGGTATAATATCCCGGTTTTTAAAAACCGGGATATGAGCATATCCGGGTTTTTGTCGGTGTTTACATGGCCGTGCGCGACCGGGTTATTGCTAATATCCCGGTTTTGAACGGGTTATTGGCTGCATGTAAACGCAGTCAGTGTTCTTGTAGCCATGGTAACTGCAAATTTGTGTATATATATATATATATATATATATATATATATATATATATATATAAAATTAAGATTGTTTTGAAAAATCACATACACTTTTAAAATTATAAGCAGTATCGGTATTGGTATCAGTATCGTTAAAATTGTAAAACAAAAAATAATAATAATAGGTATCATATCGCATGGAAAAAATGTGGTATTGCCCATCCCTAGTGGTAATCATCATTAAACATTCATTTATTCATGTTTAACCCAATAACTGTCAAATGTAAACCATTTCAAACAGAAGGGGAAAACAAGATCTGCTTATTAGAAATGTGTACACAAACTCAAATTTCTCCTAAAAGGTTGAACAGTAACTGTTTACTGTTAGCAATACCCTTCGAGGATATACTCCGCTCATAACCTGTCTAGATGGTCTGGACTGAAACATCCAACCAACTGGGCATCTCAGCAGGTGATCAGGTTTCTTAATGCAGATGTCAAAATTTGCAGAATGAGTAACTAACCCTTATAATTAGGGAGAATCATGATTAAAGGCACCAAAAATTTATTCTATAACATTTTAACAAATACAGACTTACATATGTAATACTATGTGCCAATGCTGTAGCTACTTTTGTGATTGCTTCTGTAGCCTGATCTGATATTAGCCATCACGGTTATATATATAACTGGTGACAGTAGCATGGTACAGTGAGGATATCAGATTTAGATCATAAATTCAATACCACTGTACATACGATAGCCACGAGCCAGTGCATTTGATATTTACAAGACAATGTAAGGTAAAAGCATGTGATTTACACATGTGAAATGCCCCCAAATATCAGGCTAAGAGTCCGTAAATATTTTAATGGAATCACAAAATCACAATCCCTCATACCCACGCACAGAGCTGTAGACATGTCTGAATGCACGAGCTGACACATGTAGCGAGGGTGTGTGTGGTGCAGTGATTGCTGGAGTCACCTCCTCCTCGCGCTCGCTCCTGAAGCACAGGCAGGCCGCGCGCTGTTTGTAGCCGTCTCTGTCATACGTGCGCGTCTGCTTGGACTTCAGCTTTATCATCGCGCTCGACAGATGAAAGTCCTCCACTCCCGTCAAGTCTCACTGCAATCCCGCACCCACTAACCCTTCTAAAGGCCCTCTGCTAACATTTATAGCCCCTCCGTCTCTTCATTTTGTGAGTCTTGTGAGCTTGTCTCGCACAGACGCCATTACTCTGAGCTCTGCGCAAATTGCGTTGCGTTATGGACAGCCCCGAAGCGTGTTTCCACTTCGTGAATATGACGCTGCGCAGTTGAGGTGGAACTGGTTCAACTCGGACTAACGTTTACATATTACATAACTCCGTAGAGTCATGGTTTTATATATATATATATATATATATATATATATATATATATATATATATAACCAAGTTTGTGTTTATTACTATTATTATCATTTCTTAAAGCAACCGTCTTTATAACTTGACAGCTGTAACAGAAACCTCCACTGCTGTCAACTTCTTTCAATGTAAAGAAACGAGAAGCGAAAGTCCGCTTGAAAGGTCGCCAAATGTCGCTGGATGACGCCATACACTAATTAGCATATTCATGACGTCATTGCGTCCTTTGCCTCCCTGTGTTTATGGCTTACATACTGTATTTTAATGCAACCAAATTCTCAATAAAAACTGTTTCCATTTATATATTTGTCTGTTTCTGTTGTCAGAAAACGGGATGAATATGAAATAGTGTCGGAAACGCGGCCCATTAAGACTACATAACCAGCTCTTCCTTCTAAGATGTTAATCAGCACAAAAATCCTGATTTAATCGACCCGTCGTCTGATGAAATCAAATAACGTTACACATGAGATAAAGACAATGGCTGTGCTGTGGACGCACTATGCCTGTCGATCCTTTTGGATGCATTTACCTACATTCTGACATAGCATTTATAAAATATTATTTACAAAATCTAACAATTAATAAATAATCTATCGCAAAACCCCACTCTTAAAAGCAAATATAGTGATGCTACAAAAAGCATTGCTGCAACCTGCAACTAAAATCCATTGAAGTATGTTTGAGGTCTGTAATTGTATAATATTAGTACTTGATTTTTAAGTGTACTGTATGATCGTATGCAGTGGCGACATCTGCTGTTGTCCACTGAGAAGGACGCAAGCGTGGCTCCTATGGAGCTTTTCTTGTGCCAATAAAAATGAACGTAGCTTTTCAAGAAACTAATGAAAATATAAATTGAAACTAAAAAAAATATCTCTAAAACTAAAAAAAGAATAAATCGCAGGCAAGTTTTTTGACTTCGTTTTTAATACACTGCATGTTTTGCTAACTATTTCTCATATTTCAATCGCTGATCTGAACTTACAAATGCGCTTCCAGAGTTTTCATTTACGCTTCTGAAGTTTTCGTTTACGCTCCCTGAGTTTTCGTTCGCCGTTCTGACACATTTCTCTCGTGGGGGCGGGGCTAGTAGCAGTGTGTTCTCATTGGTTACTGAGCTTTTGATTGATGGGTTCGTGACCTGGAAGTGAAGACGTCAGTGGTGTGTTTATGTGTGGATGTGAGCGTCTGTAATCGCAGCTTTCTATTTCATTTAAGTGATATTAAGTTTATATCTGTATTTATTTTCTGCTACACTATATTGTTGAGATGATTTCTTATAGAAGGAATAGCACAGACGAATGATATTTATCATTAGTCATTGTCGCTATATCGATCAGGAGGATACTGGATAACGTTAACCTACTTGTGGTAAGTCTGATTTTTTATATACTATACTAATACTATTTATATTACAGTACTGGCTTTTTTCAGGTAGAGAGGCATTTTAGAGCTCAGTGAGAGCCCATAACATTATACAGCTGTCAGCTGAGCTGTGTTGTCTTGATTTAACTGTTAGCCCAATCATTACATGACTTGTTTATCTATATTCGGTTACAGTCTTCGATTAGATCATATTTCCCCCCAGCCACCCCAAACAACATTGAGCTAGAGTACTGTACAGTAGCCTATCTGTAGTGTATCAGTCAATTACTAATGCCAAAGGACCATAGTGCTGTCTGCCTGATTCAACTTTGGCAATGTAAAGCCTTTTTTACCATGCCAATAAAGCTATTTAAACCTGAATTTCTCAATTGCTGATTAATTTGCGATGCAAAGTTTTTGAAAGAGGAGAGACACGACTTGCCCACAGACCACCTCTCTGTTCGTAATATGTAAACACTCAATTATTTTGAAGTATCGCCCTGGTTGCAATATTTATTCGGATTACCTTTGTGTGATAAAGATGACTGATAAATCTATTATATGTTATGTATCTAGTATGAGTAACAAATAGCTTTTTCTGTGTCCATATTTGACTAATAATAATGAAAAAAGTGCACTTCAAATGAACATTTCTGAGACAAATGTTAAATCTTTAATAGTCTTTAATAATAAATATATGTCCAAATTAAAAACTTTATACATGCAAGTAATAAAGACATTACAGCAACTAGGGAATGCAAAGCCATATGTTTATATATAGGGCTATTCAGCCATCTACTGGTTACACAACAGTATTACAGATGATAAATGCTGCTTGACTCCGAGGTAAATATTTAGTACTGTAAAATCCCTTAAATATAAATATAATAAATATTTTAAGTCTGCAACTTGTTACTGTATGGGGATTTCAAAGCAGTTTGTATTGTTAGATTATAATACATTTCCTCTCTCTTTTTCCAGGGAGTGGAGCAACTTTGCCGAATGAGCCTGATGCTGACACAGAGGATGGAGTGATAGTACCAGAGATCCACTGTCCCTATAAGACAATAATCTTACTTTGTTCAGACACACCACCTTTGAATAACTGGGATCTTGATCTTCACACACCTGATTTATTTTAATATAACCTCTAGATTAAAACAAACATAGTTCACAAGTACACAAGAGGTTTCACTTTATTCTTATTAAACTATGCTGATCTTGGATTAGCATACCAATAGCATAGGAATGTTGAGGGGATAGTTCACCCAAAAATACAATTCTCTCTTATTTTACTTACCCTCATGCTGTCCCAGATGCATTTTACTTTCTTTCTACAGATAAACACGAATTAAGATTGTAAGGAAAGTAATCCATCTCTGCGAGTCCTAGAGATGCTTTAAAAACCACACACAGTGAGCGTGACCGTAATCCATGCAACCTCAGTGGATGAATCAATTCCTTCTGAAGTCAAACAATATATACTAATAATGTGACTGTTTTAACTATTAAAAATCACTTCCAACCCACTGTCTTGCATACATGGGTTACAATCCACTTGTATTATGGACTCACAGCGATGGATTATTTCCTTAAATATCTTTGTCTATGTTTATGTCAAGAAGAAAGTCATATATATCTGGGTTGGCATAAATGTGAGTAAATGATGAGAGAATCCTATTTTTTTGGGTGGACTATCCTTGTACTGCTTGTGTCCAGTCACTGCTTTGTTACTTGTACTGCAACAGGAACTGCTCAAAGAATCATTGCATCATTTAAAATGTATATGAATTTTTAAAATGTATTCTGTATTTGTAATTGTGCATTTTGTATAGTAATGTATATCATGAGAATACTGTGCATTACATGTATATTATGCAGTTAATGTTTTGTGGATTCTGGTCTTTCCTGTAACAACATAATTGCATCCAAGACCTTCACTTGTGTTACTTGTGTATATGCTTTAGTGACAGTAAAGAATGTACATTTATTTGAATTCATATTTTCAATTACATTTATTTAACTGGTTGTATAAGTCACGATTGAAACGGTTGATGATTGTTAAAATCTATTTACAATTTTAAATGTTAGAAGATAGTGTTAATTAAATAAAATAACTAAATACAATTATCAATTTTTAAAAAATGGCAACAAGAACATTCTTTCCCTTTGAGGCCTGTATCTGACAGCAGGCCACGATTGTAATTTTCATATCGTTAAAATTACTCTTATTTAAGTGATCATTAATTTTGATGGTGTAAAGGTATATCATGCTAACAATGAGTAGAGTGATGGCCATGGTTGCCAACCTTGATTACCTGGTTGAGGTTTGACTTTCTTGACGGCTGAATATATCCCACACGTTTGCTAGTAGTATTCTCTTTAAATTGTAACAGCTGAACCTAATCACAGCCTAACATGCACAATAATCATCAGGAATAAACAAATATTCCCCCGAAAACATTGGACACTACAATATTTTAAGTATTATATACAGACAGTACTTTAATGTGCAATTACACCTGAATAGATCTCTTGTGCTCCTAAAAATCTTCTGCCAACTAAGTAGTAGCAGCATGTAAATACAGATAAAATTAAAAAATGAAATAGAAAGCTGCGATTACAGACGCTCACATCCACACATAAACACACCACTGACGTCTTCACTTCCAGGTCACGAACCCATCAATCAAAAGCTCAGTAACCAATGAGAACACACTGCTACTAGCCCCGCCCCCACGAGAGAAATGTGTCAGAACGGCGAACGAAAACTCAGGGAGCGTAAACGAAAACTTCAGAAGCGTAAATGAAAACTCTGGAAGCGCATTTGTAAGTTCAGATCAGTGATTGAAATATGAGAAATAGTTAGCAAAACATGCAGTGTATTAAAAACGAAGTCAAAAAATTTGCTTGCGATTTATTCTTTTTCAGTTTTGGAGATAATTTATTTAGTTTCAATTTATATTTTCATTAGTTTCTTGAAAAGCTACGTTCATTTTTATTGGCACAAGAATAGCTCCATAGCTCCTCCCCCCAGCTCTGACGTCATCGGTTTGTATTCACTGCAGGACTTGCTCTCCGTCAACACTGACAGATGAACTCATGACTGGTGTGATAATAACTGGATCTGTACGGTGAAGCGACCCTCGTCCTGCTCGTCTGACGGACTCAGGTGGGTTCGCTTTATCAGTCTGTCTGGCCATGAATCACGCTGTTATTAGCGCTCATCATTATCTTGATGACATTGATGCTATTATTGATGATCACTACAGTAAAACAGCAGCAGATGATGTCCCTGAATGCGTTGTTTTTTTCTTTTCGCAGTGTCATGACGCTTTCTCCTTATATCAGCCCTTTGCTGGACGTGTTGTATTAAACGTTATATTTCCCTAATATAAATGTAAGTTGTGTGGTTTGCAGTTGTATATTAAATTACTGATGACAGTCCCGTTGTGTCATGTCAACTGCTTTAGAAAAAAAAAATGCTGCACAATATGATTATGAATATGATATTTCTAAACCGTGGTATTTACACGGCACGTGAATCAATACGGTATATATAACACATGATAATCATAATACTAAATACGCATTAAATGCTAAAAACTCTTATTACAGCAATAATATATTACAAAGAATTGCAATATTATATTATGATAGGTTTATTTATTTATTTATTTATTTGTGTACGGCTTTGATTTAAATGCTAATTTAAATAAAGAAAAAAAAAACAGTGTACGTTTTACAACATTGCTGCATTACACGATGAGAGTAAACGAAATTACAAATAAATGAATAATCCAGACATTAGAAGATTAGAGAGGGGGTTTATCATAAAGAAACTGACACAATGAGGGGGGGAAACAAAACCTTTCTTCTTTTGATTTCAGAGTGACCCTGAAGCTGTTTTTGGTGAGCTTCACCCGCTGCAGTTAAAGGTGCTGTAAAAGTGACTGAACTGTATAGAAATAATCGATCTATCCAGAAAAAGTCCATTTGACTGATCAAATAATTGAAGTGCAAACAAGTTTGAAATAAAAGAGATTAACAGTCTCCAGCTCTTCTCAGGGTCATAAGTGTGTGTGTTGGTGAGAGCAGAGAGGCCGTGTGCAGAAGATGAGCAGTGAACAGAGTGTGTTACACCATGAACATCAGCACACAGCCCCCTCACACCCTCAGCGGAGACACGACCCTCAGCTGCGTGCTGGTGCCCGTCCTCGTCCTCTCTGTCCTGGGGAGCGTCGCAGCAGTGGTGGGTGCTGACACACACACAACAGCAGCGCAGCGGGGGCACAATCACAAGTCCCATGATTGAGCGGGACATCCTGAAAGACAAAAGCCCTTTATTCTTTTATCAGTGTGTCTTACTGCATGCGCAAAATCCTCGTCTGCTGCATCTTTCCTTACTTTGACAGCTTGAAGTAGCCTTACAGACATTATTAAGTGTGTAACAGGTTTATGTGTGGTCCTGTAGTCAACTGCTAATGTGTCTTCTTGTTTTATAGGTGATGTACATAAAGAGGAGACAGAGGTAAATAAACACACTCCAGCTCCAGTCTTCAGCGTCCTTCAGAAATCATTTTAATATGCTGATTAACTGCTCAATTATAATTTTTAATAGTGCTCAAGTATTAATAATGGTCCTTGTTATTATCAGTATGAAGCAGTGCATCACAGGAATACATTACATTAGACACAGTTGAAAATTGTAATAATATTTCACAGTATTACTGTTTTTAATAAATGCAGCCTTGGTGAGTAGATGAAACTTTTTTGCCAATACATTAAAAATCCTAGCTATTCCAGACCTTCTGCCGATAGTTTAGTTCACAAGAAAATGAGTAAACCCGTAAGGATTTCTTCATGAAACACTAAAGTAGATATCAGGCAGGATGTCTGAGCCTCTGTTTGCTATATAAGTGGATGATGAAGGAAATAAAACGGAGTCAGAAAGACTTTGTTTCAGTTGTGCTGCTTGTGTCGGTGCACTTTTAGGATCGATAGACTGCGGCATCAGCTGCTTCCAGTTTACACTTACGACCCGACCGAAGAGCTGAACGAGGCAGAACAGGACATCCTTTGGAAAGAGGAAGACACAAAGGTAATCCATCCTGTTATGAAATGAAAAACGCTGATATCTAATGCTGACTCCTGGAGATCCTGAAAGCACACGTCAGTATGTACTCCACTGATGTCAGTCATTAGATGTTCATGTGCTCGAGAGATGATGACAAGACCAGATCATGTTTAATTTTAGTGCAGAAAGTATGGGATGTTTTCACACTTCCACATATTTACAGGCACATGTTTGCGTGCTGTCATTTTCAACTCATTCATCATTGTAATAAAACCTATCAAAATATGACGAGCTTTTCTTTTTGGCCTTCCAGGTGGTGCAGGGTTGGATGAGGACGTATCAGCAGCGCAGATCCCTGACCTCAAAGGATCCTGAAGCATTAAAATCAAGGTTCGCCTCAAAGCTGGAGATTTTGCACATAAACTGTGGACCTGCTCTGCTCATATTCTGTCTCATCGTCCTGTGTTACAGATTCACAAGATGGGAAGTTCCTGACTGATTTCCCCAAAGAGCTTTAGTGTCAGGAGAGCGCTCCAGGAGACTGCAGACGCGTATCATTCACCTCGGGATGGTCCGGCTGAAGCACAGCTTTACTGTCTGAAGAGCAAGCAGGATGTTAATTCACCACTGTGTTCGTTTTTATTTATTTTAGCTGTATGTTTTCTGCTGATGTTCTGTGCTATTAAATCCTGTTCATTTTACAGTGTGCATGAATGTCATGTGCTCTGTGTGTCAAACCAAAACCAGACTGGGTTAAAGCATCACTCAAGAAACCGTGTTTTATCTGTAAATCTTTGTTAACTAGTTTGTCAGGTGACTCATCTCCTCCGTTCGTTTCCTCATGCACTGGAAACATCATAGATTTCAGCTTCATGTCAGAAGGGGAGTGCTAAACTATGGGGTTACCCCTAAAATACAACCGTAATTTCCTCATCCTCGTGTTGTTACAAACCCTTCTCTACACTGGAGCCCAGTGATTGTAATGGTACAGACAGAAGACAGCGCGTCTTTCTAAATATCATCTATGTTCTGCATAAGAAGGAAACTCTTAAAGGTTTGGAGTGACACGAGGTCAACAAACCAGTGTGTTTATATTTAAGATTGTACATTATTAAGGTAAGGAACGCCAGCCAAACTAAGCAGATCGAGCTAAAAATAGCTGGAAGCCAATGACACCAGAAGCCAGACACAGTGCATTTACAAATGCATTTGTTGACATCCGTTGCTAGTGAAGGGCTCAGGACTGTGTGCCCAAAAACTGGCATGTAATGGTCAACACAGTGGTCAGCTCTTTCCACCTTATTTTTAACATAATATCAGCTGCAACCATTTGCAATGTGAATCTGTGAGGCTTCAAGAGTAAATCACGTTATTTTAGCTGTGCAAAGTCTGTTTATGCTGCAAACTTGTATTTGGTATCGTCATATTAAAAGAGTAGTTCACCCAAAAATGAAAATTAGATTAAAACGTTCTCAGGCTCAGGCCAGTCAAGAGAAGTTTGTTTCATCAGATTTGGAGAAATGTAGCATTGCATCAATGGATGCGCTGCAGTGAATGGGTGCCGTCAGAAAGAGTCCCAACATCACAATGATCCACACTACTGCAGTCCAGCGACGGTTTTGTAAAATTATATCCTTTAAAAGTTATTATTGGAGTCATAAACATTTTAACCATTTATTGCACTTTGTTTTCTCCTAGTTATTTGCCTACAGCAAATTTTTTCTTAAAAGCTTTGATTATAGCGAGTGAAGAGAGTTTTATTTTTAACACTTAAATAGCTAATAGCCTTTAGTTAGCCCAGCAAAACTGATTACCACAAGCAAATTAGGATTTATAATTCAGGGCAGGAGACATTCTCACCATACAGACATTTAATTGGACAAAAACACTGAGCTTGAGAGAGAATAAATCTAGAATCTGTTGTGTTTCTTAATCAGCTTGGATCTGGATGCCTGTATGGACCGCGGAGCTGGATAAGAGAAGATAGGTATGAAGTGATCCTGGTGTGTAGAACAGATTTACTCCACTTTAACAGACTCTTAGGAAAACTACAGGCCATTCATTGCAGACTGCTAAACAATTAAATATTTTCATCAGTTCATCAGCTCCTGTCATTTGCCATCTGTCCAATGCTAATTAATAGTTTAAAGAAATACAGCCACACAAGATTGTACGAATCCTTAACTTTATTACCATTTTGAATATAAATTCCTGCAGTCCACAATAGAAAATGCAGAGTGTATACATTGAAAAGACTGATCCCAAACCAGTTGTGTGCACGGGCACATAAAAACAAGACATCAGTATACCGAGGGTCATGTTAAAAACACTGCATCAAACGGACATAGTACCATCATGATCTACTGAACAGGGGCGCAGGGATAAGCAACTAGCAGGATGTCGTTTATTACAAAGACAAAGAGGGAAGAAGAGGAAAAAAGCCCCAACCTTCAGGTGACACACTAAATCATTTTGTCCATGATATATAACAGATCAAAGAGTCAATTCAGTGCACCAAACGCATGTACAGAACAACTAACTAAAAACACACAAAATAGCTCTACCACAGTAGGTGAATATGGTTTGCATCTCTCCGATGCAATGCAGTAATTCCTGTGGTGTGTCCAGACGTTTATATATGAAAAAAATACGTTTCTGTTCATTGATGCACACTGCTGTAAGCAAAATCAGTTTAGAAAAAAAAAAAAAAAAGCAATGAAAACCCCACACTGGAGACAGCTGTAAATGAATCAGACACTGCACTTGGAAAGAAACCAAAACACGCTTGCCAAAGGCTGCACTGAGACCAGTTGAACATCGTCAGAAGAGAGCAGAGTAATCCGTCATAGGCTGTTGTAAAGTGAGGTATGAACGTGACGGTCAAGTCCAGAGTAGAACTGACCTGGTTGCAGTATTCCGGGTTTAATTAACCATGTTTGTAGCAGCATTAAGTTCTGAGAGGAGACCCAGTCACTGGACCGATCAGCGTTCCCTGACATGGAATTTAACACGTCAAAAAAACAAAAAAAGTGAAAAGAAACAAACAAAATCCCAAAACACAATCAAGAAGTTGTCTGAGTGAAATGTAACGGGACAGAAGCGACACGGCTGGGAAAGGAATGATGTAGCATTTTCTAGTTTAGTGATTAATGTTCGCATGTATAGTTCACAGATTTAGGGCTGAACGAATTAAAAGCACTGCTGGTGTCAAATCATTTGCGGTGCTTTTTTTGGAACAAGGACCAGTTGGTGGTTTAAAAAAAAAAGAAAAAAAAAAAAGAAAAATAAAATTTCCAAAATTAATACCAATCTTCATCTTCCAAAAACAAAATTGAACATAGCCAGAAGAGCAAACGGCTCTTTAGCACAACCAGTAAGCTGACCTGCACTGAGAATGGGCAGAAACGCACTACGTAGCATTTGTGTGCTAGTAAATTTATCACGGCAATCAGTGAAATCATGGTGGCGAGTCGACGGGGGGCATTAAAGAAAAACAGTCAAAAATGTTTCACGAAAAAGCATTCAACGATATGTTGATTACAAGTTAAAAGTCCTCTAGATTATGCTCACTCAAAAAATAAGCTCTTTATTTCTAGCTTGAATCACGGAGTAGCTAAAAAGTATAACTGGAGACATCGAGTTACCACACACACACAACCCAAGTAAAAACAACGAGTAGGTCAATTCACCTTTGTCCAGAACACAACGACATGAATTTCACACAACCTACCATATTTTAGATTTAGATTTGTAAAAATAAACTTGAATTCTCTAGGCCTGAAACTGTTGTTTGCGAAAAGAAAAAACTTCAGTATTTTGCAAATCGCTTTGTGTCAAGCCGCCATCAGAGCATATCTTTGTCCAGTATAATGACAGACACTTTCGACCAATTACCCATTGAGTGCGAGACATACACGTGTGCATGCATCCATGAATGGACATACAGTATTTGGAGTCATTTTCCAGTGGTGTTACACAGAGAAGGCGCATGAAGTGCGCAAGCCTCCCTGACACTAGGGGGCGCTAGAGAGTAAAGGTGAATTTGAGGGTGAGGGTTGCACTAGTGTAAAGGAAAGAGGGGGAATGAGGGGGTGGGGAGGGTCAGTCCAGCTCTGGTCAACAGGAAGAAACAACGTTGGATTGTGAGGTAGCACAAGTTGCTAGTTACTGTTCCTCTTCCTCTTCTTCCTCCTCCTCTTCTTCCTCCTCCTCAGAGGACTTCGATGGCTGCTCCTCCTTCTCCTGAAGAGAGACAGCAACAAACAGTCAAATGAGAGAATAACACTTACATTTGCATTACAGCAAATGTTAATCAGGTTAGATGTCATATTGAATCTCTTGTGGATGAAAACAAGGTTGTGAGGGACAGACTCAATCTTTACAATGGCTCACACTCCTAGATCATGTCATTTTCAAAACCATATCATGGAGGTTTTGCCGCCTTAAAGGTTTCATAAAAACAGCACATTAAACACTACAACCTTTAACGCACTGTACTTCAGTGTGTAAACTCCATCAGAGAGTCAGTGACTTGCTGACTCATAACTTGCACCAATAACTTAAAGCGGTCTTCTAAGTGCCTCCTGTTTTCTTAGTGTGAATGAGTAAGTGGAGGAAACGTCCCAGCCTGGCCACAGTAACTTGTAGTGTGACTCAAAGCCAAA
This sequence comes from Carassius carassius, assembly GCF_963082965.1. Taxonomy (NCBI): domain Eukaryota; kingdom Metazoa; phylum Chordata; class Actinopteri; order Cypriniformes; family Cyprinidae; genus Carassius; species Carassius carassius. The sequence continues at coordinate 2,499,829 of NC_081800.1, read as the reverse complement.
GGTTTGTGTGACTCAGCTGGCTGGATTCCTGCGGACATGTTTGAATGAGGAGAACTAAACCCCAGAGCCAGAAGCGTGCCTCATGTGAGAGGAATGCAGCACAAAGATGTGAGGCTGATGACTACACAGTGAGCTGTCGAGGAAACGGGGGGCGGCACTGGGCTCTGCCAAACTGACTTAACAGCAAAATAAAAGGTTTCAAGATATTTGATCGGTTCTTCTAAACAAGACCGACAGGAGAAACGAAGGGGGAAAACGAACTACAAGAAATCCCTCATGAGAATCAGCCAAATATTTTTGTTGTTGCTCATGGCAACTTCCCACCACACGAACACCCATTTAGCCTTGTGGTTTTTTTTCCTATAATGGCACGCAAAATGCACCAAGCAGAAAACAAATAAAAACTCACTGCTTTCTTGGGCCGTCCTCTGCGTTTCGTCCCTGCGGGTGCCGAAGCCGCTGCCGTCTTCTGAAAGAGAGAAGGAGAATAAACAAGGTGCTCTGCATGCAGTTGAACAACAGAGGGCGCCGGTGTCCTCGTGCTGGCAGGCCGCCCAGGGGCAGCGAGTTCATTGGCTATTATACTGGAAGCGGACATGAGCAGCACGCAGTGCACTTCAGCTCACCAGCCACCTGGTCCGGAGCTGAGAGACAGCTGGTACAAGTGGAGAGAGAAACGGCAGCATACACACAAACAAAAGGAAGAGACAGTGTGCATATGAGGGGGAGGGGGGCGGTCAGCTGTCGTCATGACAATAGATGGAGGGGAAGGAAGGGTAGAAGCATCATCTTCGAGACAGCACTGCTGCCTGTGCACCTGCAACACACAGCGCCTGCTACGCCACAGGAAGCCAAAACATTCAACCGGAACTGAGCAACTGGTTTATCTGCAGGCTCGAACAAAAAAACAAGACTGTTTAGATCTTAAGATGCACCAAAGAGGAGGAGCCAAGAAACTGATTGTAAACAGGCATGTTTACACTTATGGAAAAAACACATAATGGGCTGTTGTTTACGGAACCATAGATGCCAATATTTGTGATTTAACTCCATGTCAGCAACAGTGGCTATATACATGGTTGTATGTGCCAATAGAGAACTCTGATTCATGTTAGAGCAGGAAGACAGATGCAGGTTTGTCAGTTTCTTGTGGCAATATCGTAGAGGTGCTAGTTGTGCACAAAACCACTGAAAGGTTTCTACTCACTTTGCCCCTAGATGCCGTGGAGCTGGGCTTGTTCTTGCTGCCCTTTGGTCTTCCTCTAGGCCTCTTCGGTGTAGGAGAGCCACTTGCCTCCTGCTGAACCTTGAAAAGGGCAAATAACCAGAATTTTTATACAAAACTCTGTACACAAACATGAGCCAACTGTTGGTTATCATATACTGATGGATAACTTATCAAGCATCTGCTGTTCATAGATAACAACTGGTTGCTACTTTTAGACCAACAGGTGGCATGCAGTCCTTGGTTGCCAAAAGAGAATCAAATACACTGCAGACCAACTATCAGTGTTATAGCAGTTAAATGAGCAGCTCAGGGTCAGCGTAAAGAATATTTCCTGTCAGGTCTATGCAAGTGGATGGTGTGAGCCAACAGTAAATAATGCGTATCAAGCCTGCTGTGCATTTCAAGGACAGGAAACCAGGTTTACGTCAATGTAGACTAACATCTACGTCATCTGACTTGGAGAAAAGTGTGCAAAAGAACAGCACACTTATTAACATTTATAGCCTTTCAGCCATTTGACAATTAAAAAATATATATATATATATATTTAAAAAATCCTTTACTGATAAAGCAATTACATCCTATGACTGAAATTACTTCAAAGGCCTGAAATATACTGAAAGTAAGCCATTTAAGCAGGTTACATGTCTGTTGCCCACTTGTATAAAAATGAAAAGATTACTTACAAATGCTTAAGCATATATATGTCTACACACACAGTTTAAAAATGTTTTAAGAAGCCAAAATAGTGATGCACAAGTAATCCATCTTGCTGTATGATGGTGGCCCTGGATTACTACTCAAAGGCTCTGATTACATGAGCGAGTAATAGAAACTTTAAACCCAGTGCACTCTTAAGGCCCTAATGACTGACAGCTAGATGAACCAATCAGATGCTGGCACTTCCCAGCGGCCAATCAGTGCGCAGCTGAAGCAGTAAGTGGGTTACTGCTGGTTTAAAGAGATCATGTTACAGGCCTTGGTCATTCTACCACTACAGATGACCACTGCACATGTTCAGCGTGTGCGATGGAGCTGAAGATGCACCAAACAAAGACCTCAACATAGCCCATCAGTTAAGAGCTTTACGAGATAAAGCAGCACACTAAAAAATAGTTTTGATGCTCTGAGCCCATGTGCAAGACCCCCCCCTCCCCAAATAAAGCACAAAACACACATTGCAGGCATCACTTTAGCCCAGATTTCAAACTAAGGCAGTGTTCAATATGAAACACCGCGACCCATATAATACCACAGTGCCCCATATAAAGCAGTGCAGTACCTGCGGGTGTTTCCGTGGTCTTCCTCGTCCTCTCTTCTCCGCTCCGTCTTTCTCTTTAGGAGCCACGGTGTCCTTGCCAGAGTCACTCATTCTGCCTCACTGCGAAACTACTGCAAAGAGAGTAGGGTGGTAAACAAACACGATATCAGCTGAAAGGATAGACATTTTAAATAAGTTACTAGGCGGTCGTTTGGTAGAAATTAACTTTACATGGAGTGTAGTGAAAGAGTGCGCGGAACGACCGGCTTCCCGTTTGTTTACAACACGCGCTAGGCCCAACTTAGCGTGAACTCAAACCCAACACAACGTCGGTTACAACGCAAACGTATTTAAATCGCGTCGTGTCCGTTTAAATAATTGGATATCATTACCTTAAAAATAGTATATATACAATCCGTGGGAGTTTCGCTGTGCTGCGGCGGAGCTTTAAAAGAGAAACCTCAAAGGCGAACGGTTTCTACGGATACCCCGCAGCTCCAGTACGAACCGGAACACGAACTCTCAGCGCGAGATTCGCGCCCTTTTAAATCCCCGAGCGCGTGAAAACACGGTTCGGTTGTTTACACTGCGAAGAGCTTTAAACGATAAATAATAATAATAATACATAACAATAAAAGTAAAAAAGAATGCAAACAAAAGACAAAGCGACGGTTTTAGTCAAACGATTTTGGTCTTTTGTTTTAAAACCCAGTTTTTTTTTTTTAAGGATTGCAATATTTGCGGTATATTTAAAAATATATATATATTTGAGAAGGGTGTGAATTGCATAAACTTACTATAACTTGGGGTATGTTATAAATTAAAGAAAAACGCGCCACGCGAGCCCGCCAATCGGTTTAGTGTTTGTTAATCCTGTTCAACTGTGCCTTAAAACCAAACAAATTTCACCCATTTCTGTTTTCCTGTTTGCAGAGAGCGAACATTTCTAAAGCCAGCTTGAAAATAAATAATATAGATTTAAAACGTACCCTTTTTAAAGGATCGGTCGGGACGATGTCCGAAGCGTGTAAAGCCGCGCGGTCTGTGAGCTACGAATGAATGAAACACAACACTCCTCTTCGGGAGTTTAGGGGCATTTCACGGGGTCTTCCACACCGGAAATAGACCGACGGGGGCGGAGTCATTGGGCGGGACGTGCGTTTGAATCGTCACGAACCAATAAGCTGCATTGGCTGTGGTCCCCAAGTACACCCGGCTGCAGCCTGCAGATCGAGGCGGGGCTGCATCTGGGGCGGAGTTGCACGTGCAGTCCCGCCCCACACCTACTCTGATTGGTTCGAACGTCTTCAAAGACATACATGATAGGAAATGTGTGCGTATATTTTTTTTTTTTTTTTTTTTTTTTTTTGTCTGTCAAATTTTTTTTTTTTTTTTTTTTTATTGCAAAAAGGGTACAAATCACATGTGATTAGCCATAATATACATAACACACAAAAAACACAGAGGTAAACAGAAAATAAAATAAAATAGCCAGGGGAAGCTTACAAAGTGAAAGAGGACCATATGTTAATAGTTTTAACAGCCTTTTTGTTGTTTGAGCCAGAAATCAGATTAATATAATGTTCAACTTCATGGATAAAAAGTACAAAACAAGGTTTTTTAGAGCTGAATTTACATTTATGAATGTGAAATTTTGCCAAAAGTATTAATAAATTTATAATGAAGTACGTTTTTTCTTTACTTAGACTTTTATAAAAGCAAAAAATAACATCCTTCCACAATAAGGCAAAGTCTTTATAAATATGGTCAATGATGAATCTGCTGAGGTTTTGCCAAAATGTTCTGGTGTGTGGGCAATACCAAAAGAGGTGCAAAACAGTTTCAGGGTGGTCTTCACAAAAAGAACAGTTTGTATTGATGTCCCTTTTAAATTTAATCATGTAATGATTAGCAGGGTAATATCTGTGAATTATTCTAAAAGATACTTCTTTCACCTTGTTTACTAATAAATATCTGTGAGGAATCATCCAAACCTTTTTCCAGTCAATGTCATTTACAAATTGGTTCCAATAAAATGTAACATTTGGAATAGAAACAATCTCTTTCTGAAATAATGCACGAATGTTCTTATTATTATGTGGAAGTTGGGAAAAACAGATTCTTCCAACTGGTGAGTCAGCCACATCAGGGAGGGAGACAGAAGTAGGTGGAAGTCTGCCAGTATACTTAAAAAGCATGATTGTGCCTGATGGATTGGCGTCAAATACGATTGCGAATTCTTTCGGCGTAACAGGAATGTTATATGTTGATAGAAATTCTGTATAGGAGAAAAGACGCCCTTCTGCATTAAATAACTGGTCCACCAGCAGAATCTGATTACGTACCCAACTCTCAATAAAAAGACTTGTTCTTATATAAAATATCTCTGTTATTCCAAATTAGATACCTGTGGGGTGAGAAATTATGCTTGTAGATAAGAGACCAAGCTAAAAGGACCTGCTTATGAAAAGTGGACAGTTTTACAGGGAGTTTGTCTACATTGTAGTTACATTTCAAAATAAAGTCCAGACCACCAAAACGAGAGAATATATAATGGGGAATAAAATTCCAAATCGAAACGGGGTTTTTAAGAAAATGCTTAGCCCAATTAATCTTAAAGGTATTATTTAGAGTATTGAAGTCCAAAAAATTGAGACCACCAGATTCATATTTATTCATAACAACACTTTTTTTGATATAGTGGATACGATTTTTCCAGATGAAGTCAAAAAGCATTTTATCAATGTCTTTACAGATTTTACTAGGAAATGTGTGCGTAGTTGGTGGAGACACCCCGCGCGGTGACGTCACGTACGTATGTCACGTATGTACGTCACGTATGTGTTTACCGCGCATGCGCTTGTAATTTGCATTGCGTGATGACGTTGGTTGTTTTCGCATCGTGCGTGCATTAAAACGATGCGCATACTTAACAGAAAACTCTAATAAAATGTTAAAGTATTAAAGAACATTAAAGTGTAAAAAAAAAGACGGGAAAAACAACCATGTTTAACCATGTTTCATCTGAGGTAAAATTATACGGAATTAAAATTTATTCTGTAATATCTGTGTAGTATCTTACTTACAATATATTAACATTCTGTTGCACTTTACTTCACGGTGTATATTGTAATATTACACTTTAATGGCACCTTATATTTCTTATTGAGCAAGTCAAAATCACAACAGATAAAGTACAGTCGTCGGCTCTAATAGTGCAGATGGTAAAACGTGTGTTGTTCACAATATGATGCAATCGATCCGGTCCGAATCTGCCTTTTTTTTCCCTATCTTTTCAAATTTCAAATCACATCAGAAAAGCATTTATTTTAAATAAAAACGAAGGAAAATAATCAAAAAGTTGTGAGGGAGGGCTTTATTGTCCTAATATGGTGGTATCCATTTAATAATTTTAATTAAAATGATAATTTACACTCAGTAATTATTGCATAGTGTTTTATAATGTACTACAATACTGAGGTGCAGATAATTGCCACTATTTGCAATAAGTAATATAAATAGCAGAAAGTTAAATTTTAATAAAATGAAAACTAAAAGACTTTCAAATCACATGAGCCAATATTTTATTCACAATAGAACATAGATAACATAGCAAATGTTTAAACTGAGAACGTTTACAATTTTATGCACAAAATGAGCTCATTTCAATTTTGATTTCTGCTACAGGTCTCAAAATAGTTGGGACGGGGCATGTTTACCATGGTGTAGCATCTCCTTTTCTTTTCAAAACAGTTTGAAGACGTCTGGGCATTGAGGCTATGAGTTGCTGGAGTTTTGCTGTTGGAATTTGGTCCCATTCTTGCCTTATATAGATTTCCAGCTGCTGAAGAGTTCGTGGTCGTCTTTGACGTATTTTTCGTTTAATGATGCGCCAAATGTTCTCTATAGGTGAAAGATCTGGACTGCAGGCAGGCCAGGTTAGCACCCGGACTCTTCTACGACGAAGCCATGCTGTTGTTATAGCTGCAGTATGTGGTTTTGCATTGTCCTGCTGAAATAAACAAGGCCTTCCCTGAAATAGACGTTTGGAGGGAAGCATATGTTGCTCTAAAACCTTTATATACCTTTCAGCATTCACAGAGCCTTCCAAAACATGCAAGCTGCCCATACCGTATGCACTTATGCACCCCCATACCATCAGAGATGCTGGCTTTTGAACTGAACGCTGATAACATGCTGGAAGGTCTCCCTCCTCTTTAGCCCGGAGGACACGGCGTCCGTGATTTCCAACAAGAATGTCAAATTTGGACTCGTCTGACTATAAAACACTATTCCACTTTGAAATAGTCCATTTTAAATGAGCCTTGGCCCACAGGACACGACGGCGCTTCTGGACCATGTTCACATATGGCTTCCTTTTTGCATGATAGAGCTTTAGTTGGCATCTGCTGATGGCACGGCGGATTGTGTTTACCGACAGTGGTTTCTGAAAGTATTCCTGGGCTCATTTAGTAATGTCATTGACACAATCATGCCGATGAGTGATGCAGTGTCGTCTGAGAGCCCGAAGACCACGGGCATCCAATAAAGGTCTCCGGCCTTGTCCCTTACGCACAGAGATTTCTCCAGTTTCTCTGAATCTTTTGATGATGTTATGCACTGTTGATGATGAGATTTGCAAAGCCTTTGCAATTTGACGTTGAGGAACATTGTTTTTAAAGTTTTCCACAATTTTTTTACGCAGTCTTTCACAGATTGGAGAGCCTCTGCCCATCTTTACTTCTGAGAGACTCTGCTTCTCTAAGACAAAGCTTTTATAGCTAATCATGTTACAGACCTGATATCAATTAACTAGATGTTCTCCCAGCTGAATCTTTTCAAAACTGCTTGCTTTTTTAGCCATTTGTTGCCCCCGTGCCAACTTTTTTGAGACCTGTAGCAGGCATTAAATTTTAAATGAGCTAATTAAGTGGATAAAAGTGTAAAATTTCTCAGTTTAAACGTTTGCTACGTTATCTATGTTCTATTGTGAATAAAATATTGGCTCATGTGATTTGAAATTGCTTTAGTTTTCATTTTATTAAAATTTAAAAAACGTCCCAACTTTTCCGGAATTCGGGTTGTAGTATAAATAGAATCTTTTCTTCTATTTGCACTTAGTGTAAATAGCCACTGCCTTTCTTATGCTATGGTTCTTGTTGATCTATTTTTTAACTATAAATTTGGACATTTTTATTTTGCTTTGGCAATTCTGCATGTGAAACATTTAAGCCAATAAGGTAGCTTTAAGTTCAGTTGACTACACAGAGTATATTTTCAGTGTCTGCATCCCATTTTATGCAAGGTGCCTCTAAAAAAACCAAACTGATGACAGTGATCTTTTTTATTTATTTCAAAGAACAAAACAGAAAATATAATTGTATATACAAATATAGATTAAGACTAAAGACATGACACAAAAAAATAATAATCTGAAATTCACCTCCATCACTGATAAAACAATAAGTCAAGCAGTAGCCCTCAACTTCTTTGAATGGATCAAACCCACACAGGACTCTCCTCCTGCGATTCCTCACACACAGGTGGACAGTCTTTAAATATCGCACTGCACCGGAGGCACTGGGTCAGAGAACATGACGCCCGGACACTCAGGTTGTATTGTTCAGAAAATGCACTCCAGTTCACCTTATTTACATAAAATAACAAACAATACTAAAGCAATATTAAATCATTTTGAAAAAAGGCAGAAGAGCCAAACAAGGAAAATATTTTAAATGTATTTTTAAATATATTATAGCATGGTGTTAGAAAAAGTGTTATTTGCTTTGTCTGTAAACTACCTAAGAGATTTAATTTATAACCAGCATTAACATCAACTAAATTAATAAAGTTTGTCAATTCAAAATGTAGGTTGCCTCGGCTTGAGAAAGCATGGCCTGAAAATTTTACAGTTGAGGGCTATATAGTACAGTCTGTCAGAGAAAGAGAAACAGATTGGGACATTCTAAAAGCTTGCTTAACGTGAAAGTACGTGGCTTTATGCATTAAAACAGTGTTTTAAAAAGACCAAACTCAGTAAACAAATTATAAATAAAGCATTCTATTCACAGACAAGCAGATATGAGCACAGAATACCAACACAAAGCGTTTAATTTCCACCCAGAACCTGCTTGTCTGTAAATAAAATGTGTTATTCTTGCACTCTTGCAGTTTAAATCTAGATTAAAGACCCATCTCTTTAACCTGGCTTACACATAACATACTAATATGCTTTTAATATCCAAATCCGTTAAAGGATTTTTAGGCTGCATTAATTAGGTAAACCTGAACCGGAAACACTTCCCATAACACCCGATGTACTTGCTACATCATTAGAAGAATGGCATCTACGCTAATATTAGTCTGTTTCTCTCTTGTTCCGAGGTCAACGTAGTCACCAGATCCAGTCTGTGTCCAGATCAGAGGGTCACTGCAGTCACCCGGATCCAGTACGTATCCAGACCAGATGGTGGATCAGCACCTAGAAAGGACCTCTATATCCCTGAAAGACAGCGGAGACCAGGACAACTAGAGCCCCAGATACAGATCCCCTGTAAAGACCTTGTCTCAGAGGAGCACCAGGACAAGACCACAGGAAACAGATGATTCTACTGCACAATCTGACTTTGCTGCAGCCTGGAATTGAACTACTGGTTTCGTCTGGTCAGAGGAGAACTGGCCCCCCAACTGAGCCTGGTTTCTCCCAAGGTTTTTTTCTCCATTCTGTCACCAATGGAGTTTCGGTTCCTTGCCGCTGTCGCCTCTGGCTTGCTTAGTTGGGGTCACTTCATCTACAGCGATATCGTTGACTTGATTGCAAATAAATGCACAGACACTATTTAACTGAACAGAGATGACATCACTGAATTCAATGATGAACTGCCTTTAACTATCATTTTTGCATTATTGACACTGTTTTCCTAATGTCAATGTCACCTTTATTTATATAGCGCTTTAAACAAAATACATTGCGTCAAAGCAACTGAACAACATTCATTAGGAAAACAGTATGTCAATAATGCAAAAATGAGAGTTAAAGGCAGTTCATCATTGGATTCAGTTATGTCATCTCTGTTCAGTTAAATAGTGTCTGTGCATTTATTTGCAATCAAGTCAACGATATCGCTGTAGATGAAGTGTCCCCAACTAAGCAAGCCAGAGGCGACAGCGGCAAGGAACCGAAACTCCATCGGTGACAGAATGGAGAAAAAAACCTTGGGAGAAACCAGGCTCAGTTGGGGGGCCAGTTCTCCTCTGACCAGACGAAACCAGTAGTTCAATTCCAGGCTGCAGCAAAGTCAGATTGTGCAGAAGAATCATCTGTTTCCTGTGGTCTTGTCCTGGTGCTCCTCTGAGACAAGGTCTTTACAGGGGATCTGTATCTGGGGCTCTAGTTGTCCTGGTCTCCGCTGTCTTTCTGGGATGTAGAGGTCCTTTCTAGGTGCTGATCCAGCATCTGGTCTGGATACGTACTGGATCCGGGTGACTGCAGTGACCCTCTGATCTGGATACAGACTGGATCTCGTGGCCACGGTGACCTCGGAACAAGAGAGAAACAGACAAATATTAGCGTAGATGCCATTCTTCTAATGATGTAGCAAGTACATAGGTTGTTATGGGAAGTGTTTCCGGTTCCGGTTTACCTAATTAATGCAGCCTAAAAATCCTTTAACGGATTTGGATAATAAAAGCATATTAGTATGTTATGTGTATGCCAGGTTAAAGAGATGGGTCTTTAATCTAGATTTAAACTGCAAGAGTGTGTCTGCCTCCCGAACAATGTTAGGTAGGTTATTCCAGAGTTTGGGCGCCAAATAGGAAAAGGATCTGCCGCCTGCAGTTGATTTTGATATTCTAGGTATTATCAAATTGCCTGAGTTTTGAGAACGTAGCGGACGTAGAGGATTATAATGTAAAAGGAGCTCATTCAAATACTGAGGTGCTAAACCATTCAGGGCTTTATAAGTAATAAGCAATATTTTAAAATCTATGCGATGCTTGATAGGGAGCCAGTGCAGTGTTGACAGGACCGGGCTAATATGGTCATACTTCCTGGTTCTAGTAAGAACTCTTGCTGCTGCATTTTGGACTAGCTGTAGTTTGTTTACTAAGCGTGCAGAACAACCACCCAATAAAGCATTACAATAATCTAACCTTGAGGTCATAAATGCATGGATTAACATTTCTGCATTTGACATTGAGAGCATAGGCCGTAATTTAGATATATTTTTGAGATGGAAAAATGCAGTTTTACAAATGCTAGAAACGTGGCTTTCTAAGGAAAGATTGCGATCAAGTAGCACACCTAGGTTCCTAACTGATGATGAAGAATTGACAGAGCAGCCATCAAGTCTTAGACAGTGTTCCAGGTTATTACAAGCAGAGTTTTTAGGTCCTATAATTAACACCTCTGTTTTTTCAGAATTTAGCAGTAAGAAATTACTCGTCATCCAGTTTTTTATATCGACTATGCAATCCATTAGTTTTTCAAATTGGTGTGTTTCACCGGGCTGCGAAGAAATATAGAGCTGAGTATCATCAGCATAACAGTGAAAGCTAACACCATGTTTCCTGACGATATCTCCCAAGGGTAACATATAAAGCGTGAAGAGTAGCGGCCCTAGTACTGAGCCTTGAGGTACTCCATACTGCACTTGTGATCGATAGGATACATCTTCATTCACTGCTACGAACTGATGGCGGTCATATAAGTACGATTTAAACCATGCTAATGCACTTCCACTGATGCCAACAAAGTATTCAAGTCTATGCAAAAGAATGTTGTGGTCAATCATGTCAAACGCAGCACTAAGATCCAATAAAACTAATAGAGAGATACACCCACGATCAGATGATAAGAGCAGATCATTTGTAACTCTAAGAAGAGCAGTCTCAGTACTATGATACGGTCTAAATCCTGACTGGAAATCCTCACATATACCATTTTTCTCTAAGAAGGAATATAATTGTGTGGATACCACCTTTTCCAGTATCTTGGACAGAAAAGGGAGATTCGAGATTGGTCTATAATTAACTAGTTCTTTGGGGTCAAGTTGTGGTTTTTTGATGAGAGGCTTAATAACAGCCAGTTTGAAGGTTTTGGGGACATGTCCTAATGACAATGAGGAATTAATAATAGTCAGAAGAGGATCTATGACCTCTGGAAGCACCTCTTTCAGGAGCTTAGATGGTATAGGGTCTAACATACATGTTGTTGGTTTAGATGATTTAACAAGTTTATACAATTCTTCCTCTCCTATAGTAGAGAATGAGTGGAACTGTTCCTCAGGGGATCTATAGTGCACTGTCTGATGTGATACTGTAGCTGACGGCTGAATGGTTGCAATTTTATCTCTAATAGTATCGATTTTAGAAGTAAAGTAGTTCATAAAGTCATTACTGCTGTGGTGTTGGGAAATGTCAACACTTGTTGAGGCTTTATTTTTCGTTAATTTAGCCACTGTATTGAATAAATACCTGGGGTTATGTTTGTTTTCTTCTAAAAGAGAAGAAAAGTAATCGGATCTAGCAGTTTTTAATGCTTTTCTGTAGGATATGTTACTTTCCCGCCAAGCAATACGAAATACCTCTAGTTTTGTTTTCCTCCAGCTGCACTCCATTTTTCGGGCTGCTCTCTTTAGGGTGCGAGTATGCTCATTATACCATGGTGTCAAACTGTTTTCCTTAACCTTCCTTAAGCGTAAAGGAGCAACTTTATTTAAAGTGCTAGAAAAGAGAGAGTCCATAGTTTCTGTTACATCATCAAGTTGTTCTGAGGTTTTGGATATGCTAAGGAATTTGGATACATCAGGAAGATAACTTAAAAAGCAGTCTTTTGTGTTAGAAGTGATGGTTCTTCCATACTTGTAACAAGAAGTAGAATTTACAATTTTGGCTATATGAATTTTGCAAAGAACTAAATAATGATCTGAGATATCATCACTTGGCTGAATAATTTCAACACCATCAACATCAATTCCATGTGACAGTATTAAATCTAGAGTATGATTTCGACAATGAGTAGGTCCTGAAACGTGTTGTCTAACACCAATAGAGTTCAGAATGTCTATAAATGCTGATCCCAATGCATCGTTTTCATTATCAACATGGATATTAAAATCACCAACTATTAAAACTTTATCTGCAGCCAGAACTAACTCGGATGTAAAATCACCAAACTCTTTAATAAAGTCTGTATGGTGCCCTGGTGGCCTGTATACAGTAGCCAGTACAAACATAACAGGGGATTTATCATTAACATTTGTTTCTTTGGATAATGTTATATGAAGTACCATTACTTCAAATGAGTTATACTCGAAGCCTGCCCTCTGAGAAATCCTGAAAACGTTGTTATAAATTGAAGCAACACCTCCACCTTTGCCTTTTAGACGTGGCTCATGTTTATAACAGTAATCTTGGGGGGTGGACTCATTTAAAATAATGTAATCATCAGGTTTTAGCCAGGTTTCTGTCAAACAGAGTACATCTATATTATGATCAGTGATCATATTATTTACAAAAAGTGTTTTCGTAGAAAGGGATCTGATATTCAATAAGCCAAGCTTTATCATTTGTTTATCCATATTGCTTCTGTTTTTTATTTGTTGAACCTCAATTAAATTGTTAATCTTAACTTGGTTTGGACGTTTTTTGTATTTTCTAGTTCGGGGAACAGACACAGTCTCTATAGTGTGATATCTAGGTGAAAAAGTCTCTATGTGCTGAGAATTAACTGACCTCTGTGACGGGAGGCAGCTAGCAGACAGTCGGTTTAGCCAGTCTGTCTGCTTCCTGACCTGGGCCCCAGTTAGTCAAGTATAAACACTAAGACTATTTGCCATATTTCTAGAGAGAAGAGTGGCGCCACCCCAGGAGGGATGAAGACCATCTCTTTTCAACAGGTCAGGTCTGCCCCAAAAGCTCGTCCAATTGTCTATGAAACCTATGTTATTCTGTGGGCACCACTTAGACATCCAGCCATTGAGTGATGACAGTCTGCTATGCATCTCATCACCACGGTAAGCAGGGAGGGGACCAGAGCATATTACAGTGTCTGACATCGTGCTTGCAAGTTCACACACCTCTTTAATGTTATTTTTAGTGATCTCCGACTGGCGAAGTCGAACATCATTAGCGCCGGCATGAATAACAATCTTACTGTATTTACGTTTAGCATTAGCCAGCACTTTTAAATTTGCCAAGATGTCAGGCGCTCTGGCTCCCGGTAAACATTTGACTATGGTGGCTGGTGTCTCTATATTCATGTTCCATACAATAGAATCACCAATAACTAGAGCACTTTCATCAGGTTTCTCAGTGGGTGCATCACTGAGTGGGGAGAACCTGTTTAATGTTTTGATCGGAACAGAAGAGCGGTGTTTTGACCCACGACTACGCTGCCTCACCGTCACCCAGTTGCCCTGCTGCTGGGGCTCTGTTTCCGGAACCGAATAATGTACAGGAATCCCTGAGCTAGACGCATCCAAAGCCGTATCTAGAGCCCTAACATTTTTACTGTCCTCAATTAAAGTTTGGATGCGTGTCTCTAATTCTGAAATCTCCTCTGTCAGCCTAACTATTTCCCTACATTTATCACATGTGAATCCCTCATCAGCGACAGAGATAGATAAACTGTACATGTGGCAAGAGGTGCAAGAAACAATGATAGGAGAAGCCATTACTCACCGTGCTTCAATGAATGTTGTTCAGTTGCTTTGACGCAATGTATTTTGTTTAAAGCGCTATATAAATAAAGCTGACTTGACTTGACTTTTATAATATAATGCATTTATGATATAGCTAATATAAGCGGCTGCACTCATTATGAATTTCTGAACTAATTAGTTCTGCATTATTTGGCTATTTCCCTTAGTACATTTGACACAATAGTTGCTTTGTATTCAAATAAACGCACACCCCACACTTTTCTTTTTGTTTTTGGTACTTCACTACCTGATATAGATACAGCCATACCTGTATAAACACAGGTGACAGCATTTGTAAATTTTTGAGAGAGCTGTTTTCGATGTTTTCGATTAGGCTAAAAGTTTGTAATTATTATAGAATGGAAACTCGCTTAGATGCTTACTCAAAAAAACATTGTGCTTAAATTTACTGTCCTGAAGAGACAGATGCGTGCCATATAGTCTACCGCTCGAATATGGGATCAGTAGTTCAGTTACCGATAATGAATAACAGTAAAATGAGGGAGAAAAGTTAGCTTTAAGGTATGTATTTACATCCGTGTATCACAGTGTAGTATAAACACGTGCGCTGGTTTGTTCTGACTCACAGTTGACTCAGTGATAGTGAATCAGATTTGAAAAATGGCGGGGGATTGTTTCTGTGCTCCACTTCCTTCCTCTGCCTTCATTCAGAAATAATACGTTCGCTCTCCTCCCCTGTGTCCTCGAGGCTCGAGCCAGCCCACCGTGTGTGTGTGTGTGTGTGTGTGTGAGTGTGAGTGAGTGTGAGTGAGTGTGTGACTCAAACCACGGGGAGAAACCCACTCACAACCCCGGGACATGCGGTTCTTTCCAAAACAGTTTGTTTATTCAGTCATTTACCTATTCCATCCTTTACGAAAATGAACCGTCGTTGTATTGTAGTAAAAGTGTAGTAACCATTTTTTTTTTTGGTGTATTGATTACCATTTGTATAGCCACAGTTTTACAACTAATAATACCATGGTTAAACTTCGGTTAGTGTAGCAAACTATGTTTATTTGTGGTGACCCCGGTTTAACTATAGTAACCATGTTTGTTTTTGGTTTTATTTGTGGTAAATCCATGGTTAATTTTCGTTAGGCTTCTCGTTTAAATGTCTCATAAGAGGTTCAGTCCCTGTAAGTCTAAATTCTTCTTCTTATTTATTATTATTCTTACATAAGAGTTACCATCTGGTGGTTTAAGGCATAAAGCAAGACAGCGAATATCTGTGAATTTACACACAGTGTGTGTGTGTGTGTGTGTGTGTGTGTGTGAGAGGGGGGTGTGGGGGATGGAAAACACGGCAGGAAAAGCAGGAAGTGCATGGAGAAATTTCCTGAGTAGTTAGAGTGCCAGAAGAGCACATGCTGAGCAGAGAAGAAAAAAATACAGCTGTTCATTCATATTTCATCCACTGTGTATTGCTGGGGGTACATATGTGAACATGACACATGCCTCAGAAAGAACAAGCTTCAGTGCCATTAAAAACAACCTCAAACAAGTGTAATATTAAGACAGGAAGTTGATGGAAAACACCTGAAATGTTTTGTCTGTTTGTCATCAGAGTCCCCCCCCCCCCTTTTTTTCAGTTTCAAATTCCAGAACAACAACTATTTATTTAAAACAGAAAAAAAAACATAATTTGATCAGTGGATAATCACTGACTCACAATGACTCGTCTGTAAACACTGAGATCGGAGGAAATTAGTCATATTAGCATGTTATATCAGTGGCATGGTTTTGCATTTAAAAGATGTCTCAGTAGACCAAATGGCCCATTGTGAAGACACAGGACCGTAAAATGTGCCAGAGGCTGTGCTAAATGGTGCTGTGCTTTTACTCCTATTTGCAACACAATAAGCACATTGGCCAAAGCAGGGCTCCTGTAGCTGCAGCATCACACCTTGCTTTGTGTTGTAAATATAAAGGATTTTAGCCTACAGCCTTTCCAACAGGAAAAGAGCAGCCTTTCACAAGTCACATGACATTATCTCTTTAACGCTACTCTTTAGATGCATGCAGTGATGTTTGCTACATCACCAGAGCTGTTCATGATGGTGTATCAAAATGTTGTTTTTGTGTCGGTCAGTAACTAAACATTTTGTTGAACTTGAGAACAGTGTTGAGAATTGAATTTGCAACTTTCAGCACAAGTTTTCGATTTTGTGAGGGACTGACCCCAACAAATACAACATGGTGAAATACTGCACTTCTTGAGGAAGAAAAGTCTTTAGTAATTTAATCGATGAAGGAGACGCAATGTGTCCCAGGACATTCAGATATGCTTGTGTGTGTGTCAGTGTGTACAAATGTTCGGTGCTATAACAAGTCTCAGCTTAAAACAGTACACGTAGCAAGGGCTTTCGAATAATATAATAAATAAAAAGAAAACAGATAGAATAGAAAAAGAATAGAGCAAGCTAGTGTTAGAGGTCTTTTTTGCTTTTCTTAATTGTATAACAAATGAAAAGAAAATACAATACAAAAATATTAGAAAGGCAGTTAGATTTTTTTTTTTAAAGAATAGAATTAGAATAGTGAGTGCTAAAGTTAGAGGGTCAACTAAAGATGGAAGAGATGTGTTTTAAGCCGATTCTTGAAGATGGCTAAGAACTCAGCTGTCCAGATTGAGTTGGGGAGGTCATTCCACCAGGAGGGAACATTTAATTTAAGTATGTAAAATTGACTTTGTGCTTCTTTAGGATGGCACAAACAAGCGACGTTCACTTGCAGAACGCAAGCTTCTAGAGGCACATAAGTCTGAAGTAACAAATTTAGGTAAATGGGTGCAGAGCCAGTGGTAGTTTTGTAGGCAAACATCAATGCCTTGTATTTTATGCGAGCAGCTATTGGAAGCCAGTGCAAATTGATAAACAGAGGTGTGACGTGTATTCTTTTTGGCTCATTAAAAATTTATCTTGCTGCTGCATTCTGGATTAATTGTAAAGGTTTGATAGAATTGGCTGGAAGACCAGCCAAGAGGGCATTGCAATAGTCCAGCCTGGACAGAACAAGAGCTTGAACAAGGAGTTGTGCAGCATGTTCCCAAAGAAAGGGCTTGATCTTCTTGATGTTGAATAAAGCAAATCTGCAGGATCAGACAGTTTTAGCAATGTGGTCTGAGAAAGTCAGCTGATCATCAATCATAACTCCAAGGCTTCTAGCTGTTTTTGAAGGAGTAATGGTTGATGTGCCTAACTTGATGGTGAAATTGTGATGGCAAGGTTGAGTTGAAGGTGATGGTCCATCATCCAGCAAGAAATCTCTGTTAGCTACCGTTGGATCATCAGGATGGAATGAGAGGTAGAGCTGAGTTACATTACTCACATTACTATATGTGAGTAATGTTGGTCTTGATGATTACTATGACCTTTGGCTGGCTCTCATATCTGATCAATCATTTGTTATTACTGGGAATTAAGGTTTAGTGCACCCAATTCTGAATCTATCTATCTGTCTATCTATCTATTCATTGTTTATTTTCAAGACTGGTCATAACTTTGTCAGTTAGCTACATAAAAAGGTAGATTGGTCTAATTTGAATACAAAAATGTAGGTTAAGCTTAATTACCACTCGGTTTATTTCCAGTTGGTCAGACTGGTTCTTAGTCTATGCCTTAACATGTTGTCTATGGTCCTATGGTCTTTTGTCATGCACAGTAAGAAATGTTTGGAAGAACATGCAGGTAACTCAGTTATTCCAGACATTTACTTTAAATAATGATATAGCAATGCACCCACAAAGAGCAATGTGCAGTCAATTAAATACTGTAGGGAACTAAAATATGATTCATTAAACCATTATAACTTTGATTAATTTCTGAGATTGTTATTGGTCTTTCAATCAAACATTTAAGTCGTTTTTAAATGCCTTCCCACACAGCTGCAGTTCAAAATGGATCTTGATCAGCAACTGAAAATCCACACACCTACTAAAGCAAAATATAATACGCGTTGGACTGAGGCATACATACATACAAAAAAAGTCACATCTCATGGGAGACTTGGAACACATTTTTGTTGCACAAAACTCTAATTTAAGACTCTTGAAAATTTGAATGTTTTCAAGCTCTAAAAGAAAAAAAACGCGCCAAATTTTTGCGTGCGATTCTAAAATTGGGGTAAAATAAAGAGTGTAACAATGCAGATTGAGGCGGGGCTGCACCCCATACCTACTCTGATTGGTTCAATCGTCTTTCATAGATATACATGATAGGAAATGTGTGCGTATGTAGTTGGTGTAGGATGGAGAATGCTGTTTAAAAAGCTAAAAACGCTGTACAGTTTTATAAAGCCTTCATAATGCACAAAAGAAGAAGAAGAAGAAAAAAAAAAAAAACATTAGCCTGTAACTCGCCATGTCCCTGAAATGATTGTTTTGTTAAATTAAGCTGATCTTTAGGCTAACATACGAATATAGTAAATTAATTGTGTTGATTATTCACAGTAAGACGATCAGGTCTTTAGATAGAAGAATGAATTATGAATTAAATTATTAAATTAGAAAATTTGAATATTTCATATCATCAGAGTATGAGAAAGGAAAATGAAAGGGGTTTATCATTACTGTTTTCATTTATATAGCATGACAAGACAATTATTTTTTACATATAATTATCCGTCATGCAGTTGATAAATGACACTGCAATAGTCTAATGTGTCTGCCAATTCAATTTTTATTACATTTTTAATTTTCTTTTCTTCATTGCAAAACATAGACTTTTTCTCCCCTTTATTTGAGGAAAATATGCCGCTCCTCGTTATTTGAAAGTGAAGAAATCGATAAACTTTTATTTTTATCGGCCAGTGATGATTCTGAAAGGACATATGCATTAAAACGTGTTTTTAAAAAGACCAAACTCAGTAAACATTTTTAATAAGTCAAGTCAAGTCAAGTCAAGTCACCTTTATTTATATAGCGCTTTAAACAAAATACATTGCGTCAAAGCAACTGAACAACATTCATTAGGAAAACAGTGTCAATAATGCAAAATGACAGTTAAAGGCAGTTCATCATTGAATTCAGTGATGTCATCTCTGTTCAGTTTAAACTATGGAATCCATATTAAACAGTGTCTGTGCATTTATTTGCAATCAAGTCAACGATATCGCTTAGACAATTTTCTAGGTTATTACAAGCGGAGTTTTTAGGTCCTATAATTAACACCTGTTTTTTCAGAATTTAGCAGTAAGAAATTACTCGTCATCCAGTTTTTTATATCGACTATGCAATCCATTCGTTTTTCAAATTGGTGTGTTTCACCGGGCTGCGAAGAAATGTAGAGCTGAGTATCATCAGCATAACAGTGAAAGCTAACACCATGTTTCCTGATGCTATCTCCCAAGGGTAACATATAAAGCGTGAAGAGTAGCGGCCCTAGTACTGAGCCTTGAGGTACTCCATACTGCACTTGTGATCGATAGGATACATCTTCATTCACTGCTACGAACTGATGGCGGTCATATAAGTACGATTTAAACCATGCTAATGCACTTCCACTGATGCCAACAAAGTGTTCAAGTCTATGCAAAAGAATGTTGTGGTCAATTGTGTCAAACGCAGCACTAAGATCCAATAAAACTAATAGAGAGATACACGCACGATCAGATGATAAGAGCAGATCATTTGTAACTCTAAGAAGAGCAGTCTCAGTACTATGTTACGGTCTAAATCCTGACTGGAAATCCTCACATATACCATTTTTCTCTAAGAAGGAATATAATTGTGAGGATACCACCTTTTCTAGTATCTTGGACAGAAAAGATACTGTATTATATAGTGAAAAATGCACAAATTAAGGAGCAGAGCCAGACATCCGTGAACCAGCTCAAATCTAGAGGGGGTCTGAGGGCCCAGAGCTTTACTTTTTCTTTTCTTTCTTTCTTTTTTTCAAATAAAACCAGTATTCAACAAAATCCATCTTTGCAGAGCAGAAGTGGCTGAGAAGTGACTTCAGTGCATTTGCATTTACAACTGTTACTGCATTTAGTTTTAGTTTTTTTAACTGAATAATAATAATTATTATTATTTTATTATTATTACTGAAATGAAACTAGCCAGTAGGTGGCGGCAAATCATTGTCTAATTGAGTTGAATACTTTCAACATGAGAAAAGAAATGTCTGGACAGCAAATAAAAATGCTGCAGACAGCATCATTGATTAGCTTCACTGTTGTTCTGACAAATATAATAGCATGGTTAGTAAATATGCCTCGAGCTGACTCGGTTAAAAGCAACTTTTAAATACATCATTATGCAGAATATATGAGTTTTCTACATGAAGACCAACGGCTCGCAGATCAATGTGCTTCTTCTTTTCTCTCTGATGTGGTAAGTGAAATGAAATGAATTGTGGAGGATGTTAACTGTGAGAAGATGATTGACAGGTCAGTTTACAGTGTAACTGTAAGACAGAGCGTTCTGTTGAAGA
The DNA here is from genome assembly GCF_963082965.1 of Carassius carassius. NCBI lineage: Eukaryota > Metazoa > Chordata > Actinopteri > Cypriniformes > Cyprinidae > Carassius > Carassius carassius. The sequence continues at coordinate 2,479,201 of NC_081800.1, read as the reverse complement.
TGCAATGCTGTATGACGTTATAGTATGTCCCAAAGCTTGCTTACTACACACTCAAAAGTACATAATTTATGGACGTAGTACAATAGGCACACTGGGACGCAGCATTTTAATGTCTGTGACAACAGGTGTACAAACCCTATTTATTACAAATCTAGTGAAATGCTGAAAACATCTGTCCAAACAAATTTGCTGAGGTTATGCAATTCCAACAAACCAGAACATCAGAGATCTTAAAGAGCAGCAGGCACTTCATTTTAAATGCATTATATGTGCTCTACAACTCACAGTGACTTAACATCTTTGCACTACAACAAATGTTTTTTTATTTTATTTTTATTTTATTTTTTCAACTGTTGCATTGTAAGTAAGTGATAAAGCTCTCTCTGCACTCTCATTTGACTCATAAAAATAAAGGCTTCTTACTGGCATCAATGGTTCCATAAAAATAAACCTTTCCTTAAAAAATAAAAAAGTTTATTGACATTGATGGTTTGTACTGAAGAACCATTCTGGGTTCCCCCCCCCAAAATTCTAAAAACAGCTTTTAAAAGAACCGTTTTCTTCTATAAAGGACCTGTATTTTTAAGAGAGTTATTCATTAGTGTTTCTCATTAGTGACATAGACTCCATGTTCTAATCTGTCCAGTCTCATAATGAAGCGATAATATTTTGATGCATATCATAATAACATAAAAGATCTCTAATGTTTTGTTTTGTTGGAATTGAATAACCTCAGTAAATTAGTTTGCACAGATGTTTTCATCATTTCACTAGAGTCCCAGGACTGGGACTGAAGACCACTGTTTCTGCTGCCATCTTGTGAGTGATTCATGTATGAACTATGAGAAAGAAAGAACAGGGACTGAATTTCGATTTTTGGAAAATGAGGGGAATTCCCCTTTTAGGTGGCTGTTTTTTTTTTTGAGGGTGAGGGCAGTTAGGGTTTTCTTTTAGACATTTTAAACTACAGTCATCCAACCTAAATGTTTCATCACCTAGTATTTTTGTGTTTTACAATTTATAATGTTGTTGCTTCATATTTATATGTGAGGAAGATACTTAAAAATAACTTTGATTTCAATTTGATTTCATTTTAAATGTCAAGCAATGCCACAAATAAATACAATAATAAGATACAACAAAAATTAAAGGGGTCATAAGGTGTTTTTTTTAAAGATCATTATTTTGTGTATTTGGGGTAACAGAATATGTTGGCAGGCATAATATAAAAAAATAAAAAATAAAACTTATTTTTCAAATACTGTTCATTATTGTAGGTCCTATATGCCCCGTCTCTCTCAGACGCATCGTTTTCCCTCCTTCCGACAAGCACAGTCTGCTCTGATTGTCGTTTGTTGGATATGTAATGCCCCTTTCCATAATCTCAAGCTTTCTTTACATTTATTTTGAAAGATGCAAACTAAATGTAAAGACATTTAATAATGTCCTTAGTTTTACCATCAGTTCAAGCCTGAAAGAGGAACAGTCTCATGACAGACACAGTGATGAAGCTTGTATGTGTTTGCAGGACACAAGACACAGACGGGTAAGACGGCTGACTCCACTGTGTGACCCTGTGTCGGAAAGCCACACACCACCAGAGATTGGATGAGCTGGTTGGTTTACAGCTAACCTGAGTTGGAACATATTTTAGCCATAGGGCCAGGGAAGAGATTGAATCAGTGGAGTACAACGTAGGCAATCTTTAAAGTCCAAGTGCTGACAGCTGTCCCATCACACGTGCTCTCACCAAATTTAAGAATAAACAAAAATAGTCCAACAAAATATACAAATTAACTTCACATAACATAGAAATAAAACATGCTGAGAGCAGCAAAACAATGCTTCAGACCTGCGGGGTATTCCAGGAAGCAGGTTGTGTGACATACCCAGGTATGTTTAAGAGTAAGTAAACTGATAACCTCAAATTTCGGTTCCAAAAATGGAGGTAACTTTGAGGGTATGTTAGTAGTCATAGCAACTCACTCTCTGAACATAACCTGCTCCAGAGCAGCTTCTGTTCCAGGATTAGTTCACTTCAGCGAGCCTTCAGTGGGCGTGACAGATTATTATTATTATATAATATTACAATATGTAATATAGCCTATATTTATATATATGATATGTTAATGAGGAAGCGCTAATATAAGTAATAGATTTCAATTTCAATTTCAATTTTATTTCTATAACGCATTTACAACAGCCTCCTGGCTGACCAAAGTGCTTTACAGAAGAGCAAGATATTATTGTCATATTACACATACCTGAAAAATAGACCAGACAAAAATTTAAAACCACCCATTTCAAAATTTAGCATATCACAGTAGTCAGTACACTAAGGAAAATAAAAAAAGTTTTTAGCAAGGACTTAAAAATAGACAAGGAAGGGGCCAGTCTGATTTCTAAAGGCAGGGTATTCCAGAGTCGTGGCCCAGCCACCGCAAATGCACGCTCCCCTCTACGCTTTAGCCTAACGCGAGGGACCCTGGTCACAGGATCGTAGGCTTCTTGATGGAGTATAGGGATGAAGAAGTTCAGATAAATAGACAGTAGCTTTGTTATGAAGGGATTTATAAATGAAGAGGAGAATTTTAAAGTCTTTTCTCTGTGAAATCGGCAACCAGTGAGGGATCTAAGAATTGGAGTGATGTGTTCATGTTTACGACAGTTTAACTGAAGTCGTGCAATTTGAGATTTAGATATACCGCAATATAAAGAATTGCAGTAATCTAGACGCGATGTAACAAATGCATGAACAGCCATTTCTACAGTTTTTGGAGTGAGAAAGTTTTTAATTTTAGACAGTAAACGAAGCTGATAGAAACTGGATCCAATAACAGAAGAGATATGTCTATCAAATTTTAAATGCTGGTCAATAATAATACCTAGGTTCTGCACCCGAGAGGATCTAAAAATGGACAAACTTTCTGGCTCAGGGCTTATACACTGAGAGTTCTCATTAGGACCGAAAACAATTACCTCAGTCTTGTCCTCGTTTAAGAAGAGGAAATTTTGGGCTAGCCATAATTTAACCTCCTCTAAACATTGGAGAAGAGAAGTGATCGCAGTGGAGTTGTTTTTCTTAACTGGAAGATAGATTTGAGTGTCATCGGCGTATAAATGAAAAGACACACCATGTTTTCTTAGAATAGAACCCAGAGGTAGCATGTATAGAGAGAATAGAGAGGGAGCTAAAATAGAGCCTTGTGGAAGGCCACAGGTCAGAGGAGCCGGGGAAGAGATAAAATTTCCCAGTTTCACTAAAAACTTTCTGCCACATAAGTATGACTGGAACCATTTCAGAGCGTTTGCTTTTAGACCTACCCAAGACTCTAATCTAGATAATAGTAAGGAGTGGTCTATGGTATCGAAAGCAGCAGATAAATCTAAAAGAATAAGAACCACAGAGTCCCCGGAATCAGTGGAGAGGTAAATATCATTTAACGCTCTCAGAAGGGCGGACTCAGTGCTGTGAGCAGACTTAAAACCAGATTGAAAAACCTCATAAATAGAATTACTAGTCAAAAAGTGTTGAAGTTGATTCAGCACAATTTTCTCTAAAACCTTTGAAATGAAAGGCAAAACAGAAATTGGACGAAAATTTGTTTAGAACAGTGTGGTCCAGTGAAGGCTTCTTGAGTAGAGGAGTGACTGTGTAGCAACTTTAAAGTCGGCCGAGAGTTCAGGGTTTAGTTCATGGTAAGTTAACCCTGCTTTCTGGAATACACCCCTGGCCATGACAATTAAGTCTCACTTGAGACATACACATTCCCTGTATTGGGCTTCACATGCTACAGCCCTTGGCCATCCAAGGCCTCACTCCCCTCAGTAAACACCAAGTGATCACTGATACGTGATCTTCCCACCAAACACTAGCGGATCATACCAACTGTAGGGGTAAATTAACACTCATTACAAAGAATACACATTAAGTTCTGCATCAGTGCCAATCACATACACATTTAAACACACAATCATAATCATGAATATCACTTGATTAGTCATTGGTCAAATGCAAATACACCTTCCAAATAATACAATTAAAATGTCAAAGCATCACTATTCATCTCTGTCCCAGTAAATGGACTGACCAGATCAGGATGTTCACGTCATCAAAACTCTCCCCTCCCAAACACAGGACCAGACAGATAAGTTATACTATGAAATGTATTAAACAATAAACATATACACCATTAAATAAATATGAAAACTTCAAAGTCTGTTTAATTCTTGTACTTGCCTACATAAAACAATTTTAACTTTAGACCTGACATTATCTCTATACACATAAAATCATAATCATAACATACCGTAAATCAATATACACAATTACACTGTGAACTGATGTTCCTCTCTCTCTCTCACACACACACACACGCAACGCGCAAAACTCAGTAACAGAAAAGTCAGACAAAAGTCAGTAACAAAAACTTAAAATAATAAAACATACTTCAGCATCTCCCTGACTTTAGTCTTTGCAAATTTACAGATCTTCTTCATGCACCAAGAGCTTACAAAACTCCAAAGAGAAAGGAAAAATTGAAATCACATCATTTGACCCCTTAAACTTGGTCAGGGTTGGGGTGTAGGGATGAGGCAAAGACTCAATAGCCACGTTTCGACTGTCCGGCCAGTCGTGTTTCCACTGTCACTTCCGGTTAGGGTGACCATATGCACCACTCATACTGGACACGTCCCAGCCAGGATTTTAATATTGCCTAAAGCAGTGCTTAATTTGTAAATTGCGAGGTCGCGGGACAAAGCGGGGTAACGGATCCGTCATGTGATTACAGGAGGGAGAGGTAACGGAACATTGCTGGACCAGTTTAAGTGATTTTAAGAGCATGCATCAGTTGCATTAAGGATCTTTAATGTAATGAAAATGCCATACGATTTTAAAACAACAATTTCCAGGCCTAAAAACGTATTGAAAAAGTTGTGGAATTTTATTTTTCTAATCTCTGTGTAATAGTTAATCAGGTCCTTCATTTCTGTGGTTTTAATAATTCTCGCAGCTTTCAAGTTTATAATGAGGTAAATCCCTGCATTTTAAAGTGAGTGAAGTGAAATTCAGCCAAGTATGGTGACCCATACTCAGAATTTGTGCTCTGCATTTAACCCATCCGAAATGCACACACACAGAGCAGTGAACACACACACACACTGTGAACACACACCCGGAGCAGTGGGCAGCCATTTATGCTGCGGCGCCCGGGGAGCAGTTGGGGGTTCGATGCCTTGCTCAAGGGCACCTAAGTCGTGGTATTGAAGGTGGAGAGAGAACTGTACATGAACTCCCCCCACCTCCCCAACACCCCACCCCGGGACTCGAACTCACAACCTTTCGATTGGGAGTCCGACTCTCTTCTGGGGGAAGTCGTGGCCTAATGGTTAGAGAGTCGGACTCCCAATCGAAAGGTTGTGAGTTCGAGTCCCGGGCCGGCAGGAATTGTGGGTGGGGGGAGTGCATGTACAGTTCTCTCTCCACCTTCAATACCACGACTTAGGTGCCCTCGAGCAAGGCATCGAACCCCCAACTGCTCCCCGGGCGCCGCAGCATAAATGGCTGCCCACTGCTCCGGGTGTGTGCTCACAGTGTGTGTGTGTGTTCACTGCTCTGTGTGTGTGCACTTCGGATGGGTTAAATGCAGAGCACAAATTCTGAGTATGGGTCACCATACTTGGCTGAATGTCACGTCACTGAACCATTAGGCCACGACTTCCCTCGAAAAATTATTCAACATAGCTTGTAGGTTTGAATAATAAAATAAATCCAAACAAACAAGATTCAATCAGTCATTCGAAACTAGGGCTGAAACGATTAGTTGACATTATCGACAATAAAAAATTGTCGACAAATATTTTTGTTGTCAAGTAGTCGTTTTATTTAATTTAACCTAATTTAGAGCCTGCAATGATGCGGTTTGACCAGTGTGGCGCTGTAGCGCAAGACTGTAATTCAGCCCTCCTTGATGCAATTCAAGAGAAGAAGAGATACAGTGAGCCCCCCGCAGCACTGCTTTAGAGAAACCAGAGCCCGTCTACGGAGAGCCTTCCCACTCCCTATTAAGTCCTATTGTACCGAATTTTGGTGGCAGTTCCACCAGAGTTCCACTGGGGGCGATCGCCATGAGTGCAAAATGAATGGGAGTCTATGGGGCTAGACGGCTAAATTTGTCCCTTTCACCCGATTGCCATTGAGAAATCTCAGATCTGATTGTAGGTTTTGCAAGTTCCACATTGGTTATAGGTCAAAAGTTGAATGAACGAGTACTTATGTCCTCTCGATTTCTTACAGGTTGAGTTGTTGTTGCCCATAACACGCTAACATTCTGCTAATGAACGCTGATTGGTCAGTGAAGGACTGATTACGATACCGCTTTATGGCATCCGAATCAGAATCAGCGGGATCAGAATGTTAAGGCGGACTTTTTCGCCCAAGTTTTTCTTTTCAACGCAGCAACTTTTTTTTGGTTGCTGGCACTTTTATCTGCCTATTGTTATGTATGTACTGTAAAATTTACTGTGAGTACTTGTTGTGTTATTCTTGTGTTAAGAAATACCAGATACATATGGTATAGTATTGCCACCTTAAAAAACACAAACAAATGTCACGCTCAATAGTGCTAAATAATAATAAAAATTGAAAAAGGAAAGAAATGCCTCACAGGTGTGCAATGATACATTGTTCTAATAGTGGGCAAGGGTTGTCCTATTTCTCATTTCGCAAGGACGAAAAAAGGTAACCAATGCGGACTGTGTTAATTGTCAAAGCCTATCTGAATTTACGGTGGTTCACAGAGGGAAAGTTGGCCAAATGCCAAGTTGGCTAATGTCTGGTCCGGTCTCTTCTTTTTCCACACTTTCACTCACTAATCTTCAGTGGCTGAATTCGCCATCGTGTATCGACTAACGTTAGATACATAGCTGATAGCAGAATGTCTAATAAGGGCTGTTAGCCAGCTGATGGCTAGCTGACAGCCTACGACCATTAATAGCTGATATCCCAGACAGCAAACAGTTTGGAACCAGATATGGCCCACATTTGGCCCGCATGGATTTCATGCGGGCCAGATGTGGGCCGGTTCTGGGCCGAAACTGCTTGCTGTCTAACTGATAGCCAGCTAAGTCGCCAAACATCCAACAACCACTGTGTGTGTATTTTCGGCGTGGTCTTTCAAATAACAAAACAAAAACTCTTCTAGCACGTGTATTTACCTGTGTCAGCTGTGTTGTCGATGCCTAGAGAGAAAAGAAAGTGCAGAGCACGAAACCACCAGAGCCGTTAAATAAAAAAAATTTCAACAGCTCTGGAAAGCACCATAGGCATTCTCTGAAAGCACCAAAGTGACTGAAGGATTGCCGTAAAGCAGTATCTCTGGTCGTACGATTTGTATGACGTCATTGACATTTTAAAAGACTTTTTAAAGCAAATAAGTGACTCTAAAAAATCTAACACCCAGCAATGTGTAATTTCTTTGCATCTCCTTTACAACATTCAAATTACTAGACAAAAAATTATATCCTGAGAAAAGTGGATTTTGAGGGGTATACCGCCATTGACCTCCATTCATTCTGCACTTGTCCTGTGAGTGCTCTCATATGGAATCAGAGTGGAACTGCAACCAGTTCAGAAGCCGGAAGTGTAGCGAGAGTGAAACTTCACGCCATATTAAACATTCTCTGGAGAAATGCAGCCGAGCCGAACCGAATGGCATTTGGATATGAAAATATTAGTGCTGAAACGATTCCTCAAGTAACTCGATTACAAAAAATGATTGAGGCAAATTCCTCTGCCTCGAAGCCTCTTTTAATTTATTTTAAATCTCACGTCAGGTTCTTTCACAATGATTTTTTTTAATGTGACACAACGCGTTTACGTCACCCACAAAGCGGAAGGAGACACATGCGCTGTGTCAATGTCAATTGTCAGAGTCAATGGAATGCTAACAGCAGGTGGGGGTCCGCTAGCCAATGGCGGCGCCCAGGGGTGCTTCAAAAAAATATGAAACCCTTCCCCCCTGACTACAAGGAGTCAGCAGTGTTTTGATTTGAGGGTGCGGGCAAACGTAAAGAGAACGTCGTGGGGTGTGTCCATTGTAAGATAGAGCTGGCATACCACAACTAGGGCACTATGATTTCCGCGATGCAGAAAACGCGGAGGGAATCGCGGAATCCAGTCATAAAAACGGAATTTACAGTTTAACGCGGAATGGCATTGAATTTGCCTAATTTTGAATTAATTAATTAAAAATAGGTCATTGCACTTACATCAAATCACGATATGGACTAATATCTGTAAATATTAATCCGGAACAGTCTATTTAAATATGAATCCTGCATGTTCTGCGTGTCTGTGTTAATGAATGGAGCAGAAGCGCATCTTCATTCATTAAACACACGGAAGCGCGCGTGACGCTCGCAGTGATTTCATTCAATCTTCTTTCTCACTAAATAAGGACATGAACACATGAACAACATCTCCAGAACTGCTCTGACAGTCACTTCATGAACATTTGACTATGCAGAACTAAAATGCCTCCATATTTGACCGTTTGATTTGAGTAAAACTAGCATCACATCACATACACAGAACTGTAAAGGTACGTCAACCCGTCAAAATAAAAGTCCGGTTTAGTTTAGTTATTGCGGTTTAGTACCAAAAAGTTAAGTTTGCTTAATTTTCAATAATTAAAAGATAAATTAAATTAATGTTTTATGTGTTTGTGCATCTCAGAAAATGCTTTATTTAAACCCCCAACCGAATGGCACTTAAATGCACTTAATTTATCTGTCAACTTTATTGTCATTGTTCACAGTACAAGTACAGACAGAGAAACAATGGGTACTAATTAAATGTTTATTTTTGATGTATGCATTTTATTCTATGCATTTAAAAAATAAAAATAAAATAAAAAAAAGGAAACTTAGTTGTTCTTTTTAAGAGACCCTGGAGTCTTATTTTCTCTTGCATAATTAATATTGCACTTTAATTAAGCAAAAGCACATTTTATCCGATTACTCGATTAATAGATGGAATTTTTGGTAGAATACTCGATTACTAAAATATTCGATAGCTACAACCCTAGAAAATATATGACGCGCGCTTTCCTCTCAATAACGAAATAAACAACAAAAATATCACAGCAGTGTGAAAGCAGCAGTTAAAAATGCATCTTATTACAGCGATGTGGATGTTTGCACAAGCTCAGTAAAGCATTCGCGTCACGTCTATAGTATTTTATGCAATACCTTAAATCAAGCAGCTTTACGGTATTAAACATTATTATTAAATATTTGATTAAAGTTAAGTAAAGATTAATAGTTTGGTTTGCAGAGATCAAAGCTTAATCTAGCTCAGGACTGTTTTGATTATCATAACCCAGTAAGGTATTTTAAGAGAGATTACTCTACCATTCAAAAGCTTTTGAATGGTAACATTAAGAATTTATTTATTTATTTATTTATTTTTATTATTAATGAAGTCTTTTCTGCTCACCAATCCTACATTTATTTGATCCAAAATACAGCAAAAGCAGTAATACTGTGCAATATTTTTACGATTTAAAATAACTGCTTTCTATTTGAATATATTTTAAAATGTAATTTATACTTGTGATCAAAGCTGTATTTTCTCCAGTCTTCAGTGTCACAAGATCTTCAGAAATCATTCTAATATACTGATTTGCTGCTCAAGAAACATTTATTATTATCAATATTTAAAACAGTTGAGTAAATTTCTTTCAGGATTCTTTGATGAATATAAAGATCCAGAGATCTGTATATTATAGAAATTAATACTTCTATCAAGGATCCTTTAAATTGACAAAGACATTTATAATGTTACAAAAGATTTATATTTCAGATAAATGCTGATCTTCTGAACTTCCTATTCATCAAAGAAACCTGAAAAAAATATATTCAGCTGTTTTCAATAATAATAATAATAATAAAAAAATGTTTTTTTTGAAATAGAAAATCAGTATATTAGAATGATTTTCAATTCAATTCAATTCAAGTTTATTTGTATAGTGCTTTTTACAATACAAATCGTTACAAAGCAACTTTACAGAAAATTATGTTTCTACAATATTTAGTAGTAGCTTATAAGTGGTGACTGTCAGTTTGTGCACGTATGACAGGATTTTTAGAAAAATTAATACAAGACGTAGTCAGCCAGATGATGAACATTATTGATATGATTAATAATTAATAATTATCATATGATGCAGTCACACTTGTAGCAATATTTGTTAGTTCTGTATGTTGTTTCAGGGTTAGCATCATCTGGTGTCCTCTGAGGGTCAGCATCATCTCTTCTCAGGTGTTCTGGATCCAGACTGGAGCTTGTGTAAATCCTAGTTATCCCGTGGCAAAACATAGAAACAAATAGAGACATCATTAGCATAGCTGCTGTTCCAACAAAGTAAAATTAATTAGTTTAACCCAAGCTAAAGAATAAAAATGCGCATTTGATCAGATGCAACTACACTCACAATTTAAGATACATTATTCGAATGCTTGGCGAAAGAGATGTGTTTTTAATCTAGATTTAAACAGAGAGAGTGTGTCTGAACCCCGAACATTATCAGGAAGGCTATTCCAGAGTTTGGGAGCCAAATGTGAGAAAGCTCTACCTCCTTTAGTGGACTTTGCTATCCTAGGAACTACCAAAAGTCCAGCGTTTTGTGACCTTAGGGAGCGTGATGGATTGTAACGTGGTGTAAGGCTAGTTAGGTACGCAGGAGCGAAACCATTTAGGGCCTTATAGGTAAGTAATGATAATTTGTAACTGATATGGAACTTAATAGGTAGCCAGTGCAGAGACTGTAAAATTGGGGTAATATGATCATATTTTCTTGACCTGGTAAGGACTCTAGCTGCTGCATTTTGGACTACCTGTATCTTGTTTATTGACGAAGCAGGACAACCACCTAGAAGTGCATTACAATAGTCCAGTCTAGAGGCCATGAATGCATGAACTAGCTTTTCTGCATCAGAAACAGATAACATGTTTCGTAGCTTGGCAATGTTTCTAAGATGGGAGAATGCTGTTTTTGTAACATGGGAAATATGATTTTCAAAAGACAAGCTGCTGTCTAATATAACACCCAGATTTTTGACTGTAGAGGAAGTAACAGTACATCCGTCTAGTTGCAGATTGTAATCTACAAGATTCTGTGTAGTGTTTTTTGGTCCAATAATTAATATCTCTGTCTTATCAGAATTTAATTGGAGAAAATTATTGGCCATCCAATCTTTTACATTTTTAACACACTCTGTTAGCTTAGATAATTTATAAGTTGAATCTGTTCTCGTTGAGATATATAGCTGAGTATCATCAGCATAACAGTGGAAGCTAATTCCGTATTTTCTAATAATATTACCAAGGGACAACATGTATTTGAAAATAGAAGGGGACCTAGGATGGATCCTTATCCTCCATATTTTACCGATGATAAATGAGATGACTCCACATTTAAGTAAACAAAATGGTAGCGATCGGACAGGTAGGATCTAAACCATCTTAGAGCCCGCCCTTGATTATCTGTATAGTTTTAGTAATCGATCTATGAGTATGTCATGATCTATGGTGTCGAACGCAGCACTAAGATCAAGTAAAACTAGAAATGAGATGCAGCCTTGGCACAGTACGTTTTTCTCTAGCCTTTTTCAATTTGATGGGGGCAACAGCTTCTAATGTATTAGAGAAAATAGTGCCCATGTTGTCAGTCATTTCGTCTAATTCATGTGTATTTTTGGGTACAAATAGCAGTTGAGATAGATCAGGCAGGTTATTTGCGAATCTGTCTTTGGTGACTGGAACAATAGTTCTGCCCAGACGGTAATGCTGCCATATAGTTAATATCAGTTATAAGCAGCATGCACGATACAAGGAAATGGTCGATAACATCATCACTTTGAGGTACGATATCTATAGCAGTAAGATCGATTCCATGCGATATAATTAAATCTAGTTTATGATTAAAACGATGAGTGGGCCCGGTGACATTTTGCTTGACTCCAAAAGAGTTTATTAGGTCAGTAAACACAAGTCCTAATGCATCATTTGTATTATCAACGTGAATATTAAAATCTCCCATGATTAGCGCCTTATCAACTGTAACCAGAAGGTCTGAGAGGAAATCTGCAAATTCTTTTAAGAATTCTGTATATTCACACGTTATATAAACGGAAACAATGGTGTATAAAATTTATTTTTAAGATAAAAATAGTCGATAGAAATAATATAGTGACGGAACTCAAACGCAGTACAGACGCCAACAACAAACCAGAACTGCTGTGTGAGTCACAGATTTCTGAAGGATCTTGTGACTGGAGTAATGATGCTGAAAAATCAGCCTTGAAATCACAGAAATAAATTATATTTCAAAATATATTCAAATATAATATCAATATCCATATCAGTTACTTAAATAGTAAAAAATCTTTCAAAATGTCACTGTTTTTGCTGTACTTTGGATCAAATACATGCAGGCTTGATGAGCAGAAGATACTTCTTTAAAAACAATGTTACTGTTCAAAAATGTTTGACTGGTAGTGTATATTGTGAATACAATTGTTTATCCAAAAATAAAACATCTAATCACTTACCTTTATTTTGTTTCTTATCCATATTATATACTTACGGAAGGAGATGTTAGGCAGAATGAGGTGTCATTCAGTTTATTTTAGTTTATTAAGTAATTAATATAGTAATTAAATGTTAGAATTAGAAGGTTTCACAGTCATCTCATTTTGTGTGTGAAATATATTTATTTGTATAAAAGAATTGTATAATAATTGTAATTACATAATATTATTTCCCAAAGCTGAAGTGATTGGACTATCTTTTATTTATTACTTAGCCTATAACAATATTTTAACTAATTGCAGGAGCTGAATAATCAATCAAATTCTACTGATTAATCAGTAAAATAATCAACGATCAGTCGATTAATCGTTGTAATAATCGTTAGATTAATCAAAATAATCGTTTGTTGCAGCCCTATTCGAAACCATGAACTCTCTCGGAGCGCGCTTCTCATCAGCGCATCTTGTCTGCACTTCAGCAACCTGCTGCAAGCTGCGATACAAGACTCATATTTCGATTGGGACAGCTGACAGAACTGTCACTTCACTAATCGACTAATTGTTCCATTTTTACAAAAATTTCTAATTTACACACATTTTAAGTATGTTAAGCCATTTGGTACTAGCGCGCTCCACATGCTGTATTACAGTATGTGCCCTCGCAGTCAAATCCAAAGCTTGCGCGTATAAAGCCGCCTAGCGAGAATTAGCCAATAAGAGTTATTTTTCGTAGTTTGTTGAGTTTAAGCAACCAAATACACACAACATGATGTCTGATGGGTGTTGACAAATAAAACAGTTTCGTGGCACACTTTACTAAAAAACTGTCAGGAACACAACTTGACACAGAGAGGCAGGTTACAGTGCGAGACCAATTTATTCAAAAAGTCAAAAGAAAAGCTCCCTCCAACGAACAAAAACAGGCCGGGAAATGAGGAAAAAGGTCCAACAGAAAAATAAGAGACTTCAATGTCCTTGCAAAAATGCCCGGCAGGGGGCGCCCAATGGCGCGGCCGCGTGGAGAGCGGTGAGGGGAGGAAGCCACGAGAGAGCCAGTGACGGAGCAAACAAAACTCTTCAGAAGAATGCCGGTGCCCGGTCTAGGAAATGAGGGAGGGGAAAAAATAGAAAAAACAAAACCAGTAGCAGCAAACAATGGCACGACAGAACAAGGCTTGACAGGATCAGACAGAAAGACTACACCGGGACTATTGACGAACAACGATCTGGCACCGATAGGCGCGACAGACGAGAATAAATAGAGCAAGAGATGAACAGACATTGAATTCAGGTGAGCGGAGTCAAACAATTAGAAGCGGAAACAGTAGTGATGAGGGGGAGGGAGGAACGCCACAGATAGGTGCAAGACGAACGATCAAAACCAAAACAAAACACCATGTGCACACGAGATGCAGACATATACAGAAACACATGCACACAACGAAGAACGGGGTGATCAGACAGCGGACATGACAGTACTCCCCCTCCGACGGACGCCACCAGGCGCCGCAGGAAGGGGCTCACCTCGTCGCCGGTAGAAGTCCTCGACCAGTGTCCGATCCAAGATGTCCCGGGCCCGGAACCCAGCTCCTCTCCTCGGGCCATAGCCCTCCCAGTCCACAAGATATTGAAAGCCCCGACCCCTACGTCGGACATCTAACAACTTCCGCACCGTATAGACCGGGGAGCCATCCACTAGATGGGGGGAGGGGGGTTTTGGGGCAGATGGAACAAGAGGGGAAAGGAACACAGGTTTAACCCTGGAAACATGGAAAACCGGCTGCACCCGACCAAGCGTGGTAGGGAGCTTGAGCTGCACCGCCGCCGGACTCAGGACCTTGGTGATCCGGTATGGGCCAATGAACCTGGGTGCCAACTTGCGTGAGGCTACCCTGAGAGGCAGGTCCTTGGTGGAGAGCCATACCCATTGACCACACATATAGCGGGGAGCAGGAGTCCGGTGACGGTCGGCCGCTGCTTTAGTCCGCCTACTAGCCTGGGCCAAGGCCGCCTTAGCCCTCTTCCAGGTGCGTCGACACCATCGGATGAAGGCCAAAGCAGACGGGACCGCAGCTTCGGGTTCCTGTGTGGGAAACAAGGGAGGTTGATAACCGACAGAACACTGGAATGGGGACATACCTGTGGCAGAAGCCGGAAGGGAGTTATGGGCGTATTCTACCCAGGACAGCTGTTGACACCAGGAGCTGGGATTTTGGGATGCCAGGCAGTGAAGAGTACGTTCCAAATCCTGGTTTGCCCGCTCGGACTGCCCGTTGGTCTGGGGATGGAATCCTGAAGACAGACTCGTAGAGGCCCCGATCTGCCGACAGAACTCCCCCCAAAACCGAGAGACAAACTGGGGACCCCTATCAGAGACCACGTTGACCGGAAGACCATGAATCCGGAACACCTGATCAACCATTACCTGAGCAGTCTCTTTGGCTGAGGGGAGCTTGGGAAGGGTAATGAAATGGGCCGCCTTAAAGAAACGGTCCACCACCGTAAGAATGACGGTGTTACCCTTAGATTCCGGAAGGCCAGTGACAAAATCAAGGGCCAAATGTGACCAGGGGTGAGAAGGGATGGGCAACGGGTGGAGCAGACCAACGGGAGGCGCATTGGAAGTCTTGTTCTGAGCGCACACCGAGCAGGCAGCCACGAACTGCCTGACATCCTTGGCCATGGATGGCCACCAGAATCGCTGGCGGATGGCAGCCAGCGACCTCCGGACTCCTGGATGACAAACCAGCCTGGACGAGTGACCCCACTGGATGACTTCAGAGCGCAACTTGGTGGGAACAAACAGATTACCCGCTGGACCCCCCTTCAGCACAGGCCCCTTAAGTAGGGCCTCCTCTACTCGTCTCTCGATGTCCCAAGAGAGGGATGCCACCACCACCCCCTTGGGCAAGATGGTGTCTGCTGACTCCTCCCTCCCAGGAGCCTCGAAGAGACGAGAAAGAGCATCGGGCTTAACATTTTTGGACACGGGCCTGTAAGACAGCGTGAAATTGAACCGGCCGAAGAAGAGGGCCCAGCGAGCCTGTCGGGAACTCAGCCTCCTGGCCAAACGGATATACTCAAGGTTTTTGTGATCCGTCCAGACCAGGAAGGGCCGAGCTGCGCCCTCCAACCAGTGACGCCACTCCCCCAAAGCCCCGATTACCTATGTCGTAATTCCGTTCTGGGGGACTAAGGCGGTGGGAGAGGAAGGCACAGGGATGCACCTTTCCGTCCTCGTGCGACTGCTGAGATAGGACCGCGCCCACTCTGACATCGGAGGCATCCACCTCAACAATGAATTGACGTTCAGGGTCTGGAATAGACAAGACAGGAGCAGAGATAAAACGGGACTTTAATTTATCAAAGGCCTCCTGTGCCCCAGTATTCCACTTGAACGGTACCTTGGAAGAGGTGAGTGCCGTTAAAGGTGCAGCAATCTGACCAAAGTTCCGGATGAACCGCCGATAGAAGTTGGCAAACCCCAGGAACCGCTGCAGAGCTTTATGAGAGTCAGGAGCTGGCCACTCGGCAACGGCCCTTACCTTACAGGGGTCCACTTTGATCTCCCCCGCGGAAACAACGAACCCCAGGAACGGAACCGACTGGGCATGGAAGACGCATTTCTCCGCCTTAACATAGAGCTGGTTCTCCAGGAGCCGTTGTAACACCTGGCGAACATGCTGAGTATGTACCTGCAGAGATGGGGAAAATATCAAGATATCATCAAGATACACGAAGACAAAGCGATTCACCATGTCTCTCAACACGTCGTTAACCAGGGCCTGGAAGACAGCTGGGGCATTGGTCAGACCAAATGGTAGGACCCGGTACTCAAAGTGTCCCGTGGGTGTGTTGAAAGCTGTCTTCCACTCATCCCCCTCACATATGCGAATTAGGTGATAGGCATTCCGAAGGTCTAGCTTGGTGAAGACCTTGGCTCCCTGCAATAGCTCAAAGGCAGACGACATAAGAGGCAAGGGTACCTGTTTTTAATAGTGATGTCATTCAGGCCTCGATAATCTATACAATGACGCAAGGAGCTGTCCTTCTTCTTGACAAAGAAGAACCCAGCACCTGCAGGAGATGAAGAGGGTCGGATGAGACCGGCTTTGAGGGATTCATTAATATATTTGTCCATGGCCTCTCTTTCAGGACCTGAAAGGTAAAACAAGTGACCCTTGGGTGGAGAAGTGCCTGGGAGGAGCTCAATGGCACAATCATAAGGCCGATGTGGAGGTAAGGAGGTGGCCCAGGACTTACTAAACACCTGGCACAGGTCGTGGTACTCCACCAGGACCCCCTTCAAATCAGCAGCCTCCACCTGCAAGACAGGACACACAGACACAGGGAAAGAGGCAGCACCCAAACAAGACGCAAGACGAAACTTACTCCAAGACAAGACAGAGTTGCTGGACCAATCCACGTGAGGGCCATGTTGAACCACGGGTGCCCCAGAACTATAGGAGCACTCGGGGATTCAAGAAGGTACAGCGTGGTCACCTCACGGTGATTGCCCGAGACTATAAGATTGACAGGAGGAGTAGCATAGGAGACAGTGGTGATCAAAGTGCCATTCAATGAACGGGCAGGAATAGGTTCGGATAGAGGAATTTCAGGAATTCCCCAGCGGGTGGCTAGAGAGAGGTCCATAAAGTTGCCCTCAGCTCCCGAGTCAACCAGTGCAGTACAGGAGTTAAGGACATCACCAAACTGAATGGAGACAGGAAGGAGAGTGCAAGAGGAGGGGGGGTGCAATAAAGGGGTAGCGCTCACCAGGATCCCCCTCTTTACTGGTGAGCCTTGACTTTTAGCGGACAGCCTGCTGCGAAGTGACCTGATTTGCCGCAATACAGACATAGCCCTAGGGCGAGGCGTTGCTGCTTCTGTTGAGGAGTGAGCCGAAGGCGCCCCACCTGCATGGGCTCAGGCTCAGTGGTTTCTGTGGGGGAAACAGATGACGACTCCTCAGTCCTCCAGGGTGCACGAACTGCCAGGCATTGATGACGGCGGCGAAGGCGACCCTCGATCCGCAACGCCATGTTAACAAGATCGTCAAAATCACGTGGCAGGTCTTGAGTGGCCAGCTCATCCTGGATGTCAACCTCTAGCCCAGCACGAAACATAGCTCGACAGGCCTCGTCATTCCAATCGCAGGTAGCTGCCAGAGTCTTGAAATGAATTGCATAGTCTGTTACGGAGCGACCCGCCTGACGGAGCCATGCTAGCTGGTCAGCCGCTTCCTGACGTCTGGCAGAGTGGTCGAATAGCCTCTCCATCTCCTGGCAGAAATCTTTAAAAGAAGCACAACAGGGAGCTTTAGTCTCCCAGACGGAGGTTCCCCAGTCTCTAGCCTTGCCGGTTAGAAGAGTCAATACAAAAGCCACTTTGGACATCGCAAGTGCGTATGTGCGTGGCTGCAAGGCAAACACCACAGAACACTGGGACAAGAAGGCCCGGCAGGAATTGGGGTCCCCATCATAGGGTGGTGGGTTATTGCATCGGGGCTCAGGCTCATGGCGAGGAAGATGGTGAACGGCACCACCCTGAGCAGCCTCTCGTTGCAGTTCTTGGATGCGGTTGGTCAGCTCAGCCACTTGGTTGGCTAGAAACTCCACCTAGCACAACAGGGAGCTTTAGTCTCCCAGACGGAGGTTCCCCAGTCTCTAGCCTTGCCGGTTAGAAGAGTCAATACAAAAGCCACTTTGGACATCGCAAGTGCGTATGTGCGTGGCTGCAAGGCAAACACCACAGAACACTGGGACAAGAAGGCCCGGCAGGAATTGGGGTCCCCATCATAGGGTGGTGGGTTATTGCATCGGGGCTCAGGCTCATGGCGAGGAAGATGGTGAACGGCACCACCCTGAGCAGCCTCTCGTTGCAGTTCTTGGATGCGGTTAATCAGCTCAGCCACTTGGTTGGCTAGAAACTCCACCTCCCTTGTGGTGTTCGTCAGTCTGGCTTCGTGCTGGCCCAAAAGAACACCCTGCTGGGTGACTGCGGTTCTGACAGGATCTGAAGCGGAATTAGAAGCGGAAACAGTAGTGATGAGGGGGAGGGAGGAACGCCACAGATAGGTGCAAGACGAACGATCAAAACCAAAACAAAACACCATGTGCACACGAGATGCAGACATATACAGAAACACACGCACACACCGAAGAACAGGGTGATCCGACAGCGGACATGACAAATACAGGGGGAAAAGGAAAGAAAAAAAGGGGGGGGGGGTCAAAAATTACACAACACTGCCTCGTCAGTGTTTGTGTTGTATCAGACACATGAAATTAACATTGAGCTATATGAAAAACAAGCTCAAATGGAGTTAACAATGTCTTTGGCCGGTGAATGAGGAGATCTGTGTTTTGTCCGCATCTGAGGCAAGTGCAGTGCATTATATCATCACCTTTTACAGCAGGGATAGGCAACTTCGGTCCTGGAGGGCCACTGTCCTGCAGAGTTTAGCTCCAACCCTAATTAAACACACCTGAACAAGGCAATCAGTGTTTTCGGGATTACTAGATAGATACAGGCAGGTGAGTTTTTATGAGGGCTGAAACTAAAATTCTGCAGGATAGTGGCCCTCCAGGACCGGAGTTGCCTATCCCTGTTTTACAGGCTATACAACGTTTATTGTTGCTATATGGGCGCTTAGTTTTTCTTGTTGTTTAGTAAACTTGGCCAATGTCTCATGATATAAAGATAAAGCGCTTATGCACAGGATATTCAAAACGTACAAAAGTATTGGCTAGATTGCAAAAAACGTACTTCTCCATTCTTCAAACACACAAAGACATTAGCCTTTACTGAGATGGTGTTTGAGTAAACAAAATGATGTACTATTCAAACAGCTATTTGTTTACCCTCGCTTTGCGAATAAATGGAGATCTATCTCCTGCAGGCTCGCGTCAATCTGAGTGGAGGCGGGGGAAGTGACGAGGTTTTGCTTAGAGCTTGAGGATCCAATGGCGTAATGAAGTTTAACTGGCTCTTTTAAATTCTTATCATTGGTTAAATATTTGTAAAACCCTCTAATTTAAAATCATAATAACGAATTATAATAGAGACATGAATTTTAGTTAATTTTTCACGGCACATATCTGTCTGATACGGAAACGCCACCCCTGGAGGAGGATCTGCTAAAATTAGGTGCCGGATCCGATTTCGGAGGTGCCGGATCCGGACCCGGCTTGTTCCGGCACAAATTAAGCCCTGACTTTATGAATGAAAAGAGCGCATATCTGTCACGTTCGGTGTTATGGAAAACACAGGAGAGAGAACCAATTGCGAGTACGTCTTTAATAAAGGGAAATCCAAAGAGAATACACAGTCCAGGCAGGGTCAAAACCGGTAAATCCAAACAGAACATAAACAAGGCAAGGCAAGGCAAGGCAAGGCATTGACGGACATGAATTAACATATAACATTAAACAAGGACTCCGTGACTAAGACTCAAACAGACCAGGTATAAATACACAAAAGGATGATGGGGAAACAGGAGACAGGTGGGGAACAATCAATTAACTAAACAAGGAGGAAGGTGACCAAATAAGGAGACAGGAAGTGATAAATGATAAACACTGTGGAAACTGAGGACACCTAGTGGAAACCCAGGGAACACAACCCAGACACTGTGACAGTACCCCCTTACTAAGGAGCGGCTCCCAGACGCTCCAAGACAGACACAAAACAGAGACCAGGAGGGAGGCGGACAGGTGGAGGCTCAGGGGGAGGGACGGAGGGCCAGACTAACAGAAAGGAACAGGAACCGACATTAACACAAAAACAAAAGGAGAAAAAAAAAAAAACAACATGAAGCCCCCCAGGGCGGAGCAGAAGACCACCACACCCTTGTGGTCAAGGCCAGAGTCCTCCAGGGCGGAGCGGAAGACCACCACAACCGTGTAGTCAGGGCAAACGCCCCCCAGGGCGGAACGGAAGACCACCACGTCCGTGTGGTCAGAGCGGAAGCCCCCCAGGGCGGAGCGGAAGACCACCACACCCTTGTGGTCAAGGCCAGAGTCCTCCAGGGTGGAGCAGATGACCACCACGCCCCTGTGGTCGATGCCGGAGTCCAACAGGGCGGAGCAGCAGACCACCCAGTGACTTGACTTAACTCTGAAAGTTCAACGGTGACTGGCCCTGACTCTGGAGAGGTCACTGGCACCTGACTCGACTCTGGAGAGTTCACTGGCCCCTGACTCGCCTCTGGAGGGTCAACTGGAACCTGACTCGACTCTGGACTGCCTGTGGAGACTTGAGACGCCTCGGCTTCGGGCACCGCCTCTGGAACGGACTCGGGCACTGCCTCGGTCACGGCCTCGGGAGTGGCCTCGGGCACCGCATCGGGAGCGGCCTCGGGCACCGCATCGGGAGCGGCCTCGGACACCGCATCGGGAATGGCCTCCACCTCGGCATCGGGCCCCGCCTCGGCCTCCGGAACAGCATCGGGTCCCGCCTCGGCATCGGGCACCGCCTCGGCATCGGGCACCGCCTCGGCCTCCGGAACAGCATCGGGCATCGCCTCGGCATCGGGCACCGCCTCGGCCTCCGGAACAGCATCGGGCACCGCCTCGGCATCGGGCACCGCCTCGGCCTCCGGAACGGCATCGGGCACCGCCTCGGCCTCCGGAACGGCATCGGGCACCGCCTCGGCCTCCGGAACGGCATCGGGCACCGCCTCGGCCTCCGGAACGGCATCGGGCACCGCCTCGGCCTCCGGAACAGCATCGGGCACCGCCTCGGCCTCCGGAACAGCATCGGGCACCGCCTCGGCCTCCGGAACCGCATCGGGCACCGCCTCGGCCTCCGGAACAGCATCGGGCACCGCCTCGGCATCGGGCACCGCCTCGGCCTCCGGACCAGCATCGGGCACCGCCTCGGCATAGGGCACCGCCTCGGCCTCCGGAACAGCATCGGGCACCGCCTCGGCCTCCGGAACAGCATCGGGCACCGCCTCGGGAACGTCCTCTGGGCTTTGAGGAACGGTAGACGCCTGTCTCCTCCTCCTCCGCCCTCTATTTTGGCGAGTCGGTGACACCTTGTCTGGAGACTCAGGCGTTGAGTCGGCCATCTTGTGCTGTGGTTGCAAGCTGGCGGCCATCTTGTGCTGTGCCGCTGGGCTGGCGGCCATCTTGTGCTGTGGCGCTGGGCTGGCGGCCATCTTGTGCTGTGGCGCTGGGCTGGCGGCCATCTTGTGCTGTGGCGCTGGGCTGGCGGCCATCTTGTGCTGTGGCGCTGGGCTGGCGGCCATCTTGTGCTGTGGCTCTGGGCTGGCGGCCATCTTGTGCTGTGGCTCTGGGCTGGCGGCCATCTTGTGCTGTGGCTCTGGGCTGGCGGCCATCTTGTGCTGTGGTGCTGGCTCAGCAGCCATGACGTCAACCGTCTTGGGAATCTCTAGGATCTTGGACAGCGTAGCGAAATAGTCCAAGAATGAGTCAGCGGCCCTCTTGGGCGTTGGCGCTGAGCTGGCGGCCATCTTGCACCGTGGCGCTGGACTCGTGATCGCCTTGGGTTGCGGTGCTGTGTTGGCGTCCATCCTGCCTCGTGGCGCTGGACTAGCGGCCATCATGGGCAGTGACGCCACTGTGGCGGACGTGCGCTTCCTCTCTCCTCTCCGTCCGCCATGGTGAGACGGTGGCTCTAATCCATCCCACACGAGCCCCGGGTCGAAGGGCGGCCCTGGTTGAGAGCGGTGCTGGATATCCTCTCGACCACTCCCTCCTCGGCGACCTCCTCTGGTTCCCCGGAAAACCACCAGGCGAGTTCCCTCAAATCCACTCCTCTCCCGCACTGTGGCTGGGGAGGAGACATAAGCCGACATACCGCTGGCTCTTGTAGTGACGGAGTCCTTCTGTCACGTTCGGTGTTATGGAAAACACAGGAGAGAGAACCAATTGCGAGTACGTCTTTAATAAAGGGAAATCCAAAGAGAATACACAGTCCAGGCAGGGTCAAAACCGGTAAATCCAAACAGAACATAAACAAGGCAAGGCAAGGCAAGGCAAGGCAAGGCAAGGCAAGGCAAGGCAAGGCAAGGCAAGGCAAGGCAAGGCAAGGCAAGGCAAGGCAAGGCATTGACGGACATGAATTAACATATAACATTAAACAAGGACTCCGTGACTAAGACTCAAACAGACCAGGTATAAATACACAAAAGGATGATGGGGAAACAGGAGACAGGTGGGGAACAATCAATTAACTAAACAAGGAGGAAGGTGACCAAATAAGGAGACAGGAAGTGATAAATGATAAACACTGTGGAAACTGAGGACACCTAGTGGAAACCCAGGGAACACAACCCAGACACTGTGACAATATCAAACAACGCATTGCTGTTGCCTCTCTGTGCATCACTCAGATATCAGAACTTGGCAAGAGTAATATCAACTAAAATAATACATCATACATGTTCTAATATTTGCACACGCACATTTATTTAGTGTAGTTCAAAAAAGACTCAAGACTGCTTAAAGATTTGTGCATAATGAAAAAGTGCGCCTTATAGTCGTGTTCAGAGATTACCAAACATTTGTCATGAAAGCTCTCTATTTGTATGATCAATTTATTTTTAGAAATTAATTTTATACTTTAAAACACTGAATAGGGAAAATAGTCAAAGCACAAACTTTTTTCCATACACTGTTCTCATTTTATCCATATTGTTCTAGACCTGAAAATTACTTCATGTCCTAATGTACTTAAAATCATGTTGATTTACATAAAGCTCTAATATTACAATGTGGTAGCAAGTGTGTAAAGTAAATGAGTGTACATTTTATAAATGAAATAAGCGCAAATGAAATAGAAGTGTTGCATTTGCTTTTTTCCATGCATTTCCTGGAAATTACTTAAATCGATTTTCATATTTTTAAACTGCATAGGAACCTTTACTGTTTTAATTAGAAGATATTTAAATATTTATGGAACACAAAAGGTCCCCAAAATGGGACTCGAACTCGCGCTCGAAACTTTGTCTATACAACGGTATCAGCTTCGACTGTTAGAAGATGTTTAAATAAATGTTATAATCATTCTTTTTTTTTTAGTTAAACACTGCATATTTGTTCAGTGATAACTATGAATAAAACAAAGTCTCTAAAACCATAACGGTCTTAGCAACTATAACTGTACAAAGCAGTGGCGGATGCAGAACGTGACATGGATGGATCTATGGTTGTTCCGAAATCAAAGTGTCCCGAATCCAGCAGAGCTGGGTTTCCCGAAACCTTCTTAACGCTACGTCGTTCTTATGTTACACTCATCGTATATGTGCACGCGTACATCACTTTTGAATAAGAAACGATAACAAGTCTATAAAAACATCCTAATACATATAATTTCAACTATTTGTGAAGTGATTATTTTATAAAGAACACAACTTTCTCACATAATGCAGTGAAGCAGCCCGTGCATGAGAGAATAATTGATTCTGGAGCTGTCGATATCAACAGATTCAGCACCATCGCCACGGACAGCTCCTGGTAGAGTCGCACGTAAGTAAGTATATCTTAAACAGTTTCCTATAAGGTATGGTCGGGGGATCACGTCTAGAAATGGTCTAACTTTAGTTAAGTTATATGTTAGGAGTCTTTGTAGTGACTCTAAGAGACAAAGTTATCAAGAAACGGTGTTCTTTATAAAATAATCACTTCAGAAATAGTTGAAATTGCATGTATTAGGACACGTGGGATGTTATGAAAAGTAATCCAAACCAGTCTAGCCGATATTTCAAAATTGTATCATATATTGCTATACACAATAACTATCTCAGTTTTTTAGGTGCTTTCTTCTCGTTCCCGTTTTTTTGTTTGCTGTGGTGATGCTGAGATGAAATATTGTTCTTGTAAATACTTTCCAGCATTTAAGTAAAAAAAAAAAAAAAAAGAAAGTGAAGCCTAAATAAGAAGGTTTCGGGAAACGCAGCCTTGAGTCCTCTGACGTTACTAGGTGCTGTTAAAGAAAACGTATTTAAGTTCATATATATATATATATGTTCAATATTATAATATAATTTTTTTGATTATTTTTTATTTAATCTATTTTGGTTATGAAAAGTTAACATGGTCAGACATGATTATGAAAACTTCATAGGTTTGTTTTTTTAGAAAGACTTTCTTTAAAGTGAATTTTGTTTTGTATAAATTGTATCTTAATTAAAATCAATGTTTAATCAAACAATTGCCTCGATTTAATAAATAAGAAGCAAACCAAGAACATCTGGTGTGGATTGAAGTACAAACGAACCCACTGTGGGACCTATATGTTTCCGCGGTCTATGTGCTTTTAATCAAATTCTTGAATTAATGTCTCAATTACACAGGCTGTTTGTGGCTTAAATGCAATATGCTAGATCTATATTTTATAAAAGCAATAAACGTGGCGTGACTTATAGTGCTGAATTATAGAGCTGGTATAAACATATAAAAAAACATTACTGTGATCAGACCAGACGCTCTCTTTCAATTTTTTTTCTTTCTTATCCCGCTGTCATATTTGTTGTGTTTTTATGTTATTGAGAGGAAAGTGCTCAACACATATTTAGGTTATAACGTGGTGTTCTTTAAAAAACATTTTCCAGTGCAGGATGCTTGCAAGAAAAGTTCTCAAAGTGATCATAGCTGAAATCATAGCTTTTTTTCTCATTAGAACCATACTTTAACGAAATGAAACATTCAAACTGCTTAATAATGGTAAAAAATACCATATACCAAACCAAATACCAAACTAGCCTAGTTTACATTTCATCTACTGTCAAAACTGAGCTAAATACATAAGCCTATTTAACATAGGCTATGGCTATCGAGACAGAAACATATAATTCACAAAAAGGCAACATTGTGATAGGGAAGATCAATTAGAGAGCATGTAATGTTAGTGTTACGGATCACTCAGAGACAGAGGAGTAACAGATGAAAGATGGTATTTATTGAATTGACACAAGCAGAGGAGCGGGAAGTGAGGAGTGGATGGGAGTTGGGATCCGTGCCGGGAAGGAAGGGGCCACACACACGCACCGTGGGGTTTTGGAGGATCTTGGAGGCAATCCTTGGAGAGAAGATGGAAGGGTCTTCGGAGGTTATCCTTGGAGAGAAGGTAAAGAGGAGTTAGTCCTAACTTGTTGCTTCCGTCTCGCCAGGTTCTGTGGAGGGAAGAACAGAAGGATGGTGAGGTTTCAGGAGTGAGACATGGAAAGTGGGGTGAATCCGGTACTCGGGAGGAAGTTGCAGTTTGTAGGTGACCGGATTGATCTGCTGAGTGATTGTGAACGGGCCAGTGAATCTGGGACTAAGCTTGCAGCAGGGTAGACGCAGGCGGATGTCCTGGGTAGACAGCCAGACCTTCTGACCGGGCTGGTACTGGGGGGCCTCGGAACGGCGAAGGTCGGCTGCCGTCCTGCGTCTACGGAGCGCCCGTTGTAGTTGGTGATGGGCCGCGTCCCAGACCCTCTCGCTCTCCCGGAACCAATAGTCGACCGCGGGAACATCAGAGGGCTCTCCAGACCAGGGGAACAGAGGTGGCTGGTAGCCGAGTACGCACTGGAAGGGTGTGAGTCCGTTGGTGGGTTGACGGAGGCAGTTTTATGCATACTCGGCCCACCCCAGGAATTGTTTCCAGGAGTTCTGGTGGCGGTGACAGAAGGTACAGAGGAAGCGTCCGATCTCCTGGACCTTCTCCTGGACCTTCCTTTGGAACCAGCAGATGGATATCCTCGTGGTGAAGGAGTCCTGTTTGGAGGGAGATTGGGCCCACGCAGTGGCGTACATATTTCTTGCTTAATGGCCTGCCGGTGATGGTGTGGATTTGGTAAGTGGCCGGCGTGGCCGAGGTTGGGAGCCTGAGTTGACGGCAGAGGGCGCCGGAGATGAAGTTACCGGCTGACACAGAATCGAGGAGGGCAGAAACTGGAAGAGACACATCAGCCGCAGTAAGTGTCACAACAGTGGTGAGTGGTTTCATTTGATATCGTGAAGGAAGGAAGGCACTCACCATGGGACGAGGAGGACGAACAGGGCACCCAGCTATGGAATGCCCCGGGGCTGCACAGTACAGACAGAGATTCTGGGCCAGCCGTCTTTGTCGCTCCGCCATAGTGAGGTGGTAGGAGTCCACGAGCATGGGCTCGCTGGCTGGTTCTGGGGAGCTGACGTTCTCTGGTCGGCTGAGCGGAGAGGAGGAATGCGCCTGGCCCTGGTGCTCTTCTAAGCACGACTGCATACGAGTGGCGAAGCGGATGGACAGCTGGATGAATCGCTCGAGGCCGATGGTATCCTCGTATGCAGCGAGATGCAACCGCACTCTGGGCTCCAATCCTTGGCGATAGGTAGTGAGAAGGGCCTGTTCGTTCCACCCACTAGAGGCCGCCAGAGTTCTGAACTGCAAGGCATAATCATTGACAGACATATTCCCTTGTTTCAAATTAAATAGTCTCTCACCTATTGAGGAGTCCCAGGCGGGTTTGCAGAAAACTTCTCGGAAATGTTCGATGAAGCTAGAATATGACTGGGTTATAGGGTTATTCTGGGTCCAGAGAGAATCTGTCCACTGTAATGCCTTGCCTTGCAACTGGGAGATAATGAAAGCTACCTTAGCTCGATCCACTGGGTATGAGAGCGGTTGCATCTCCAGGACCAGTGAACACTGAAGTAAGAATCCGCTGCATTCCTCCGCCGAACCAGAGTAGGGCGCTGGCCGTGCCATGGGACTGGCGTGCACGGCAGGTGAAGGAGGGATGATGGGATCCGTGGAAGTGCTCGCTGGTGGTGGTGATGCAGGTGCTGTCATGAGTGTCCGACGGAGTGCATCAACTAATTCTTGGAAGGGATCCGTGAGGCTCATGCTTGTGTCTCTCGGTGCTGGTCCGGTCAACTGTTACGGATCACTCGGAGACAGAGGAGTTACAGATGAAAGATGGTATTTATTGAATTGACACAAGCAGAGGAGCGGGAAGTGAGGAGTGGGTGGGAGTTGGGATCCGTGCCGGGAAGGAAGGGGCCACACACACGCACCGTGGGGTTTTGGAGGATCTTTGAGGCAATCCTTGGAGAGAAGATGGAAGAAGGGTCTTCGGAGGTTATCCTTGAAGAGAAGGTAAAGAGGAGTTAGTCCTAATAGTTAGCGCAGGAATGATCTTGTCGCGAACGTGACCGGACAATGACTGGGTGCGTGTGTGTGGCTTTTATGGTGCTGTGGTGGATGACAGGTGATGAGGATCAGGTGGTGATGTTTAGAATTCAGGTGAGGGTGTGCGCCGTGATTGTGTGGAGGTGGAACCTGGCGTGTTTTTGACAGTTAGCTCTAACCAAAAAAACAACAGCAACAAAAAATTTTTTCATTCAGTGAACATTTAAAATAATGACATGTTACCTGAACGAATATTTAGGCCCTGGACAAGAGGCTGAGGTCAACCCCCACATACACGTTTAGCTACGAAGTTCCGGTTCAAGCTCCGCCTACTTCCAGTTTTATGTGAATACGAATAATTTTGTGATTGTTACAGATACAAATACAGATACAAATAATGACTTCGCTGCACACCCCTAATATATATATATATATATATATATATATATATATATATGTTTTTTTTTTTAATACCTCAGAAATCAGTGTCACAGGATGCTGCTTAACATTTTTATGGAAACAATACCATTCAAACATTTGTGGTAAGAAAATAAATTAATAAATCTGTGGTAAAAATAAAAAAGAGAGAAATTTATACTTTTATTAAACAAGGGTGCATTACATTTATTAAAAAGTAACAATGAATACATTTATAATGTTTGAAAAGATTTCTATTTATTTAATAGTTTAATAATTTAATAAATACTGTTCATTGTTCTTTCTGTTCATCAGTGAATCCTGAAAAAAGAGGTATCACCATTTCCACAAAAATTTTTAAAAAGCAAAGACCGTTTTTCAGTTTTTCCATTTCAAGCACTGGTGGTGGTGGTGAAAAAAAAAGAATGAAAGCAAACGCTAACTCCAAACGGTTGTCTTTAATGTAGGTAGAGTACCCAAAAACTACTCAAGTAAAAGTAAAAGTACCTATAGAAATATTTACTCAAGTAAAAGTACTAGTCTGAATAGTTATTTCAGAAGAAGAAGAAGAAGAATGAGCTTTATTGCCAGGTATGTTCACACATACGAGGAATTTGTTTTCGTGACAGAGCTCCGCAGTGCAACATAACAGCGACAGAACAAAAAACACAATAAGGAATAAAAAATACAAAAAAATACAAATAGGTGGGTAAGGATTGACAATATACAATTGACAATGTATGGCAGGTATATTAAAAAGAGCATTTATGTATGTACATGTATATTATGTGGAAAAATTGTAACTGTACGCTAAGTATGTGTGTTTGGATAAATAAGTGTATGTGTATATAAATATAAATATAAGTAGTGTAGTGTGTTCCATGTATGTACATGTATATTATGTGCAAAAGATTTACGTGTACGCTAAGTATGTGTGTTGGATAAAAAGTGTAGTGTATATAAATATAAATAGTGTAGTGTGTCCCACAGTTATTATCAGCTGTTCATAAGATGGATTGCCTGAGGGAAGAAACTGTTCCTGTGTCTGGTCGTTCTGGCGCTCAGTGCTCTGTAGCGTCGACCAGATGGCAACAGTTCAAAGAGGGAGTGTGCTGGATGTGAGGGGTCCAGAGTGATTTTAACAGCCCTTTTGCTCACTCTGGATAAGTACAGTTCTTGAATAGATGGGAGGGTTGTACCGATAATTCGCTCAGCAGTCCGGACTACCCTCTGTAGTCTTCTGAGGTCCGATTTAGAAGCTGAGCTGAACCAAACAGTTACTGAAGTGCAGAGGATGGATTCGATGATGGTGGAGTAGAACTGTTTCAGCAGATCCTGTGGCAGGTTAAACTTCCTCAGCTGGCGAAGGAAGTGCAACCTCTGCTGGGCCTTTTTCACAATGGAGTCAATGTGAATGTCCCACTTCAGGTCCTGAGAGATAGTGGTGCCCAGGAACCTGAATGACTCCACTGCAGTCACAGTGCTGTTCATGATGGTGAGTGGGGGGGTTTCTCCTGAAGTCCACGATCATCTCCACTGTTTTGAGCGTGTTAAGCTCCAGGTTGTTGAGACTGCACCAGACAGCCAGCTCTTTAACCTCCTGTCTGTAAGCAGACTCGTCACCGTCCTGAATGAGGCCGATGAGTGTGGTGTCATCTGCAAACTTCAGGAGCTTGACAGAGGGGTCCTTACATGTGCAGTCATTAGTGTACAGGGAGAAGAGCAGTGGGGAGAGAACACAGCCCTGGGGAGCTCCGGTGCTGATTGTACGGGTGCTGGATGTGTATTTTCCCAGCCTCACTAGCTGCTGCCTGTCTGTCAGGAAGCTGTTGATCCACTGACAGACGGAGGTGGGCACGGAGAGCTGAGTTAGTTTGGGCAGGAGGAGGTTTGGGATGATCGTGTTGAAGGCAGAGCTGAAGTCCACAAACAGGATCCTCACATAGGTCCCCGGTCTGTCTAGGTGTTGCAGAACATAATGCAGTCCGATGTTTACTGCATCGTCCACAGACCTGTTTGCTCTGTAGGCAAACTGAAGAGGATCCAGCAAGGGTCCAGTGATGTCCTTCAGGTGGGCCAGCACCAGTTTTTCAAATGACTTCATGACTACAGACGTTAGAGCCACAGGCCTGTAGTCATTTAGTCCTGTAATTTTGGGTTTCTTTGGGATGGGGATGATGGTGGAGCGTTTGAAGCATGAAGGGACTTCGCACAGCTCCAGCGATCTGTTGAAGATCTTTGTGAAGATGGGGGCCAGCTGGTCAGCACAGGATTTCAGACAGGCTGGTGTAACACAATCTGGGCCTGGTGCTTTTTTCCTTTTCTGCTTCCTGAAGACCTGGCGCACCGCATCCTCGCTGATCTGTATTGCAGGTGTGGGGGAGAGGGGGGATGCAGGAGGTGTGAATGGTGAGAGCGCTTGATTGGAGAGGTGTTCAGGGTGGGTTGCAGGAGTTGTGAGTGGTGTGAACAGTTGTTTGGAGAGGCATTCAGGGTTGGTTGCAGGAGTTGTGAATGGTGAGAGCGGTTGATTGGAGAGGTGATCAGGATGGGTTGCAGGAGCTGTGAATGGTGAGAACGGTTGTGTGGAGAGGCATTCAGGGTTGGTTGCAAGAGTTGTTATTGGTGTGAACGGTTGTGTGGAGAGGTGTTCAGGGCAGGTGATGGGTGTTCTTTCAAACCTGCAGTAAAACTCGTTCAGATCGTCTGCCAGTCGTTGATTTTCCACAGTGCTGGGGGGTGGTGTCTTGTAATTGGTGATCTTCTTTAGGCTTTTCCACACTGATGCGGAGTCGTTCGAAGTGAACTGAGTCCTTATTTTTTCAGAATAAT
This sequence comes from Carassius carassius, assembly GCF_963082965.1. Classification (NCBI taxonomy): domain Eukaryota; kingdom Metazoa; phylum Chordata; class Actinopteri; order Cypriniformes; family Cyprinidae; genus Carassius; species Carassius carassius. The sequence continues at coordinate 2,448,235 of NC_081800.1, read as the reverse complement.
TCCTCTTTGCCACTTTGATCTCCTTTTCCAGTGTGTATTTAGCCTGTTTATACAAGACATTGTCCCCCTTCCTGTAAGCAGTATACTTTGAGTATACTTATAAGAGTAAAAAAGTATTGGATAAAAAATCTACTCAAGTAGTTATTAGTTACTTTGGGTCATATATACTGAGTCTATTTTTATTTAGATATAGAAAAAATGTATGTAATGTATGTTTGTGTGTATAAATATATATATTTCATCAGCCTTTACTCCAGTCTTCAGTGTCACATAATCCTTCAGAATTGATTCAAATTTTGCTATCAGCGATGTTCTTTTTATCTTTCTATTTGTCAAATAATCCTAAACAAAATGTCACAGGTTCCAAAAAAATATTAAGCAGGAAAACTATTTCCAGCACTGGTAATAAATCAATATATTAGAATTATATTTTGAAGGATCATAACTCTGAAAACTGGAGTAACAGCTGTTGAAAATTTGGATTTGCATCACGAAATTTTTAAAGTATGTATTATATATGTATATATAACCTCACAGAGAGAAGAGAGAAAACTCCTCACATGACCGCTAAGTTACTGAACATCTGAACATAACGAACCAAATGCACATTGACGCATCTTCTTCCGCCTGTTCTGCAAAATGTAAACAAATGTATATATTGTGGAAATATCATTTTTAATTGTGTCTAGGCATAGGGGGGTCGTCATGTGACACACAGAGGCCACAGCATATTGGCAAATTATTATTAAGCATTATTATTATTCATTTTATTTTATTTTTTCATTTTTATAAGAAACATTCCCAGACGCATGAACTATATAATGAAATATCTCGATTCTCACATTTCATAGATTGATAATAATGATAATATGCGATGGACAAAGTAGCCTAATTATGTAATTTATTATAAAAACCTGTAACAGATATAGGTGTCATGTGTCACGCTGTCAGTCTCTGTTTTCCTGGGTGTCCACTAGTGAGCTCACTTCTCCTTAGGCACTTCACCATAGGCACTATAATTCCGCTAGTCTGGTCCTGTTTTCACAGTAATTGCACTCCAGTTAATCGCACAGGTGCAGGCAATCTATTGTCATTAGTCTCCTTATAAATACCTGTCTTTCCCTGTTGTTTGTATGGAGTCCTTACCTTTCGTGTTCCTAATGTTCTCGTCTCCCGAGACTTACCCTTGCCTTCTCGTTCCTCCGAGTTCCCGTTCCATTCCTTCCGGTTCCCTGTTTTGTTTTGTTTGTCTCCTTGGACTGTTTATTTTGGATTACCCTTTTTGTTCAATAAACTACCTGCAATTGGATCTCTCCCTCTCCTTGTGTTTCTATGGTGCACGATCATCACAGAAGGACTCCATCACAGAGATCCAGCGGTATGTCTGCTACAATTTCCTCCCCAGCCATCAAGCGGGAGAGAAATGGTTTTGAGGGCACTCGCCAAGTTGTGTTCCATGGGACCAGGGGAGGTCGCTCCGGAGCAAGCAGTCGAGAGGAAGTCCAGCAGCGATCTCCACTGTGGGCTCTCATTGACACGGGGTTCGGTTGGGAGCCGCCATTTCCCCACTATGACCAGAGAGGGGAGAGGAGACGCAAATCGGCTGAGCCAGCGCCGCTGTACAAGATGGCCACCAGTCCTGTGCCGCTGCACAAAATGGCCGCCAACCCAGCGCCGCTGCGTGGCATGGCCGCCAACCCAGCACCATGAGGCAAGATGGCCGCCAGCACAGCGCCAAAGCACAAAGTGGCCACCAGTCCAGCGCCACAGTGCAGGATGGCCGACAGCTCAGCGCCAACGCACAAGATGGCAGCAGAGACATTCTTGGATTATTTCTCCAGGCTGTCAAAAATCCTAGAGATTCCCAGGACTGTTCACGTCACGTCTGGGGAGCCAGCACCACTGCACAAGATGGCCGCCAGCTCAGGGCCACTGCAGAGGAAGGAAGTTACAGTGGGTTTTCCTGAGTTGAGTCAGATTCCTGTTGACCTTCCAGAGTTGAGTCAGATTCCTGTTGACCTTCCAGAGTTGAGTCAGATGCCCGCTGACTTTCCAGAGTTGAGTCAGTTTCCGGTTGACCCTCCAGAGTCGAGTCAGGTGTTCATGGACCCTCCAGAGTCAGGGTTAGTCACCGTCGACCTTCCGGAATCAGGGTTAGTTACCGCTGACCCTCCAGAGTCAGGGCTAGTTCCTGTTGACCATCCAGAGTCGAGTCATGTTCCAGTTGATCCTCCTGAATCAAGTCAGATTCCTGTTGACCTTCCCGAGTCGAGTCAGGTGCCCGTTGACTTTCCAGAGTTGAGTCAGTTTCCGGTTGACCCTCCAGAGACGAGTCAGGTGTTCATGGACCCTCTAGAGTCAGGGTTAGTCACCGTCGACCTTCCGGAGTCAGGGTTAGTTACCGTTGACCCTCCAGAGTCAGGGCTAGTTTCTGTTGACCATCCAGAGTCGAGTCATGTTCCAGTTGATCCTCCTGAATCAAGTCAGATTCCTGTTGACCTTCCAGAGTCGAGTCAGGTGCCCGTTGACTTTCCAGAGTTGAGTCAGTTTCCGGTTGACCCTCCAGAGTCGAGTCAGGTGTTCATGGACCCTCCAGAGTCAGGGTTAGTCACCATCGACCTTCCAGAGTCAGGGTTAGTTACCGTTGACCCTCCAGAGTCAAGTCAGGCTCCTGTTGACCATCCAGAGTCGAGTCACGTTCCAGTTGATTCCCCAGAATCAAGTCAGATTCCTGTTGACCTTCCAGAGTCGAGTCAGGTGTCCATTGACTTTCCAGAGTTGAGTCAAGTTCCGGTTGACCCTCCAGAGTCGAGTCAGGTGCTCGTGGACCCTCTTAAGTCGAGTCAGGTGCTCATGGACCCTCCAGAGTCAGGGTTAGTCACCGTCGACCTGCCAGAGTCAGGGTTAGTCACCATCGACCTGCCAGAGTCAGGGTTAGTCACCGTTGACCTTCCAGAGTCAGGGCTAGTTCCTGTTGACCCTCCAGAGTCGAGTCACGTTCCAGTTGATTCCCCAGAATCAAGTCAGATTCCTGTTAACCTTCCAGAGTCTAGTCAGGTTGCGGTTGACCCTTCAGAGTCGAGTCAGGTGGACCACAAGGATGTGGTGGTCTTCTGCTCCGCCCTGGGGGACTCAGGCCTCGACCGCAAGGATGTGGTGGTCTTCTGCTCCACCCTGGGGGACTCCGGCATCGACCACAAGGACGTGGGTTGTTTTCTGCTCTGCCCTGGGGGTTTCCGGACTCGACCACAAGGATGTGGAGGTCTTCTGCTCCGCCCTGGGGGGCTTCTGCCTTGACCACATGGTTGTGGTGGTCCTCTGCTCCACCCTGGGGGACTCTGGCATCGACCACAAGGAGGTGGTGGTCTTCTGCTCCGCCCTGGGGGACTCCGGCATCGACCACAAGGACGTGGTGGTCTTTTGCTCCGCCCTGGGGGACTCCGGCCTCGACCACAAGGACGTGGTGGTCTTCTGCTCCGTCCTGGGGGGCTTCTGCCTTGACCACATGGTTGTGGTGTTCCTCTGCTCCGCCCGGGTGGCCATCACGTGATGTCCTTCATGGACCTATGTTTTTGTTTTCTTTTGTTTTTCTGTCTGTATCCTTCTTTGGACCTGGCCCTCCGTCCCTCCCCCTGATCCTCCGCCGGTCCACCACCCTCCTGGACTCCTTGTTTTGTGTTACACTTCTCTTGTCTCTGTCTTTCCATTCTACCTGGGTGCTTTGTCTCTGTTTCCCCATTCTACCTGGTTCTCCTGTCTCTGTGTACTATGTTTTCTGGCCCTCCGTCCCTCCCCCTAGTCCTCTGCCGCTCCAGCTCCCTACTAGCTCCTTTATCTGTTGGGTTTCCCTGGGTTTCAGGTAAAGCATCTGGCAGCTGCTCCGTAGGGGATGGGGTAATGTCACGCTGTCAGTCTCTGTTTTCCTGGGTGTCCACTAGTGAGCTCACTTCTCCTTAGGCACTTCACCATAGGCACTATAATTCCTCTAGTCTGGTCCTGTCTTCACAGTAATTGCACTCCAGTTAATCGCACAGGTGCAGGCAATCTATTGTCATTAGTCTTCTTATAAATACCTGTTTTTCCCTGTTTTTTTTATGGAGTCCTTACCATTCGTGTTCCTAATGTTCTCGTCTCCCGAGACTTACCCTTGCCTTCTCGTTCCTCTGAGTTCCCGTTCCGTTCCTTCCGGTTCCCTCTTTTGTTTTGTTTGTCTCCTTGGACTGTTTATTTTGGATTACCCTTTTTATTCAATAAACTACCTGCAATTGGATCTCTCCCTCTCCTTGTGTTTCTATGGTGCACATCATGTCATAACATATTTTTAATACGACAAATATGAATTTAACATTGAAATTTAATGTGATATAAAAACTGCTACTAATCTTTCATTGAGAGAGATCACAGAGAGCAAATAACATTTACATTAACAAAGATAATTTTCACTGACATTCTAGAGTTCAATCACTGTCAGAAACTCCCATTAAAATCACTGAAACTGATACCACTGCGAAATCAATATCTTATTTACAGATTCGTACACACATATGCACTTTGTTGTTTCTGAAGAGAGATTTCGCCAGAAAGAGGTCTCCAGTCAGCGAGAGTGAAGGAAGCACCAGGCGGCAAGGAAGTCGACCGGAAGTTGAAGTCGGCCGCGAGCTGCCATCTTGTAGCAGAACTTCACTTGCGTTAGCATCCCATTGACTTTGCATTAATTTTGGCATCACTTTGACAGCGAATAACTTTACATTTGAGGTGTTTAAAGACTCCATTTTTCCATTATTTATTTCTAAAGATACACGACAAAGATCCATTACCTTCTATGTTACATTATGGCCCCGTAGAAACAGTTTTTGTAAAAAAAAGGCTAACGATTGCGTCATAACCACTCGACTCTCTGTCGCACAGTAGAGAATTTACCGTACAGATAGGAGGAGAAGCTCGCAGGCAATTCACTTAATATGGCGTACTGGCATTACATTTTAAAATACTATACAAAATAATTAATCAGAATACTTACGCCTGCTCACTCACGCCAAAGAACTCCCCGCTCAAGCTCGCCGTCTCTGCAAGATTAACAATGGCAGTTTGCACGCACAGCTACTAGAAGATTTACATCTGTCAGACAGGTTTCTGATGTCCTCAAGCTTAGTTTGAGTCTGCGCGTCAGAAACGGAAGTGCTAAAAATCGCTTAAAATGGGCTTCACTTGTCTCAATTGTCTCAATTGAGTTCCAATGGGGTCGCTGTGTCCATTTCTTTTACTGTCTATGGGAAGTATGGGCATTTTAGCGATGACTCATCTGAACTACTCTGATTGGCCATTGCATTCAAAAGCTCAACAGAATCTTGTGTGATTGGTTATAATGCACAGTGCTGTAAAACGCATCTATCTCTGGCTCAGCGCCAGCCAGCGTTCACGGAACTGAATTTAGCAGCTGATGATATGACTCGTTGAACGTACTCACGCCGGTGTGATTGTATTAAAATTAATAAAATATTAATCTGCTATTTTTTGTCTTTTGGAAGCTGCATTCAACTTGGTTCCCTTCTGTTATGAGTCACACGTACAGTCACAGTGGTATCGTGTACTGTAATAGAATGTAGCCCAAGTTATTACCTGTTGAACAGTAGACAGCACACGCGGTGTTCATCTAATAAGAATCTCTATCGCAAGCAAATAATAGCCTTTGCAGATTTGCTTTCAATTCAGTGCAGGTCCATAGCCACGTTTTCAACGCTGCTGATGTTCTTAAACGTTACAACTCTGAGTGAACCGCTTCAGACGCTCAGCGCGTGCGGCAGGGAACTGAACGAATCATTCAAACTGATTCATGAACCAATTCACTTGTTTGCCAACTGGTTTGATCAAGCCTTTGAAAAGAATTGACTCAAAAGAATGAATCATTCGTGAATGGGCATCGCTCATTGTCCAGAGAAAAGTAGATGGCGCATTTGGAATAAACTGAAGCATTTATAACATTTATTGCATTAAGATAAAGTAACATACTCCAAAAGTATTAGTTACCTAAAAAATTTTACTCAAGTAAATGTAACGAAGTAAATGTAACTCGTTACTACCCACCTCTGTTGAGAGTCCATACACTGTTAAAAAAAACCTGTCAAATTTACGGTAAAATACCGGCAGCTGTGGTTGCCAGGAATATACCGTAAAAAAATGTGGAATCTGTAAAAGACAATATGGTATACTGGTTTTGTAACCCTAAATTTTACAGTAGAAAACGTATTTTTTTTACCAAAATCATGGTAGAAAAAAACAAATATATCTGTCAATTATACAGTAATTTTATGTAAAAAATGCAACTTTCCATAGCTTTTTATGGATATTTGCAGTAAAAAAAAGTTATAATATATACACTGTAAAAAAAAAAAGTTGCATCAACTCTCTTAAATGTTGTCTTCCTTTGCCACAAAAACAGCGTTTTAAAATACACTGTTACAGCAGCAAGAGACAAGCTAACACAAGAAGTAACTGGACCAAGATCCCAACTAAACCAAACACTTTCCACCACAATAGTGACTTCAAGTGAATCAAGTATCAACATTTAAACCTCTGTTAATTCTCAATAAGAGCTTCTCTAGATGTCTGACAGAAATAAAGTCACAGAACCTTGTAAGGAGGATCTGTGAACGTCTATATCGGACGTACAGAAGACATAAAAAACATAAAAAAATAGACGTCATAAAAACATTCTGTCTCCTCAGTGGATGTCTTTTCATCGTCTGCAAAGACATAAAAAGACTTCCACTGGACGTAACTTTGCCCATTGGATTAGGTTGATGTTAAAATACGCAATATAGTAATTTTCATGTAATAGTTCCTTTAAAAACAAACAAAAATGTTAAATACATGTGACTTCATGCCACAAGACTGCTAACGTATGAAGGTATAATTAACACTTGATTTATTTAACATGCATTATGTACCATGTGTTGAGTTCAGTGTAAAATGCATTGAGTAAAGAAATGAATATACAAGACTTGGTATGTCCTTGTGCTTTGGACACAAACTTTCAATAATAAAAAAAGTTATTTGACCTGTGGTATGGTCTTTTATTTATTTTAGACGACTTGAATAATATAAAGTTGTGGCCTAGTGGTTAGAGAGTTTGACTCCTAACCCTAGGGTTGTGAGTTCAAAACTTGGGCCGGCAATACCACGACTGAGGTTCCCTTGAGCAAGCCACTGAACCACCAACTGCTCCTGGGCGCCGCAGCGTAAATGATGAACACTGCTCTGGGTGTGTGTGTGTACAATGGGTTAAATGTAGAGCATGAATTCTGAGTGTGAGTCTCCATACTTGGCTGAATGTCATATCACTTTTTTCACTTTAAAATTGTGTTTGCTTATAGATAATAGGCCTTGTGTTCAGTAAACAAAAGATATTTTGTTCTGATATTTTTGAGGTTAACATGACTATTTATGTTGTGACAACGTATTTTTTTTATTTTTTTTTAAGTTGGGTGGACTTTAGTCCCGTTTGTTTAGTTTACTCAAAAAAGCGATTGCGATAAGTTGCCTTATTTTTTTTAAGTTGATGCAACTTTTTTTTTTTACAGTGATATATTATTATATTATAACTTTTTTTTACATAAAATTACTGTATAATTGACAAATATATTTGTTTTTTTCTACCATGATTTTGGTAAAAAAAATACATTGTCTACTGTAAAATTTAGGGTTACAAAACCAGTATACCGTATTGTCTTTTACAGATTCCACATTTTTTTCACGGTATATTCCTGGCAACCACAGCTGCCGGTATTTTACTGTAAATTTGACAGTTTATTTTCAACAGTGTAACTTTTAATCTGTATATAAGTACTTGAATTTTAAAATAAAAAATACCATCAATTTTATTGTCTTTTACTGCTGATATTTGCTTTTTTAAAATGGTATTTACTGGTTGTATTATTACGGTGGACCCTATTTTTTAACATCTTCTGTAAAAATGGATATTTTTGTTTGCTTAAAAATCTACAGATTTATACTGTGAATTCCAATGTGCACAACCCCAAAAGATGTAGTTTTACTCAAATAATACCGTAAAATCTAAGGTTTTCAGACATTTTCAACATTACAATATTTAATTGTAAAATGTGTGCATATTTATTTGTTTTCACAGAAAATATTTATAATTTCAACATTTTATTACAGTAAAAAACAAAGTTTTATCCAGTCTCACAATTAACGGTTATTCAATCTATTTAATACAGTAAAAGGAAGTTTTTGGTTTTACGCTCCATTACCGTTGGAATTTGACAGTGTTTTGCTGTATATTTTACTGACTTTTTTTACAGTGTAAGGCCACCAGTAAAGGTCAGGCAGATGCTGTTTAGTGCATACAATCCCCTGGTGGCTTTCATGGGCCAGGGGGATCAGTGTATGACGCATTAGCTGCGTTTACATGGACCCTACTAATCCGATGGTAATAGGACTAGAAGCACAATCAGAACAAAAAAGTCACATGTAAACACATCAATCTGACTGAATTGGCCAGATACAACTAAGATTTCGATCAGATTGTAAGGGGTGGTTTATTCCTTTTGTAATCCGAGCAAGAGGACATGTAAACACTTGATCGGATTGAAAACCGAAACTGGAAAGTAAGTGACGTGGAAATAGCGCAATGCCGTGCAGAAAGAGGTGTTCTTCCAGGCGAATCAAGTGTCATAAATAAGTGTCCTGTCATTATAAAACTCCCCTGTCATGTATGTGAAGTGGAACAGGACCACTTCCCACCAGTCCTTGTTTAAGACTCTCATCAACAGACGACTAGTTTTGTGGTTGGGAAGGGGCACTTTTACTAATATGTTTTCTTTAAAGTAACGTTAAAGAGTAACTAAACCCTAAACCAACTTGTTTTAGTTAATGATCTGTAAGAATGGGGCTTTATTAGTGCTGTTCATTGATTCGAGTAACTTTTTTGGCATTTGAGTATAAAGTGTTTTAATTCTACAATATATGGTGTAAAAACGTCTGAGTGCTGCCCTCTTCAGGTTGAACGGTGGCTACTGCAGTATTTCCTATTGGATGTTGCGGTGGCAAGTGACGTTAGCGGTGGCAGGTGACGTAAGCATTTTCCAGCTCACCAAGCCCCTTGGTACGAGCTACCACGCCCTTGGCAGTATAAAACCATCTTGTTCCGTCAAAATCACTGTAGTGAGTCAGGAGTTGGAATTGCGAGTATTGAAAACGACCAGGATAGACTATTATAACATCTATTTAGCATAGCAATTATATAGTTATTTGGATTATTTTGTGTAGCCTATGTAGTTAATTAGCATAGTTGTTAGTGTAACATTGTTAGAAGCACAGTTAGTTAGTAGATTAGTATTGCATCAGTTAGGATAGCTTCAAGTTAGCGTAGATTTATTAACAGTGGTCAGGATGGTACGTAGGTGTAAGTGTTGCTGGTTGCAACAGCGCTGCTAGACTGCATAGTTTTCCAGCAGACTTTAAAATTTGGCGCAAGTGGTTGCATGCACTTGGCCTGGAAGACCGCGAGTTCCCGCCTAGAGCTAGAGTTGGAAATGGGTTTCTCCACACAGCTGTCGCTGAAAAGCGACACGGTTCGGGAGTTAAGACCGCAGTTTGAGCCAGCGGTTTGAATTGATATGGCTCAGGCCACAGACACCTCGACATTCTCCACTTCAGGTGAAGGTGGGGGAGAAAAGTCCTCTACTTCAAATGAACGCTCTGTTGCAAAGTTTCTTGCATCACTACAGTCACTCTCCATTTTAGTGACTCTGACAGCAGCTGTCAATCAATCCGTCACTGCGGGTCTCAGGATCACGCCCCACCCGCTCAGCCTCGCCCTCAGTTCATCCCCTCTATCTCCACTGTGCTCTGCCCACTTTTCAGCATTTTTCAAATATTGCCAGTGGGTGGAGTCAGGCTCTGACCAGGGGTTTAGTTACCCTTTAAGCAGCACACCAGTTCATGTGCTGGTCATCACCTTATTAGGACCCAAAGTAGATAAATATCATGTGTGCTTTTTAAAACAGTATGTGACAGCAGTGGAAAACTCTGCATATTCATGCAGTGTGCACATGTCAAAAGAGTAAATCCATTCCAAAACTTGTGACATATAAAAGCGCATATCAACCCGATGAATTTATTTAGCTTTCATGTAAACACTAAGTTTCGGATTCGTCAATCAGAATTAATTCATTCCGATGGAAGTGTCCATGTAAACGCACCTAATGAGACAGGCACCACTAATCTGGAACCATGGAAGATGTAATGACCCTGAAATGAGAGTTCATCCCTAATTTTGAAGTAGGGCATTCGATTCTGGGCAACAGCCCGTGTAGATGGAGGCCAGCTATGGCTAATCTGCTTACAAAGAGCCAACATTTCTGAACATGAGGAACAAGCACTATCAAAGTTAGAGACTGGAAGGGAACTCAGTGTGGAAGAAATCAGAGAAGTTCAGGTTCCATATCTGTAGAAGGATCCGCTAGCACATGCAGAGAACATGTGAAAGGCAATCTGCTGTATGTTTTTGTGAACCTGGCTTCTGAACAATGTCATTGTCAAAACAAAGCAGACGCGCCAACCAGTGGGCAATGCGCAATCCAGCCCTATTCACTCCTTTGGTGGTGAGTAAGGTTGTGAGTGCTTGGTGGTCCATGCACAAAGTAGAGCGCCTGCTCCACAAATATGTTTGCCATTTTTCTGTAGCCCATACAAATGCAAGTGCCTCTTTTTCCATAAATGAATATTTATGCTCCGCCATTGTAAGTGTATGTGAAGCAAAAGCTACCGGTTTCTCTGTACCATCTAACTGAATTTGGGCAAACAAGCACTCAGTCCATAATCACAGAAATCATTCGAGATCACGTAGTGTAGGGAGGGGGAGGTAGGAGTATGAATGATAGTATTGCAAAATAGTTTCTTTGGAGCATGTTCATCAGTGTTGCCCATATACAATATAGTCACGTCAGGTAACTGCACTCCATGTACTTTACTGGTTAAAACAGAACGACATACGCAAGCAAAATGACCCCTATTATAACAGGCCTTGCATTGGGCAGCAGGGCATTGAGTGAAGTTGGCTAAATCCTTGTCAGAGCCCTACCTAAAGCAGGATCTACTTGGAGAAGAAATGGCTGCAGCATGTGTCTTAGATGAGCGGTGGTACTGGTTGTTTGTAGTTTTGTGTGATTTAGAGTGCATAGTCTGTACTGGAATTCCCTTATCCAAAACACCTCTGTCTGAAATCTTTGGCTTGATTAGCAGCAGCTTCCATCTTTGTTGCAAGAGTTATGGCTGTGTCCAGTGTTAGGTCTGACTCCAGTAACAGCCTTTCTCTAATACTGTCACTCAGCAAGCATTGTAGTAGTTGATTACAGATCATGTCATCAGATTTGTCCAATTTGTGATGTTGTGAGATGTAAAAAAAAAGAATGAAAAAAAAAAACAAAAACAAAAGGTAACTACAAATGGTTGTCTTTAATGTAGGAAGCATCACCAAACATTACAGTAACAAATCATCAACTCCATTTCTTCATCACCACTTTTTTTTTAATTAAGTTTAACTGCCCTCTGGCGACAATACTCAGTATCACAATGATTCACAGAACACAACAAGGGCATGCTGCCCTAACACTAGTAAGAGCTCAGGTACCACCCAAAATGCTGCCAAAACCAATCAGAAAAAGAGAAATATATAAAGTCAGGTTATCATCAAGTACTCAGACTTGACAGTGATGACTGATCATGAAACTAATGATTGCAGTGACTTCAAAAAAAATTATCAACCATTGCTGTCAAGTCTGAGTACTCTAGTACTTGTGCACATCCCTATTAAACACATATACATTTTAATCATACATCTTGTTACTTCTGGATTTTCTTTCTTTTCTTTTTTTTTCTGGAAGAAATGGGGCCATAAAGAACCTGTTGGTTCCTGTTGGAACCAGTGGTTCTTTGAAGAACCTTTAAAAAAGGTAGTACCAGAAAAAGGTGCTTTATTGCACCAAGACAAACTGGTCCTTTAAAGAACCTTTAACAAAATGGTTCTTCATAGAACCAAAAATGATTCCTCTATGGCATCACCGCGAAACCCCCTTTTTGGTCCTTCCTGGCACCTATCGGGCAGTTTGTCAAAAGAAGCTGAATGCAATTGGTGTTGGAGGGCAATTATGTCGTAAATCACTGGTGAAAAAACATCATAAACAACAAGTCATCATCAACAGAAATAATGACATGACTAAATAATGTATAAATGATATTAACATTATATTTTTTTACATTTCCATGGTAAATTTGCACATTATAACTCACATAAACAATGAAAACATAAACAGAAAATCTATATTGTGTTTTAATTTTTAAATCAGCAACTCACCTTAATTTTTCCAGTTTATACTTTGAATCGTTCACCAGATCCAAAAGCTGCTTTGAAACTGAGTATCCTTGTTTGTTGTAATTTAGATTGAGTTCTCTCAAGTATGAGGGGTTTAATTTCAGAGCTGAAGCCAGAGCAGCAAAGCCTTCATCTTTCACAATTAATCAGCCTGCAAAGATCAGAAAAAACTCTTTGTAAAACTTACTGACTGCTGATCTTTTCTGTTATGCTTGTTACCTCAGTTTCCTGATATGTAGGTAATGACATATTGTGTCAGTAGCTTACACAAAGGGAAATATTTTATTCTATCTATTTTTAAGTTCTATTAAATGATGAAAGTTTCCAAACCTTACCTATCTGGGCATGAACCTGGCCTACATATGCAGACGGAGAGCAGTGACAGAAAACATCACATCTGATCTGAATGTTCACACACAGTATTGTGCCTGGTTTATGCAGTGTCTTTTTCCCCTTTATTTCAGGGGACATAGTTTACATAAAAGGATGCACTGATATCACTTTTTCCAGAATGAGTCTGATACCGATACTTTCATTAATTTCAATGAATCCTATACTAATACTTTCAAATCAAAAGAATACAAATCATGTTTGTTGGCTTCACTTAGCAAATAGATATTTCCTTCAGTTATTATCTTCTAATCAAAAGATGTTTTCCTGTAATAACGCAGGGAACATTATATCTGTGTGTACATATTAAGTCATGATTTTTATAGATAAAGTTTTAATAGTTGGTGATTTTAATATCCATGTTGATAATGGAAAAGATGCATTGGGATAAGCATTAATAGACATTCTGAAATCTATTGGGGTAAGACAACACGTTTCAGGACTTACTATAATCCTCTACTATCTCTCTATTAGTTTTATTGGATCTTAGTGCTGCGTTTGACACAATTGACCACAACATTCTTTTGCATAGACTTAAACACTTTGTTGGCATTAATGGAAGTGCATTAGCATGGTTTAAATCATACTTATATGACCGCCATCAGTTCGTAGCAGTAAATGAAGATGTATCCTATCGATCACAAGTGCAGTATGGAGTACCTCAAGGCTCAGTAATAGGGCCGCTACTCTTCACGCTTTATATGTTACCCTTGGGAGATATCATCAGGAAACATGGTGTTAGCTTTCACTGTTATGCTGATGATACTCAACTCTATATTTCTTCGTAGCCCGGTGAAACACACCAATTTGAAAAACTAATGGATTGCATAGAGGTGTTAATTATAGGACCTAAAAACTCCGCTTGTAATAACCTAGAACACTGTCTAAGACTTGATGGTTGCTTTGTCAATTCTTCATCATCAGTTAGGAACCTAGGTGTGCTATTTGATCGCAATCTTTCCTTAGAAAGCCACGTTTCTAGCATTTGTAAAACTGCATTTTTCCATCTCAAAAATATATCTAAATTACGGTCTATGCTCTCAATGTCAAATGCAATAATGTTAATCCATGCTTTTATGACCTCAAGGTTAGATTATTGAAATGCTTTATTGGGTGGTTGTTCTGCACGCTTAGTAAACAAACTACAGCTAGTCCAAAATGCAGCAGCAAGAGTTCTTACTAGAACCAGGAAGTATGACCATATTAGCCCGGTCCTGTCAACACTGCACTGGCTCCCTATCAAGCATCGTATAGATTTTAAAATATTGCTTATTACCTATAAAGCCCTGAATGGTTTAGCACCTCACTATTTAAATGAGCTCCTTTTACATTATAATCCTCTACGTCCGCTACGTTCTCAAAACTCAGGCAATTTGATAATACCTAGAATATCAAAATCAACTGCGGGCGGCAGATCCTTTTCCTATTTGGCGCCTAAACTCTGGAATAACCTACGTAACATTGTTCGGGAGGCAGACACACTCTTGCAGTTTAAATCTAGATTAAAGACCCATCTCTTTAACCTGGCATACACATAACATACTAATATGCTTTTATTATCCAAATCCGTTAAAGGATTTTTAGGCTGCATTAATTAGGTAAACCGGAACCGGAAACACTTCCCATAACACCCTATGTACTTGCTACATCATTAGAAGAATGGCATCTACGCTGATATTTGTCTGTTTCTCTCTTGTTCCGAGGTCACCGTGGCCACCAGATCCAGTCTGTGTCCAGATCAGAGGGTCACTGCAGTCACCCGGATCCAGTACGTATCCAGACCAGATGCTGGATCAGCACCTAGAAAGGACCTCTACATCCCTTAAAGACAGCGGAGACCAGGACAACTAGAGCCCCAGATACAGATCCCCTGTAAAGACCTTGTCTCAAAGGAGCACCAGGACAAGACCACAGGAAACAGATGATTCTTCTGCACAATCTGACTTTGCTGCAGCCTGGAATTGAACTACTGGTTTCGTCTGGTCAGAGGAGAACTGGCCCCCCAACTGAGCCTGGTTTCTCCCAAGGTTTTTTTCTCCATTTTGTCACCGATGGAGTTTCGGTTCCTTGCCGCTGTCGCCTCTGGCTTGCTTAGTTGGGGACACTTCATCTACAGCGATATCGTTGACTTGATTGCAAATAAATGCACAGACACTATTTAATTGAACAGAGATGACATAACTGAAATCAATGATGAACTGCCTTTAACTATCATTTTTTCATTATTGACACTGTTTTCCTAATGAATGTTGTTCAGTTGCTTTGACGCAATGTATTTTGTTTAAAGCGCTATATAAATAAAGGTGACTTTGACTTTGACTCTACGTCCGCTACGTTCTCAAAACTCAGGCAATTTGTAATTTGTAATACCTAGAATATCAAAATCAACTGCTGGAATAACCTACCTAACATTGTTCGGGAGGCAGACACACTCTTGCAGTTTAAATCTAGATTAAAGACCCATCTCTTTAACCTGGCTTACACATAACATACTAATATGCTTGTAATATCCAAATCCGTTAAAGGATCTTTAGGCTGCATTAATTAGGTAAACCGGAACCAGGAACACTTCCCATAACACCCGATGTACTTGCTACATCATTAGAAGAATGGCATCTACGCTAATATTAGTCTGTTTCTCTCTTATTCCGAGGTCACCGTAGCCACCAGATCCAGTCTGTATCCAGATCAGAGGGTCACTGCAGTCACCTGGATCCAGACCAGATGGTGGATCGGCACCTAAAAAGGACCTCTACAGCCCTGAAAGACAGCGGAGACCAGGACAACTAGAGCCCCAGATACAGATCCCCTGTAAAGACCTTGTCTCAGAGGACCACCAGAACAAGACCACAGGAAACAGATGATTCTTCTGCACAATCTGACTTTGCCGCAGCCTGGAATTGAACTACTGGTTTCGTCTGGTCAGAGGAGAACTGGCCCCCCAACTGAGCCTGGTTTCTCCCAAGGTTTTTTTCTCCATTCTGTCACCGATGGAGTTTCGGTTCCTTGCCACTGTCACCTCTGGCTTGCTTAGTTGGGGTCACTTCATCTACAGCGATATTGTTGACTTGATTGCAAATAAATGCACAGACAGTATTTAAACTGAACAGAGATGACATCACTGAATTCAATGATGAATTTCCTTTAACTGTCATTGTGGCGGGGGAGGCGTGGTTTAGCAAAGTCTGCAACGGGAGAGCGAGTGAAGAGACGAGCGGCGGTAAGTGGTTCAGATGAGAAACAAGTAACAGCTGGATCTCGTTGCAGTCTTCGCTAAACCACGCCTCCCCCGCCACAGTCATTTTGCATTATTGACACACAAAAACAAACAGCATCTCATTAGCCTCATTAGCCACAGAATAATTAAGCTGATACAAATGGAACTTTCTGGATAGGAACCCAACTGGGTAACCGATGCCATCCTCTAACCTATGCAGTAAAATCGCAGCTGCCAAAACAGGAGCCTCTGTAAGGAGCTTTTTTTTTTTAAATGCTTCCTGAAACAATAGGGTCCATCAGAAAGATACACCTCCCTGCAAAAAATTTGTCAGGGGCTCCACTACACTAGAAAAATTCCTGAAAAAACAATTATAAAACCCTACCATTCCCAGAAATCACATGAACTCTTTCTTTGTTGAGGGAGTAGGGTTATTATCTATTGCAGTGGGTCCCAACCTTTTTCAACTCGCGGCCCACACATCCAAACATATATGTTTGCATGGCCCACTGCAAAAAAAATAAATAATAATAACTGACCCCGCTATTGTACGGTTAATAACTTAGTACTCAGAAGCTAAATTGTTAACTGTATTTATTGAATGAACTAGGGCTGTGCGATATGGGGAAAAAAACATCGCGATTTCTTTGATCAATTTTGATATTTCGATTTTAATCACAATTTTGACGCACACATATATGTTTTACAGTCATAAATGCATTCAGAATGAATTTGAAACATATTTCCAAAAGAAAACCAATTAGAGCTTTATCAAAAAGTTGTAACGTCTCTAGAACAGACATAAGTCAAAATAATCACTAAAGGCGTAACAACATTTATAGACTTATGGCAAAAAATAAATAAAATATAAATATATACAGTTATGTGTGCGGTGCAGAAGCAGCAGAGAGAGTGCATTATTGTAACGCGAAAGCACATTAAAATAATGCACGAGAGCGAATCTCTCCGCTCGCATGCAGATTTCCTTTTGCTCTGTCACAAAACCAGACAAGATTGCTCAGATACACGCTGCTCTCACCCGGAGAGAGTGTGCGCACTTAAAACGTTTCTCATCACACTTAAACTGCGTCCTGTGCACTCACAACTCTCTCTATGCTCATGTGCTAGATATTAATTTTCGCACGTTTTTATTTAAAGCCTTTTACCTCGTGCAGTGTGAACGCTCTGATCCGTTAACATGGTCTCAGAAAAAAGGCGCATCGCAGACAGTGTGTGAACCTGGAGTTAGGCATATGCCCAGTCTGTTCTGTTCTCGGAGTAGGCGCTGCATTCTGATTGGATCAGATAGCATAATGCGGGAGGTCAGAGCCGCGGAAAATCTTGCTATAAAGCGATTTAGAAATCGCGCAGGCTCAAATCGTTATTTTATGACGATTTCTATTAATCGCACAGCCCTAGAATGAACTGGCAATGAACAGAAAATAACTCGGACTGGCACCGCTCAGCAAAACGGGAAAATCAGATCCAGGCAGAGCTCGGCAGCGGGTAGACAGTCAGCGGAGCAAGCAGTCAGGGAACATGTTGACAGCATTTATGCATGTTTGAATTTGTTGTTCTGTAGCATATGCAGCAAAAATATCTAAGATAAATTGGCGGTTTATTCTTAAACCAATCAGCAAGCTCCAATAGTGGAAGCATAGTTACAGTTTAATATTTATTTTTTGTTATTTAATTATATATATGAAATATATTATTATTTATTTTATTAGTAATTGGCGGCCCACCTACAATACCATCCCACCCCACAGGTTGAAAACCACTGATCTATTGCCTCTATCTTAGCACGGATAGGATGCACTTGACCCTGGCCAACTACTTTCCCCAAATAAGTAACCGTGGCCTAGGCAAACTCACATTAACAAATTAACTGTCAAATTTGCCCTCAGAAAATGACTAAAAAGTGTTCTAATATGAAGTACATGTTCTTCCCAAGTTTGACTAAAACAACAACAATATCTAAATAAACAGCAGAGCCACTCAAATACAATATAACGTGGTTCATTAAGTGCAGAAAAGTAGTGGGGCGTTGTGCAACCCGAAACTCATAACTTTGTAAGAAAATAAACTGAAAGTGTAATGAAAGCAGAAAATCTCCAGAGCCCTGGCAGATAAAGGCACTTGCCAGTAGCCTTTCAGTAGGTCAAACTTGCTCACAAATCTAGCATTACCTACTAGATCAATACAGTCTTCGATTCGAGGCAGTGGAAAAGAATCCGACTTCGTTACAACATTTACCTTTCGGTAATCAGTACAGACAGGACCCATCCGGTTTATTAACGAACAAAGGTGAAGAGGCCCAACTAGAAAAAGGAGGTTCATCAATCTTATTTCTTAACATATACTCAATTTTATTGTCCAGATGTTTTTTTCTTATTCGCAGACACCCGATAGTAACGCTGACGAATAGGAACTGTATCTCCCACATCGATGTCATGCTCTATTAGATTTGTACAAGTAGGAGCATCAGGAAACAGTGAAACATATTCGAAAATTATACTAGCCAGGTCAATACACTGTGCATTCGACAAATCACTTCAGAATTTTGTAACCGAGCCTGACGAACAGAATCTCCAGGATAGATTTCATAATTCTCCTCACTTACCATACCCAGCACTAAATCCACGGTGTCATTATTAGTACTGTAATCTGTAAGAAGGACCGGTTTAATACACGAGTCAGACAAATTAATTATGTCAGTTGTTACAGGGACAGTGACAGTGACATATGAAGCATAAGGCTTTAACAAATTTACGTGATACTGTAGTTTTTTCTCATTCGATCTGGTGTATTTATCAAATAATTAAGATCAGAAATCTGGCGAAATCTGTGCGTTGCTCAAAAAGTAGTTTCATTTGATCCTGAGCTTTACACAGAGATAATTTTGCCAACTGACAAGCCTCAAATATTCGACAGAGAAAGTTACTTACATATGACAGGATATTTTTTCCAGTCAGCAGCCAAAACCAACAACGGACTTAGGGATGGCCGATATATCGCATGCAATTGTCAAGCGCATTTCATCATTAAAGGCAGTTCCCTGATTAGCAGTAAATTGCCATAACCTGCTTTTAAATGGAGCACCATTTAATAGACAGAACCATCATTCACTGACAAGCTATGCAATATCGCGTTCATTATCGATGGCGATTCATCTGCGATAATGAATGTGATATTGCGTAGCTTGTCAGTAATCTACGGTTCTGTCTATTAAATGGCACTCCATTTGAAAGCAGGCAATGGCGATTTAGCGGTAATCAGGGAACCGGCTTTACTGACAAAATCAAGTGACAATCGCATGCGATATATCGCCCATCCCTAAATGGACCTTGCACATTGTGTCCAAAAACAAGATAATTTGGGGTAAACCCGGTACTTTTCAGCTTCCAGAGCCGCCATCAATAACCATGGTAAACCAACCTCCCAATTCTTCCCCATCTCAGTACAATATGACCTCAGTAAAGACTTTAACATTTGATGAAACCTCTCCAGTGCTCCCTGACTCTGAGCATGCTAAGCACTGGATAGATTGTGTTGAATGTGAAGTTGTTTCAACACTTCAAACCAAATACAGAAATAAACTGAGTTAGGGGTTTTACAAATAACTTTGTTTTTACTGAATGTAAAGGGTATGCAGCTGGATATCTAGTTACCTGGCACATTACTGTAAGTAAATACTCATTACATGCTTTTGACCAGGGCAACGGCCCAACACAGTCCACATTAAAATGCTCAAACTGTTGGCTAATGGCTGGAATGGGATAAAGAGGAGCAGGTTTCAGAGATTTGGCTTTCCCATAAGTTGACAAGTATGAAAGGATTTAATGTATTTCGACACATCACGCTTCAATTTTTTCCCAAAATAAATGCTTAAGGAGTAATTTGTATGTCCTTTTCACCCCCATATGGCCAAATGTATAATGTGTGGTCTGTAACAAGTTGACGGAGAGACAGTGGTATTACAATCTGTATAATATGATCACCTGTTGCAAACTCTCCATGTGGCAGCCACTTTCAAACCATTAACCCTTCCTCCAGTTAATACCAAGAAGAAAGATTGTAAGTGGTGTCATAAGGGACCATTTGACCAAACAACTCAAGAGTAGAATTAGCTTTTTGTTCCTTTATCAAATCATCCCATGAAACAGACAAAATGGATGAAATTTCTAGAGTTTTACTCACTATTTTTTTAGAATCAGGCTTATAATCACCTGGTGTTTTAGATCGAGTTATCACACACAATGGCAATGTATTTAAAGAGTTTATCACTGTCTGATTTAGAGGCCATTGGAGAGGATGTAACCACCAACTATGGTAAATCAAACATGGTAAATGGTAATAAATGGTAAATCATTTACTTAGATTAGTTACTCCTCCTGTACTCCTTCCAAAGGCAAACTGGAACGTACAGCACCTTCCACTTCTCTCTGAATCAAATCAGATCGCGAAACAAGTTTGTGAAGCAGAACAGACATAACATTTAAACCAATACCCTTAATCAGCATATTACTTCAAGTATAGGAATCGGTAGAAAAAGGCAACACAGACTCCAGAACAAAGGTTTTTGGTGATCTTGTATCCCAAAGGATTTTAACAGGTACATCCTTTGCAGAATTAACCAATCTGACCGTACCTCTGTAACAAAGGGAGTGAATGCTGAAAAAAAAAACAGACTTATATTTACAATATTTATACATATTCACGCTCTCTTTTCCCCCCCAGAGCCATGTTGTCCACCAAGTGGATCACATGGCAATTTGGCAGAGTGACTCATTTATGCCAGAATTCTTTTTGAAGATTTTCTTTATGTTTTAGAACCAAAAGAGGTCTTATGAATCAGAAAATCATCAGCCATAACAGCTGCCTCATATGCAGTGACCAGTTTACGTTCACTTACATAAGTTGCTACAAGATCTGAAACTGAGTTTTTAAATTGTTCGATTGTAGTAGGGCAGTCTAGGTACCGCCCTATTAAACGTGGTTTTCACCTGAATAACAGGTGCGACAGATTATTGTCTGCCGTTCTTGGTGTATTTAAGGTGTAGTTTATGTCACCTGGGTACACGTTGTACAATCATTGTGGTGTGTGTGCGCCCAGCTCGCGGGAGGTATGTATCCACTATTTGGTAGCACTTTATTTTACAGTCCTGTTCCTCATGTACATACTAATATAATAATAATACATAATTTACTTATTATAGTAATTTCAATAACTATGTAATAACTAGGTACTAACCCTGAACCTACCCCCAAACCGAACTCTACCCCATGTAGTTACCTTGTATTACCAGAACTTTCTTAGATAAATACACTGTAAGTACATTATTAGTACATGTAAGTACACGTACTGTAAAATAAAGTGCAACCCACTATTTAATCAGAATCAGAATCAGAATGAGCTTTATTGCCAGGTATGTTCACACATACGAGGAACTGGTTTTCGTGACAGAGCTCCGCAGTGCAACATAACAGCGACAGAACAAAAAACACTATTGCAGGTGTGGGGGAGAGGGGGGATGCAGGAGGTGTGAATGGTGAGAGCGCTTGATTGGAGAGGTGTTCAGGGTGGGTTGCAGGAGTTGTGAGTGGTGTGAACAGTTGTTTGGAGAGGCATTCAGGGTTGGTTGCAGGAGTTGTGAATGGTGAGAGCGGTTTATTGGAGAGGTGATCAGGATGGGTTGCAGGAGCTGTTAATGGTGTGAACGGTTGTGTGGAGAGGCATTCAGGGTTGGTTGCAGGAGCTGTGAATGGTGTGAACGTTTGTTTGGAGAGGCATTCAGGGTTGGTTGCAGGAGTTGTTATTGGTGTGAACGGTTGTGTGGAGAGGTGTTCAGGGCAGGTGATGGGTGTTCTTTCAAACCTGCAGTAAAACTCGTTCAGATCGTCTGCCAGTCGTTGATTTTCCACAGTGCTGGGGGGTGGTGTCTTGTAATTGGTGATCTTCTTTAGGCTTTTCCACACTGATGCGGAGTCGTTCGAAGTGAACTGAGTCCTTATTTTTTCAGAATAATTCCTCTTTGCCACTTTGATCTCCTTTTCCAGTGTGTATTTAGCCTGTTTATACAAGACATTGTCCCCCTTCACATAAGCATCTTCTTTGGCCTGACGGAGCTGTCTGAGTTTTGCAGTGAACCACGGTTTGTCATTGGTGTAATTTAGTTGAGTCTTGGTAGGAATACACATATCCTCACAGAAACTGATATATGATGTTACGGTCTCTGTGAGTTCGTCCAGATCGGTGGCAGCAGCTTCAAAAACACTCCAATCAGTGAGGTCAAAACAAGATTGTAAATCCTGCTCTGCTTCATTAGTCCATCTTTTTACAGTCCTTAATACAGGTTTAGCTGATTTTAGTTTCTGCCTGTAGGTCGGTATAAGATGAACCAGAAGGTGATCAGAATGTCCCAAAGCTGCTCGTGGAACAGAGTGAAATGCATGTATATGGTGTATATTTGTTTATAGCCAGGTTATGGTCACGATTGGTATGACATTGCTGTTGGGTACAGGCTGTCCTTCGCTCCAGGTATGTAACTCCTATGGCTTAATGTTTACAGTGTGAATCGTAGTAATGTGCTCTGATCGTATTGCAGTGTGTGTGTGCTCTAGAACGCCTGCATATTTGCAGTTCGTCGATTATGGATAAAGCTGTGAGTAACTGAACCCGTGTGTTTAGCGATCTACTTCTGGGTATGTATATCTAGTCCTTTGAGCATTATTGGGGTGGTGTCTTTGACTGATTTTATTAACTTTTGTCCATTTTTGGTGCAGCTGCTCGTGAGCACTTCGTTACTGTGGACGGCAGGGCAAATCCTTCCTAGACAGCATAAGATACACCTTCAGGGCCATAGCATGGGTGGGGAGGTAACTGGCTCAAATGTCTTAAATGTCGCATTTAATGTCATCAGAGCCGCTAATGGTCTTTCAATCCCCTGTTTTGGTTACATGGAATTGAACATTGAACTGTGTGGTCAAGTGATTACAGGATGTGGCGTGCTTGTTGTACGGGATCCTCCTGGTGGCTTGTGTACAAGGGTCCCAGGTGTTCTGGGAATGAATGTCCTCAGTCAACGCTACCAGGGGCTTTTCGGCAACAAGGACCAGCCCTGTTTGATTCACTTTCAACAATAGATGTCCCAAATTCTGTTTTTGGATTGTTTCCTGGGGTACGTTCAGGAAGAGTTAGAGTTCGAGGGCGGAGACCATGTTGCATCCCAGGTGGCATGATGAAGTTTTTGGCAGCAACTTGTTCCGAACAATATGCCAAGAGTACTGTTCTTTTTGAAACACCCGAATCCGGGTTGCCAGCTAGTCTGTTGGCTTCTCCTGTACTAGTGCAGGTTACACGAGGTACTGTTTATTTACCTGTAGTAAATGTGGGAACCACAGATGTGTTGCTCTATGCTAACACTGTCCTTGGTACACTAAATCATGTTTGTTTGGTTAGTTTGCCATCAGGAGTTAGTGAGGTCCGGTCTGTAGTGGCCACCCTTGGCTCCTCAGATTGTGAAGTGATCTCCGGTGTTCAGAGCCGGACAGTAACATTTACTTGAGTACAGTACTTAAGTACAATTTTGAGGGATCTGTACTTTACTCAAGTATCATTTTTGAGGAGTACTCATGACTTTACTCAAGTACATTTGAGAGGCAAATATTGTACTCTTTACTCTGCTACATTTCTATCCATGACCGTAAGTACCCGTTACATCTTCGGCCCCGTCCACACGGAGACGGAGTTTACCACAATCCAATCTTTTTATTTCCTCGTCTCAAGAAATATCCACGCCCACATGAAACCACAAGACGATGTAGTATACATGCCAGACCAGCATGTGGCGCCGTAATTCTGCCACATAGATGCACAAATGGAGAAGAAAACATGGACTATGCTCATAAACCATGCGCGTGGTACACAAATGAACATGAAACAATACATTTATTAATTTGTGTATATGTTAGTTAATAAAAAGCCAATCGTTCAGTGTTTGTTCATGTTTTTGTTGCTGTTATGAGAAATGTACGGATTCGCCATCCAGACGAAAACACAAAGGCAGCATTTTCAAATTTATCCACTCTGGGACCCGGTTTCAAAAAACATCGGTTTCACTCTTCCACCGGATCCGTGTGATCAAAATGCCTATCCGATAAAAAAAAATATAGTGCGTATTTACAGAAACGCATCTCCGTGTGGACGGAAAAAAAAGAAAGCATGTGATTTGTTGAATGTAGTGAGCGCCCTTCAATGAACGAGTTTCATATGAGATCTAGAGATCTTCTTATCGTTCGTGAATGAAATGACTGAACTGGCACATGTCGTTTGTGAACGAGTTGACTGAACGGATACATGTCGTTCGTGAATGAAATGAACTGGTACATAGCTTATCTCGTTCGTGAACGAAATGAGTGAGAGTAAACCGGGTCAGTCTGCCATTCAGCATGTCAATCTCGCAAAATGCAAAGCGCAGTTATAGGTACTGTGCACATACACTTGTTTGGATATTTAGCATACAGAACTCCATGTTTAATCCCTGATTTATGAATGTGAATATATATAATATACAATTATATATAATATAGAACACTATCCAACTCTTATGGTGCGTTCACACCAGACGCGAATAGAGGCAGCTGATGTGTAGCCAAAGCATGACACCTCGCGCTTTCTTTAACCAAATTGTAGTAATGCGACACTTTACATTCTCAGTAAAGATAACGGCATTGCAATGATGGGAAAAGTAATTAATTAGATTACTCCGTTACTGAAAATTAAACTCCGTTAGTAACGCTGTTATACTTAAACGCCGTTACTCCCAACACTGCACTGTTTGTTCTGCTGCTATTTTTACGACTGTGACCATTTTGTATTTGATTATTGCTTTGTTTGTTTTAGTTTTTCACGCTCATGCTGGTGTTTTAGGTGAAGGGTGGCTAGTCTGATCCATCATTTAAAGCAAGATGTACCGTTAATGGTGCCTGCTTAGCTCCACCGGTTGTTATATTGCCACCAGCAGCGTGTTTGTTTTGTTTAATGTTGATTTGAGTTTTTTTGCTTAAGTTCTTTGCAGCTTTAAGTTTTTGTTCTTTGTTAACTTGTTTTTTTTTTGTATTTCATGTGATTTAATTTGATGTCTGCTGTTTTCACTTGTATTGTTTTGCTTTATTTCTTCTTTCTGGTTTTGTTCTTCTCTTTAACCTCTTGCTGCTCCATGGCATGTCTAGGCTCATGAGCTTTCAACACAAACCTAGTTGAGTATTTACATCTCTCTGTCTGACCCCTGTGTCCAGTAAATTGTCCATTGTTCCCCTTCATAGTTTTAACTTATTCTTATGCAAGTTGTTGGATTGAATGTGAGTTGAACTAATTGTTTTTTTTTCCTTTCTCTTTTTTTTTGTTTATTTCAGGTGCTGAAGGCCCCCAGTGAGGGAAGCTAGCTGTCTTGGCCCTGTGGGGGTGGTTTCTCTCACAGAGTGTTTTTGCCATTGATATCTGCGTGTCCCTCACTTAGAGTGTGTGTGGTGTGAGTGTTTGTGTGGGTCATATTGAGTGAGTGGTGTGTCCTAGGATACTCACTGTTCAGCTAGCTGCCCTACTGGTAAGCCTCAGCTGGAAAGTTTCTTGTTTTTCTTTATTTCTTTTCTCTTTGTTTGGTCAACAGTTTTTTTTTACATTTTAATTAATTATTGTGAAATAAAAGCATTTCTGTATTTATATCCACGTCTCTTGTGTTCAGTGGTAATGAACTTGTGTGCTATATTTTGGGTATAAATTTCCCCGTTCACAGAAACGGGGTGGCGTAGTCTGCTATCATTTTTAGTTGTATTCTAGTGTCAATTCTTGCCATTCACCACCCCGCCACACAAGCACCATTAACTCTTAAATCGTCTAATGTTTTTACATCAGACGTTACACACCCGCGATTAAAATAAAGTGAGAGATCGCGTACAAACTCAACATGCGTTTGTTTTTCACTTTTCTTCCAATGCCTACATTTGTCTCTAGGCCTCTGGAACCAGTTCGTAACTTCTCAAAACTGCAGCCTTAATAGTCTGATAATCAGCTGCATCCTCTAAACTAAGAGAAGAATACACTTCTTGGGCTCTACCTGTAAAAACAGATTGCAACATAAGCTTGCACTCCTTATCTTGCCAATTTCTGTTACGGTTGCTGGGAGAAAAAGGGACCCAAGAGCAGATTCGCAGTTTGCCAAATTTATTGAACAAAAACAGGCAAAAGTCCAAAACAAAGACAATAGTCCAAAACAAAGGCAATAGTCCAAAACAAACGCTGGCAATCAGCAACCAGGTAAGGAATCCAAAACTGAACTGTGTACGGGAACTGGGTACACCAAAAAGACAAAAAACTAGATTAAATAAACCAACAGGGCATGAAAACTAGGCACAACTAGAGCAAGATAGTTTTAAGGGCAGTAGTGAAATGGATGGTAGCCAAGACACACTGACAGAGAAGCACAGAAAGAGAGAAGCATAAGTATAGAAGAAAATCAATGTGAAATTGAGAGACAGGTGTGTGTGTGTGTGAGCTGGAACACTAATTAGGATAAGGTGCAGCTGTGAAGGCAGAGTGAGTGGAATTAACCACTTAAGACATAACACAACAGAAGGCCTGATGATCAAACCAGTGTCCTGACAGGACCCCCCGCCCCAGGAATGCCACCAGGCTTTCCAGGGTGAGAGGCAGATCGATGGTAATCCTCAATAAGAGAGCGGTCCAGAATGTCCCGAGTCAGGACCCAACATCTCTCCTCTGGACCGTACCCCTCCCAATCAACCAGGTACTGGTATCACCTGCCCCGCCGCCTGGAATCAAGAATCCTCCTAACGGTAAAAGCGGGAGCACCCTCAACCATCAGGGGGGAGGGGGTAGGGGTTTAGGGGAAGATGATGAAGAGAGAGAACGAATAAAAGGCTTGACGCAAGACACGTCAAACACTGGATGCACTCGGGATGCACTCGACGAAGAGGATGCGGAAGCCGAAGCCGAACCGCCACCGGACTGAGCACCTTAACAATGGGGTATGGCCCAATGAACCGCGGTGCCAACTTCTTGGAGGACACCTTAAGAGGCAGGTTCTTGGTGGAGAGCCATACCTTTTGCCCACAGATGTATCTGGGTGCCTCAGACCGACGACGATCCACCAATCTCTTGGTGCGTTCCCTAGTTCTCAGAAGCGCTTCCCTGGCCCTCCTCCAGGTTCGCCGGCATCGACTGATAAATGCCTGAACTGAGGGAACCGCAGCTTCGGAACTCTGTGAAGGAAACAGAGGGGGTTGATATCCGAGACAGCAAAAGAAAGGAGATAATCCAGTAGACGACACCGGCAATGTATTGTGCGCATACTCAACCCACGTAAGCTGCTGGCACCAGGATGAGGGATTATGTGAAGCCAGACAACGAAGGGTCCTCCCAAGGTCCTGGTTCGCACGCTCGGTCTGGCCATTGGTCTGTGGGTGGAATCCTGACGACAGGCTAGTGGTAGCACCAATCTCCCTCCAGAAGTGGGAGATGAACTGGGGTCCCCGGTCAGAAACCACGTCCTCCGGAAGACCATGGATCCGAAAGACGTGGTCCACGACCGCCCGAGCAGTCTCCCTGGCAGAAGGAAGTTTAGGGAGAGGGATAAAGTGAACCGCCTTGGAAAAGCGGTCCACTACAGTGAGGACAACCGTATTGCCACTGGACTCTGGTAAACCAGACACAAAGTCCAGCGCAATATGAGACCAGGGGCGAGATGGGGCAGGAAGAGGTTGGAGCAAACCAACGGGTACAGAACTAGAGGACTTGTTTTGGGCACAGACCGAGCAGGCGACCACAAAATCACGAACCTCCCCCCCCATGCCTGGCCACCAAAAACGCTGACGAATGGCAGCCAACGTTCTTCTCACTCCTGGGTGACAGACCAGTTTGGAGGCGTGACCCCACTCCAGAACCTCTGGCCAAACCAACTCCGGAACAAACAGCCGACCCACTGGGCCCCCCTCTGGCACCCCTGCCTCCGACTGAGCCAGCCTGACACGCTCCTCGATACCCCAGGTGACGGACCCCACCACACAACCAGGTGAAATAATGGTGTCTGGTTGGGTTGCATCCTCCGGGGCCGTGAATTGACGGGAGAGCGCATCAGGCTTAATGTTTTTGGAGCCTGGTCGGTAAGACAGGGTAAAATTAAAGCGACCAAAGAAGAGTGCCCAGCGAGCCTGCCTGGAATTTAGTCGTTTGGCTGTTTGGATATATTCCAAGTTCCGGTGGTCGGTCCAGAGCCCTCCAACCAGTGGCGCCACTCCCCCAAAGCCAGCCGTACAGCCAGCAACTCCCGGTTGCCGATGTCGTAGTTCTGTTCTGTGGGGGACAATCGGTGTGAAAAATAAGCGCAAGGATGTTTTTTATTGTCAAGAGGGGATCGTTGAGATAAAACCGCTCCAACACCTACCTCTGACGCATCAACCTCACAATAAACTGCCGGAAAGGGTCCGGAGTTATTAAAATAGGTGCAGATGAAAACCGCCTCTTAAGTTCATCAAAGGCTGCCTGAGCAGCTAAGGACCAGCAAAACGGTTTCTTTGTGGAGGTTAATGCTGTCAGAGGATCCGCCACCTGGCGGAATATAACGGATTAACCGCCTGTAGAAATTAGCAAATCCAATAAAACTTTGCAGAGATTTACGGTTGCCAGGTGTGGGCCAGTCAGAGACGGCCTTTACATTCGTAGGGTCCATGCAGATCCCCTCCACCGAGATGATGTGGCCCAAGAACGGAACTGACTGGTTGTGGAAGGAACACTTCTCCACCTTAGCAAACAATTGGTTCTCTAGCAACCGCTGCAGCACTCATCTGATGTGCTGAATGTGTACCTGGAGTGAACGAGAAAAAAATCAGGATGTCATCCAGATACACAAAGACAAATTTGTTGACCATGTCTCTCAGCACATCATTGACGAGCGCCTGGAAGAAGCTGGGGCATTAGTCAAACCGAAGGGAAGGACCCTGTACTCAAAATGCCCCGTGGGCGTATTAAAAGCCGTCTTCCATTCATCCCCCTCCCTGATCCGAACCAGATGATAGGCATTGCGAAGGTCCAACTTCGTGAAGTACCTTGCCCCCTGCAGGATCTCGAAGGCTGATGACATCAAAGGTAGGGGATACCTATTCTTAATGGTGATGTCATTCAGCCCTCGGTAATCAATGCAAGGACGCAAGGAACCATCCTTCTTCTTCACGAAGAAGAACCCCGCCCCTGTCGGAGAAGAGGAGGGACGAATAACACCGGCCGCCAGAGACTCAGACAGATACCTCTCCATGGCCGCCCTTTCAGGACCGGACAAGGAGAACAATCGCCCCCTAGGAGGAGAAGTGCCAGGGAGAAGATTGATGGCACAATCATAGGGACGGTGTGGAGGGAGAGATGCGGCCCGGGAATGACTGAAAACCGCCCGCAAATCATGGTAGACCTCAGGAACACTGGAGAGATCAATCGGCTCCTCCTGCAACACAGGAAAAGAAGAGACAGAAGACAAGGCAGACACAAGACAATGGGCATGACAATAGGGACTCCATGATAGGATGGTGCTTTCAGACCAATTAATGTGTGGATTGTGAGTGGTTAACCAGGAATGACCTAAGACCACCAGAGTGAGGGGTGAGCGAGTGACAAAGAATACTATTGATTACCAGACGTGATTAATTGTAATGGAACTGTGGCCTGAGAAATGGTGGTAAGTTCGCGGCCATCTAAAGCATGAGCAGTAAGGACAGGAGAGAGAGATTGAAAAGAAATGCCCTTCTTCAAAGCCCAAGAAAAATCTATAAAATTCCCCTCAGCTCCTGAATCGATGAGAGCAGAGAGTTGATGAACTGCACCTTCATAAGTGACTGAGACTGGAATCATAGAGCGCGAACCAGTAGACGGGGTGGTGGAAGTAGCGCTCGCCAGTACCCCCTTGCTTACTAGCGAGCGTTGGCTTTTGCCGGACAGGAAGAAGCAAAATGTCCATGACGGCCGCAGTAGAGCCATAATCCTTTTGAAAGACGTTTCTGTTTCTCCTCTGCAGAAAACCGGTACCGGCCCAACTGCATAGGTTCCGGAGCGGATGAGGGAACGGGAGTATCGGACCCAGAAAAGGCAGATACAGGGTTTACAAAAGGCAAGAATGTAGAAGCCCGAGCTCTCCGACGAAGATTCCCGGTAGTGGAATTAACCACTTAAGACATAACACAACAGAAGGCCTGATGATCAAACCAGTGTCCTGACAATTTCGTGCATACGCAACACATTCAAAAGATAAAAAGAAATGCTCATCATCATCATCTTTTTCATCAAATTTAGGAATCAACTTCATATTACCCACAAGATCAAATTTACAAAAAGCATGTTCATGCTCCCCACCACCCTTAATTGCAAGCTTACAATCCCAGAGGAGAACTGGCCCCCGATTGAGCCTGGATTCTCCCAAGGTTTTTTCTCCATTCTGTCACCGATGGAGTTTTGGTTCTTTGCTGCTGTCGCCTCTGGCTTGCTTAGTTGGGAAACCTCATTTACAGCGATATTGTTGACTTGATTGCACAGATACTATTTAAACTGAACTGAGCTGAAGGATGACATCACTGAATTCAATAATGAACTGCCTTTAACTGTCATTTTGCATTATTGATACACTGTTTTCCTAATTAATGTTGTTCAGTTACTTTGATGCAATCTTATTTGTTTAAAGCGCTATATAAATAAAGGTGACTTGACTTTACCTTATTAAATCCAACCGATAGCATTTTAGTTCGAGCTGTTGTTGCTGAAACTGGACTATACATAACTCAATGTTATTGACTCTAAAACTCTACATTCAGTTAACCTGGCCTTTATTACAGTTTTAATTTAGTTATCTTTTAGATGCTTATCTTGACTCATCAAATTGATTTCATAATGACTAGTTAGTTATAGAAGCTGATCCTTAGTCAAATTATTCCATAAATCTTCAGATGGAACACCAACAAATTCCCCAACCTTTGAGGACATGATGAATTATATTTATACACTCTAAACCAGCGTTTGCTGTAGAAACCGATTAACGAGTTACCACTACAAAACACAAAAACTGCTTTCGCCGCACAACCCCCCCCCCCAAACAAACTAAAAACAACAAAAAAAAAGGATCGGAGCATCCCATTAAGGATACCCCAATAAACCTAAACAGGAAAGAGCATAGTCCCAAAATTTCCTCAAGTGGACATATAGTAGCCTACTTAGCAAACTCCCACAAATCAACGAGGAGAAAACCAATTCAAGCCAATCACAATCCTCCAGAAGATTTTTAAACTTAGTCAACAAATAATGTTTGCAAATAATTATTTAACAAAATAATCCTTAAATGAACAAAAATAACTATTTAAATAAAGTATTTAAATTTTTCAGACGAGCCCCCACATTTGTGACGACCAGCTCAAAGCTGTGACAAATGAAAGGAAGACATGCAGTCGGTAATGTTGCAACAAAATATTTATTAACAAAAGAAAAGAAAAATAACTACCATTTCTGTCTGACCTAAGATGTTATAGAGTCAGACAGAATAATTCTCACAACTCATAACAAAATCCAAATAAACATCCCTAAATACAAAACAATCTGGGGCAAACTAGCAACACCCACACTAACAAAGCCAACATTTTTATAGAGGGAAGAACAAGTGATCATTCTCTTGATGAGTCTCACTAGCAACACCCACTGGCTGGCCGTAGCAGGAAGAGCAGGAGACTCGTCAAATAGCATAATTGCATGCTCTCTGTTTTTTCTGTTCTCAGTGTTTCTTTGTCTGGACAGAGCACTGTTCACACGCTGTGTGATATCATTTTTTCGGTATTGGATCATTTTAATATGATCCAATACAAATATAAGTACAGGAGTGCAGTATTGGGCCCAATATCGGTGCATTCCAAGTTACATGTGTAACAAAGGTGCTCCCTTTAAATTATAGTTCACATGACCTTGTGTCAGTAGTTGACTCTTTTGGGAATAGAGTCCAGTACTGGCTCAAAACAACACCAATGGTGTACAACAATAGTGCTCGATCCTTTTCCTAAAGATCTACCTTCCTGAAAAGCTCTGCTCCAACACCTAATCCAACGCACATGAACCAGTGAATTAAGAACTTCACAAACTCATGTTAATTGATGACATTTCTGCTGAAGTAGGTTTGCAAGTGAACTCTTTGACTAGGCACCACTGTTGTACACCCTTGATTTATTTGAGTGCTCATTTCTCTAAACCGCCTTCTATAAGGTGGTGTTGCTTTGCATTCAGAGTTTGTTATAAGACAGCCACTTCAAAATAGGGGCTGGAAACAGACTTACAGCAACCAATAATAAGTAAAATGACTAGGGTGTTTAATTCTCTTATAGTGTGAATATATGAATCCCTGGGCCAGCAAAACACAGACTGAAAGGAGAATACACAGAGATTCATTGGTCTAGGACCACCAGGCTAACCATAGATAAATCTAAAAACTGTGGACCCTGTAGTGTGAGCATGAAGCAAGTAGAGCATATGCCACATATTGCCTAATCCAGGGAGTTGAAAACTTGCAGGGCTTGGGCTATCATATCATGTAGTAAGCGCGATATGGAGGTGTTGCAGCGGCCATTTTTTTTATTTTTTTTGCTCATACATATAAAAGTAATAATTAATTTGAAATGGTAAAACAGTGGTTACCAACCTTATTAAGCCCAAAATCCCTGACCTTGGCCTTTATGAAAGACAAGATCTACCTAATGAAGAGCTGATAGAAAAAGTTTTAAGGCCTTTTATTTAGTATTTTATTTAGTAATGCACCTATCATGATTTTCCATGGCTGATTCAGATTAAGATTTTTGAAAATGTTTAATTTAAAATTAGAAGGAACCACTGCACTTTAATCATGATCGAAACAAAATGCTACAGACATTGCATAAGCAGTTGTTTTTAATTTGAATGAGATTGTATAATTTCAAGATTTAAAGAAGAAAACAGAATGGTCTGACTTTATCCAAGTGAAATTATGATGTATAAATAAACAAATTCACTCTCTGACAGCAGGTGGTGCATATAAATTCAGCAGTGATAGAGCGTTTCCTTGGTTAATGCTGTAAACTAAGCAACGCTGTGCTTATAAATACTACTTAATATGGAGGTAAGAATAAAATAAAATGCCATTGCCATAAAAACTTTTCTGAAGACAGTCAGATCCCTTCAGTGAAACATTCATATAATCCCTAAACCCCAATTCAGTATTTATGTATTCTTCTGATATTTCATACATCAAAAACAGTGACGTTGCTCTGCCTGCTAAGACGCAAGCATGATGTATTTGTTTCTTTATCACTGTCCCAGTAGCTCCCAAAAATAACAGGAAAAAAACTATATAATAATAATAATAATAACTTTTACAAAAAATTGAGAAATGTAATGTATTTTTGTATTCAGTCCATTAAAATATAGTAAATATTATCACAATGCTTCCATTCTTATTTTTGATGAACTTCATGTGACCAAAAATCATAGAGATGAATAAATAATAAAACTCACTGTAGTTTCTCCAGTTTAAATTGTTGATCCTGCAGTAGATCAGACAGCAGCTTCACTCCTGAATCCCCTATTTCATTATAGCTCAGACTCAGTTCTCTTAGGTGTGAGGGGTTTGATTTCAAAGCTGAAGCCAGAGCAGCACAATCTTTCTCTGTAATACCACAACTCCAAAGACTGCGGGGGTGGGGGGGGTGGGGGTGAAATACAGGCACAACATGGTATACATGAGGGAGGTATACATGTTTCAAATAATCAGCAAAATAATTAGTGAGTGTATGCGCAATGTTGTGTGCATTTGTGTGTAAGACAGATTTTTTGCATGTATGTGTATTTGTGTGTGGTTTCTATATAATTGTTTAATATTTGTAATATATAAAATACACACTGCAGAAAAAAAATAGGAAAAACAAAAACAGCAAAAAGTTAAATAACTGTATAATCTTAACCTGGGATCAGTGAGATTTGTATGTAATGGTTCCATTTATTTGATAACATAGTAATACCACTCACTCAAGTTTCATCAGTTTACAGCGTGGACCCTCCAGCAGATTAGACAACTGCTTCACTCCTGATTGTCCTAGTTCATTCTTTTGCAGAATGAGTTCTCTTAAGTGTGAGGGGTTTAATCTCAGAGCTGAAGCCAGAGCAGCACAGCCTTCCTCTCCAATACTGCAGCTAAACAAACTAGTAGCACAAAAGCATTTTTTATTATTTCCCTTTAATATTTTCCACAGTGAAAAAAAGTTGTCATAACATAATATTGCACTATAAACATAACAAGTTGTTTTATTTTATAAGAAAGCACAAAAATATCACACTGTACATAGATACATGACAAATTACGTCTAAGAACTCTGTGTTTATTAGGTTGAAAATAATATGAATGTTTAACACTTTCACTTTTAAGTTTAATAAGCTCTAACAGGGAACCTAGTCTGAGCTTTTTTTAATACATTTATTTTGTCTTTTTCATTTTATTTCATGGTTTTTATACTTTTCTCTGTGTTAATGCAAACAACATTCTTTTTCAAAAGTGTGTATTTTTGTTTGAATTTTAATATTTCGCACACCAGAGCTGGCACCAACATAGCACTGATGAGGGGGCGGCTGAGGCGATGAAAGGGGGCAATGACATAGCACAAAGTAAAGAAAAACAAATTTATAATAAAAAATCCTTTTGTGGCCCATTCACGTATTTGTCGGACCGTAATAACAAACCTGCCCACTACTACAACTATTATTCGAATACAGAGTTCAAACAGATTTGAATTTCTTTGAACTTAAGCGCCGTGTTTTAGAATGATTTATTTTGCACAAGAAGTTTATATAAAGACCTGAGACGAGAGTGCAGTATTCAAGATGTCGATTAGTGCATTTACATTGAAATACAATGGAAAAGTACAACAGTCAAATGAAAAAATGCATTCTGTCACAAATCGGTCAGGCTCTTCACCCAGCCAATCACAGCGGACCCCCTCACCTGAGTACTGATCACCCGCACCTTTTCACAATTCAGTCACCAATTCACCACCACATTTAAGCACACACCTCAGTCTGCACTTTGTTTGATCTCGTGGCTACATTGTGAAAAATCCTGTCATAGTTTCCTGCATTGACTCCTTTAACTTACCCCTTGATTTACCTTTTCACCAGGGAGAATCTCCTTTACTCCATGTGACTCCAGCATTCCTCCAGCGAGCTCATCATCCAAGTATTCCTCTCCAATGTCTTCTCTGAGGTGTGTGCAACCTTTCAGCCACCCTGGTCACTTCCCATTCACTGTAAGAAGAATACTATCGTCAATCTATTTCTCCTATACCTACATCCAACGCACCAAAGGATTCACTCACCTGCATCTCTCCTACTGCCATGATCTCTATCTGTTTCAATAAAATCCTGCATTATACTAATATTCTATTATAGAGTATGTTTGTTACAGATGATCGGACTGAAGCAGATGATGAGCGAGCTGGATCCATTTCAGGAGCTAGTGGATTCGCTACGGCGAGTATTTCATCCTCCAACAACTCATCCAGTTTCTCCGGCACAGGCTCATCCACCACAACACTCCACTCCTGGTTCTTCCTCCCCGATTGTGTACTCAAGCCCGGTCATCAGACCAGCACCCTACTCAGGCTCGGCGGAGGAATGCAACATATTTATGCTTCAATGCTCTCTCGCCATCGAGACACAACCCCAACTATATCCCACAGAGCAGTCTAAAATTGCATTCATTATATCGTCCCTCACAGGACCCTCGGAGGGCCGAGATGATTTGGACACAAGCTGGTCCAGCAACCCAGTCTGTTGAGAACTTCATCGCGCACTTATTTGGTATTATGGAGGTATTTGGTACTACCAAGGGCGACTCGTTGATTGTTGAGCAACTTTACAACCTTAAATATGGCAGAATGACCATACATCAAGTATTACCTACAGTTCAGAACCCTTGCTGTGACCAGCGGTTGCTGCCAGCTCCAATTACTGACCACCATCACAGAAACCGTCTATGAAGTAGTCACCATCATGGGAAGACTTAAATTTAAAGGAATTAAATTTGCGGCATGTCTGTTATAGTGTGGGTCCTGTACAGCTGACTCTAGGTCTGTTACACACTGAATTCATCAACTTCCTAGTTCTAGAGCACAATCACAGCACAATTCCATCATCTCCTGGTCGACAGATGAAATCATCCGGTGGGGTGACCAGTGTTTTCCATCATGCTTCCCCAATCGTCCATCTCCGCCGGAACCACCTCCGGAGATCCTGCCCCTTAACACCACCTCCATAGAGAGTCCCCTTTAAAAATGTTCAGTGGATATCCCCTCCTGCTACAAAGAATTCCACAATGTTTTCTGCTCTCACAAAGCCTCACAACTACCTCCTCACCATCCCTGGGATTTTGCGATTGATCTGTGTGACGAGTGGGGCGGGGCCGAGGGATGTGGGAACACGAGCGAGGCCGGTGGAGTGATTGGGAAATCAGCGACACCTGCGACCCACCACCGGTCTCGAGTCCCACAGAGGAGATGGAAGGATATAAAACTGGAGCGACGACAGTGAAGGACGAGAGAGGACCAGGCCTGGGTTTTATTTTATGTTTTGGTTTTACTTTGTGCGCATCAGTCGTCCGTGAGGGGCTGATGCGCTGTTTTGTGTTTATTTTGTGATTATTAAAGTTTCATTTGATTGTCCGCCGGTTCCCGCCTCCTTCTTCCCGATGATTGTGGAGTTTTTATTATTACAGTGGTGCCGAAGCCCGGGAGAAGGAGGGACGCACTGCTGAAGATCCCTCGCCGCTGTGGTGAATCCGCGGTGCCATCGAGCAGGCGAGGAGGATGCCGCCATGGACGCTCGAGGCAAGCTCGCTGCCGGCCGCCCGCGGTGTGGAGGGGCGGCTGCCGTCCGTGAGGGAGCGGAGGAGTCGGCGCCGTTCGCCAGAGAGCCGGAGCCTGCTGCATCCGTGAAAGTATCCGGAGGAGCTGGGAACGGGGGACTCCTGCCAGCTGCCCAAAACCGGAGGAGCCGTCGCCATCCACCGGGGGGCGGAGGAGTGTCCTGCCCGCCTCCGAGGGCCGTCCAGTGCCACCGCCAGGCACCGCGGAGGAGATCACCCAAGCTTCACCAAATTTCCATATTTTCATTTTCATTTGTTAAATTATGTCACCTTCAGACATCAATCAAGTAAAGTTTCCAAGTAAAGTTTTAGTATATACATTTATACAGTTTGTGTGCGTAGAACTGCTACTCTCTGGATTATTCATTTATTTTATTTTAATTATTTTTGTTTGGTTATTTTCTGCACCATCCTGAGTAAACTTTAGAGCAGTGCCTATCAAACCTGCCAAAGGGAACCACCACTACTGCACATTTTGGATGTCTTCGTTATCAGACACACACATTTCAGGTCTTGTAGTCTGTACTGTTGAACAAATGATTTAAATCAGGCAAGTTAAATAAAGGAGGCATCCAAATTGAGCAGTACTGATGTGTCCCAAGGAAAAGTTTAAAAAGCACTGCTCAAGAGCACAGGTTACCGATGTTGATCCTCAAGTCATTATGTTGAATCAGTTGTGTTTATTCAGTGAGACATCAGCACTGTGTACTGTTTTATGCATTGCACTGGTGCTACACAATTGGCTGATAATAGATATTCCCGATAGTAGGTGTGCAGGTATTTCTTACAAAGAGCTCAGTGAAATTATATTGTGTATCTATATATGTAAGTTACTTACAAGTACTTGCAAGTGTTAAATGAACATTTAATTGATCACATAGTTAATTAAAAAAATGAATAATTGAAAACGTACTCGGTTACTAATGTAACCTCGGTTCCCTGAAATACGGGAACGAGTAATGCGTCGAAGACGCTTATGGGAAAAAACTCCTTTTTTCTCCTGAACTGAAGCCTTATTCAATCACGCAGTGAAAATGCACGGCCATTGGTTCGTGCAGTGTTATTAAAACAAACCAATGGCTCGGCAGCGGTGCTGCACGAACCTATGGCAGCAAAGCCCGCCAAAATGGGCGGAGAATCTGGCTACATATTGGCCGCTTCGCCACAGGAATTCAGGTTACTTCGACTGAAGTGACGACTGAGTCGTGCAGCCTTTTAGCATGGCAAGGAACGCAGTACTCGTTCCCGCATTTCAGGGAACCGAGGTTACGTTATTAACCGAGTACGTTCCCTTTCAATACTTCACTCGTACTGCGTCGAAGACACTTATGGGAACCCAGTTCAATCACGCCATGCTAAGAAGGGGGGACGACCAACGCAATCATACTTGATCTGTAATACCAAGATATGACAATAGCAACTAGGAGCAGAATAAGCTCAATGAGGTTACGTCTGGCCTAGCCTGATCATTCCGTGTTCATATCGCCTCAGTACCAAAGGGACCGAGTGCATACGAGCAGAGTTTGAGTCTTGGGCAAAGAATGGCCAAGAGCATGCAAATGAGGAACAAAAAGGTGACCTTTACACAGAAAGTACCCTAACATGAAGTGCCGGGATGTCTAGATTATAAAATCTTGCTAATGTGGACGGCGAGTTCCAACCAGCCGCCGCACAAATTTCTGCGATAGTCACACCACTAGACCATGCCCAGGACGAAGACACTGCTCTCGTTGAATGGGCTCTTACTCCAATTGGGCTTTGCAGGCCCAAAGAAGAGTAGGCTAGCTGGATTGCATCCACAATCCACTTTTAAAGCCTTTGCTTTGAGACCGGTAACTCTCTGGCGCGGTTTCCAAAGCATATGAAGAGCTGCTCTGATCGCCTTATCGGCGCAGAACGCTATGTAGACTTTTAGAGCCCTCACTGGGCAAAGCAGATTCAGCTCTCGATTGTCCTCTGTGTTTTGTATTGCAGAGAGAGTGACCACTTGTGCTCTGAAAGGAGGGGAGAGCACCTTTGGTACATAGCCATGCCTTGGTTTCAGGACGACCTTCGAGTCATTAGGCCCGAATGCGGGAAGAGAGATAATACTAAATGCATGTTATTTTTTATTTAGTACTGTCCTGAGTAAGAGATTGTACATAAAAGATGTTTACATTTAGTTTGGGACTCTTGGTTCTTAATACTGTGTCTGGTTACCTGGATGATCCACAAACTGTCTTTCTGTTTTGTGATGGTTGTGCATGAGTCCCGTTGTTTGTTCTGAACAGTTAAACTGAAAACTGTTCTTCAGAAAAATCTTTAAAGTCCTGCATATTCTTTGGTTTTCCAGCATCTTTGCATATTTGAAACCTTTCCAGCAGTGATTGTATGAATTTGAGACACATATTTTCACACTGAGGACAATTGAGGCACTCAAACACAACTACAAACATTCATTGATGCTCCAGAAGGAAACAAGATGCATTAAGAGTTGCATTTGAAAACTTGTGAAAACTTTTGTTTCCCGGAACACAAATTAAGTACAATTTACCTTGATCTACAAATGCAGCTCTTATTGCATCTTGTTTCCTTCTGGAGCATCAGTGAATGTTTGAACCTTTATTGATAGTTGTGTTTGAGTGCCTCAATTGTCCTCAGTGTGAAAAGATGTATCTCAAAATCATACAATTACTGCTGGAAAGGGTTCAAATATGCAAAGAGGCTGGAAAACTGAAGAATCTGCAGGACCTTAAAGATTTTTCTGAAGACCAGTTCTCAGTTTAACTGTTCAGAACAAACAAGGGACTCATGCACAACCATCACAAAACAGAAAGACAGTCGTGGATCATCCAGGTAACCACACATAGTATTAAGAACCAAGGGTTCCCAAACTTTTGAATGGGGTTATTTTAATAACTTCAGCAATTTTTTTTGTCTTGTGGACTAAATGTAAACATATTTTATGTACAATATCTTACCCAGGACAGTACTAAATAAAAAATAACATGCATTTACTATGATCTCTTTTATTTTTTTGAGCATTATTCACATTTGCACAGATTCTGCAAGGGGTGCCCAAATTTTGAGCCCTACTATTGTTGAGCTTTTGTTTGCCATATTTGATGTGCTCTGTGTATTTGCACTGATCAGTGTTCACATGTAAATAAAAGTCTAAACGAAATCCTGTCTTTTTAGAAGATTTGTATAAAACTACTCAATGGTCTGGGACACAATATCTTAAGCTGTGAAATTGTCATGCAATTGTCATGAAATGTGAAAAAATATAGGGCTGGTCTTGACTTTATTAGTCAATATTCAGTAAATATATAAATTCAAGCTGGGGAGAACTGGGGAAGCTTGGTTTATGGGACCTGAAGAGCAAAAAATGCACCTCTTTTCTCTGTTTGCAGCTGTGTTTTATGTGGGTTTCATATGAAAGGTGGTTAGACATTAGTCAGCATAGTTGTCATTTTTATTTTATTTTTTGAAAATGAGGCTGTGAGGTGGCAGATTCAAAGTCTTTATAACTCCACATATGATGTATAAAGAACCTACATGTAATGTCCATGAAAAATCCATGACTAATTGTTTAGTTGTAAGTCTGGTACCCCAACTCTAAAAAACTTTGGGGTATTGGAACTTTTGGCCCTGGCCTTTGCATTTTATAGAACTATTTTCAGCATTTTAACTAAAAACACATTAACACACATCTGACAACTTAGTACGTGTATAAGACTCTTACATTAATGTTTTCAGTTTACATTGAGGATTCTTCAGTCCATCAGAGAGCAGATTTACTCCTGAATCTTGCAAATTATTGTTACTCAGGTTCAGCTCTCTCAGGCTTGAAGGGTTTGAGCTGAGAGCTGAGGCCAGTGCTGAACAGCTTTCATATGTGAGATTACAGCAACTCAGACTAGGAAAGAAATGATAAATACCATGACAAATTAAAAGAAACAGTAGAGATGTACACGCACAATATAGTTAAATGTGTGTGGCTACCCACTTGTAAATAAATTATTTGAGTATTCTAATAATTCAGTTTTTTTATTTGAAGCTATTGAAACACCTCCAGTTTGGCCAGAGTCTGAAGCATGAATGTAAACAAATCAGTTCAACTGGCAATATTGTGCCTAGTTCACACTACAGGATTTTAAGTTAACGAGCTCGCCAACAAGTTGGGCTGTGATCTGGCGAAAATCAGTGGGTGATCAGCACTCTGCATTCTTTATGTGTGAACTACTCAAGGATGCATCAAAGAGGCTCACTGACGCTTCGTCGACGCCCCGCTGATGCCAAACGAATATCTAGCATGTTAAATATCTGGACCAGTTGGCCGACTCGACATCACATTGACATCTACAGCCAATGAGAGAGCAGGGCATGGATTGAGGTCAAAGGAAGAAAAACAGCAGCAGCAACATGTCTTTAAGAAAAGTTTTGAGATAATAAATGGAGCCAATTTTTTTCAGAAGAGATAATCACACAAACAGCTTGCAGCACTATTTTCTTTGCGATGTCCATTTTCAAATAAACAATTTCTGTTTCTCTTGTTGTTTTTGCATCACTCTTGTTCCACTTCTTTTTCACGAGAAAACGTGGTTTGGGGACAATGTAGAGTTGTTGTGTGACAGAGTTGTTGTTAGCGCGTGTAATTTGTGACACCCTGCTGTGGATCGTTTATGTTGTGTCACGTAGGCTGAACACCAATACGACTTAATGTAGTCTCAACAGCACAGCGGTCTGCCAACATTTAAAGTTGTGTAGTCTGAACTAGGCTTTAGATATCATAAAAGAGTAGGGGTGCAACCCCAGTTTCCTGGCCAAATTGCCCCCTTGGCCTTTGTCAATCATTGCCTCCTAATAATCCCCAAAACCACTTGATTGTCTCTCTCTCCTCTCCACCTGTAGCTGGTGTGTGGTGAGTGCACAGGCGCCATTGTCCTGTGGCTGCCTTCACATCATCCAATTGGATGCTGCACACTGGTGGTGGTTGAGGAGAGACCACCCACATGATTGTAAAGCGCTTTGGGTGTACAACAATGCACAATAAATCGCTATATAAATGCATCATTCATTCATTCATTCATCCCCTTCAGGTCATCTTGTGGCACTTTTCAGAGTGCCTGGAGTTCGCCTTGTGTGCTGGTACCGAAATCTGACGGGTCATTCCGTTTTTGTACAGATTATAGAAAGATCAATGCTGTTACAAAACCTGACTCATTTCCACTCCCAAGGATTGACGATTGCATCGATAAGGTCGGCCCAGCGAAGTTTGTAACAAAACTTGATCTTCTAAAAGGATATTGGCAAGTGCCATTAATGCCGCGAGCTGCTGAAATATCTGCCTTTGTAACGCCTGACTTTTTTGGTCAATATTCTGTAATGGCGTTTGGCATGCGAAATGCCCCCTCAACTTTTCAACGCCTAATGCGTTTAGTGTTCAGAAACGTGGCTCGGAGATGGTACTCTCTGATGCGCTGTCCAGAGCAGTTGGTCCTGAAAAGGCCATTTGTAAGTAGATGAGACAAAATAAATTTGTCTCTTTCTTTGGTGGGGAGAAATGTAACGTTGTTTAATGTAATGATTTTGATGAATGATGTTATTTTTCCGTTGTATTATGTATGTGGTTTTTGTTGTGGTTCTCTCTCTCTCTCTCTTTTTCTTTTAGCGGCGCTTGTTAGAGCGAGTAAAGGTGCACGGCATTATGATGACGTCAGAAGTGGCATGGCTGCTTTGATTTAAGCGTGTTTGGATGTTTCCTCCACGAGCTCTCCTCTCTCCCGGCTTTGTGGTGTACTTTAAGTTTTCTTCTAAGCCTTGTACCATCGGTGCTATTTGAAGCCTTGCTTGTGTTCATAATGTGAAAATTGTTGAATCAACTGTGTAACAAAAGGAGACGTATGTATGGAGGTGGGTGCTTTTGTTTTGTTTTTGCTCCGTTTTCTCCTGTTTTGAGGTTAGCAGGGAGGTAAGACTATGTTGTTTATTTTGCTCTTTATTTTGAGAAGGAAAGAGGTGTAATGCGGTAGATAGTTTGAGTTTGATTTATTATTTTGGCTTTTCCCCCTCCTGAGGTAATTAGCTTATTCTTTTGGTTGTCTCCTAAGTTTATGTAATTAATAAATCCTTTCCTTATTATACTTCTTGGTTTCGATGGCTTATTAGATCATTTAATTAATGAAGCGGGAGATGAGACTCCGGGCATCTTATTAGGGCGGGGTTAAGGTGCTCTATGATTGAAATAAATCCCCGTGTGTTTAGTTGAATTGTGCGGGTCGAAAATTGGCTGTGGTGGTGCAGCTTTTGTCGGACCTCGTAACAATATTACTTTTTCAATCCTCACTGAGCCCCAAGAGATTGATATATTATAAACATCTCAACGACCACTCCATTAGGCCAGAGTGCGAGATCAGACCATCAAGCAAAAAAGTTTCCCTTATCTCTTTAACACGTATGCCTCTATGTGGTGACTATAGCAGCTTTTAATTTGCCTCTGGATATAGTACCCTGAAATAGATTGGCCTAGTATCCCTGCAACACCTGTGACCCTCCTTGGGGTAGTTGCTGTGCAGATATAAGGCAGATTCTATGTTCTACACAGCCCCACTGGCCTGACCTGCAACAGTATATGCAATAAGCTGTGAGGAGGTAAAACAGAGGAGACTCATTCAACATCCACCTTGACTCCATTCACCTACTATTCCATGGTCAAATCCACTGTGCTGCACCTCCAAGAAAAGAGTCAAGCAAGAGCTTTGTTCCTGTCACAGTGAGTGCATTCGGCTCCCTCAAGAGTTGAACACACTCACTCTACTCTCATTGGCAAGACAGAAGACTTCATAGAAGATGTGGTGCTGGGGAGAGATGATAAAGGGAGATGTTTGAGAAAGGAAATTCCCTTGTCATCTCGTCTGCTGTGTAGTTTCAGCAGATGCAGGACCTGAACCACAAATTGCAGACACTTGACTCTCATCCCTCGAGAAGAGTGATTGTGGATCATGGAGCTCGTTCACCGCGACAGATCACATTACACACATCCGGCTCCCTTAAAAGCTGAATGGTCTGCTCCCATAATGCAAAGCTTGTGTGCACACTCTGAACTAGCATGAGCTTACAGTCACACATATTCATGCAGTGTGCGCATGTCAGAAGAGTAAATCCGGTCAGAAGCTTGTGACATGTAAACGTGCACATCAACCTGATCACTTTATTCAGTGTTCATATAAACACTACATTCGGATTCGTCAATCAGAATGAATTCAATCTGATGGAAGCAAAAAGTAAGCAAAAAGTGTCCATGTAAACACACCTATTGTTACAAACTATGTCTTCACATGGACACACAGAGTGGCTTCCTGAAGACAAATAATGGACATAATTCCATGACATAGGTGACCTTTTATGTTATTGCTGTCCTT
Source organism: Carassius carassius (assembly GCF_963082965.1). Taxonomy (NCBI): domain Eukaryota; kingdom Metazoa; phylum Chordata; class Actinopteri; order Cypriniformes; family Cyprinidae; genus Carassius; species Carassius carassius. The sequence continues at coordinate 2,403,853 of NC_081800.1, read as the reverse complement.
CATTTGTCCTATCATTTGACTGCTGTCAGTTAATTTGGTGTGTTTACACACATGCTTCAGACACCAGTCACACTAAAGGTGTTCCCATAACGTCAAATACCATAATTCAATATTGAAGTTCCACTTTAAAGGGAACTGTGTGCTTCTTGCTTTGTTTCAACAGTTTGGGAAGGGCCCTTGTCTGTTCCAGCATGACAGTGTCCCTTTGCATAAAGCAAGGCCTGCACAGAAATGGTCAATACTCACTCAGCTTTTCTGCATCTTTTGATCACTGGGAGCAGTCTCAGAAGGCATTCTACTGATTGTTCATATTTATTCAGTTTAAACTCATCCAGCTCCTTGTCAGAGTTAAGTATCACAAACACCAGAGCTGACCACTGTGCAGGAGAGAGGCTCTGTCCTGAGAGACGATTTATACCTCTTTTGCTCAGGTATGACTGAATTTCTTGCAACAATGACTGATCATTCAGTTCATTAAGACAGTGGAACAAGTTGATGGATTTCTCTGGAATAAGATTGTCCCTGATCTTTGTCTTAATGTAATCAGCTACTTGTTTGTTGTTTGAGCCGCTATCTGTCTGCGTAAATAGGTCTTGTAAGAGCAAATGATTGGACTTCAATGAGAGACCCAGAAGGAATCTGAGGTAGAGGTCCAGGTTCCCATTCTTACTCTGTAAGGCCCTGTCCACTTCCATCTTCAGTAAATCAGTTATTGTTAACTTTTGTTCTTTGTCTTCAACTAAATGAATAAATTTGAATAACGCAGCAAGGAACTCCTGAATGCTCAGATGCAAGAAGCTGAAAACCCTCCCCAGGTAAAGTTCAAATTCCTCTCTGAAGATCTGTGTACAAACTCCTGAGTACACTGATGCTTCTTCGACAGAAATATCACAGTCTTTTAGATCCTTCTCATAAAAGATCAGTTTCCCATTTTCCAGTTGTTGATAAGCCAGCTTTCCCAGTGACAGAATACTGTTTTTAGCCTTATAAGGATCTACATCATATTTCCCATCATACTTCTGGGTCTTCAGTTTGACCTGAAAGATCAGGAAGTGAGTGAACATTTGAGTGAGAGTCTTGGGGATTTCTGCACTCTCTGCTTCACACAACATTCTTTGTAGAACAGTAGCTGAAATCCAGCAGAACACTGGGATGTGACACATGATCTACAGACATCTTGAAGACTTCACATGTGAGATGATTCGATTGGCTAGACTTTGATCACTTATTCTCTTCTTGAAATACTCATCCTTCTGAGGGTCATTGAACCCTCGTACCTCTGTGACCTGGTCAACACACTCAGGAGGGATCTGACTGGCTGCTGCTGGTCGGGAGGTGATCCAGAGGAGAGCAGAAGGAAGCAGATTCCCCTTAATAAGGTTGGTCAGCAGCACATCCACTGAGGCTGATTTTCTTACATCATATAATATCTCATTGTTTTGGAAATCTAGTGGAAGACGACACTCATCCAGACCATCAAAAACAAAAATGACTTTGTAGTCAGCAAGACCTAATGGTCTTAGTTTTTTTGTAAAAAAACTTTTAAGGATCTCCATCAGACTGTACTCTTGATTGTTCATTAAATTGAGCTCTCTGAAAGGAAGTGGAAATATATAATGAACATCCTGGTTGGCTTTTCCTTCTGCCCAATCCAGAATGAACTTCTGCACAGAGACTGTTTTTCCAATTCCAGCAATTCCCTTAGTCAACACAGTTCTGATGTTAATGTCTTGTTTAGGTAAGGTTTTAAAGATGTCATTGCAGTTGATTGGTGTTTCCTGTGTCACTGCTCTCCAGGATGCTGTCTCAATCTGTCTCACCTCATGTTCTTTATTGACATCGCCGACCCCTCCTTCTGTGATGTAGAGCTCTGTGTAAATCTCATTCAGAAGTGTAGAGCTTCCTAAATTTGTGAATCCTTCATTAATTCTCTGACATTTATGCTTCAGTCCTAGTTTTAGTTCTTGTGGACACACAGATATTCCTGGTGATCAGAGAAAGTAAAAAATTATTCACATTAAGTTATTAATTACATTCAACAAGGAAAATTCAGTAACAATTTATATAAGGTTGTGTTTGTTAACATTAGTTAATGCATTAACTAGCCTGAACTACCAATGAATAATTAACTAATGAATTTCCTTAAAGAAGAAATTTATTAATTAATGACTCATTTATTAAAACTTGCCACCACCTACTGAGTTTTAGATTCATATTTCAAATGTATTAATTTATTAGTAACTTTAAAATAATTAATTTATAATTGTAATTTTCGTTTCATATTTTCAAAATTTGTATTAAAAACATTAATCTCATAATATTATTTATGCATTTGTCATTGCAGTGTAAATGCATTCAAGCAAATTAAATTAAATCTAATAATTTAACATGAAAGATACTGAAAAATACTAAATCTAATAATGAAAAAAAATAAACTCAATGTTTATGGCGTTAAACATCATCCCGCAATGGAAAATTTGTGATGAATTACATAAATAACAGTTATTATCAGTATTTGGTTGTGTTGGAGAGTCGGACCCATATCAGGTCATATCATAATGAGAAATTATAAAACTTTTTGATAAAATTTATAAATTTAAATAAACAACAGTTTAATTTTGCTGATTATTATTATTATTATTTTTTCAGTTTGATTGATGTTTTTATTTACTTTTTTTTTTTTTTGCTTTATTTATTTTGTATTTTTGACAGCTTTATGAAAATGTACAGAAATGTGCCTAGGGTCAGGAGGTCAACATGCTCAGCATTTGTAATTATTTTTGGCGTTTAAACACTATTAGTTGTTATATTTTTCAGTATGCTGAATTGAACTGAGAAAAAAGAATTTTGCTCACACTGAAAAAAAAATATGCCAAGCGGAAATATAGATAAAGCAGCATTTTTATATAAAATCTTTCTTTCTTTCTTTCTTTCTTTCTTTCTTTCTTTCTTTCTTTCTTTCAAGGGGAAAAACACACTGGACTTTTTCTACACAACAGAAGAAAACTTAAGACTGCTTATATCAAAAAGTGCATGTATGATGTGACAGTCACCAAGACAATCACCACACATTCAAACCAGAATGCTGTGGATGACAGCAGAGGTTCGAGGGCTGCTAAAGACCAGAGTTATACATGGTCTGTATTAATTAGGCTGAGAATTATGTTATGGAGGTCAAGTGGAGTTCAGCTTACTTACTGTAACCTTGACAACTGGTGGCGATGTAATATTGTTTGTCTGAGTTTATGTGTATGAATGTGTATATGTGGGTTATTGTATGTAGGTGGGTTAATTTAGTTGTTTTTTTTAATTGTTTTGCTCCAATATAGAATCTAATAGTATGAAGCCAAAGAAATATGATCTCTAACATGTTACATAAACTACCAAAGAAAGGTCTTAAACTTGCCCATATAAATATATGCAGTCTTAGAAATAAAGTGAGTGATTTAACAGAAATACTACAAACAAATAATGTGCATGTCTTGGCAGTATCTGAAACTCATGTAGACTCTACATTCAATGATGCAACTTTAATGATTGATGGATATAGCATTTTTAGGAATGATAGGAATACATATGGAGGAGAAGTTGCTATCTATATTCAACATCATATACCTGTCCAAATGATGCCAGATTTAATGTATTCTGGTATTGAAATAATTTGGTTAAAAGTTAGTCTGAAACATCTTAAGCCATTACTCATAGGATGTTGTTATAGACCTCCTAATGCTAATAGTGAATATTTAGACAAGATATGTAAGATGTTAGATCATGCTAATAGTATGAATATAGAAACTTACTTAATGGGTGACTTCAACATAGATTGGAATTCTTCTGCCTGTCCTAAGAAAATCAAATTAATGAGCACAGCAATAGCATGCGGATTATCACAGGTAATTAATAAACCGACTAGAATATGTTTGAAAAATGGTACTCGATCTGTTTCCTGTATTGACCACATGTTTATAAATAGACTACAAGTTTGCTCAAATTGTGTATCAGTGCCAGTTGGTTTTAGCGACCACAATCTTATTGCAATTGTAAGAAAAACAAAAGTTCCTAAATCGGGTCCAAAAGTAATAATGAAAAGGTCATATAGAACAGGGGTTTTCAAACTGTGGGTCGCGACCCACTCGTGGGTCACGGAATGGAACAAGGTGGGTCGCACAAAGTCACTTGGCTGCAGCTAATTTTGCGTTTCAATGACACACAGACACTAACACAGTTCAGTCTAGGGCTGCACGAATGTGACGAGTGGGGCGGGGCCTAGTGCCATGGGAACAGAGCTAGGCCGGTGGAGTGATTGGGAAATGAGCAACACTCACCGGTCTCAAGAACCACGGAGGAGATCGGAAAGATACAAAAGAGGAGCGATGACAGTGAAGGACGAGAGAGGACCAGGCCTGGGTTTTATTTTGTGTTTGTTTTTTATTTGTGCACGGCAGTCATCCGAGAGGGGCTGTCGCGCTGTTTTGTGTTTATTTGGTTATTAAAACTTTGTTTGATTGTCCGCCGGTTCCCACCTCTTTCCACGAAGGAGTCATCGAGGCGGTGGGCTGGAGTGAGTTCGCCCCCCCCCCCCCCCCCGGCAACTCACTCCAGCCCACCACATCGAGCACCCTCGGCGGCAGACTCCTTCGCCCTGCTCGATGGCACTGCGGATTCACCCCAGCGGCGAAGGATCTTCGGCAGCGCGCCCCTCCTTCCTCCCTGGCTTCGGCACCAGTGTAAAACATTAAAATCTTCACAATCACAGGAAGAAGGAGGCGGGAACTGGGAACCCACTCATCACAACGATATAGCCCACCAACATTAATAATGAACTGCAATATCCTTAGTGTGATTTTCAAATTGCAATTAAGTCCGTGTGCGTTGCGTGTTTTGAAGGTCTCAGAGCAATGTCATTAAAAGGTTCAATCGGTCTTTTTTTACCTATTTCACAATTATTTTAATCTCCAAACTGTTTTAGATAGTTCTGCTTTGCTTCTTATGCTTTTCTAAAAAAGTGTTGGATTGTGCTCCGTTCTCGCCGACACACACGGAAGGATCATGAATGCAACAAAACACAGCAGCGCAGATCACACTTCACTGGAGTGAGCCTGCTTCACGTTTTTATGGACACTACATATTTTAACGCCAGTAAACAAAAATTAAAACTTGTAAATTTGTAGTGAAATTTTCAGTTGTACTCTAAAATAAAATGGTTATTTTTCTTAAATACTTAATTTCTGTCATAAAAATTTTAAGTAAGATTAGGTTTAAAGTAATTTCACTCGTTGTTTTTTTTTTTTTTTTAATATTTTGGTGGGTCGTGAAATATATTACACTTGTCTAGGTGGGTCGTGGAATGGAAAAGTTTGGGAACCACTGATATAGAAGATTCAATCATTTACAATATGAAGATGATGTTAGAAATACAAATTGGTCAGAGGTAATTCTACAAAAAGATCCAGAGAAGGCATTTCAGCTTTTTGATAAAACCTTGATGACTATTGTAGAAAATCATGCACCAATAAAAAAGTTTACTGTTCGAAATGTCAACACTCCGTGGTTGGATCAAGAATTAAAAGATCTTATGAAAGAGAGAGATTTAGCTAAACAAGCAGCAATTATATCCAAATTAAAATCGGACTGGCAAGTATATTGTAAACTTAGAAATTTTGTAACTAAGGTAAATAAGAAGAAAAAGAAATTGTACTATACTAAGAAAATTGTAGAAATAAAACATGATAGTAAACAATTATGGAATACACTAAATAATATATTAAGAGGAAATAATAAATCAACTCCATCTTACTTAGAATATGAGGGTGAATTTTTTACGAAACCAAGTGATATAGCGAATCATCTTAATGATTATTTCATAAATAAAATAAATAAACTTAAAAATAATACACAGCCATACAAGACAGATTTATCAAATATATTCATAAATAGAATGATGGAAGGTAAAACATGCAGCTTTAAATTTAAGAGTGTCAGTGGTTCTAAAGTGGAACTACTTTTGATGAATTGTAAAAACAAACCACCTGGTGTTGATTTCCTTGAACTGAAGTTGCTGAAGCCAATAGTCTCAATCATTGCTCCTATTATTGCTCATATAATTAATTTGTGTTTTACTGAGAATATATGTCTACAAGCATGGAAAATATGTAAAGTTGTGCCAATACCGAAAAATAAGAAAATGCCTTTCTCTGGGCCAAACAGTAGACCAATAAGTTTATTACCAATTCTGGGTAAAATAATGGAAAGAATTGTTTATGAACAGATTCAGTCTTATTTTATGAATAATGATTTAATCACAACATTTCAGCATGCATATAGAGAAAAACACTCAACAGCCACTGCTTTGACTCAGATGGTTGATGACTGGTACAAGGATATGGAGGAGAGGAAAATAATAGGTGTTGTAATGCTTGATTTCACTGCAGCATTTGATATAATTGACCACGACTTACTGTTAAAAAAACTGGAATATTATGGTTTTTCACGAACCGCATTATTATGGATGGAAAGTTATTTGTCAGACAGAAGACAATTAGTTTACTTTAATGGAAGCTTTTCAAAGGTAAGGGTCGTGGAACAGGGCGTGCCTCAGGGAAGTTGTCTTGGGCCGCTCCTCTACACAATCTTTACCAATGATCTTCCAATTGTTTTAGATAAAGCAAGCATTTCAATGTTTGCTGATGATTCCACTGTATATTTAGCAGGAACTGATATTGGTGATTTAAATATAAAACTACAAAGAGAACTACAGTTAGTGGTGAACTGGATAAGGAATAACAAATTGATTCTCAATGTATCTAAAACTACCTGTTTGGTGGTTGGAACTCCTTTTTCTTTATTTGCCAAACCAAAGCTTGAACTTAGCATAGAGCAAAATTCAGTTGAGCAAAAAGAAGAGGCTAAACTATTGGGAGTGATGATTGATAGTAGATTGTGTTGGGACAAACATGTACAGAAACTATTAACTAAAAAGGGCAACACCTTGGCTGTTATTAAAAGATGTGCAAAATATTTTACACCACAGATTGTTAAACAAGTACTTTATGCATTTTTTCACACCTTGATTACTGCTCTGTGGTTTGATCCAATACTTCATCGACTAATATAAAAATACTACAAGTTATCCAGAATAAAGCTGCATGTCTGGCTCTCTCATGTGGGTTTAGATCAAATGTTGACAAAATGCATGAAAGCCTCTCATGGTTTAAAGTTAAAAATAGATTGGTGTATTCACTAATGGTATTTTTATATAATGTTATAACAAACAAAACACCTTTTATTTTATATGAAAAATTATCCTTTAGTATAGATACACATTATTATCCAACGAGGCATGCAGTAGGAGGTAGTTTTACTTTACCAATAGTAAAAACCAAATCAATTCAACGTTCAGTAAGGTATAGAGCAATGTGTGAATGGAACTCTCTCCCAAATACTATTAAACAACAAAACACTTTGTATGGTTTCAAAAAATCACTTAAGAAATTTTTATCTTCAAAGAAACATATATACTTAATATTAATTAATTTAAGGATATAGTTACATTATTTTTTGATATCGATCTATTCGGAGCGGCACAATTTTTTGTTTTGTTTTTTGTTTTGTTTTATTGTTTAATTGTTATTTTGGGATCAATGGTATTAACTGTATAATATGTATTTTCAATGTAGTGTAATGTCTTGTATGTATGGTGTGTCATAAATTGTATTGTCACATGGTAGATTATAGGACCCCAGGAAGAATAGCTTTTAGCTTATGCTGAAGCTAATGGGGATCCAAATAAAACAAACAAACAAAGTTGAAGCATTCAGATCAGGAGATAATGCTGCCCTTAAAACAGCAAGAGCCACTCTTTCCTGTGGCATCAAAAATGCAAAACGGTCATATGCTAAAAAAAATCACCACTCACTTCACAGACAGCAGAAACGCACAGAGCCTGTGGCAAGCCATTCAGAACCTTAACCGACTACAAGCACCTGCCACAGGCCTGTGCTGCACAGCTGATAGATGTCCTAACAGATATCTTCAACACCTCACTGAGCCACAAATCCACAGCAATCACCAAATAAATTGCCTGTGTCCTGTATCCTGTGTCTTACATTTTTGGTATAGATATAATTATGTTGTAGACACACTAATCAAAGTACACATTTTTTAGAATTTTTTTGTCCATTTGCTTTCCCTCATGCTTTACAAATCTTGCTTGTGTAACATGTATATACAGGTGCATCTCAATAAATTAGAATGTCCTGGAAAAGTTTGCTTATTTCAGTAATTCAACTCAAATTGTGAAACTTAAATTTAGTGATCACAGACTGAGGTAAAGTCTTTGGTTCTTTTAATTGTGATGATTTTGGCTCACATTTAACAAAAACCCACCAACCCATCTCAACAAATTAGAAAATGGTGACACGACAATCAGCTAATCAACTCAAATACCTGCAAAGGTTTCCCGAGACTTCAAAATGGTCTCTCAGTTTGGTTCACTAGGCTACACAATCATGGGTAAGACTGCTGATTTGACAGTTGGTCAGAATGTCAATGTCACCTTTATTTATATAGCGCTTTAAACAAAATACATTGCGTCAAAGCAACTGAACAACATTCATTAGGAAAACAGTGTCAATAATGCAAAAATGATAGTTAAAGGCAGTTCATCATTGGATTCAGTTATGTCATCTCTGTTCAGTTAAATAGTGTATGTGCATTTATTTGCAATCAAGTCAACGATATCGCTGTAGATGAAGTGTCCCCAACTAAGCAAGCCAGAGGCGACAGCGGCAAGGAACCGAAACTCCATCGGTGACAGAATGGAGAAAAAAACCTTGGGAGAAACCAGGCTCAGTTGGGGGGCCAGTTCTCCTCTGACCAGACGAAACCAGTATTTCAATTCCAGGCTGCAGCAAAGTCAGATTGTGCAGAAGAATCATCTGTTTCCTGTGGTCTTGTCCTGGTGCTCCTCTGAGACAAGGTCTTTACAGGGGATCTGTATCTGGGGCTCTAGTTGTCCTGGTCTCCGCTGTCTTTCAGGGATGTAGAGGTCCTTTCTAGGTGCTGATCCACCATCTGGTCTGGATACGTACTGGATCCGGGTGACTGCAGTGACCCTCTGATCTGGACACAGACTGGATCTGGTGGCCACGGTGACCTCGGAACAAGAGAGAAACAGACAAATATTAGCGTAGATGCCATTCTTCTAATGATGTAGCAAGTACATAGGTTGTTATGGGAAGTGTTTCCGGTTCCGGTTTACCTAATTAATGCAGCCTAAAAATCCTTTAACGGATTTGGATAATAAAAGCATATTAGTATGTTATGTGTATGCCAGGTTAAAGAGATGGGTCTTTAATCTAGATTTAAACTGCAAGAGTGTGTCTGCCTCCCGAACAATGTTAGGTAGGTTATTCCAGAGTTTGGGCGCCAAATAGGAAAAGGATCTGCCGCCTGCAGTTGATTTTGATATTCTAGGTATTATCAAATTGCCTGAGTTTTGAGAACGTAGCGGACGTAGAGGATTATAATGTAAAAGGAGCTCATTCAAATACTGAGGTGCTAAACCATTCAGGGCTTTATAAGTAATAAGCAATATTTTAAAATATATGCGATGCTTGATAGGGAGCCAGTGCAGTGTTGACAGGACCGGGCTAATATGGTCATACTTCCTGGTTCTAGTAAGAACTCTTGCTGCTGCATTTTGGACTAGCTGTAGTTTGTTTACTAAGCGTGCAGAACAACCACCCAATAAAGCATTACAATAATCTAACCTTGAGGTCATAAATGCATGGATTAACATTTCTGCATTTGACATTGAGAGCATAGGCCGTAATTTAGATAAATTTTTGAGATGGAAAAATGCAGTTTTACAAATTCTAGAAACGTGGCTTTCTAAGGAAAGATTGCGATCAAATAGCACACCTAGGTTCCTAACTGATGACGAAGAATTGACAGAGCAACCATCAAGTCTTAGACAGTGTTCTAGGTTATTACAAGCAGAGTTTTTAGGTCCTATAATTAACACCTCTGTTTTTTCAGAATTTAGCAGTAAGAAATTACTCGTCATCCAGTTTTTTATATCGACTATGCAATCCATTAGTTTTTCAAATTGGTGTGTTTCACCGGGCTGCGAAGAAATATAGAGCTGAGTATCATCAGCATAACAGTGAAAGCTAACGTCCCAAGGTTACGTATGTAACCCTAGTTCCTTGAAGGAACGAGACGCTGCGTCGAAACGCTTTTGGGGAACGTCCCTGACGAGACCGACTCTGAATATCGTGTGCAATCAGTCCATCGGAAAGGCGTGACGTCACGGGCGGGGTGACGTAGCGACCAGGAAGCTATAAAAGCACGTGCCGTGCAGCTGGCTTCAGCTTCGAGTAGGGAAGCAAGCGCCAGCAGGGGTGCCGGGAGTATGGCTCTGCGACGCAGCGTCTCGTTCCTTCAAGGAACTAGGGTTACATACGTAACCTTGGGACGTTCCTTTTCAGGAACTCGAGCTGCGTCGAAACGCTTTTGGGGAACGATGTGCCAACGCTGCCAGACTTCCAAATCCCTGCCTAGTGTGTAGTCAAAAGAGCACAGCTAAGACGAGAGGACAGAAGAGCCCGGCGTGGCTCGCATGTCAAGATCGTAAAATCGGACAAATGTGGAGGGCGTGGACCACCCCGCAGCGTTGCAGATGTCCAAGAGGGACACACCTGCTGAGAAGGCCTTGGAGGCCGCCATACTCCGAGTAGAGTGAGCCTTGGCCCCCAAAGGAGGGGGAAGACCAGAGGACTCAAGGGAGACGTTGATAGCCTCGACTATCCAACGACTAAGGGTCTGCTTGGTGGCAGGAGAACCCTTGTTAGAAGGACCGTAGCAAACAAGCAATTGGTCTGATTTTCTCCACAGGGCAGCTCTGTGGACGTATGCGTCCAGTGCTCGCACTGGACACATACAGTTTAGCTTCTCTTGGTCGTGCTCCCGAAAGGGAGGAGGACAGAAGGCCTGCAGTACGATAGGCTGTGGTGTAACAGAGGGAACCTTCGGAACGTAACCCGCTCGAGGGTATAAAAATGCTTTGGCCATACCAGGGGCAAAGTCTAAGTAGGTAGGGGCCACCGAAAGGGCCTGAAGATCTCCAACTCTCTTTAGTGAGGTGATTGCCAGTAATAGGGCAGTTTTAAGTGTCAGATGTCTATCTGAGATATCTTGTATAGGCTCGAATGGAGCTTTACAAAGAGCCTCTAGAACCACAACCAAATCCCAGGGGGGAACACGGGATCGTACTGGAGGTCTCAGCCTCAGCGCACCGCGGAGGAAACATGTAACTAGGGGGTGTCTACCCATTGTCTGACCATTGAAAGGGACGTGGAAAGCAGCTATGGCCGCCACGTAAACCTTTAAGGTGGAGTGGGATAACCCCGCAGAGAGCCTGGCTTGTAAAAACTCCAGAACTGTACCAACTGGGCAGTCTGCTGGGTCAAGCTGGCGGTCTCTGCACCATGAAGTGAAGAGCTTCCACTTCAGGGCGTACAGTTTCCTCGTAGAGGGAGCTCTGGATTGGAGTAGGGTCTCAACAACCTCGGTTGAGAGACCGGCTGCTAACAGCTGTGCCCCCTCAGGGGCCACACCCACAGCCTCCACAACTCCGGGCGAGGGTGAATTATCGTGCCCTGCGCCTGTGAGAGTAGGTCTGTCCTGATCGGTATCTCCCACGGAGAGCCGTCGAGGAGCGAGACTAGATCTGAGAACCATACTCGGCCCGGCCAGAACGGGGCTACTAGTAGTAGACGGGCCCCGTCCCGGCGTACTCTCGCCAGAACTCCCGGGAGCAGAGCGATAGGGGGAAAAGCGTACAGACGAAGCCTCGGCCAGGTCTGCACCATAGCGTCCAGTCCCAGAGGAGCTGGATGAACTAGAGAGAACCAGAGGGGACATTGCGATGTCTCCTGAGTCGCAAAGAGGTCCACCTGAGCTGTACCAAATACTCTCCATATCTGCTTCACCACCTCGGGGTGAAGCATCCATTCCCCGGGCCTCGGCCCCTGTCTCGACAGTATGTCTGCTCCCACATTCAATCTCCCAGGAATATACGCTGCTCTGATCGAGAGGAGCTTGCCCTGGGACCACAGAAGGATCTGGTGTGCCAGCTTGTACAAGGGGCGCGAACGCAGACCCCCCTGGTGATTGATATAAGAGACCACTGATGTGTTGTCGGTGCGCACCAACACATGGTGACCTCTCAGGTCCGGGAGGAAATATTTCAATGCTCGATAGACCGCTAGTATCTCTAGGCAATTGATGTGCCATGTTAGATGGCGACCACTCCACAGACCGCGGGCAGGGTGGCCACTCATGACCGCACCCCAACCGGTGAGGGACGCATCTGTCGCTAGCGTTACACGGCGACAAGGAACTCCCAGCACCGGGCCCTGATTCAAGAACCAAGGTTTCCTCCACATGTCTAAGGCACGAAGGCACCGCCGCGTGACCTTGATAACTCGACGTGGATTTCCCCTCGGGGAAAAACCCTTGGACTTGAGCCACCACTGTAGGGGTCTCATGTACAGCAGGCCAAAAGGTATCACGTTGGACGCAGCTGCCATCAGCCCTAACAATCTCTGGAATTGTTTGACAGTGAGTGACTGGCCTTCTTTGACTCTCTCGACTGATGTGAGGATCGACTCGATCCGAGCAGGAGACAAGCGTGCCTGCATCGTGGTCGAATTCCACACTACGCCTAGATAGGTGGTTCTCTGAACTGGAGAAAGTACACTCTTCTTGGCGTTTAGTCTCAAACCCAGCTCCCCCATGTGTGCGAGAACGACATCTCGATGTCGAGCCGCCATCTGCTCTGATTGAGCTAGGATCAACCAATCGTCGATATAATTTAAAATGCGGATGCCCTGCATACGGAGGGATACCAGAGCCGCATCCATACATTTCGTGAACGTGCGGGGTGAGAGTGCGAGGCCAAAGGGAAGTACTCGATATTGATAAGCTTTGCCCCCGAAAGCGAACCTCAGAAACTTCCTGTGTTGTGGAAGGATGGATATGTGGAAGTATGCATCTTTGAGATCTATTGTGACAAACCAGTCCTCGGATCTGATTTGAGCTACAACCTGGTTGACAGTGAGCATCTTGAACTTCAGTGACATAACTGAGCGGTTCAGGAGACGCAAGTCCAGGATCGGACGCAACCCCCCATCCTTCTTTGGAACTATGAAATACCGGCTGTAAAATCCGGATTCCCTGTCTAGAGGAGGGACCACCTCGATGGCCTCCTTCCTTAATAGGGTATTCACTTCTTGTTCCATAACCAGAGCCTGCTGGGGGCCGACCACAGTCGGTGTAACCCCGTTGAACTTCGGTGGTGGATGACCGAACTGAATGCAATAGCCTCTTTCTATTGTACGCAGGACCCATTGAGATACATTTGGCAGTAGCTTCCACGCTGCTAAATAATCTACTAAGGGAATCAGTCTCTCGAGACTGACCTCTGGTGTAAGAGGCCCCCGAAGGGGCGGCGAGCATCCCAGCTCCGCTACGGTCACGGGCGGAAGTAACTGGGAGTGGTGCTCGCTGGAGGCCGCTGCGCCCTGAAACTCTGGCAGGGTTGGCAGACCGACCTCCTGAGGGTACTGAGGTGAGACGGGCACCGTGTAATGAGGTGAACCGCGCTCTACCCCAGCAGGGGCTACCCTCTGGATCCTGGCGTCAGGATCGTTTCGTCGAGGACTTCCGGGCTTCGATGACAGATCTTAAATCGGCTTTCGCCCTAGAAGCCCCCGACTCAGAGCGTCGTTGCCCTCGGTCCCGACGTGGGGGAGCACGAGTGGCGACGCTCTGTTTTTGCGCTACCCGGTGTGAGGAGCCGGTATGTGGCGTGGTCATCTCCCGCCCAGATGTACCACGAAAGCGACGAGGGAGGAAACTCTGGAACGCCGCCGCCTGCTTGTGCGCCTCCTGGAACCTGTCGACGACAGTATTAACTGTGTCGCCGAACAGGCCCGAGGCTTGAAGCGGGGCGTCCAGGAGGCAGACCCTGTCCCGTTCTTTAATTTCTGACAGGGTCAGCCACAAATGCCTCTCCGCGGCCACTAAAGCTGCCATAGACCGCCCAATTGCGCGAGCGGTCTCCTTAGTGGCGCGGAGGGAGAGATCAGCGGTCTTCCTGAGTTCTTCAATCTCCTCAGACTTAATCCCCTCCCCCTCATCGACATCTCTCAGCAGGTCAGCCTGATAAGCTTGCAGGACTGCCATAGTATGAAGGCACGCCCCAGCCTGACCTGCTGCCACATAACCTTTGCCCACTAGCGATGATGTAACTCGAAGCGGCTTAGTGGGCAATGTCGGAGCCTTTAGAGACGAGGCCGAACCGGGTGACAGATAGCTCGCGAGCGTCTGTTCAGCCCGTGGCATCGCTCTATAACCACGCTCTCCCAGCCCCATCACGTTGCCATAGTATAGTGAATCAGGGCCAAAGAGGCGGGTCGAATACGGGTGTTTCCACGATCTCGATAACTCGTCATGGAGATCGGGAAAATATGGAAGGCTCCGACGTGGAGGTGGTTGCTGCGGCCGCAGAAAGCGTTCATCTAATTTGCTTCTCTGCGGTTCAGTCTGTTTTTCAGCAGGCCAGTCAATTTTTAATTTATCTACTGCCCGCGTGACCACCTCCAACAGCTCCTCATACTGGGGCGACAGGGGTGGCGAATCCCCAGCAACAGTCTCCACATCGACCTCCTCGGAGGACGAGAGGTGAAGAGCTGATCCCTCACCCTGGGGGGAAGAAACCGACGAGCGTGCTTCCGAACCCAGGGTTTGGGCGCCGGATCTGGCAGATGAGGAAGGAGATAAGGACTGGCCCGTCTCCATTCCTTCTGACAGATCCACCTGCGAGCCCCACGAGTGCAGCAGCCGCTCTGCCTCGGCAGAAGCGGGGCCAGCACCGCGAGGAACGCTGGTAAAGGCTCCCTCCTCGAAGAGAGCCCTCCGGGATCGAAGCGTCCGCATTGGCAAACGTTCACAATGCGGGCAGTCGGCCCCCTCGAGAGCCGACTCAGCGTGCTTCAATCCCAGGCAAGCCACGCACAGCATGTGTGTATCCCCACTCGTAATGTAGCGAGTGCAGGGAGGAACACACAGTCTGTAACGCGGCTTGGAATCGCCCTTCAAATGTTTGGTCTTTTGCTTTTGTTTAGGCATATTGTAGCTGTTTTAGCGATCTTTTTAAGCTAAGGGACAGACAACAATAAATAGGACCAACAGACAGACTTTTGCACATGCACACACAGAGCGCTTGCTGACAGATTCGAAGCTGAAGCCAGCTGCACGGCACGTGCTTTTATAGCTTCCTGGTCGCTACATCACCCCGCCCGTGACGTCACGCCTTTCCGATGGACTGATTGCACACGATATTCAGAGTCGGTCTCGTCAGGGACGTTCCCCAAAAGCGTTTCGACGCAGCTCGAGTTCCTGAAAAGGAACACCATGTTTCCTGATGATATCTCCCAAGGGTAACATATAAAGCGTGAAGAGTAGCGGCCCTAGTACTGAGCCTTGAGGTACTCCATACTGCACTTGTGATCGATAGGATACATCTTCATTCACTGCTACGAACTGATGGCGGTCATATAAGTACGATTTAAACCATGCTAATGCACTTCCACTGATGCCAACAAAGTATTCAAGTCTATGCAAAAGAATGTTGTGGTCAATTGTGTCAAACGCAGCACTAAGATCCAATAAAACTAATAGAGAGATACACCCACGATCAGATGATAAGAGCAGATCATTTGTAACTCTAAGAAGAGCAGTCTCAGTACTATGATACGGTCTAAATCCTGACGGGAAATCCTCACATATACCATTTTTCTCTAAGAAGGAATATAATTGTGTGGATACCACCTTTTCTAGTATCTTGGACAGAAAAAGGAGATTCGAGATTGGTCTATAATTAACTAGTTCTTTGGGGTCAAGTTGTGGTTTTTTGATGAGAGGCTTAATAACAGCCAGTTTGAAGGTTTTGGGGACATGTCCTAATGACAATGAGGAATTAATAATAGTCAGAAGAGGATCTATGACTTCTGGAAGCACCTCTTTCAGGAGCTTAGATGGTATAGGGTCTAACATACATGTTGTTGGTTTAGATGATTTAACAAGTTTATACAATTCTTCCTCTCCTCTTCTAGAGAATGAGTGGAACTGTTCCTCAGGGGATCTATAGTGCATTGTCTGATGTGACACTGTAGCTGACGGCTGAATGGTTGCAATTTTATCTCTAATAGTATCGATTTTAGAAGTAAAGTAGTTCATAAAGTCATTACTGCTGTGGTGTTGGGAAATGTCAACACTTGTTGAGGCTTTATTTTTCGTTAATTTAGCCACTGTATTGAATAAATACCTGGGGTTATGTTTGTTTTCTTCTAAAAGAGAAGAAAAGTAATCGGATCTAGCAGTTTTTAATGCTTTTCTGTAGGATATGTTACTTTCCCGCCAAGCAATACGAAATACCTCTAGTTTTGTTTTCCTCCAGCTGCGCTCCATTTTTCGGGCTGCTCTCTTTAGGGTGCGAGTATGCTCATTATACCATGGTGTCAAACTGTTTTCCTTAACCTTCCTTAAGCGTAAAGGAGCAACTTTATTTAAAGTGCTAGAAAAGAGAGAGTCCATAGTTTCTGTTACATCATCAAGTTGTTCTGAGGTTTTGGATATGCTAAGGAATTTGGATACATCAGGAAGATAACTTAAAAAGCAGTCTTTTGTGTTAGAAGTGATGGTTCTTCCATACTTGTAACAAGAAGTAGAATTTACAATTTTGGCTATATGAATTTTGCAAAGAACTAAATAATGATCTGAGATATCATCACTTGGCTGAATAATTTGAACACCATCAACATCAATTCCATGTGACAGTATTAAATCTAGAGTATGATTTCGACAATGAGTAGGTCCTGAAACGTGTTGTCTAACACCAATAGAGTTCAGAATGTCTATAAATGCTGATCCCAATGCATCGTTTTCATTATCAACATGGATATTAAAATCACCAACTATTAAATCTTTATCTGCAGCCAGAACTAACTCGGATGTAAAATCACCAAACTCTTTAATAAAGTCTGTATGGTGGCCTGGTGGCCTGTATACAGTAGCCAGTACAAACATAACAGGGGATTTATCATTAACATTTGTTTCTTTGGATAATGTTATATGAAGTACCATTACTTCAAACGAGTTATACTTGTAGCCTGCCCTCTGAGAAATCCTGAAAACATTGTTATAAATTGAAGCAACACCTCCACCTTTGCCTTTTAGATGTGGCTCATGTTTATAACAGTAATCTTGGGGGGTGGACTCATTTAAAATAATGTAATCATCAGGTTTTAGCCAGGTTTCTGTCAAACAGAGTACATCTATATTATGATCAGTGATCATATTATTTACAAAAAGTGTTTTCGTAGAAAGGGATCTGATATTCAATAAGCCAAGCTTTATCATTTGTTTATCCATATTGCTTCTGTTTTTTATTTGTTGAACCTCAATTAAATTGTTAATCTTAACTTGGTTTGGACGTTTTTTGTGTTTTCTAGTTCGGGGAACAGACACAGTCTCTATAGTGTGATATCTAGGTGAAAGAGTCTCTATGTGCTGAGAATTAACTGACCTCTGTGACGGGAGGCAGCTAGCAGACGGTCGGTTTAGCCAGTCTGTCTGCTTCCTGACCTGGGCCCCAGTTAGTCAAGTATAAACACTAAGACTATTTGCCATATTTCTAGAGAGAAGAGTGGCGCCACCCCAGGAGGGATGAAGACCATCTCTTTTAACCAGGTCAGGTCTGCCCCAAAAGCTCGTCCAATTGTCTATGAAACCTATGTTATTCTGTGGGCACCACTTAGACATCCAGCCATTGAGTGATGACAATCTGCTATGCATCTCATCACCACGGTAAGCAGGGAGGGGACCAGAGCATATTACAGTGTCTGAACATCGTGCTTGAAAGTTCACACACCTCTGTAATGTTATTTTTAGTGATCTCCGACTGGCGAAGTCGAACATCATTAGCGCCGGCATGAATAACAATCTTACTGTATTTACGTTTAGCATTAGCCAGCACTTTTAAATTTGCCAAGATGTCAGGCGCTCTGGCTCCCGGTAAACATTTGACTATGGTGGCTAGTGTCTCTATATTCATGTTCCATACAATAGAATCACCAATAACTAGAGCACTTTCATCAGGTTTCTCAGTGGGTGCATCACTGAGTGGGGAGAACCTGTTTAATGTTTTGATCGGAACAGAAGAGTGTTTTCCGGTGTTTTGACCCACGACTACGCTGCCTCACCGTCAACTGCTGGGGCTCTGTTTCCGGAACCGAACAATGTACAGGAATCCCTGAGCTAGACGCATCCAAAGCCGTATCTAGAGCCCTAACATTTTTACTGTCCTCAATTAAAGTTTGGATGCGTGTCTCTAATTCTGAAATCTTCTCTGTCAGCCTAACTATTTCCCTACATTTATCACATGTGAATCCCTCATCAGCGACAGAGATAGATAAACTGTACATGTGGCAAGAGGTGCAAGAAACAATGATAGGAGAAGACAATCATTGACACCCTTCACAAGGAGGGTAAGCCATGAACATTCAATGCCAAAGAAGCTGGCTGTTCACAGAGTGCTGTATCCAATCATGTTAACCGAAAGTTTAGTGGAAGGAAAAAGTTTGAAAGAAAAAGATGCACACCCAACCGAGAGAACCGCAGCCTTATGCGGATTGTCAAGCAAAATCGATTCAAGAATTTGAGTGAACTTCTCAAGGAATGGACTAAGGCTGGGGTCAAAGCATCAAGAGCCACCACACACAGACGTGTCAAGAAATTTGGCTACAGCTGTATTCCTCTTGTTAAGCGACTCCTGAACCACAGACAATGTCAGAGGCTTCTTACCTTGTCTAAGGAGAAGAAGAAATGGACTGTTGCCCAGTGGTTCAAAGTCCTCTTTTCAGATGAGAGCAAGTTTTGTATTTCATTTGGAAACCAAGGTCCTAGAGTCTGGAGGAAGGGTGGAGAAGCTCATAGTTGCTTGAAGTCCAGTGTTAAGTTTCCACTGTCTGTAATGATTTGGGGTGTAATGCCATCTCATGGTGTTAGTCAATGTTTTTTTTTTTTTTAACCAAAGTCACCACCCCCATTTGCCAAGAAATTTTGGAGCACTTCATGCTTCCTTCTGCTTATCAGCTTTTTGAAGATGCTGATTTCATTTTCCAGCAGGATTTGGCACCTGCCCACACTGCCAAAAGTTGCTTAAATGACCATGATGTTGGTGTGCTTGACTGGCCAGCAAACTCTCCAGACCTGAACCCCATAGAGAATTTATGGAGTATTGTTAAGAGGAATATGAGAAAACAAGACACCAAAAAATGCAGATGATCTGAAGGCCACTGTCAAAGAAACCTGCACATCCATACCACCTCAGCAGTGCCACAAACTGATCACCTCCATGCCACGCCGAATTGAGGCAGTAATTTAAGCAAAAGGAGCCCCTACAGAGTATTGAGTACATGTACAGTAAATTAATATACTTTCCAGAAGGCCAAAAATTCACTAAAATGTGTTTTTGTTTTTTTTATTGGTCTTATGAAGTATTCTAATTTGTTGAGAGGGTGAATTGTTATTATTTATTTTTTTTGTCAAATGTGAGCCAAAATCATCACAATTAAAAGAACCAAAGACTTAAACTACTTGCATTGAATTTATTTAATACACGAGTTTCACAATTTGAGTTGAATATCCCTCCCCCAACAAGCAAACTAGGTGCCAGAGTTCTGTGAAACTACACCTGAGCTAAAATTAACCCCTAAATACAAAACCAGACACTGATTACTATAATAGCCTACACACATCAGCAAGATAAGACTGCTTTACAACTCATTTAATGATTTCCCTTTTATGATGTTTTGGCTATGTTAATTCAATCTCTTTTAGATGCTTTTTTTTTTAATTGCACACTATTTGGAATTGCCAATCCAATTTCATATGCAAATCACGTTTCTAGAAAACAAAGGAGTGTAAATGTTCTCTCCAAAAGTACAATTCCTTATTGGCTCACTCACCTCCAGAGAGTATGACACCCTCACATTTTAAAAGATCACTGTCTAAGAACAGAATGCAGAGCTAGGAGTTTTCAAAGGACCCCAAGTTTGCACCTTGTCTTTCTCTTTGTAAAAGACCTGCTGCATCAAAACTCTCATCAACAAACTTCAGCTAAGATCAACTGGAGCCTCAACAAAATGCATCAGGACTCTTTTGCAAACAGTTGAGACGTGCAAGTATCAAACTCGGTCTCATTAATTATACATTAAGTATCACCTGCCCCTTTTTACAAGGTGTGTTTGAATTAAGAAACATCTCCATTCCCTCCTTTAGGCAACAAGGGTTAAATACATTATGGAGACGTTCCATTTCAGTCGGTCACATTCAACGTTATGTCAGTGACTTACGAATTGGGATCCATATGGAAAACGCCACTATTACTGAGCCCCTCCAGTGCCCTGCGAAAGCCGGCAAGTCCCCACACACCAGTTGGGATGGAAGATAGGAATAGGTAGAGGAATCTGCCACTGCTGTTCCATACAGTGGGATATTAGATAACACCAGGAATGCATACCCAAGTAAGGGGACATTACAGAAGCCACATCCTACGTATAGGAGGTATCATATGGAAATTACACATATGGCCTGGCCATAGGGCAGTACTACATATGGAAGTCCCTGCGGCAGACTTAGCCAACCAGGGATGAGATCAATGCACAGCAGAGATGGCAGAAGGTCTCTGTCAGGGAAAGACACAGGCTTACCATGAGTGAAATGGCACAGCTAGCGTGATCGATACTGAGCTAGTCCGGTGTTACTGACCATCTAAGGCCAGTCCACGAGAGGACACAGACTCTACATGGAGATTATAGAATCTCGCAAATATGTTGGCTGCCCTGAATTCAAGGCACATATCATTGAACTAAAAATGCCTGCAGGTCCCCAACCCTCTTGACCGAAGGCAATGCATTGAGGAAGACTGTCTTTAGCAACAGAAACTTAAGCTTTACTGACTGCAGAAGCTCAAAGGGCTCCTGCTTCAAGGCCATCAGGACTGAGGGGAGATCCCAAGAGGGTACCAGGTGAGGGTGTGGAGAATTCAACCTTCTCACATCCCTAACCTGATGATCAAGACGTGGTTCTTAACAGACTTGCCATCTACAGCATTGTGATGTGCTGTGATAGTGGCAACATACACTCTGAGGGTGGAGGGAGACATCCTTACTCCAGCCCTTCTTGCAGGAAGGAGAGCATGACTGCGATCTGGCATCTACAGAGGTCTTCCCGTTGGATGGTGCATCAATCAATGAGCAGGTTTCACTTCAGAGCGTAGGCATGCCTCATAGAATGCGCTCTAGCTGAAGTACTGGTGAAGCTGGGGGTAGACCACCTAGAGCCATCTAGAACACTAACTAAGATTGCTGAAGTGGTCCATATGTAGCAATCCAAGCGGTGTGACAGCAACAGCGGATGCAATATGCCCCAGGTGCCTCTGAAATTGTTTCAGTGGAACCACCCCCTGAAATGACTCCAAGCAGTTCAGCATCGACTGAGAGTGCTCTGTCGAGAGATGCGCTGTGGGGTTGACCGAGTCCAACTCCATACTGTGAAAAGATATTCTCTGCACAGAGGAGAGTTTGATCTTTTCCTAGTTGACCCGAAGCCCCAACTAGCTGAGGTAGCTGAGTACCACGTCTCTGTGTTCGCATAACTGAGCTCGGGACTGGGCCAATATGAGCCAGTCATCGAGGTAGTTGAGAACGGGAATGCCTCCTTCCCTCAATGGGAAGAGTGCTGCCTCCATGACCTTGGTGAAGACACGAGGCGACAGGGACAGCCCAAAGGGAAGGACCTTCTACTCATATGTTCACCCCTCGATCACAAAGAGGAGAAACTGCCTGTGTCTGGGGAGGATCGAGACATGAAAGTATGCATCCTTTAGGTCGATCGATGCAAATCTTGAGGTTCGATCGCATCAAAAGATACGTTTATGCATTGACATCCTGAATGAGAGCTTGTGAAGGGCCCGGTTCAGAACCCGCAGGTCTAGGATTGGTAGTAACCCACTGCCTTTCTTGGGTACAATGAAGTAGGGGCTGTAAAACCCTGACTTCATATTGTCTGGAGGGAACGGCTAAATTTCTGCTTGCAAGTGGGGCAGTGAGGTGGAGCACAGCATCCCGGAGTGAGGTCTGAATGTTCGGTGCAATGCTTACCCAGCTCCACGGTTGGGCAGGGGGTGCATGAGAAGGCATAGTGTCCTTGAACCGAGCCCTGCTGCCTGCTCCTAACTCATCCCCTGATCCGGTGATCAACATCTGGTCATCTGCTGGTGGCCCGGAAGAAGTGCTGGGCCCCGCCCTGTCCGACCATCAGATGGAGCCAGGAAGCGACCACATCCAGAAACACGAGTGGAAGGCCGTCTTTAAAAAAGACGCTGCATCACTCATGGAGCTCTTTTAGTAATTGCTCGTTTAGAAAAACACTGAAGTGTTAAAGCACCCAGGAGGACTTGCAGCATGACCGCAGAATGTGAAGCTGCAGCACACTGAAGATCAAAGCAGCAGCACTGGCAACCCTTGCTGACATGCCATTACACCAACACCCACGCACAGGCTGTTTTGATGACACTCTTGCTTGGTAGCTGAAAGGCTCGGCTCCGAAGGGAAAAGCTGAATGTGTGACTGCACACACTCTCCTTGTACAGTATACCTGCGCTATATAAATAAAGGTGACTTTGACTTTGACTATACCTGCACTGCGGGTAGGGGTGTGCGATGCAAACTGTAAGAGTGTGTTAGAATAGTTTAAGTGTTCTGTGCAGTTAATAAAGTATTATTTGTATCACTCTTGAGGTTGTTCATAGTTTTGCTCAAAATTGGAGATCACGGCTAAATTATGGTTAAAAGTATGTTGGATGAGTATTAGTATATCATTTTCTATACTGTATTTCTATTCTATCTAATATTCTACTATAGTCTATAGATAGATTGCTCATTATTAATTAATACATATTTGCCTTTTAGGCTACTTTGTTACAACTGCCACCAAATGGCTACTTCTGGGGGTTTAAAACTCAGTACATAAGTATAAGATGTCACCGCTCACCACCACTGTAATGGGTTAACGGAAATTTCATTGCTTACAATAGCATACCCATAAGGTGGGTAACCAAATTTCGATCTCAGAATGCTGTTTTGATCTTTTTATCCAGTTCATATCATATTCCAAAAATAAATTAATATATACAGAAAGAAAGAAAGAAGGAAAGAAGGAAAGAAAGAAAGAAAGAAAAAATAAATAGAAATTACACTTACTGGTCTCTAGTGTGTCAGCAAGGTCTGTATGATTCATTTTCCTCAGGACATTCAGTGTGATCTTCAGAAACCCCTCTATGTCTTCATCCTCCTCCTCTTCTCTGTCAGAGCATTCTGTGTAATCTGGGCTCAGTAATTTCTTGAATGTATTTAGCTCTTTTTTCACCAGGGAGATGATTTTGTGCTGTAGCTCCTAATTCAGTAAATATTTATGTAATGAGCTCAGTAAATGGAAAAAGTGTGTAATAAAATGATTGCATTTAATAATGGTTGCTACTATTTTTGAAAGGGGATCAAATATAAAACTCATGACTGCTATCAATGTATAACTAACTTTGTGTGTGAGAAATGTGTGCGTATATTTGTTTGTGAAGTAGGGGAAGACTCATTTACTTATATTCTACCATGTTTATGGTTATAGAGTGTACATAATGAGACATCATCCAAAATATTATCAGAGAAAATAAATTGAATAATTTATGGAAATAAGTTATGATACTGATACTGGAGTGATACTGTACTCGTACTGATAAAAATGCTATACCAAAAGCCGATACCACACAGCGTGTGAACAGTGCTGTGTCCAGACAAAAAAAAAAAAAAAACACAGAGCAGAATGGAGTTATTAGAGATTAAGAATGTCTATGAAGTACATATATCTAATAAATATAATGTAAAACATTCACGCCTGTATAGTTGATGTTCGCAAACTGAAAAACAACAATTGAGTGTGTATCGGCATACATGCTTATTTAATAGTAAGGAGAGAGAGGGCGAGATAGAATGTACTACTGTTGCATGATCTTGATCACTGTTCTTTCACTTAGCACATGCATCATTTGAATTAAAATGAAATCTAAAATCTAAAACCAACATACTCAGTTCCCTGAGATACAGGAACGAGTACTGCATCGTTAGACGGTACGGGAAAAAGTAATTTTTTTTCTCCGATAATGAAGGCCTTTTTTAATAATGCAGTGCAACCGCATGGCCATTGGTTCATGCAGTGAAAATAAAAACAAACCAATGGCGAGTCAGCAGAGCTGCTCGAGCCTATTGCCACCAAGCCTGCCAGAGCTCACCAATATGGGTGGGGCTATATAAGCAGGGATTATGGCATAGAATCCTTAGGTTACTTCAAGTGAAGTGATGACACACTGAATCATGCAGATTCAAAGCACGGCTAGCAACACAGTTCCTGTATCTCACGTAACTTTCACGCACATTCCATTTCAATACTACACTCTTATTACGTCGCTAGACGCTATGGAAACCAGTACAATCATGCCATGCTATGGAAAGGAACGACTAGTGTGTGAACTTTACTTAAGCACCCAAGGGGATCAGAGGGACAGGTATAATAGGGTAAGCCCTTCATGTGGCAAATGGGCTAAACTGACAGCGGTCATGCCCAGCCTAGGTAATTATTCCAAGCAAAACTCGTACAGCCTCGGCACTTAGGGAGGACTAAGAACGTACAAGAAGTAAGCAATTCTGATGAGTTTGAGCATGTTATAGCGAAACCTTCACAGAGCTAATCCATCGGTTTTCAGTGAAAGGGCTGAAGGCTGGTTGACTGTAGCAGCTCAAAGCATCTTAAGAGCTTTCAGAACAGTTGGCAGATTCCATTTAGGGACAGTAAAGGGGCAAGGCAGGTTCAGCCTCCTGTAAACTTTCAGAAAGCGGACAACTAAGTTGTTCCTGCCCAATGATTGGCCAGCTATCCCTTAGCAAAAAGTAGTATACTTCAAGTTTATTTTATTAAGTTTACTTAAGTAAAGTTCAAGTATACTTTTAAGTATGCTTTATGTAGCAAGTATAGAAAGTGTTCTAGTGTTCTAGTTTTATACTTGTAAGTGTACTGTTTCCATACTCCTTGGGACTAAATCGGCCCACTTTCTAGTATATAAAATATACTTTTAAATATACTTTAAGTATAACAGTAGCAAACTTATAATAAAAGTGAACTTGATTTGCTGATAGTTTACTAATTAAATACTTTGTACCCTTATACTGCAAGTATAATCATAAGTTTTCTTTAAGTGAAATTTATATCATACTTTAAGACTACTATGTCCCTATTTAGGTTTGAATTTGTATAAATTTCGTTACATGAATATATGAGCATGCAAAACATACAAATAAAGAACAGTGTATCTGCTTGTAAACAAAAACATTTCATTCTAGCTTCATGCATTCTTTTTTTAAACACTTTAATGTGGGTAAGTTACAGAAAAAGTTGATAGATGCAGGATATGCACACTTTAACTACACAGAAATCCTTGCAAAATTCCAATCAGACAACGGATGAGATTTCGCTCAGGAGCAATTGATGACATGGCTGAGAATAAAATATTTAAGTGTAAGTATTATTATGGTTTTTATGACCTAGATGTACATTTTACCAGTTGTTACCTACAGTTTATACAAACATTATGGTCATCGACCAGTGACTGATATCTCAAACATAATAATAGCGGTTAGACGTTTGGTTGAAAATGAAAATCGGGTTGACGTCTAAATCCTACGACTGTTTGACGTCAAGCTCCAATGTTGGGCAGATGCTGAATTTTGGCTGGAATAACCCCCCCCCCCCCCCCCCCATAAAAAACCCATTAAAAACCGGTGAAATGCATTGAAGTACATGTATTACCAGCTTCACTTATTACTAACCAGTTTGACTTTATTTCTGTCAGACGTCTACAGAAGTTATTTTTGAGAATTAACAGAGGTTTAGATGTTGATGTTTTATTTGAAAATGTTTGGTCACCATTATTGTGATCGGTGTTTGCTTTAGTTGGGTAGTTTGACTCTTGGCTTAGTAAGTTTGTGGTTCCTGTAATAGTGTTTACCAAAACACATAATTTGTTATAAAAGGAGCCATAAACAAAGATAAGGTGATATAGTTTTCATCATCATGAAGAAAAAATTATTTTTATCATCATTGACCCAAAGTGGTTATTTATTATTAATGAACAATATTCAAGAGACAATACTTTCTTCCCTCAGATCAGACATTCTGAATTTTTATTTTTAAATACATTTTGGGAGAAAAAGCTTTCGAGACACATAGACATCAATAATCAGTATATGAATCTCAACAATGGTGACATGCTTCATGCAACAATGCATGCTGGGAGCCACCATAGTATAAAACGCATGGCTCCCAGCATGCATTGCTGCATGAAGCATGTCACCATTGTTGAGATTCATATGCTGATTGTTGATGTCTGTGTGTGTCACCATAGGTTAAGTTGTTTGAGCTAATGTTTGTTAAAAGATTTTAACTGATTGTTATAATACCGCTGGATCTCATGTGGCAGAAACACAGGGTTTGTAATATGAATGTACTAATGGAACAGCATAATTGTTAGATTAAAAAACATCAGCGAATCAGGTTATTTCATGATGATTATAAAACCATTAACAGGTAAAAGCCATCACTTGATCTCATGTCACTTTAGCTTTCTTTGATGCTGCAAATGTGCTCGACAAACAAACTGTCACAGCAGCCACAATAGCCAAAACATATAATAAGTGTTAAGAGCTCAACTAATGGAAATACTAATCACTGTTATGGTGTTTAACTGTTATGCTGTTATGGAAGTTAAACACATTAGAGTTAAACCCCTGTTAATTTTCAATAAGAGCTTTTGTAGACGTCTGACAGAAATAAAGTCAGTCTGGTTAGTAATACGTGAAGCTGGTAATGCTGTTTGTGGAGTTGTTTAATCCTCCTCTGCTGAGATCTTGAGATATTTAATGTGCTGCCATGCATTTCACCCATTGTTGCAGTTTGGTGCTTATTCCAACCAAAATTCAACGTCTGTCTGATGTCGGAGTTTGACGTCAAAAAAAAGATGGGTTTAGACGTCAACCCGACTTTAATTATCAACCAAAATATTACATCTGACTGACGTTGGATTAGTTGGAGTCCAACGTCTTCCTGACGTCACATTGATGTACTGTGCCTGCTGGGTGGTGTTTATTTTTCTTCTTCACTTGTGTATTTTTGAAAATTTTGTACAGAAGATGCATACTAGCACCCTCTACCATAAAACAATGAAAACACAGATTCTAGGAGTATAGCTCAAATATATTTAGACTTTTTGTAAGTATAAGTCAAGTATACTTAAACGTAATTTTAAGTATATTTCTGAGAAGTACATAAAGAGCATTTCTGAGAAGTACATAAAAAGTAAACAAACTATACTTTCCTATTTTTAGTTTAAAAGAAGTATACTAATAGCACACTTGAATAAACTTCTTTTTCGTAAGGGATAGGAACACAAAAAAGCTGCTATAGCGTTACATATACCTTGAGAGTGGAAGGGGAGTGACTCTTATGCAACATCTCTTGAAGGAAAAACAATATCAACAATATGTCACAAGAAATCAAAAGTATAGAGATGTCTCATAGATTGGGCTGTAGCCTTAGAAATGTATGTAAACACTCTCAGGGAGGTCTGCAGGCTCAACATCGAGAAGCCAGAAGCTCAGGTTTGGGTTGACATAATGTTTGCCTGAGAGAGGAGGTACCGCCTCAGGGAAACGGACCACAGGGCTGCAAATAGCAGCCAAGACAGCTCCAAGAAACAATGTTGGTTCCTCCAGAGCGGGGTCATTAGGATAATCTTGTGTTCCTGCTCCCAGATTTGTCTGATTACCTGAGGTATCGGGGCGACCAGGGGAAAACCATAAAGGAGGAGATTGGACCAATTGTGGGCCAACATGTCCAACATGGCAATGAGAGTTGTCTTCTGAGGCAAAGATGTTGACCTCTGCCTTCCCAAATATCTCCCAGATTCTCTGAGCCATTTGAGGATGGATCATCCATTCTTCTGAGGGGATGATGCTCAGGAACAGCAAGTTCAACTTGTCAGGCACATGCGTTGCTCTCAGTGAATGCAAGTTTAGCTGAGCCCATTCCAAGAGGCGCTCTAACAGAATGAAGAGGCGCTTCAAGGAGAGCCCTCCCTGCCAATTTACAAAGGACACCACATAGGTCTGAGTCGTCAGTAACAATTTTTAGGTCTGGCAAAAAGGTCTGAAGGCCTCAACAAACTGCCAGCATTTTCAGGCAGTTGATGTGTAGCCGAACTTTCTCTTTCACGAGCCAAAATCCAGCTTGTCATCGCATAGGACTCCCCAACCCTTGTTGGATGCATCTGTCGAGACAACCATCCTTCTGCAGACCCTTTTCAGAGCCACACCCTGTTCCATCTACAGAGGGTCTTTCCATGGGGCCAGAGCTGCCATGCAGGCCTGGTCCACCTTGATGTTCAAGCATGGGACGGAAGTTATGGTTTCAGCCAGTACTGAAGGGGCAGCATATGAAGCAGTCCCAGCTGTAGCAACAGAGATTAAGAGGCCATGAGGCCCAGCATCTTCTGAAACATTCTTGAGAGGGTGAGAGGCTTCAACTTTGAAGAAGGCGATGAGCACCTGTATGGCCAGTGCATGTTCTGGCGTGACTGCCGCACTCATTTGGGGTCAAAATGAGTCAAAAACCACTTCCAGAAATGAAATCCGTTGGCAGGGGGACAGTGCGCACTTGGCAAAGCTGACTCTGAGTCCCAGGCATTCTAAGTTGCTGAAGAGGGGGGATGTGTGAGATAGCAGTCTGAATTGCAGGGGTCTTCAAGTAAATTGGAGTGAGTGACCTCATTTTATAATCCCCACAAACCAGTCTGACACTCCGTAATGGGCTGCAAGACAAGGGTTTGGATTGGTTGAAGTAGTGTGTCACCATTAGGGGACTCGACACTTGTGATAAGCGGAAGAGGACATTTTCTCTCTCTTTGAGTATGTTTGTTTTTCATTTTGTCTGCTATAACATTGTAAAGATGTGTGGGTGCTTGAACGGGCCCAGCATCCACAACAACACATTTTCTTTGACACCCAGAACTGAATGGGGTGCTTGGAAGCAAAACCGAGGCTGTCTGGGGGGGTGGTCTGGCTGCAGCGAGACTTATCCCTCTCCTCTTCCAGGCCTTCAGTTCAAGATGATGCCGGAGGCACCTGGTTTCACGTTTACCTTGGGCCAGGTTCCCTGGCTCTTGGGAAAAGGGTAGCATCTAGACAAGCAGGAGGACTGTTGAGGTTCAGTCTTGGAAGATGGCTTTGGCCGCTGGAGGTGGAGCGATGAAGCGCTCTGCGAAACCCTTGACCGCGGTCTGAACAGGCCAGTGGGGGAAACTGGGGAGCCAAGGAAGGGGACCCTATCTGCATCCTTGATCTCTGTAAAGTTCAGCCATAAATTACATTCAAACACGGCTAGGCAGGTCATAGACCTGCCAATCACCTGAGCTGTGGCTTTGGTGGCACAAAGAGCCAGGTGGGTAGGGCTGCACAGTTCTTCGAATGTCACTGAGTCAGGACCAGACTCATCCATGCATCAGAGGAGTTTAGCCTGAAAGGCAGAGGACTGCCATGGAGTGAAGCGATGAGACTTGTCCAGCTGAAGAGTAACTCGTCCAGCAAGGGTTGAAGTCGCCTTATACAGCTTGGACAGGTGAGCGACATTCGTCTTCCATCCAATGGCTGTGGGCAGGCATAGGTGCATGGCCACAGACTCATCCAGCTGAGGAAGTCTTTAGTAATCCTTTTCTTCAGCAAAGTCAACCAATGTGAGGGCAGACGTAATGTGAGTATGTAGGTGAGCAGAATAGGAGGCATGCCACGACTTGGAGAGATCATCATGGACCTCCAGGAAGATTGGAGAACCACGCTGATGAGGGACCTGGCAGCACCCCGACAGGAACCATTAATTCAGATGGCTGCGGGTGGGCTCCTCCAGAAGAGACCATTCCAAACCCAGCTCCTCAAAAGCCTTAGACAGGACACAGAGAAGCTCATCTTCTATGCCTGACTTGGCTTCGCTGGGCTCTGCAGATGGTGATGGGGCAGGGTTGTCATTGAGCCTGAAAGCTCCTCAGTGTCTGAGGCCACCATTGACAGTCTCTCTGTGGGAGAGAGTGAGGCACAAAGTGTCTGAGTTGGCTTGAGCTCGCTCATCTACGAGTTCTGAGGTCCTCTGCCCAGCTGTTTTTCCTCAAAGGTTCCTGGGAGGAAGAAAACAGAGGAGCATGAGGTGAGGAGTCACTTTCTGAAAAGAAAGCTATCAACAAGTGCAGAGAAGCGGAACTCGCAGTGGTGGCACTTCATCTCCATGAATGCGGCTTTAGGGTGGAAGTTCCCCAAGCATGAAACGCACTTGTTGTGAGCATCAGTGAGCCACAGTAATGGCTTAACATTTGCATCAACACTGAAAAACAATTGCTCTTTAAAATTTGCTCTTTTATATAATGCCGGATGGTGGCAGGGGTTAATTGAGACCGAGGCTGCTGTAGAGTTGAAGGTGGCTCGCAGGAGGAGTCAATTCAGTCAAGCAGAGAAGTCTTGATTGAGTCTTGTAAACCAAAGATTGTGGTCGTCGCGGAAAGAGAAGAAATCTGAGGATCCTATGCCAGAATGTCCGTTATATAGCCAGATGGCCCCGCCCATATTGGCGGGCTCTGGTGGGCTTTGTTGCCATAGGCTCGTGCAGCTCCACTGACTCACCATTGGTTCATTTTTATTTTATTTTAAGTATGAAAATAATTGTAGGAAATATATTTTTGCTATAAACAGGAACTACCAGTCACTTCCCCCGGGGGAACAGGCGATAGCGACGCACCTTTGTCCGCCCTCTGCTGGACGGCGGCAAAAGCGGTGTTGCCATCTAAAGCCTGCTGTGTGACGCTGCAGCTGCACTACTCGCGATGGCTGCTTCATCGAAACGCAAGTGTACGAGTTCCGCTGTGACCGAGCTCTCACCTAAGCGCGCCGCTGTTTCAGTTCCAGGAATTGTGACTGTCTCAGCGTTTTCTGCAACGCGCAAGCCTGCACAGTTGCCCGCTTGCCTGCACACAAAAGCCGTTATCACAAAAGCTTCAGCAACGCAGCTCGAGACCCCCGTTCTCGCTCTACCGGCCGTCGCCCCGCGCCGCGGGGACCGTGGCAGAGGATTACGGTGAGGCCAGGAGTCCCGAAGCCATCCTAGGAAAGCCATCTATGCATGCTGCATGACGCTGCGTCTGCACTACACACGATGGCTGCTTCATCGAAGCGCCGGTGTACGAGTTCCGCTGTGGCCGGGCTCTCACCTAAGCGCGCCGCTGTTTCAGTTCCAGAGATTGTGATTGTTTCAGCGTCTTTTGCAATGCGCAAGCCTGTACGGTTGCCCGCTTGCCTGCACACAAAAACCATTATCACGGCTACCCAGATATTTCCCGAAAAAGGTGTAATTTCTGGTGTCCTGGCCACGGCCGATGGTGCTATAAATGTAGTGACGATGCCCACTGCTCAGTGCCCATCTCCACATATAAGCACAGCCCTTCACACAGGGCTCGCGCCCATAAAAGCGACTCAAGTCGATCACGCGCACTACATAGTAAACGTGCCCACTCCTCAGTGCCCACAATCACTATGTCACACGCGTCATGTGGTTTCTGTAAAAACGAAACCCGTGCACGTTCGTCCGGCCACGGCCGATGGTGCTATAAATGTAGTGACGATGCCCACTGCTCAGTGCCCATCTCCACATATAAGCACAGCCCTTCACACAGGGCTCGCGCCCATAAAAGCGACTCAAGTCGATCACGCGCACTACATAGTAAACGTGCCCACTCCTCAGTGCCCACAATCACTATGTCACACGCGTCATGTGGTTTCTGTAAAAACGAAACCCGTGCACGTTCGTCCGGCCACGGGCGATGGTGCTATAAATGTAGTGACGATGCCCACTCCTCAGTGCCCATCTCCACATGTAAGCACAGCCCTGCACGCAGGGCCCGCACCCATAAAAGCGACTCAAGTCGATCACGCGCACTACATAGTAAACGTGCCCACTCCTCAGTGCCCACAATCACTATGTCACACGCGTCATGTGGTTTCTGTAAAAACGAAACCCGTGCACGTTCGTCCGGCCACGGCCGATGGTGCTATAAATGCAGTGACGATGCCCACTCCTTAGTGCCCATCTCCACATGTAAGCACAGCCCTGCACACAGGGCCTGCGCCCATAAAAGCGACTCAAGTCGATCGCGCACACTGCATAGTAAGCGTGCCCACCTCTCAGTGCCCACAATTACTATGTCGCACGCATCATGTGGTTTCTGTAAAAACGAAACCCGTGCACGCTCGTCCGGCCACGGCCGATGGTGCTATAAATGCAGTGACGATGCCCACTCCTCAGTGCCCATCTCCACATGTAAGCACAGCCCTGCACACAGGGCTCGCGCACATAAGATCGACACAGATCGGTCAAGCGCGCCACATAGTAAACGTGCCCACTCCCCAGTGCCCACATACACTATGTCACATACGGCGCGTGGCTTCTGTAAAAACGAGGCCTGTGCACGTACGCTCTGCACAGGCAGACAGCGAGTTGAAAGTGGTAAATGTGGACATATGCAGCCCACAGTTACTCGCAGACATATCGAGTCCCACGGGACCTGCTCAGCCTTCCCCCAGTCGGTTAAGCGCCGGGACGGGATCGAGTAGGAGCGATCTGCCCGCTGTGATCAGCGCGCTCCCCGCCTCAAATGCGCAGCACACCCGAGCGCCGTTGTTGCCCAGTCAACAGAGAGCGCTTCGCATCCAGCCCTTAGCCATTCATGCAGATGCATGGTCAGCGCTTCCAGGGGTTTCGGATTGGGTGCTAGGCATTATAAAGAGAGGCTACTCGCTACAGTTTTTTTCGACGCCCTCCGCGCTTTTCAGCGCGTATCGAAACTACGGTCAAAACAGAAGTAGCACACATACTTCGGGCCGAAATATCAAAACTGTTGAGCAAAGGGGCTGTAGAGCCTGTGTCTCAAGCTCAAAGCGAGGGGGGGCTGTACAGCAGATACTTTCTGGTGCCCAAGAGAGACAGGGGTCTCAGGCCCATACTGGATCTAAGACAGCTGAACAAGGCATTGATGAAACGCAGTTTCAAAATGCTTACGACCAGGAAGCTCCTCGCGCAGATTCGCAGAGGGGACTGGTTCATGTCAATAGATCTGAAGGATCTGTATTTTCGAATACAGATAGCGTCAAACCACAGGCGATATTTGAGATTCGCCTTCGAGGGCCAGGCATAACAGTTTACAGTCCTGCCGTTCGGCTTGTCCGTGGCTCCTCGTACGCTTACGAGGTGCATGGATGCAGCGCTCGCTCCTCTCAGACTCAGAGGCATGCGAGTGCTGAATTATTTGGACGACTGGCTGGTTCTGGCCCGATCACGAGCGGAGCTCGTGGACCACAGGGCCGTTTTACTCGATCACCTCGAGAAGCTCGGCCTCAGTGTCAATTGGGCGAAGAGTTTGCTGAACCCCAGTCAGACGATTCTGTTTCTGGGTATAGTTCTGAACTCGTGTTCCATGACGGCGCGGCTGTCACCACAGCGCGTGATGGGCATTCAACACGCAGTGAGTTCTTTCCGCTGCGGCGCGACCGTGTCGCTCAAACACTGTCAGAAGATGCTGGGCCTCATGGCCTCAGCATCTCCGGCTCTGCAGCTGGGCCTGCTCCGCATGCGCCCCCTGCAGTTCTGGCTGAAGACGCGGGTGCCGCGCAGAATGTGGGCGTCTGGCCGGCTGCATCTCAAGGTCAATCAGAGCTGTGTCACAGCTCTGGCACCTTGGACAGCGAACGGCTGGTACCAATCAGGTGTAAGCCTGGGGACTTCCCCGAATGTGAAGATGGTGTCGACGGACGCCTCCACTTTGGGATGGGGAGCGCTGCTCGAGGGCAGACCGTCCTTTGGCCTATGGTCAGAACGGGAAAAGCTCCATCATATCAACTGTCTGGAAATGCTGGCAGTGGAGAACGCGCTGATGCGCTTTTGTCCCCAAATCAAGGATCACCACGTCTTAGTCCGTTCGGAGAACATGTCTGTGGTGTCCTACATAAATCGCCAGGGCGGTCTCGGGTCCCGAAACCTGTACAGGTTAGCGGAACGCCTCCTGGTTTGAGCTCAGCGCAACGTGCGTTCGCTGAGGGCATGCATGTGCCTGGGCTACAGAATCTGGGTCCAGACAGGCTGTCCAGAGGCAATGTTCCTACGGGCGAATGGTTTCTACACCCGCAAACAGTCCGGCTGTTGTGGGAGAGATTTGGCAGAGCGGAGGTGGACCTCTTCGCGTCCCACGAAAACGCTCACTGCCCTGCGTTCTTTTCCAAGAACGAAAGTGCGCTGTCACGGGAAAGTCCGTGCTGCCTGCTTTATGCTTTCCCTCCCGTCTCCCTCCTTCCGCAGGTGATAGAACGGGTGAGAGAAACGAGATGTTCAATACTGCTTGTAGCACCTCTTTGGAAGAACCAACCATGGTTCCAGATTTGATGCAGTTAGCAGATGTCGCCCTGTGGCCAGTACCGTTGAGGAGGGACCTCCTCTCGCAGGCCAGGGGCTCGATTTGGCACCCTCAACCGGAGTTGTGGTCCCTCCATGTGTGGGCGCTCAACGGTTACCCACTGATCTCGCAGTGGGAGTGCTGAATACCATCACTCAGGCTAGAGCTCCGTCGACACAACGTCTGTATGCCTCGAAGTGGTCGGTGTTCTCCAGCTGGTGCACAGCTCGAGGATATTCACCCCTTAGTTGTGAGGTGACGGAGGTTCTCTCCTTCCTACAGGAGCTGTTGGATAAGGGCAGAGCCCCATCCACGCTCAAAGTTTATGTGGCGGCCATCGCAGCATTTTCTGAAACAGCGCTCGGTCAGTCAATAGGAAGGAATGATTTGGTCATCCGGTTCCTCAGAGGAGCTAGGAGGCTGAATCCTCCCAGACCTCCGTCAGTCCCTATGTGGGACCTCGCGGCGGTTTTGGAGGCCATGAAGGGTCCCCCTTTTGAGCCTATCCAATCGGTTAGCCTTCAGCATCTGTCGTTCAAGACAGTATTCTTGTTGGCTCTCGCTTCAGTGAAGTGATTTGAACGCGCTCTCGGTGAGCCAGTCGTGCTTGGAGTTTGGGCCTAATGACTCGAGGGTCATACTCAAACCTAGGCACGGTTATGTGCCAGAATCCCTCAACACGCCGTTTCGGGCTCAGGTTATTGCCCTGTCTGCCCTGCCGGTGTCAGGAGAGGATAGAGACTTGAGTCTTCTTTGCCCTGTCAGGGTTTTAAGAGCTTATCTGTCTCGCTCTGCTGCCTTTCGGCAGACGGAGCAGCTGTTTGTCTCGTTCGGTGGACGTTCCAAGGGAATGGCTGTTTCGAGACAGACTCTATCCAGATGGATAGTTGACGCCATAGCGTTAGCTTACGCTTCCAGGGGCCTTCAGTGCCCGTTGGGCGTCAGAGCACACCCCACAAGAGGCGTCGCCTCGTCGTGGGCGTGGTCTACTGGGATCTCCTTGCAGGATATATGTATGGTGGCAGGTTGGGCCTCGTCGTCTACATTTATCAGGTTCTATAACCTGGAGGTTCCCGCCTTGCAAGCAAGGCTGCTGTCGGTATAGTCGAATCAGGGCCCTGAGGGGAATTCTGAGTTCATGAGCGCTATGCGCTGCCGACTGTTATATGGGCAGTATTGCGTAAGACCCGCATTGCCACATTGGTCAGGCTTTGCCTCGGCTATGTGATGTCATATTGCCGCATCTACGGATGCTGCTAGATATGGGACGGAGGGCTTTCCCCCTTTTCTGTCCTGGACTCTCTGTGAGTCCCTCAGGTGACGGTGCACTGTAAATCCTGGGCGTTGCTTCAGGTTTATTGGTGTGTGATATGCTCGCACGGCGTTTTACATTGGGTTCCCGTAGCGTCTTAGCTAAGACGCAGTATGAGAGAGATCTCGTAAGAGAACGTACTCGGTTACTAAACGTAACCTCAGTTCTCTCTAGAAGAGCGAACGAGTACTGCGTTCTCTGCCGTGCGCACGATTCACTCTGGTTCGCTTCGGCGATGAAATAAATCAGGTGAGTCAGCCTTTTCGAGCTCCTTTTATAGGTTGGGCCACACCCGTTTCGGCGGGAAGTGGCAAGAAGGCTGTGCAGTTGCCGCAGAACAAGCCAATGAGCGAACGAGCCGTCTCACCTATGGCTGTGT
Organism: Carassius carassius; assembly: GCF_963082965.1. Taxonomy (NCBI): domain Eukaryota; kingdom Metazoa; phylum Chordata; class Actinopteri; order Cypriniformes; family Cyprinidae; genus Carassius; species Carassius carassius. The sequence continues at coordinate 2,367,391 of NC_081800.1, read as the reverse complement.
ACTGCTGCAAATGCGCTTTACAAAAATACAAAATTAAGGATAATTTTTTGCTTCAGTATTTCGTGAAAAGAGACTTTTCCCGTAGCATCTTAGCTAAGACGCAGTACTCGTTCGCTCTTCTAGAGAGAACCGAGGTTACGTTTAGTAACAGAGTACGTTTTTTATTTTCTATTTTTAATTATTATTATTAGACAAATTACAGACAAAGAATATTGTTTTTATAAAATAACGTTATTAACCAGTATTTCTTCCACCCAAAACGGTTTTGGAACGGTAATAATATCAGAGGAACACCGAACAGAAAAGTTAACATATCGATCCTGCTCGTAGTGAACAGATTTAATTTTTTTTTTTTTCATTTTCAAGCCCTGCTTAACACAGATAACTTTGCCCTGAATAATATTATTAAATAATATCACTATATATATTCAAAATTATCTGCTTAGTTGTCTGAATATTGCTGAAGCTCTGCTATAGACTCTTACCTTAAAAATAGAGTCCAAATGCTTTTTTCCAATGGATATCTTTGATTCTTCCTGTTTGTTACTGTAATCAAATTAAACATTTTAACAGTACGATAGTACAATAGCTGAATAATTAATTCCGTATTAGATACAGGTCTTCACATTCACTTAGTCCATCTCTATCTCTTAATACTTTTCTTAACAGAGTAAGCTTACAGCAATACAATAATCCTTTAATGAAGCAACTCAACATTCTTTTTTTATTAGTTCTGAAGTGACATTAGTACTGGAGGCTTGGGTTCAAATGCTTAACTGACAACTTGACATTTTAATTCGGGATGGAAGAAAGTAGATCTGAAAACAAAACTGTGTTTAAAGACATTCTGTATTTTTTCTTATTTATTTACAGACATATGTGGTCAAACTGACATATGAATGCAATTCCAGAGTCATAGCCATGTGATATTGCTCTGTAACAGCATGGCTATGATTTCTGGCTGAAGCAAAGCCTTGCTATGGTGGCCTAGTGGTGCACAACACAACGACATTAAAAAAGCAAACATAAGCTCACAACACAATGACATTAAGCCACAACACAAATACATTAAGCCACAACACAACGAAATTCTCACAACACAAATACATTAAGCCACAACACAAATACATTAAGCCACAACACAACAAAATTCTCACAACACAACGACATTAAGCCACAACACAAATACATTAAGCCACAACACAACGAAATTCTCACAACACAATGACATTAAGCCACAACACAAATACATTAAGCCACAACACAACGAAATTCTCACAACACAACGAAATTAAGCCACAACACAACGGAAGTGCTCCCGACCACTAGGGGGCAGTGTTGAAAGTTAAACACCGATATTTCATCGAGACGTATGTGTAACTTAATATGTGTAATCGATTTTTAAATGAAAAACGTGTTTTTTTAAATGTTTTGATATCCTGATAATCTTAATGTATCGATTCATGAATCGAGCAAAAAATAAATTGATAATATTTGGACCGTTTAGCTCTGCTCTTGTACACAATGTTTTTTCTAAGGGGGGCTTATGTAAATCCGGTGCTGTGCGGGGAAACCATTGCTCTTTCCGTAGAGCTTTCAAATTGACAAGAGGAGAAGATTTTTCATCTTACAAGAACTTCCCCTGATGACTGTAAATGAATTTCATCGCGCGGAGAAGGGCATTAAACGTTACATCAACAACTTTAGGGTGAGTATTGTTCTATCGTCTTCTAGCAAATCTAGCTAATAAGGCTGGATAACGCTAAAATAATCATTTATTAAACAAAATAAATGATTATTTTAAAAGATTTACTCAAGAGAATAATCTGTTCACGAATCGGATCATGAACTTATATTACCACATATTCATGCATCTGTTAATTGCAGTGTTGGGAAGGTTACTTTGGAAATGTAATAGGTTACAGATTACAAGTTACCCTATTTAAAATGTAATAGTAGTGTAACTTTTTCAATTACTTTATTAAAGTAATGTAACTAATTACTTTTGATTACTTTTTGATTACTTTTCAAAATCTCCAATAAATGTTTATTTGCAACTGTTAATCATCTTCAAACATTTACACCATTCAGGTTTAACCTTACAGCAGTGCTCAATACTGTCAGACTTTTACAATCCTTCATCACTTGAATTAAGATGATCAAATTTGAACACATGTCTGCTTCATTAATTTCCACATGGGGCGGACTGGGATAAAATTTCAGACCGGGAAATCTCAAACTCATACAAACAAATTCATGGACAACACTATTTTTTGTATGGACCTGATATAAAAAAAGATTTAAATCTTTAGTTTGGGGACAAGCAAAATAATTAAAAGTTCTCTCCTGAACTTCACCTTCACTTCATTTCTTTTTTCTTTTCAGTCTCTTTATTTTGCCCTGTTATCCATCTCTCTCATGACTTTAACACTCAAGATTTAACAAAACTATACTTTCTAAATTGCCTACATGTCAAATTGAGTGCATCACTACAATATAAAATCCTAATACTGAACATGAGTCATGTTTTTCCCTCACAAAAATTAACTGCTTTTATTACGTAAAAGTACAGTAACCATGTTTTTTTTTATTATTATTATTGCAAATGGATTACCATTTGTATTTATTTTTAAATAAATAAATATGTAAATTTGTGGCATGGTTTAACAACAGTAACCTTTGTCTCTGAATTTATAGCAAATATTAAAACTTTGCATATGCTTTGATTCAAGTGTACTTTTGATATATTTGTCCAAAATGTGGCATATTCCGTCCGTGTTAGGCAATAGCAATCCCATTTTTATGACTGGATTCTACTAACCAGACTATGTTTCTGCATCGCGGAAATTATAGGGCCGTACGTCTCAGAATAGTCAGTTCAATTTGGGAAAGAAATCAATTACATCTGTATGTGGATATGTGTAAATATTCAAATGTAATCCCCACTGTAATCTTTAAAATTTTCAGAAGTAACTGTAATTTAATTACTCATTTTTTCTAAGTAACTGTAACTGATTACAGTTACATTTATTTTGTAATTAAATTACGTAATTAAGTTACATGTAACTAGTTACTCCCCAACACTGGTTAATTGAATGCACAGTGTGAGTTCTAGGAGAATGTTTGTCTCGTGATGAACATGTATCACTCACTAGGAGTCGCTAAATGAACAGCTGCAGCACGCAGGTTATCTTTTTTTTTTTTTTTTCCAATGGAGGATCAGTTGCTCTATTGGTTAAAATCCCCAAACAGTATACTTAAATATCAAATAAATAAATTACATCAAAACAGGGGCGTTTGCGTTTTGATGTGGTGGGCTGCTGTGGGCCAGAAAGTCCAGGGCCACTTTTTGGTCCCAGTCCGCCCCTGAGCAGGACTCCCGGTAATCCACGTTGATTTGCATCGGTGGTTCTGATAGGTGTTTGCTGTGATATAAACTTCTTCACTTGATATAAAGTATTTTAAATACTGTTGCCATTTTTAGATTGCCATGTATCGTAATAAATCTTAAAGGACCGTTCACACCAAACTATAAAGAAAACGATAAAGATATTTAGTTTTAAAAATCGTTCTCACTATTTAAAAAAAGAGTCCACACCACAGCTATAATGATAAAGAAGAGAAACAATATCATTGGAATTAAGAACTATTTTTTTTCCAGCTGATGAACGATTAAAAACATTGACAGCCAATCAGAATCCTGCTATAACGAGCTCGAGAATGTAAAGCAGCGGACGAGCGTGTGCGCGCTTAGAATAAACAGATTATATCGTTCGCTGCTGTGGACTCTATCGTTATCTTAATAGTTATCATTCATTGTGTGAACGGGGCTTTAGTCTGACAGTTATTGTTATATTTTCAAATTATATTATCTGTAACCTGAAGCTTGAATTAATTGTTCACATTTATATAACAGTTTTCCAGGGATCCCCAACACAAGCATGATAAAGCTATTTAGTAAAAAGCAAAAAAGATCAGAAATTGTTAAGAGAGATAGGGACATCCCTTGAAATATTACTGATCTCTTTACAGTCTATTGGCATGTTTGTAACATTATATAAAATATTAATTATTTGTCATAATTTATTTTAAATATAGAGCAATTTACAATGTAATAATTTAAAATGCAACTGAAAGTAATTCCAAATGTATCTGAAATCAATTAAATATGTAAACCAATGTTATTATCTTCACAGATTGTTTTAACGGACTCCCATCCATACTGTAGCAGACAGCACACTATTCAGAAGTGAGAATCAGTGCAGTTCCTCCTGTACAGAGCTGCACTGAAGGGAGCAGAGCTGGCACAAACCTACAACAATGGGAAGTAAGAGAATTATCAAATTATTTCATGTATGACATAATTAATAAACTTTGATTAATAATTTTAACACGCCCCATTGGTATGCCTAGAGAGTCAAGCCAGGTCCTGTCAGTGGGATGGTGGTCCTGTTTTCAAGAGAGGAAACTCGCTGAGTGGTTAAGGTAGGAGGAAAGTGTCTAATATTGATACATCTTTTCATATCTTGCTTTTATTCATAATGTATAACATGCCTATTTGATTAGCCCTAACAGAAAAAAGACAAAAACACAATCATAATGATTATGGCTCTATTCATTATGCATGCAACTTGAAATGATGGTGGAAATTTTTTATTTTTCTTAATGGTCAATTTACACTATACCTTTGTTTTTCATCTCAGGAGAATGTTTACAGTGATGTCACCAGTGATCTGCCTGACCTAGCAGTCCTCCAAGTGGCAGAAGTGTTATAAAAATATAGTAACACACCATTACACTGTCACAGTTATTAGTATTTGTATTTTACATAACTATTAAAACTGTATCAAAGTTTAAAAAATTTAATTGTGGATATTTACATGTTTACACTACACTGGTGAGCAAGAAAACATATTAAAGTTACATATATTTGCACTTACATAATATTTAATTTACATTTTATATTGTAGTCTGTACAAATAATACCAAATGAATCCATCACAAGTTTTTTGTGTAAGGCCAGATCTCTCTGTGGAAGATCGACTGAAAGGTGGACCATGAAGAGGGGGAACTCATCGAAGGGCTGCAGAGACTGACACTGTCAAAATAATTGTTAAATAATTATGATACATGCATGTAATGTGTGCATCAAAAAGTGAAAATAAATATAACATTTTTTTTCTCTGTCGCAAACAATACAATATCAATATTTACCATTGCATTGCTTGTTATTCCAACTTCTCTCCTCGCTTTAGCTGTCCTTGCTCTGGTCACACGAACCATGTGGAATGCAGGTTCAATAACTCTCCAAATGGCCATTAAATGGATCTACTTCTCAAATCTAGATTGGATGAGACATGTTTTCAGAAAATACACACCAAACAATGTAAAAAGTTTGTTTGCCTACACTGAACCTGAAGGATACTTAAAAATGTATAATGTATTGACATACAAGTGAAGAAAAGGTAGGTCTGTAAAAAGATTTTAGCTGGGGTTTTAGCTTATTCTCCCTCATGTCATTCTAAACTGTTCTTAATTTATTCTGTGGGGTCTATCTAGATAGCTGACTGACGGTAACATTTAAAACATTTCTGTATGCCAATGAACAAAGCAAGCCATATGGGTTTACAGCAGCATAATGTTGAGTATATGATGACAGCTTTATTTTTCTATTTTTGGGTTAATCATCTATTAACACGTATTGTCTTGATCCACGGAAGAGGTTTTTAAACAAACAGGCAACCACACCGATAAAAAATAAATAATGACAATTAAAAAATTCACAATAGGCCTACATTGTGCTCATTAATATAGTAATAAAGGTTTAGATCTTACCTAGTGTAGATTCGCATGCTGTTATCATTCTTGAAGAGGCGCCTGCAGACTGAAGTATCAGAAGTGATGTTGAAATCCTGAAATCTTTCATTACTAATTTGAATCCACTTATTTCGAGTTTCTACATCCAGTGGAGAAGTGTGAAAAACCTTTGAGGAGCCTCACAAAACGGGTCACAGCAATAGCGGTGTAAACCACCCTCACAGATGTCTATGGAACTCTTCATTAAATAATTATATTGCTGTGGTATACTTAATTTGTTGTATTATAGCAAAATGTATAAATATTATGTAATATTCATCGTTTATGGATAAAAGTTTGCAGCTGGTAATGCACTCTCTTATTCGCCCTGAGATTTCACAGGAAATACATAGTCTATTGCCCGTTTCAGCAGACCAACTGCCCCCTAGTGGTCGGGAGCATTTCCGTTGTGTTGTGGCTTAATGTATTTGTGTTGTGAGAATTTCGTTGTGTTGTGAGAATTTCGTTGTGTTGTGGCTTAATTTCGTTGTGTTGTGAAAATTTCGTTGTGTTGTGGGTTAATGTCTTTGTGTTGTGGCTTAATGTCGTTGTGTTGTGAGCTTATGTTTGCTTTTTTAATGTCGTTGTGTTGTGCATTACTGGGCCACCGTACTTGCTCATATAGAACAATATCATATGTATATGTATATGTATATGTATACATATATAATTATGTGTGTGTTTGTATATATATATATATATATATATATATATATATACATATATATATATATATACACACAGTACTGTGCAAAAGTCTTAGGCCACTAGTACCCCAACCCCCCCCACCCCAAAAATGGTTTTAAGTCAGTTATTGCTATCTTTTGCTGTAGTGTGCCAATAGTAAATATCAGTTCACATTTCCAAACATTATTTTTTGCCCTCAATTATAATAATCCAGTGATATTTTTGTTTGCACAAGGAGTCTGACAATAGCCACTGTTCCACTCAGAGATCTGATCTCACCATCATCCAGTCTGTCTAGAATAACATGAAGAAACAGAACAAACTGAGACAGATGTGTGGAGCACTGGCTGTTGTCAGACTCCTTGTGCACACAAAAATCTCACTGGATTATTACAATTGATGGCAAAAATAATGTTTGGAAATGTAAACTGATTTTACCTACCGACACACTACAGCAAAAGATAGAAATAACTGACTTAAAACCAGGTTTTGTTGGTTAAGAAACTAATGGCATAAGACTTGACACAGAACTGTATTTATACTGTACATACACACACAGAGACAGACACAAACCTCAACATTGCAGAATAATCCCCTTTCTCTGAATTTGAGTGGAGGAGGATCCATTGACCAATCACTTTTCATGGACACACAGCTAGGCTCAAAAGATTCGTTCTGATTCCCACTAAAAAACAAAAGAATTTCGATAACATTTCATAAAACCTATATACATGGAGCTCTGTGACAAACCACCTCATAGGTGATCCTAAATGTTTAATATTTTAATATCTCAATGATTAATATTTTACTAATTTTTATATACTGCAGAGAATCACAGTCACAAACCATGAGTCTGTTCACACCTTAGCTCTGCAGAAGAGTTTCCTTCTCTGAATTTGAGTGGAGGATCCATTGACCAATCACTATTCATTGACACACAGCTGGGCTCAGGAGATTCTCTCTGTATTTTACTAAAACATGAAAACATTTTGACATCATTTCATTAAAGTACACACACACACACACAATGGTTTCCATGTTTTAATGGAAAAAAAACTGAATTTATAATGTTCATTGTGTAAAAAATGTTATTCTGTGTGATTTATAAGCAGTTTTCTTCATTAGGACAAAATATCGCCAAAAGGTAAAAATTTACTGGTATTACTACACACACACATAGACACACGCATATACACACATTCAACTCTTGTGCTGGAGGGCTGCTGATTCTAGCTCTTATCCTAACCAAACATGCACATGAGGGTGTTCAGTGTTACTTGCATATTACAGACAGATGGGTTAAACTGGGATTGACACTTAAATCTGGAGATCACTGGCCCTCCGGGATGAGTTGAGGAGCCTTGCTGCCGTCAGTTTTGGATGTTGATGTATTCAACATATTTGTTATAAAAATGTTCTCCTTGCTTTTGTTATGTGGACTTTTTAGTTTGTAGTTCTTCTTTGTTCTGCTTCTTTTGTGATTTCCTAGCAGTATTTTTGTAATTGCTATCATCTGCTGCAATTGTCTTTGTGTTTTTTTTTTGTTTTTTTTGATAGTCCAAGCATACATATGGGTGAATGCAGGTAAAGTGGGCTACTTTTTGTTATGCAAGTTTTTTAGACACACATATGTCTTGTTTTGTCTTGTCTTGTCTTGTCTTGTCTTGTCTTGTCTTTTCTTTTCTTTTCTTTTCTTTTCTTTTCTTTTCTTTTCTTTTCTTTTCTTTTCTTTTCTTTTCACTTCTGTAAACCTAATGTATTATTTGCAAGGCATTTACCAATAAACATCCTGTATCTTAATTAAAAACACATGGTTTATGAACACATAATCAAACAACATACTCAATGACATATTTAACAAATACAAAAACACATAGCCTAAACAGCTATAAAAAAAGTAATCACTCAATTCATGTATAAAATTCAAAACAACTGATCAAAGATGTTGTGTTGACATTAAATTTAATGAAATCCGAATAAAACACACACAATAACAAAATAGGCTAACAAAAACTGATTAAAGGGACATTTAAAATGTAACTGTACTGCAAAAAATTAATAATAATAATAAAAAATAAAAATAAAAAATAAAACTTTATATGGTTTCTCTAAATACTTTAAATGAACATTGTGTCTATATTTGTAAAGGTTTATATTTTGCATCTACATTCCGATCATCCTTTCTCAACAAATCATGCATGTCAACTATAAAATAACCAGTCAATTTAAATTTATTTTATTAATTTGAGTATAATTACTGAACGTAAAAGAGTTTACCTGAATCCCAATGTGGGACAACAATATTTAAACACCTTACAAGCAAATGTCTCAGGCCTTGTTTACACTGCCAGTTAAATGTGACTTTTGCTCATATGTGACAGATCGGATCTGTTCTATGACAGTGTAAACAGGAAAAAAGTGCATGCATTCGGATATTTCAAGATCGGTTTCAGGCCTCATTCATATGTGGAAATAAATCAGATATGTGCCTATGTGACTGTCATGTAAACAGGCAGATTGGATTTTCTGAGGCATTACATTCTGTAGGCTACGTAATTAAAACTGCAACAATATGGTACTTTTCCGCCGTTTAACAACGTCATATGTGTCCCGTGCTGGCAAAATGAGTGTAAATTTGCACGGGCTATTTTGAAAAAAGAAAAAAAGAGTATTTGTACATTTTCTCCGTTTGCTTCTCGCGCTGACTGTCATCCGAAGTGCTTGCATATAATGGCGCTTCTGACGGCACGCAATCCAAATATGTACACACAGAATTACAGATTTTCAGAATTCTCGCAAACATAATCTGTTATGTCTTAAGTGAATGCTTGGGGAACTGTTGGGGGGGGGGGGGGGGGCATCTGATGTGTGACATTATATTAGATCTGTGCATTACAGTAGGACGTCTGTATTATTCTCATAATGTTAATCTAACAATTAAAGAAAAGAGGGCATCACTAGCTGCACTTCACTGAACTGGTTTGGTAGTAACTAGGGCAGAGCATGACTGAGTGTCAAACTTGGACACCAATAGCCAATCATCCAGCTGAAAGTTAACGGGGCTGTCAACCAGAGGTGGGTAGAGTACCCAAAAACTGTACTCAAGTAAAAGTAAAAGTACTTCTAGAAATATTTACTCAAGTAAAAGTAAAAGTACTAGTCTTGAATAGTTACTTGAGTAAGAGTAAAAGAGTATCGGATAAAAAATCTACTCAAGTAGTTAGTTACTAGTTACTTTGGGTCATATATACTGAGCCTATTTTTATTTAGATATATAGATAAAATGTATGTGTGCGTGTATAAATGTATATATTTCAGTGAAGTGTGACGTGACATTCAGCCAAGTATGGTGACCCATACTCAGAATTTGTGCTCTGCATTTAACCCATCCGAAATTCACACACACAGAGCAGTCGTGGCCTAATGGTTAGAGTCGTGGCCTAATGGTTAGAGTCGTGGCCTAATGGTTAGAGAGTCGGACTCCCAATCGAAAGGTTGTGAGTTCGAGTCCCGGGCCGGCAGGAATTGTGGGTGGGGGGAGTGCATGTACAGTTCTCTCTCCACCTTCAATACCACGACTCAGGTGCCCTTGAGCAAGGCATCGAACCCCCAACTGCTCCCCGGGCGCCGCAGCATAAATGGCTGCCCACTGCTCCGGGTGTGTGCTCACAGTGTGTGTGTGTGTTCACTGCTCTGTGTGTGTGCATTTCGGATGGGTTAAATGCAGAGCACGAATTCTGAGTATGGGTCACCATACTTGGCTGAATGTCACTTCACTTCACTTCCAGTGAACACACACACACACACACTGTGAGCACACACCCGGAGCAGTGGGCAGCCATTTATGCTGCGGCGCCCGGGGAGCAGTTGGGGGTTCGATGCCTTGCTCAAGGGCACCTGAGTCGTGGTATTGAAGGTGGAGAGAGAACTGTACATGCACTCCCCCCACCCACAATTCCTGCCGGCACAAGGACTCGAAATCACAACCTTTCGATTGGGAGTCCGACTCTCTAACCATTAGGCCACGACTTCCATAAAACCTTGTCTGTTTACTTAAGTAACAGATATAGGTGTCATGCCAAAACATATTTTTAATACGACTGACTTTATATTAAATGTGAATTTAACATTGAAAGTTAATGTGATATAAATATTGCTACTAATCTTTCATTGTTCAGAAAGAGAACAAATAACATTTACATTATTAAAGATCATTTTCACTGACAGTCTAGATTTCAATCACTCTCAGAAACTCCCATTAAAATCACTGAAACTGTTAACACTGTGAAATCAATATCTTAATTAAAGATTCGTACACACATCTGCACTTTGTTGTTCCTGCGAGAGAATTCGCCAGAAAGAGGTATTCAGTCAGTGAGTGAGTGAAGGAAGCACCGGCATTTCAGCGATGACTCATCGGAACACCTCTGATTGGCCAATGCTTTAATAAGCTCAAAAGAATCATGTGTGATTGGTTATAATGCGCAGTGCTGTAAAAACGCGTCTGTCTCAGGCTCAGCGCCAGCAAGCAATCACAGATCTGAATTTAGCAGATGATGATATGACTCACTGATCGCTCTCACGTCGGTGTTATTGTAGCCTATTAAAATTAATAAAATCTTAATCGGCTATTTTTTGTCTTTTGGAAGGTGCATTCAACTTGACTCCCCTCTGTTATAAGCCACACACGTACAACAAACTAATGTCACAGTGGTATCGTGTACTGTAATCGAATGTAGCCCAAGTTATTACCTGTTGAACAGTAGACAGCACACGCGGTGTTCATCTAATAAGGATCTCCATCGCTAGCAAATAATATCCTTTGCAGATTTGCTTTCAATTCAGTGCAGTTCCAGCCACGTTTTCAACGCTCTTTCTGTTCTTAAACGTTACAACTCCGAGTGAACCGCTTCAGACGCTCAGCGCGTGCAGCAGGGAACTGAACGACTCATTCAAACTGATTCATGAACCAATTCACTCGTTTGCCAATTGGTTTGATCAAGCCTTTGAACAGAATTGACTCAAAAGAATGAATCATTCGCGAATGGGCATCGCTCATTGCCCAGAGAAAAGTAGACGGCTCGTTTGGAATAAACTGAAGCAGTTATAACATTTATTGCATTAAGATAAAGTAACGAGAGGAGCGTCGCCCACAGTAACGAAGTAAAAGTACAGATTTTTCCCCCAAAATTTACTCAAGTAAGAGTATAAAGTACCCATCTTTAAATATACTCCGAAAAGTATTAGTTACCCCAAAAAATTACTCAAGTAAATGTAACGAAGTAAATGTAACTCGTTACTACCCACCTCTGCTGTCAACCAAGTTCGGTTCCAGTACACCAGAGATGTGCTTGTGCAACTTAATGATGCATGCTTGGCTCACATTCCAGATATCACCCTACAGCTACTAGACTTTATAAGGAGAGATGAATCCTCTGGGGCACTGAGGAATAAGAAGAGGAAATGTTGCAAACAGATGAACTCCATGGGTGTGTCCATTTTCTTTCACTGAGACATGGTTTACTGAGCACAGCCAGGACAGCAATTTGTTAAATTATGTTTTTGGAGTGCCATTTCACCTGGATCGAAAGTCTGAGGTGAAAAGCAAAGGTGGTGAGGTATGTTTATATTTTAACAAACGATACTGTAACTCAGTGACTGTTTGAGAATGCATTTGTACAATGGATGTTGATTTTTTATCAGTATCGTTATGTCCTTTTTATCTGCCCCGTGAGTTTACACATCTTTTTATGACTGTAGGGTACATACTGTACACCCAAAGGCGAATACTGCTTCAACTGCCAACATTACTGTTTCAGCAGCTCCTGTGGCAAGTTGAACATCTTCTCCTGGCGAAGTACAATCTATGCTGGGACTTTTTAACAATGGAGTCTATGTTAATGTCCCACTTCAGGTCCTGAGAGATGGTGGTTTCTCCTGAGGTCTACGATCATCTCCACAGATTTGAGCATGTTCAGCTCCAGGTTGTTAACCCTCTGGGGTCTAAGGGTGTTTTGGGGGTCTGGATAGGTTTTGACATGCCCTGACTTTTGTGGTTTTTTTCAGTTGTTTATAAACATATACATGGCTAAAGTCTGAAAACAATGTATTCAGTACAAACTGGGCTACAATAATATGTAAATAGCTTGTATGTAAATGACTGTGTTTTTGAGAAAACAATGTTTTTGCGTAGTTAATGAAAAACTAAATTTTTTAAGTTGCTGAAATAAGGAGATAAAACATACAGAACATTTGTTCACTTTCAAACCTGGGTCTTGTAGCCTACAATTGTTACTTCAAAATGTTGTGGAAATTATTTTGTTTACTCTCTCACAGAAAACAACAGATTGATTAAAATTTTCTAAGACACTTTTTTGAAAGGGCAAATGCGAGTAGGTGTGAATGACAATAAATATTAGCATGATTTACACTGAGAAGACAAAGGCCCACATAATGAGCTGCATAATGAGCCTTTCAGTCAGGTGTGTGACTGAGAGGGAAGAGTTACAGAAAAGAATTTGAGGACAAAATAAATGTATATATTTTTATGTTTGTAGTTTACTTAGAATATATTTAATTATCCTTTCCACACTTGAGTTGAGTCTTTGGAAGTGAACTGATCGTCCAACTTTTTAGCATAGGTCCTTTTAGCCACTCTAATCACTTTATTCAGTGTGTTCCTGGCCTGATTGTACAAGACTCTGTCCCCGTTTCTGTAGGTAACCTCTTTGGCCTGACGAAGATGTCTGAGTTTTGATGTAAACCATGGCTTATCATTGTTGAATGTTTAATAAGGTTAGTATAAGATGAACCAGGCAGTGATCAGACAGCTCCAAAGCTGCTCGTCGAACAGAGTGATATGCATATTTTAGTATGTGACTCTGTAACTGTGATCTAGTATATTACTGTCTCTGGTGGGACATGTAACATGCTTGTCTGCATTTTGTCACTTTATAAAGTGGTGTGTGGAGTCCTACATCCAATTCAATTTATCTAAGACAAAAAACATGATTATTGATTTTAGGGATCAAGCCCAACCACATGAAGTTAAATCTATAAAAAGTCAGAAAATAGAATCTGTGCAATCCTAAAAATACCTTGGGACTATCATTGACTCTTAGTTGAACTTTGAAACAAATTGTGAAGCAGTGTGTAAAAAGGTAAGGAAAAAAGTTTTGTTTAAGGAAATTGGCCCATTTTCACATTATCATGATGATATTATTTTATCATGCTTTTATTATATCACTCTTAACATTTTCTCTGGTGTCTTGGTTTGGAAACGTGTTTGTAAAAATTGTTAGATGGTCTAGTAAGCTCATTGGGGAGTCACAGCTTAGTCCAGCATCTCTGTATACCAGACAGTAACAGCAGATGACTAACTCAGTTCTAAATGATGAATCTCATCCTTTGAACGATGAATTTAAACTTCTGCCATCTAGATGTACAGTAGATTTGTATTTCTGTATTGTAGAACTAAGCAGTATAGAAACAGCTTTGTGCCAGCAGCTATCACTCAGTTGAATAAGGATAGGTCTTAGGAATATTATTTATTTATTTTTATTAGTCTAGGTGGTTTTTAATGATGCTGTGAAACTTAAAGCACTTTTATCATATGTTGTTTAATGTTTGCAGTGTCTTTAAATCAAGTTAAGTAAAGTCAAGTTGAGCTTTATTGTCATTCCATTACGTCTGGACATACAGTGGAAAAAAACACTCTGGACCCCTCACATCCAGCACACTCCCTCTTTGAACTGTTGCCATCTGGTCGACGCTACAGAGCACTGAGCACCAGAACGACCAGACACAGGAACAGTTTCTTCCCTCAGGCAATCCATCTTATGAACAGCTGATAATAACTGTGGGACACACTACACTATTTATATTTATATACACGACACTTTTTATCCAACACACATACTTAGCGTACACGTAAATCTTTTGCACATAATATACATGTACATACATGGAACACACTATACTACTTATATTTATATTTATATACACATACCCTTATTTATCCAACACACATACTTAGCATACACGTAAATCTTTTGCACATAATATACATGTACATACATGGAACACACTACACTACTTATATTTATATTTATATACACTACACCTATTTATCCAACACACATACTTAGCGTACAGTTAAAATTTGTCCACATAATATACATGTACATACATAAATGCTCATTTTAATATACCTACCATACATTGTCAATTTGTATATTGTCAATGCTTACCCACCTATTTGTATTTTTTTGTATTTTTTATTCCTTATTGTGTTTTTTGTTCTGTCGCTGTTATGTTGCACTGCGGAGCTCTGTCACGAAAACAAATTCCTCGTATGTGTGAACATACCTGGCAATAAAGCTCATTCTGATTCTGATTCTGATTCTGAAATGTTATGCCTCACAGGACTACGGTGCTAAATAAATATGGACATACAGCAATTAAGACAGATCTGTACCTACTGACAGATTTTGACTATAAATATACTATACATAAATGTTTTCCTATACATAAACTAAAAAAAAAAACTAACTATACTAATGCTTCACATAATACTGTACATGTGCAAAGAGAATGTGCATCATAAGTAAAGCAGTTGGCTTGGGAACAGTGCAAGATGATTTGTAGTGCATGTGCATGTAGACATAAACATATTAGTCTTTTGTGGAATTATGTGTGTGTGAAAAGTGTCTAGTGCACATAGATGAGAGTGTGTAGCACACTCCAAACTGCACAAAAAACCCTTGGTTGGGGTGTGGTTGGGGGGGTGGTGATGGGGGGGGTTCAGAGGAGGTTGGGGTGAGTCGAGTTCAGGGCTCTAACGGCCTGGGGGAAGATGCTGTTGAACAGTCTTTCAGAGTATGCTCTGATGCTCCGGTACCGTCATCCTGATGGAAGAAGCTGGAAGAGTCTGTGGGAGGGATGGGTGGGGTCCTTCATGATACTTTTGGCTTTTCTGGAGCATAGTGTAAGGAAAAGAGAAAAAACGGGATGAGAGGAGCACTGATGATCTTCGCAGCTGTGTTGACTGTGCACTGGAGGTTCTTGCGGTCTGCTGCACTGCAGTACCCATACCAGACAGTGATGCAGCTGGTTAACACTCTCTATGGTGCCCCTGTAGAAAGTGGTGAGGATGGATGGAGGGAGACTTGCTATTTTCAGCCGGCGGAGAAAGTGTAAGCGCTGTTGTGCCTTCTTGGAGAGTGAAATGGAATTGGTTGCCCAGGTGAGATTTAGAATTTTTAGGAATTCAGTACTTCTGACTCTCTCCACAGTCGAGCTGTCGATGGTCAGTGGGGGGTGGTCAATGGAGTTTCTTCTGGAGTCTATCACAACCTCCTTTGTCTTACATTCAAGGATTGTTAGTGCCACACCATTCAGCCAGCTGTGCCACTTCCTCTCTGTAGTGCGTTTCATCGCTGTTGCTGATGAGACCTACCACAGTTATGTCATCTGTGAACTTCATGATGTGGTTGAAGCGGAACTTGGCAGTTCAGTTGTGGGTCAGCAGCGGGCTGAGCACACAGCCTTGTGGAGCACCTGTGCTCAGTACAAATAACATTAGCCGTGACCTCGCAGCAGATAGAACAATCGGCATTTCAGAAGAAGAAACAAAAGTGACGTGACATTCAGCCAAGTATGGTGACCCATACTCAGAATTCGTGCTCTGCATTTAAACCATCCATCCGAAACAAACCATCCAAAGTGCACACACACAGAGCAGTGAACACACACACACACTGTGAACACACACCCGGAGCAGTGGGCAGCCATTTATGCTGTGGCGCCCGGGGAGCAGTTGGGGGTTCGATGCCTTGCTCAAGGGCACCTAAGTCGTGGTATTGAGGGTGGAGAGAGCACTGTACACCCACAATTCCTGCCAGCCCGAGACTCGAACTCACAACCCTTTGATTGCGAGTCCAACTCTCTAACCATTAGTCCACGACATCCCCTACACACATTTCACAATGTTAAACTCCACTGGTGATGAACAGTGTTATGTCACTACCACAGCATTGTAACACCACTTTTTGTTGATGTAAACACACAAGCCACCCCTGTGAGTCTTACCAGAAAGTGCTGTATCTATCCATGCTCGGTAACAGGTTAACCCGTGCAGTTGAATAGCGAAGTCCAGGACTTTGTTTAGTCATGTTTCAGTGAAAACAAACACACAACAATCCCTTATCTTATTCTGTGTAGACTGACTGAGTTAAATTAAGTCTAGTTTATTTTCCAGAGAGCGAATGTTTGAGAGCATGAGTGCATGATTCCAGATCTCAGAAAACAGAAAACACCAGTGTTGCCTTTTACCGTATATCTAATTTTTTCCAAAATGAATGAAAATCATGACATCTCTCAACCAGTCAGTGAAAGATGGAGGGAGTTTTTGTTTCCACAGCAGGAGAATGCGCCGTCTGGCTAATAATGTTAAAAATGCGAAAGACTTTGCAGTATTTCCAGGCAAATCATTGACATTTGACGAAAGTCCAAAAAGTGCTACCAACAGGCAAGGCTCAATCTGTTTCTTCGTCACTAAAGAAAAACAATTAAAGATTGATAGCCAAAAATAATTTAATGATGGACATGTCCAAAACATATGCATTAAGTCTGGCGGGGCCTGATGGCAACGGTCACAGAGAGCATCAATACCAGGCTTGATTTTTGCCAACCTCACTTTAGTCCAGTAAATTCGATGAATACATTTTGGATAAGACTATGACATGCACAAATAGAGGAGGTATGAACACGGGACAGAATCTGGTTCCAAGTCTCATCATCAAATGTAAGACAAAGATCTGACTCCCATTGTTGTTTAATAAAAGAGAGAGAGGAAGTGGAAATGGAGGAAATTAGCTTGTATAGCATAAATAAAACACCTCTTTTATTTAAGGCTACTTCAAGAATCTGATTGGGGGAAGATTAGGAAAATCAGGGAATGAGTTTTTAACAAAATTTCGAAGTTAAAAATATCTAAAAATTGTGCACTAGGGAGAGAGAATTTTTGTTTCAATTGAGAAAAACAGGGAAAAATATTATCCATGTAAATATCATTGACAACTGAAATTCCTGCTCTCTGCCAAATATTACATTTACATTAACATTTATTCATTTAACAGACACTTTTATCCAAAAAGATTTACAGATGAGGACAGTGGAAGTAATCAAAAACAACAAAAAGAGCAATGATATATAAGTGCTATAACAAGTCTCAGTTAGGTTAGCACATGGGATTTTAGGTAGCATGGGATTTTAAATAATATAATAAATAGAAAAAGAAAACAGAATAAAAAAAAGAATAGAGCAAGCTAGTGTTAAGACGTCTTTACACACACACACACACACACACACACACACACACACACACACATACAATTGCATAATAAATGAAAAGAAAATAGAATACAAAAAGATTAGAAAGGAAGTTACTAGCGTCTTGTGTTCGCGAGAGCGTTGTTTCATGTTTGTAACCTATGCCTTGCTTTCTTGTGTGTTGCTGCGTTGGATGTCCGTGTCTCCCCGGAACCCCGTCCACTCTATGAAACCCACCACCAAGCAACACCACTTACCTTCGGCTAGCTTCCCCGCAGTTCCTGTATCACCCTCTCCTGCTGCCAACTCACCTCCGCCTTCCGGATTCGTCATTCCTCACCACCATTTTGGACTGTGCATTCCTCCCAGCGTTATTTGTGTCTCAGTTTTGTATTGTCTCATTGTCTTCATTAAATCTCATTAATCTCGCACGTGCTTCCTGCCACTCCTTCACCCAGTTGTTACAGAACGCTCTCACCAACCATGGAAGCAGCAAGGACCACTTAACTGTCTGAATTCATTCACCACAGCGTCAACCGCATGGATCAGCAGCAGGAGAGCATCGTGAACACCGGATGCGCGATCCAAGCGCTGGTGGCACAGGTGCCCGAGCTCACCCAGCAGATTCATCAACTCACCTCTCCCATTGCGCCCACCGCACCGCCTGCGCCGCCCGTCCCCCGGGAGACCTCCCAAGACCACTTCCGCCCAGAGCCGTATGGCTGTGATAGATTGGCCATCTCCAGATTCCCGTAAGGCCCTACAGCGGTTTCTGGGGTTCGCCAATTTCTATCGACGTTTCATTCGTAATTTCAGCCAACTAGTCTCACCTCTGACGGCCTTGACCTCCCCCAGTACTCTGTTCAGGTGGTCGGATGCAGCCGAAACTGCATTTACCAACCTCAAGAGCCGATTCGTTTCGGCTCCCATCCTTGTAGCCCCTGATCCCACATGGCAGTTCGTGGTGGTAGGAGCAGTTCTTTACCAACGTTCTGCCTCGTACGATAAGATGCATCCCTGCGTGTTTTTCTCTCATCGGTTATCTCCTGCTGAACGCAATTATGACATTGGTAACAGAGAATTGTTGGCCGTAAAATTAGCTTTAGAGGAGTGGCGTCACTGGTTGGAAGGTTCAGGGGTACCTTTCATTGTTTGGACCGATCACAAGAATTTAGAGTACATTAGAACTGCCAAAAGACTCAATTCCAGGCAGGCTCGGTGGGCACTTTTTTTCGGTCGTTTTGATTTTACTCCGATTTACCGATTCTTTGTCACGTCTTTTTGATCCCTCCGCCCGCCCGGTGACTCCCGAGTGTATTTTACCTGAGAAAATAGTTGTCTCAGCACTCGTATGGGAGGTCGAATCGAAGGTCAAGACTGCCTTAGAAGGGGTAACGCCTCCGCCCGGTTGCCCACCGAATCGTTTATTTGTGCCGGAAGAGTTACGGTCCGAAGCTATTCAGTGGGGTCACTGCTCTAACAATGCTTGTCATCCAGGGATAAGCCGGACCAAGGGGTTAGTTAAACAACGATTCTGGTGGCCACTTATGGCTCGTGACGTCCACCATTTTGTTTTGGCTTGCTCAGTTTGCGCCAGTGGTAAGTCGTCTAACCGGCCTCCTGATGGGCTTCTTCAACCGCTGTCTGTCCCTTCGAGACCCTGGTCACATATTGCACTATATTTTGTTACCGCCCTCTAATGGCATGATGGTCGTTTTGACCATAGTGGACCGGTTCTCGAAGGCGGCACATTTCATTCCCTTGCCCAAATTACCGACAGCCAAGGAGACAGCGGTTTAAATTTTTAAAGTTTTAAATTTAGATTTAAAAATAGCAATTGAAGGTGCAAGGCGGATGTCGAGAGGCAATTGGTTCCATATACATGGGGCGGCAACAGCAAAGGCTCTATCTCCCTTAGATTTTAGATGGGAGCGAGGGATAGATAAAAGAGCCATGTCTGAAGATCTTAAAGATCTAGTGTGAGCAAGAGGAGTAAGAAAATCTCTAATATATAAAGGAGCTTGATCATTAAGAGCTTTAAAAACAAATAATAGAATTTTAAACTGAATTCTAAAATGGATCGGGAGCCAATGAAGCGAGGCTAAAATTGGGGTAACATGATCGTATTTCTTTGTCCCGGTCAACAGCCTTGCAGCAGCATTTTGGACCATATGGAGCCGAGCAAGTGATGACTGAGGAAGACCCAAGTACAAGGAATTACAGTAATCCAGGCGAGAAGTAATAAAAGCATGAATAACCTTCTCCACATCGTAGAATGACAAAAAAGATTTTAGTTTGGAAATTAACCGCAACTGATAAAAACTATTTTTTACAACCGAATTAATTTGCTTGGTTAAACATAATTCAGAGTCAATAATGACACCAAGGTTCCTGACATGAGAGGAAACTGAGAGAAAATAGTTAACCAGTTCCTTAGTGAGATTAATTCTCAGTTTTGGTGGACCAAAGACAATAACTTCTGTTTTGTCCTCATTAAGTTGGAGAAAGTTAATCGATAACCATTCCTTAATGTCCCGAATACAATCCATCAAGGTCTGAATGGACTCGTCGGCTTTCAAAGGGAGATACAGCTGTGTATCATCAGCATAAAAATGGAAATTAATGTTATGCTTCCTAACAATATCCCCCAGTGGACGCATATACAAGTTAAAAAGAAGCGGACCCAGGATGGAGCATAGAGGTACTTCACTAAAAATGGGGGTAGAAGATGAAGAGAAATTGCCTATCTCCACAGAAAAGGACCTTTCTCTAAGATAAGAACTAAACCACTTCAAGGCTATACCCTTAATACCAAATGAATGCTCTAGACGCCTAATAAGAATATTATGGTCAACAGTATCAAAGGCAGCTGTAAGATCAAGTAGGATCAATACAGCATTTTTACCAGCATCAACTGCAATTAAAATGTCATTGAGCACTTTTAGCAAGGCAGACTCTGTGCTATGATGGGCAGTAAAACCAGATTGAAGAGGTTCTAATAACTTTAAAAACTTTAAAAACAGGTTCAATTGAGATAACACAACTTTTTCTAAAAGTTTTGATAAAAATGATAACTTAGAGATTGGCCGAAAATTATTCAAGCAACCCTCATCCAAACCATGTTTCTTAAGCAAAGGCTGAACAACCGCATGCTTGAAACTATTTGGGACTACCCCAGTGTTCAAAGATGAATTGATCAACACTTGAACACTGGGGCCGATTATAGGAAAAGCTGCTTTTAAAATCTCTGATGGAATGACGTCAAGTGGTGTAGTCGTTATCTTCATCTTGTTAACCAGGTCATTTAGTTCTATTAAGGAGACGTGCTGAAAATTATAAAAGAAAAACGGACTAGCCAACGAATTCAAAAACTGATCTGAAAGATGTAAAGTGAAGGATGAACGAATAAATGCCACTTTATCAGCAAAAAACTTTACAAATTTCTCACAGAGTTCTGCCGAGGCTTCCCCGTGAAATTGGCAACTTGGATCAAATACTGAATTTATTTTAGAGAATAAAATCTTAGGTTTATGGAAGTGTTTAGCAATTAATTTGGAAAAATATTTTGATCTAGCTGACTTAGCAGCATTCTGGAACATAATCAGACAATCTTTAAAGATCTCAAATGACACTGTTAACCGATCGCGCTTCCACCTCCTCTCCGCTTTACGACAAGCCTGTCTGAGCCAATGAGCATTGTCATCCAGCCAATAATAAAGTTTTTGCTTTGGTTGTTTCATCTTCAAAGGGGCAATCGAATCTAAAATATCAGAACAAGCTGTGTAAAACAGAGAGAGTATATCGTCAGGGCCATAGAAAGACTCAGCATTCAAGATCGACAACTCAATAGTATTAGCTAGATATTTCTCACTAAACTGAGAGGCAGTACGAGAGTTTATAAAGTGAGAAAAAGATCCTGCATGCTTCTTAACCAAGGCTGAACTCACAACAGGAATCGTAAAAATAATGGGCTTATGATCAGAGAAAGAAGCGTCTTCAATAAATACATTATCTACAGGGATCCCATATGACATAATAAGGTCAAGTGTATGACCACGGACATGTGTTGGTTAATTCATGTATTGCGTAAATCCAAATGAGTCCAAAACATTACAGAATTTAGAAACCAAGGAACGACCGGGGCAGCAAACATGAATATTAAAATCACCCAATAATAACATACGATCATACAACAGAACAACAGAAGTTAAAAATTCTAATGCTACGCACTGTACTTCAAATGACGAGTAGCTCTGAACAGAGACTGTATGAATTTTAAGTGATTGTTTAAAAACCATAGCAACGCTACCACCCCTACCAGCAGACCTTGAGGTACTAATGAAACAACTGTTCGGCGGGCAAAGTTCCTCGAAGACAGACAACTCACCGGCGCTGGCCCAGGTTAACTATCACCAAGATCTTTAGTCCGGTGACAGTCCACCTCAAACTACCTAGCGTACAGGAGGATACATTCCGCCTTCCATGTGTCCAAAATTAAACCCGTGTTTTATTCACGTATTAATCCGCCAACCCGGTTCCCCCACCGCTGCGTCTCGTAGATGGGGAACCAACCTATTCGGTTAATCGTATTCTGGACTCGAGACGGAGGGGACGAGGATTCCAGTACTTGGTGGACTGGGAAGGTTACGGTCCGGAGGAGAGGAGTTGGGTACCTGCTAGGGACATACTGGATCACTCCCTTATTAATGATTAATATCAGCAGGTAGGCCCTTCTGGGAACTCCAGGAGGCATTCTTAGAGGGGGGGGGTACTGTCACGGTTGGTACCGTGATCTCTGGGTTTTGCACTTTGTGGGTGAAGTCTGTGTGTTACGCGTCAGCACTGATTAGTTTGTGGGCGTCTCCGTTAATTGTCATCAGCAACAGCTGTCACTCATTACTCATCCCTATATATTGCCTTGTCTAGCGTCTTGTGTTCGTGAGAGCGTTGTTTCATGTTTGTAACCTATGCCTTGCTTTCTTGTGTGTTTTTGCGTTGGATGTCTGTGTCTCCCCAGAACCCCGTCCACTCTACGCAACCCACCACCAAGCAACACCACTTACCTTCGGCTCGGTTCCCCGCAGTTCCTGTGTCACCCTCTCCTGCTGCCTACTCATGTCATTCCTCACCACCATCTTGGACTGTGCATTCCTCCCAGCGTTATTTGTGTCTCAGTTTTGTATTGTATCATTGTCTTCATTAAATCTCATTAATCTCGCACTTGCTTCCTGCCACTCCTTCACCCAGTCGTTACACTCTGATGGATGAGAGTTAGTGGAATAAATTATATTAAATGCCCTTCTAATGTTATGAGACAGTAATCTATTTTTAATAAACCCAGTTTGGTCACCGTGTATGACTGCTGGTAAAACTGATTCAAGACTCTTTGCGAGCATTTCAGCCAGAATCTTTACATCTACATTCAGAAGACTAATTGGCCTGTACCAGTCACATTCGTGCGCGTCTTTGTCTTTTTTCAAAATCAAAGAAATACAAGACTGATGGAGGGTTGGAGGCAGGCAACGTGATTGAGTGAATCTAACAGCATGTTTAGGAGTGGTGTTTTAAGTGTGTGAGAAAACTTCTTTAAAAACAGGAACAGGAAACAGGAAACAGGAACAGGAAACCCTCCGGCCCAGGGGTCTTGCCATTCTACATGCTCTCAATTGCTAATACTATCTCCTCTGTGGAAAAAGGTCATTCTAGCTCTTTTCTCATTGCGTTTGTTATTGTAGGTATGGGTAATGGTTCAAAAAAAATTTCCATTAGGGACCTATCCGTGGGGGGTTCTGACTTGTATAACAAAGAGTAGTAATCTTTAAAGTGTTTAGTAATACTAACAGGGTCAGTGATCAAATGGCTATCGGAGGACTGAATCTAAGATATTACATTTTGAGCTGACTTTTCCTTTAACTGAAGTGCAAGAAGTTTACTTGGCTTGTCACCATATTCAAAAAAATGCATGTTTGGCCTTCAGCAATAACTTTTCAGCCTGATGGGATGATAATACAGTATATTAAAATCAGATTGAAGTTTGAGTCTCTTTTTATAAATTCCAGGATCTGTAGAAGCTGCATAAGCTGAATCAAGCCGAGTTATCTCCACAGATAATTCTTCTAGCTTTTTCCTTCTTTGTCTATTTACACAGGCTAAGTATGAAATGACTTGACCCCGAGCAAATGCTCTAAAAGATTCCCAAATTATGGAAGGTGAGGTCTCAGGGATGGTGTTTATCTCCAAAAATATATCTAATTTATTTTTTTAAGTAACACAGAAAGCCTTATCAGAGAGCAGTAAATAATAAAATTTCCAACTTCGAGAACCCAACATCTTATCCTGAAACTGAAGAGAAAGTAAAAGTGGAGCATAATCAGATATAACAATGCTGGCATAAGAACAGGCCTTTACTTTAGACAGCAATTTCTTGTCTATGAAAAAGTAGTCAATACGGGAGTAATTGTGGTGAACATGAGAGAAAAAGGAGTATTGTCATGCTGTGGGATATAAAAAACGCCATAGATCTGCCTGACCACAAGTTGTCAAAAGTGATTGGAGCATAATTGCCATTTTAGAGGGTTGGGCAGATTTAGTAGATGAATGATCTAGAGAAGGGTTCAGAGAACAATTAAAATCACCTCCCATGATAAGATAGTCTGAGTTTAAGTCGGGGAGTAAATAAAATATTTTCTGCATAAAATTTTCATCATCATAATTTGGTGCGTATATATTTGCAAGAGTCACTGTTAAACCATAAAGAAGGCCAGAAACAAAAAAATATATCTACCATCGGAATCAACTAAAGTTTTTGAAGGAGAAAATGGTAGACATTTATTGATAATAATTGCCACCCCTCTAGATTTACTGAGAAATTTAGAATGAAATACTTGACCAATACATTTATTACAAAGTCTGGCATGATCTGGGTTTTTTAAGTGGGTCTCTTGCAAAAAAACAATATGAGTATTTAAATGTTCTAAATGTGATAAGACCTTCTTGACTCTGGAATAACCTACCTAACATTGTTCGAGAGGCAGACACACTCTTGCAGTTTAAATCTAGATTAAAGACCCATCTCTTTAACCTGGCTTACACATAACACACTAATATGCTTTTAATATCCAAATCCGTTAAAGGATTTTTAGGCTGCATTAATTAGGTAAACCGGAACCGGAAACACTTCCCATAACACCCTATGTACTTGCTACATCATTAGAAGAATGGCATCTACACTAATATTTGTCTGTTTCTCTCTTGTTCCGAGGTCACCGTGGCAACCAGATCCAGTCTTTGTCCAGATCAGAGGGTCACTGCAGTCACCCGGATCCAGTACGTATCCAGACCAGATGGTGGATCAGCACCTAGAAAGGACCTCTACATCCCTGAAAGACAGCGGAGACCAGGACAACTAGAGCCCCAGATACAGATCCCCTGTAAAGACCTTGTCTCAGAGGAGCACCAGGACAAGACCACAGGAAACAGATGATTCTTCTGCACAATCTGACTTTGCTGCAGTCTGGAATTGAACTACTGGTTTCGTCTGGTCAGAGGAGAACTGGCCCCCCAACTGAGCCTGGTTTCTCCCAAGGTTTTTTCTCCATTCTGTCACCGATGGAGTTTCGGTTCCTTGCCGCTGTCGCCTCTGGCTTGCTTAGTTGGGGACACTTCATCTACAGCGATATCGTTGACTTGATTACAAATAAATGCACAGACACTATTTAACTGAACAGAGATGACATCACTGAATCCAATGATGAACTGCCTTTAACAATCATTTTTGCATTATTGACACTGTTTTCCTAATGAATGTTGTTCAGTTGCTTTGACGCAATGTATTTTGTTTAAAGCGCTATATAAATAAATAAATAAAGGTCTCTTATCTGACAAACACACTTTTGAGGTCGTGGAGTCTACACTGATGAGCTGATGAGCTGAATCAGGTGTGTTTGATCAGGGAGACATCTCAAATGTGCAGTGTTGGGTTCTCCAGGACCACGATTGGGAACCACTGCCTTATGGGACACATTTAGGTGTTTTTAAGTATTAATTATTTTTGTTTTTTTTAATATTATTTTTTAGTTTCAACTTTGCATTTTAAAATACATTTCTAAATGTCTTTTCAATAGTCCCTATTACAGACAATTTAATTTGTGGTGCTTCTAATTAAGTGATAAAAAATCAGTTGCAACTGAATAAATATACTTTTCTGTGCATCAAGAAAACATGAAACACTTTGTTTTACTACTAAATTATTTTCAATATCTAATTCTTATTATAAATACTTCACATACATTGGAAAGGTTTCTGTGACCCCTCGTGAGATCTCTGCAAAAAGTCTCACAATTTATTCCAGAACATGATGCATGATGGGATACACTAAGCCTGGTATAGAGTATAGATTAATACTATTTATTACAGTCCTGTTAGAATGCAGTAATTTTTAAAATAATTCATATGAATATATCTTGTTATTACTCAGTTATTACTTGTTATTACTCTTGTTATAACATGACTCAGTTACTCGCTGACAACGAACCTGTGTGCTTTGAGTACCTAAAAGCCGGTGGCTTGTAATATATTTTAAGGGTGCAAGTCCCTAGATGGCGTAGTTGACAATCAAAATTATATCAATAGCCTAATTCTTTCTGTAGTTTAGGCTGATTCCTGTCTTGCTGGTACCCGTTTGGTCATATACAGATTAGGTTATTCTGATTCTACAGAGGTGTTAGCATACACACATACAGATGACATAGAAAGAACATGCCTGGACATAACATATTATTCAGACGCATATAGAAATATGGTTGTGATGAAATCTTTAATTCTATGTTTAAAATATTTTGTACATTTGTAATCCCAGAGCATTCCAGTATTGTTGCAAACAATCAAAACAGCAATGTCTTAGCTGTCAACATTTAGACTATAGATCAAGCAGAACGCGTTCACGAATCGATACTGCTGATGTATGATGCTGCTGACGTGTTTTCTGGTGTGCCCAATAACAAAAATAGCACGTCAGCAGCGTCATACGTCAACAGCATCACTGCAGCGTCGTGAACTGTCTCACAACAGACACAGAAGAGAAGACAATCACGGGTTTGGATCGACATGAGGGTGAGTTATTAATGACATAATTTTCATTTTTGGGTGAACTAACCCTTTAATGGGTAGCCAGTGTAGAGTTTATAAAATGGGGGTACTATAATCATATTTATTTAGTAAACACTGGTGAAGACTCTAGCAGCTATATTTCGGATCTGTATCTTGTTTATTGAAGATGCAGTAAAAAACATATAGCAGTGAATTACTACAGTCCAATCTAGAGGTCATGAATGCATGAACTTTTGACTGTAGTTTGACTGTAGAGGAAGTAAAAGTACATCCCTCAAACTATAAATTATGTTTATTCAAAGCAAGTTTTGTACTAACAATTTTTTCAGACCTTTTGACATCGATGAGAATTCAGATTCAGACTTTTGAATGTAAACTTTGAGAACCCCTGGTTTAGTGCATGATTTTGCTAAAAAAAAATAGAAGCAAATAAATTATAAGCCAAAAAATCAATATAAGAAAATCAATTGTTTATTCTAATTTGACAGGAAACTTGACTGAGGCAGTGCAGCTTCCTTCAAAAGTGGCCATAGTCAAAGTGAAGGGTCATGCAACAGGAGATTCGGACAATAAGAGGAAATAAAATGGCTGATGCAGCTGCAATGGAAGCTGCTAATATATATATATATATATATATATATATATATATATATATATATATATATATATATATATATATATATATATATAATAACAAAAAATGTGGAAGTCTCTATGATTTCAAACATAAGTAAAATACAGCCTGATGCTGTTTTGGGTGAAGAGCTGGTGAGGAACTGAAACCACCCCTAAACATCTAGACAAATACACAACTTACTAACGCCTTATAATCAACAATTGTATTTCTTTCCTATCATATAAGGTAACATGTAACTCCCGAATACTTTGATTGGATGTCTGGGCTGATGTTGTTTTCATAAGTATGATCAATCTTCCTGGATAAAGTTGAGAATGCTTTGGTAGTGCACCAACTCTGCTCGTCTGCTTGTTCATTTTCCCAGACCTGCGCAGCAACCAAACACTGGGGTTGATGATAAGATTTAATCTAATACACACAGACAGTGAAACACATTTCAGTGTTTTTCAGGTAAGCGTTTTCACTTCGCAGAATAACAATAATGTATTGTTACATTTAATGTATCGACTGATTTACAATCAACATGTTTTCAAATACAATGTATAACAACTATGTGGTTTTGAATAATGTCTAAAAAACAGGCTTTGTTGTTTTAAATTATGAGTCTGCATAGTTTTTTAACTTAAAAATGATTAACTTAGAGTGTCAAACTATTGGAATGAACTTCATCCGTCATCATTTGGGGGTACATCAGTGCCCATGGCATGTGTGACTCACAGACGTGTGAAGGTGAGCCATATATATTGTACATAGACATTTGATGCCATCAAAATGACATGTTTTCCCAGGAAGCCCAAGGTTATAAGAGCAAGACAAAGCCAGGTCTCCTTCTGCATGTGCTTCAACACTGGGGTTTCATAGAGACAAAGTGAATGTGCTTGACTGGTCTGGCTGCAGTCCAGATCTGTCTCCTACTCCAAATGTATGGTCCATCATGAAGAGAAGAATAAGACCATGATGACCACAGACTGTTGAGCAGCTGAAGTCTTTTATCAAGTGAAATTGGGCAAAACTTCCACTTCCAAAACTGCAGCAATTTGAGTCCTCAGTTTAGAAACCATTAAAAAGGGGATGCAACACAGTTGTAAACATGCCTCTGTCTCAACTTTTCTGGAGTGTGTTATAGGCATCAAAACTGAAATTTGTTTTGTATTTATAAAATGCTATAAAGTTGGTCAGTGAAAACATTGGAGACGCTTCCTTTGGAAAGATAAAAAAATAAAAGGTTTAAGAGCATCAACAAATCCCAAATTTTTGTCTTTTATTGCATTTTACAAAACATTTCTGGACTAAAATTAATTAATAATAATAACAAAGTAAAAAAAAATACCCAAGTGCCCATGATTCTTGCCAGAATAATATCTACTTATTCTGGCAAGAATCTGAAATGTGCATCCAGTGGACACTTTCCCATCAGGCCATGAGAAGAGGATTTATGAATGGCAGTGAAGTAACTCTGTGTTCAGGGTTAATGTCATATTACAGGCAGGTGTGTTGGTCGCTAGTTAGGCGACAGGATTCTGACTCTTGGTGGTCTCTTGTCCATGGTGTTTGTTGTATGTTTGGGGATGTTCGTTCATGTGCTTGTGTGTGTTGTTTTTGTTTGAGCACAAGGTTTTTGAGATTGTTCATTGGCCGTATGCTCTAGCTGGTATCTCAGCCCAGCTTGGCCAGGCTGGGTGACCAGATTACTACCTTAGGCTGATTTAATCAGTTCTTCAACATTCAAGTTTCTTTTTCTTTCAGGAAATCAGAGTTTGGCAGCGAAATCCGGCCATGGAGGATAAAAATAACTACAGCGATCTCATCATCTCTACCACATCAACTGATATGCTTTACTATGACTATGAAACGCCTTCTCATCCACCCAATTATTTCCATGCAGTCAGACTGTCCATCTTCTTCATCACTGCTGTTTGTCTGGGACTGCCATGTCTGATTTGGGCTTTTTATTTTGTGCACCTTCAGAGAAAGACCAGAGGCCGGATCTCAGCCTTCATCATCCTCCTCCTCCTCCTCAGTGACCTGCTGCAACTGCTCCTGTATCCATTTATAGTGTCAGCACTTCTTTCTTTCCATGGCTTTAACATGATTTTTATAGTGGCTGTAACATTATGTCTGAAAATCTGTAGCCTTCACCTGCAGCAGCTGGTGGCTCTGGAGGGGGTTCTGACACTGAAATATCCACAGATCTCTGCTCATATTTTCTCATCCCCCTGTTACATCATAATCTCCATCATTATACTTATTTTCTCTTTAATGTGTGTATTGTTATTGGGTTTTGGTGGCCCTAATGGTGGGAGCCTTGGTTTTGGCTCAGTTCTGGCACCTGTGTTTTTATTGGTTGTCACAGGCGTGATCACCTACAAGGCTCCGCCCACTCCTGCCAGCACACCTGCCACTGACAACAGACCAGGCTCATCGTTGATTCATGTTACCATTTTTACTGTAGGTGTGCTTTATTTACCTTGTGTGCTGGTCCACTGTGTGAAGATGCTCCATGTTTTCCAGCCAGTGTCTTGGTACGTGATGTCTCACTGTTTGTTGAGTCTGACAGTGATTTCAGAGCCTCTCCTGTGTGTGCTGGTCTGCAGAGAGAATCTCAGCACTCAGACAAAACAGACTCACATAGAGTTCATCTCTCAGGCAGACAGCAGTCTGAACTGATTGGTCATCAGCTGCTTTGACTTAAATATGCTTATTAATATTAATAAATGCAGAGAGCCGGTTGCTAAAAATGGAGACAAGTGGAGAGTAAATGAAAAAAAAACAGACTCAAGGTTTGTGTGTCATTTTAACCATGACAAAAAAAAAAAAAAAAGGAATGGCTGTTATACTCCAAACTTACATCTCTGTTTGATTGCTTGGATGAAATAAAAGACTGGATGTCATCGCGTTTCCTGCAGCTTAATGAGTCAAAATCTGAAGTGGTGATCTTTGGTCCGTCGAAGTTAGCCCAACAGATTTCACCACATCTTGGGCCATTAGCTCCCAATCTTAAGATTCAGGTGAGGAACCTAGGTGTGATTTTTGACTGATAAACAAATTTAAGCCGTGGTAAAAGGTAGCTTTTTCAATTGAGGGGGCATTGCCAAACTGAAAAGTTTCTTGTCTTTTAAAGATATGGAAACCGTGATTCATGTGTTTATCTGATCCAGACTGGATTACTGTTACTCTTTATTTCTGGGATGTCTTGATCTTCCTTCCACGGATACAGCTGATGCAAAACGCAGTGGCCAGAGTGTTGACTGGCACAAGGACATGCTCCAGTACTGGCTTCCTGTTGATTTTAGAGATCAATAAAAGGTTTTGTTAAAGGTTTTTAAAGGTATATCTCCAGTCTGTTACCACATCATCATCCTGCTAGACATTTAAGATCATCTCAGAGTTTCCTCTTAAATGTCCAGAAACCACGTGGCTGTGTCATGCCTACGCACTACTTAAAATCAATGCTGAAGATGCACCTCTACTCTGCTGCATACAATCGTCCTTAAGTGCACGGACAATGAAGAATGATGGCTTTTGTGATTTAATGTGTGTAGGTGTTTTGTAATTTTGGGAGAGTCAAGTCAAGTCACCTTTATTTATAAAGTGCTTTACACAATACAGATTGTGTCAAAGCGGCTTTACAGTGTTAAACAGTAAAAACGTGTGCTGATAATGCAAGGGTGCAATAGAAAACAGTTTATCGTTGATTCAGTGTTGTCATCGTCCAGCTCATTTCAATTCTCTTCCAATAGTGTCTGTGCAATCAAGTCAACAATGTTGCCAGAAATTGTAAAGCACTTATGTTGTTTTTAAATGTGCTATAAGAATAAATGCTGACTGATTAATATTTTGTACTTAAATAAACTGGACCTCCAAGTACACCTAGATTACAAAACTGTTTAATAATCTACATACTGACTCAATGACCAGTATATATATATATATATATAAATTGTTGAATATCTGTGATCTAAAAGTGTTGTTGATTCAAGTCAACCAAAGTGAGTGGTGCTTGGCATAGCCACTCATAACGTTGTACGTTTATTAATCACTGTTTATATTTTGTTAATTATCAATAAGTTTAAAATTGATGTCTGCTGTGCTTCTATATTTAGGAGCAAATGTACAAAAGTCTGGACAGTGTTGAAGCACACACAAGTTACTGGAATCCATCATTTATTCATGTTTTTTTACACCTCTTTCCCACTGCAGCTTTGTGCTTACAACATATAAATTATGCACAGATATAAGTCCTTCATTCACACCTTCATTAGAATTAATTATAAACTCAAGTCTGCTACAAAATACAGTGTCGAGAAACATTATAAAATACTCTTTTACCCCCGTTTATAAAGACAACACAAATAAATATTTCATAGAAAGAACAATAGGTTATGTTTGTTAAATGAATTACAGAACACAAACATTCGTTGTTGTCTGTGAAACAAAACCACCAACAAAAAGTAGTGCAAGAATCTTGTGTTACATTACGGTGCTCCAGCCTATTAAAACAAATGACAGAAATGTGTCCAATATTGCTGTTTATTTAATTTTTATCAATTAATTTTTTTTTGCTTTCTGTCTCAAATTCTCTTTAGTGTTCCATCTTCCTTCTTTTGTTATCTGTAACAATCTCAGGCTTTTTGTACCACATCTTTTCCTCATTTGTGAAACCAAAGAGGCCCCATCCATCACAGAGTGGTTCAGACTGTTTTGTTCAGCCACATCTCTCCTCCTCAGACTGTCTCAGAGCAGTTCTGCCTCATCGTCCTCATCCTCAGAGCCGGACGGACCCTGACGCACCTCCTCATACCACTTATTAGTGAGCGTCTTCATCTGGATCCGCCCATGCAGCAGGTCCTAAGAATAACAGATTACAAACACTAGTTATTCATAGATTTTGTGTAACTGGTCTAATGTGTATGAAGGTTATGAGCGGCCGAACCTCTTGTGTGAGTCTACGGGTGAAGAAAGGGTTCAGATACTTGGCATCAAGCCACAGGAAACCCTTCAGATCCTGCCTCTGATAAATGTGAGCTTCATACTCCTCCTCTGTCAACTCCGACAAATGCTCAGATTCAATGGCATTACCCTGAGAGAGAGAGAGAAACAAACCAAAAATATAAAAGACTACGTGTTTGATAATGAATGCAATTGTCTCAAAGTTATAACCTCTACTGTGAGGAGTGGGCACTGATTGTAAACCTGGACCAAACCAGGGACATGGTGTTTCAGATGAAACCAATCCTACTGGGAGTGACATTTGGGGAGCAATATTAAAATTTGAAAATTGGGATAAAACATCAATAGAAATACTACAACTAGAAATAATCCAAAACGTTTTAGGGGTCCACAGAGGTACATCCAGTGATGCCTGCAGCGCTGAATTAGACTGAAGATTGAGATGTGTTGAGTTCTGGCATCACCTTCGTTAATCTGATCCTGATTCAGAGTGAAACACGCTCACTCCTCACTGACTACAGCTTCAACCCCAAACACACTCATGATGATTCTCTAAAAATACACTTTGACCTTCAAAATGAACTACATTTGCCAATTATTTACTGATTAAACCATTTCAAGAAAGACAAATCCTCTCCAAACACAGATGAAGAAAGCATGATTTAGAAATGGAGAGAGGAAGATATAGACAAACACGGGCCGAGCAAAATCATTTACTGAACTTAGGGATACTGAGAAGATGCCTTTTACTTGAAGATGACAACACAGCTGCAAAATATGCATTAACCATTCACCATGCTAGATGTTAAACACGATTAACTCCACACTGACTAACTTTATCTTTTCATCTATTTAGATGGATTTTATTTATTATTATTATTATTATACATTATTTATTTATGTATGTTTGCTCTGTTCCAAAACCTAGTTGCCGTGCATCAAACTATTTTCCTGTTTGACACTGTAAAGCTGCTTTAACACAATCTGTATTGTATAAAGCACTTTACAAATAAAGGTGACTTGATTTGACATAAATTTACTGATTTGTAAAAGTGTTCATATTTTCAACATATTTTTGCATTGACAGTGCGAAAGATCACCCGAACAATTGTTTGTTGTTTCAGGCAAACTCATGATACTGAATTTTGCTCACTATATTTCCCATAATCTTACATAAGTTTGTTTGCCCATATAACTGTATCACAAGGAGGACGTCTTGTGTGTTTATTTTTAAAACTTTCACTTGTGCCAGTGTTTTATAAGAGTAAAGACTCGTTTTGTGTAATCTTAGTGTAATACTTTGACATTTATCAAAATAAAACTAAAAAAATACAGAGCCCACTTCACTGCTGTTTAATCAGTATAGGCTTATGTTGAACTGTATTATTTAACATTCTTGCGTAACTGTAATGAATGCAAAGTGTTCTGCTGACACATAAAGTATGAAACATCTGTGTATCTGACAAATGTTGTGTCTTATCTTCCTCTGCAAGCATCACATGAGCGTCACTACAGGAAGCAGAACGTGTCTGACTACTTCTGCTGTACCACAGGTCTTTAGTTTTCTTGATTGTCTTTAGAGATCTGGGCCGGGGCGGAGTAGAGCAGATCCCATAGCATCCAGAGTTCAGACAAAACATCACCATGATGCTCAGTAGATATTTCAGAAGAACAGACCTGAACATTGCTAGGTCGAGGTTTCTAATAGTGACAGTTCTTGCAAAAGTAATAATGTGTGCGCAGTCGCATTATGTTTAATGCATAAATAAGGTAAGACTTCTGTTCACTCTGAATCTGATTTAATAGTGCATCATGCACTTGGTTAAGGTCTGATGTGGGTTCATCGTTCAGGAATGTTGTCGTTACCCCAGGTTTTCGTGAAACACCTCCACTGGTCTGAGCCCTCGTATTTTGCCCAGTTTGTGTGTTGTTATTTATTTTGTTTTATAAATGAATGTCCCACGAAATTCTGTAATTCTTGTGGACTTTTAAAAAAATCCATCGTCCTTAAATCAAGACTTTCCTCTTTTGAAAAGCAAATGATAAAGAGAACCGTTCTCTCACCATTTTCTCAGTTTTGCTCAAGTTGATGTCTTTTTTGTTCTTGCGCCGTGATTGGCTCTCCTCGATGTCCATGATGCGGATGAGGGGCATGGTCCCGCCCCCCAGCAGCAGGATGGTGAAGAGCACGATGACGATGGTGGTGGTGCCGATCAGCTGCCTCTTCTCTATGGGCTCCAGTCCCAGATGAAGACTGAGGGCGTACGGGATCGCCCCCCGCAGACCTGAGCACCAGCACACAACATACATGTGTGAGAAAATCAGCATTTCTACAAATGTACACATTATTATAAAACAATTGACATGAACTACAAAAAAAAAAACCCTGAATTGTCATTTAAAATGATGAAGGAATAGTGACTAGACGCTGCGTGTAAAGATGATGTCGGATAAAGTGAACATTTGAAGCATAAAAACGTGAAAGCATAAAAACGTTCCACAGTTTTAATTATAAGACTAAAAGAAGGAAAAAGAAACTCGCTAGCTTTCAAACCACATGGAAAGCTAAAATTCACCTTACCACTGAACCACATGATGAACATCATTTTAGGGGTGATTTTATGATCTCTGCAGAAGTTGAGCAGAAAGGACAGGGGGAAGATATTCACCGCCCGGCCGACGAGAACCAGAACCTGTGACAGGAGAACATGTCATATTGCATTATTTTGTGACCTCAGATACCGTCCCAAAGAGCCAGTGACGCATCACACGTTCAGCAAGCATTCATGCTTCATCAGATACTGAAGTAATGCTCTGGAGCGGGACACCTACTATACACCAGATGACAAAAGACAGCTCGAACTTGTGAGGGAAGCTGAAGATGGACAACCCCAGGAAGGCAAACACACAGGTCTCTGTGGAATCGGAGCAGAGAAGAGAAGCGTTAGGTTGATGTTAACAGCAGCAGGTTAAGGAGTGTTGTGTGAGGACCTCACCACACATGAAGGCCACGGTCCGAAGCGTCTGCTGCATGAGGATCTGAGTGACTGGTGATAAGTTATGATGAGTGTAATGAGACATGACAATACCGGAGAACAGAATGGCCATGATCCCTACAGACAGAAAGAGATCGACTCTGATCATATAACCCTGAACCTGCAATCCCAACGTTTTACAGACGAAACACGGTTAAACTCATCAGCTTGTGCTTTTGACTCACCGGAGAGTTTGATGCCCTCAGCGAGACCATACGGGAGGTATGCAAATATAATCATCATCCCAAACTCCAGAGACGGGGTCTTCCTCATGTCGAAGTGCTTCAGGACCTGCGTGCTCTCGTTCAGAAACATAATCTCACGGGACGTCTCCAAATAAACAAATATCTACAAAAGATATGACCCTAAAAGGTAACACATATATATATTCACTATTACCTAGTTGCTTATTAGCATGCATATCACTAGCATACTGGCTGTTTATTAGTACCTATGAAGCACATATTAATCCCTTAATGGTTATGTAATTAATGATGCAATATAAATAATTATATTAATAAAATTTATTAATAGAACTAAACCAAAAAAAAAAAAAAAAACCCAAAAGACATTAAAACACACAAAAGCATAAGGATACAATGGCAGAGATGAGACCAGTGAGTGTGCCCAAAGCAGCCGACCCAAAGAACATCTTCAGGAAGTAACCGAGCGCCTGCACAAAGGTTTCCCAGCCTGTAGAGACATCTGAGCCCACGAAGCCCTCGGCCGTGCTGAAACACACGCACACACACACACACATCAACCACTGCTCCCATCTGCTAACACTATACAGACTGAAAATTAAAGCAGAAGAGGACTGAATTGTTCAAAATGTTAAATCATGGCCTGTACATCCTGTACACAATACGTGCTTGGCAAAGGAACAATAACACTTACAATTAAAGTTCCTGACCTTTAACAGATAGCTCTCATTTGGTCAGCAGGGGGCAGTGGAGTCACAATCATATCTCTCATCTACTGTACATACAGTACACAGGTGCCAGCATGTCTCCAACACAGGAGTGTCCTTAACAGCTTCCAAAGTGTCTTATGATGGCAGCCGAGCATATGAAATCTCCTCCTACTCTAAAAGAATAGTTCACCTAATTCGGTCATCATTTACTCACCCTCAAGTTGTTCAGGTTCTTTCTTCTGATGAACACAGAGGTAGGTATGGGAAACTAAACTTGAATTCAATGCTATTTTTTTCCATACTATTCCAGTCAATGGCTACCAACATGAATAAATTATGACAAATGTTCATTCTTTGGTGAACCATCCTTTTATATTATGACAAGGCAAATGACCCAAAGTGTCATTGTGATAACAGAATTGAATTAACATTTATATGATCATGAATTAGAGCTTATGGAAGACTGTTAGACTGTTATTAGTTATTTACTGCACATGCATACCTGATTGTTTTTGGAAGATTGTATTATTGCGCAGAGACAACCATTTTAGCAACAACGTCAGCCATTTATCTATTCATTTTGTACAAGCTGATTAAAAAGATCAACAAATATCTTATCGTGCAGGACAGTTTGGCACACGTGTGTAAAACTACACGCAGAGAGGATCTTCTGCTTTCTAGGAAACACACAGACAGCTGCTCTGCAGACTCATCAATTAGGAATGAGATCATTTTACCAGACAACCCTCGAGTTGAGCTGAGAGGAGACCAGAGACACCAGAAGACAAAACCGTATGAGATGACACGAGGAAGGGGAACGAGACCAGAGGAGGAAACACAAGAGAGACAAGGGACCAGATGAGAGCACACAAGATGGGACAAAAGACAAGAACTGAAGACATCAACGAGGCAAAAGAGACTCGATGAGAGAGGCAAGAGATGAGAAGCAACTCGAGAGACTACAAGAGAAAGACACGAGACAAGACTAGAATGGAAGAGATGAGCAGAGAGAATAAAGAAAAAGAAAGAACAAGAGAAAAGAGATGACTTGAAAAGTTAAGAGACAAGCTGAGATGAGACCAAATGAAATCAGACACAAGAGATGAGAGTAGAGATGACGAGACGTAAGACGCGAGACGAGAAAAATAAAAAGAGATGTAGCTATATGAAATAAGACGAGACAGATGCAGACTACAGAGGTCAAGAACACATGATACAGCCGCCGTAAAGCCACACTGAGTGACTAAAGACACACGAGCTTCAGTATGAGCTCCAGCAGACAGCACGTCTCACACGTCCTGTTCAACTCGTTTCTAACATGACTTCATCCAGACACATGAAGCTGTCATGTTCTGTCACATTCATACCGAGAACAGTCTGAAAACACAGGTAACATGAGGGCCAAACGTCCCATCGACAGATGCCCTGTAACAACATTAAAACACGTCCCAGTACGTGAGGCCAAGAGCTGCTCCCTCTGAGCTCAGCGGCTGATCATCAGCTTGTGAGATTGCATTAGAATCAACAGTTTCTACATTAACACAAACCGACAGACAGCTGGATACAGTCGTGTTGCCTCAACACAAGCAGCATGATGGCATGTCCTGCCTCGTGGACTGATGCTAATCAAGTATGTGAACTACACATGCACAAAAAACAAGCGAACAAACAGGGCTTAACGGGAGATGTGACACTGTATAAACGCACACATACGTATGAGCCGGCTATAAAGATAGAAAAGCTCATGTTATATATGGATCTGATTTAGAGGTGCTCAGCAAATTCAGGATTTGCCCGGCCACCCTGATCCAAATCCACAGTCATAATCTCCCATCATTCAAGAGCTGGACGCACATTATTAGAAAGGAACCGTATTTCCTGGAGCTCCCTGAATGAGCTTGGCGTGTCCCAACAAGAAAAGGGTTTTGACAACGAAAGGGTGTTCAGTTCCATGGATTAGTCACTTCTTGTCATTTCCTACAAAGTGTCATGCAAGTGGATCTAACAGCTACTTTAAGAACAGGGCTCGTAAATAATTCATGGAGCAAGACCTGTGCTACATGACTAAGCAAAAAGGTCCGTTATTACACCTGAAACATCACGCGTTTGGTTTTTATAATCTGTTATCATGCTAGGTTTCTTTTCACGCTCTCTGATGAAAGAGGATGGAAAATCCTGTTTTCCTATTTGACATTTATGATTTCTTTATGTAAATGGCTGTTATGATCGGCTGGCCTCAACACTGCTAGATTTCACCTCCAAATCTGAAATGTAGAAAATTTAAATAAAATACAAATATATGGAGTGTGCAGAATAATAAAAAAGTCTCATGAGGTCCCCTTTAATGAATATTTACAGTTCTTGCTGATGCTGAATAATGAAGAGGACTAAAGAAACACCCACACATGAAGTGAAGACTAACTCTTAAACTACACCACACAACGAGCTTCTAGATACTGTGTGCTGGATCTGAATAAGCCGAGTTATACAGAGAGACCAAACAGTGCCTCGGTCCTCCTGGAGATCTGTATATAAGTGCTGTCAAACACCGAAGGCTTTTCTTTTGCTTTAGTGTGCCAGAAAAATATATTCATTTCCAAACTCAGTTTTAGGCCTCCTTAGAAAGCTAAAGGAACCTAAAACTGATATCTCCAGCACTTTAAAGCAAAAAATATGAATTAGAATAATTTTTAACCAGTGCCTAAAGCATTTGCACAGTACCGGATATGTAGTTTTGAGCATTAAATATGTATTTATTACATGTATTTCTGCAGGTGAAAGTGGATTTGCCTCTCAAACACTAACAGGATGGTTCATGTTCACCCAAGAGACCGGTTTCACCACAAGAGTTGAGATCAGAGAGCTTGAATCCCAACGCATTTATCACACACTTTTACTCTTCATCCATAGATCACGGGATGTGGAAGCAGAAAACGATCAGAATGAGGATGTCTGCAGGCCACAAGGCCAAAGGCAGCTCGGCCACAAACTAGAGAAAAAAAAGAAAGAAAGTGTCTGAACACTTATTTAAGCCTGCTGAGATACAATGTGTGACCAGTTCATGTATGAGATGACCGAGATTGCAACCAAATGCTGTCACACAACAGATTTTCTGCAATGCTGTGTCTGTGAAGTCTGCAGTTAACTGCTGCTTTTGCTACTTGCCTAACGCCTGACTTCTATAAGCTAATAACACCTGTTATGACTGGCTGGCATTCAGTTATATCAGATTTCACTTCAATATCAGAAATACAACAATACAAATTATAACATTGAAAATTGAAAATATAATTGAAAATCTCTATTTTGTGCTGTATAAAATATATTCAAGACATTTAATCTTTGTTGTCAAATCAACAGTGCAATGGAGAAAGGTGCACCTATGTTTTTCAGTCTGGTTTCAACACCTGGAGATCTGGTTTGGTGCTCACACTGCTCGTAGTGTGTCTCACTAATTACACAGTTCAGGTCTTGATTGTTGTAACCTGGATGATCTTCAGCTGGTTTGTGATAGCTGTTCATGAGTCCCTGGTTTGTCCTGAACAGATGAACTGCCTGCTGTTCTTCTCAACAATCCTTCAGCTCCCACTAATGCTGTGGTTTTCTGTGTATTTGAACCCTTTCCAGCAGTGACTGCATGATTTTGAGATCGAGGACAATCGAGTGACTCAAACACAACTATTACATCAGGTTCAAATGCTCACTGATGCTAACAGCTAACCACACAGCACTTGTTTAAACTTCTGAATGTTGTATGATCCCATTTAGCTAAGTCACAATTTAATACAAATGTACAATTCTTATTTTTATATGTGATATTGTAGTGTTTATTATAGATGATTTATCTGTGCGCTTCATTATTTTGTAAAAATGTATGTGCCCTCAT
Organism: Carassius carassius; assembly: GCF_963082965.1. Classification (NCBI taxonomy): domain Eukaryota; kingdom Metazoa; phylum Chordata; class Actinopteri; order Cypriniformes; family Cyprinidae; genus Carassius; species Carassius carassius. Next base: position 2,326,988 of record NC_081800.1, on the reverse strand, counting down.
GATCTTCAATCACACATGTGAACCGTCCCTCCCCTCGAAGCCCCTTCTTCTTCTTCTCTTCCTGTCATGTGCTGTTGCGTGAGGGGTCTGTCTCCTTTCTGCCTGCATTCTGTTAGCAACACCCAACTCTCAACAATCCAATCAATTCCCGAAGAACGAAATCAAGCCCCAACATTTTTTCTCATTTCATACGTCATACGGACATATGTCACAATAAGGAAAAAGAATAATCTCAACTTCTGTTTCATCCCAACATTGTTTTAAGATTCTGCAAGGTCTAAGTAAACTTTTGACCTGAACTGAAATTGTAAAAAAAAATAATAATTAATAATAGTAATACAAATATTATTGCACTGTTAAATGTTTTCATAAAATAACAACAAAATAAAGTGTAATGATACTATTATATTTTAAAATAAAAAATATTAAAATTATCATTATTTTATAGTAAACTTAAAACACAATGCTAATATTTACACACACACACACACACACACACACACACACATATATATATATATATATACAGTACAGACCAAAAGTTTGGAAACATTACTGTTTTTAATGTTTCTGAAAGAAGTTTCTTCTGCTCATCAAGCCTGCATTTATTTGATCAAAAATACAGAAAAAAAATGTAATATTGTGATTTATTATTAGAACTTAAAATAATTGTTTTTAAATTTATTATACTTTAAATTATCATTTATTTCTGTGATGCAAAGCTGAATTTTTAGGATCATTATCACATGATCCTTTAGAAATCATTCTAATATGATGATTCATTATCAAAGTTGGAAACACTTCTGCTGCTTAATATTTGTTCAGAACATCTGATACTTTTTTAGGATACTTTGATGAATAAAAAAAAATAAAAAAGAAGCTATGTTTTTAAAATATTAATATTTTGTAATAACAATATACACAACTGGTCAGTAATTTGGGGTCAGTAATTTGTTTTTCTTTCTTTTTTTTAAATAAAATCAATACTTTTATTCAGCAAGGATGTGTTAAATTGATAAAAAGTTATGGTAAAGAAAATATATTATTAGAATTTTCTTTTTTATTTTGAATAAATGCAGTTCTTTTTAACCTTTTATTGATCAAATATATTAGACAGCAGAACTGTTTCCAACACACATAATAAATCAGAATATTAGAAGGATTTCTAAATGATCATGTGATAGACTGATGTTACATGTGACACTGAAGGCTGGAGGAATGATGCTGAAAATTCAGCTTTGCATCACAGAAATAAATTATTTTTTTAAAGTATATTCAAATAGAAAACTATTATTTTAAGTTGTAATAATATTTCACAAATATTACAGTTTTTTCTGTATTTTTGATCAAATAAATGCAGGCTTGATGAGCAGAAGAAACTTCTTTCAAAAACATTAAAAATAGTAATGTTTCCAAACTTTTGGTCTTAAATCAAACTTAAATCCGCAAGTTTGTATTTTGGCTGGTTGCCAGTAACTAAATATATGCTCTGGTGGTTTTAGTGCTGCAAAGTTTAAAAAATAAATAAATAAAATAAAAATAATCAAATATATGGCGAATAACATGATCAGGCCTATGTTTTGGAATAAAATTACCCTGCAGAATAAGAACATTATTCATCAAACTGTTCATATAACTATCACAGTCTCTGACCACAAACTCTAAACAGATGCTCATCGCAAATGGTTTGCTCCCCTATTAAACAATTAAGTGTTTTTATTTAATAAGTGTTCCCTACAAACGTGTGTAACACATCGAACTAAGAGTGAGACTCCACACACATGGCTAGACGCTCCACTGCTATATTGGTAATCCAAAAATAATTCCTTAATCTTTTAAGATTTTATTCCTTTCTATGACTTTTCCATGGAGAAAACTAAAGTGCTTTAACTTCCCTGACTGTGAGTACAGAGACGTGCTTGTCTACAAACCTCTTTTGAGTCAGCCTGCATCTGAATGGACAACGTCTTGAGGTCATTGATTTGAGATTTGTGGTAACACTTTAGAATAGGGAACACATTCATTATTAACTGAGAGCTTTCCCGGAATAAACTCCTAATTTGCTGCTTATTAATAATTAGTAAGGTAGTTGTTAAGTTCAGGAATGTGTAAGTTTAAGGGAAATGGTCATGCAGAATAAGTGCTTTACAAGAACTAATAAACAGACAATATACTAAACATATCCATGCTAATAAGCAACAAATCAATAGCGAGAATTGGTTCTTAAAATAAAGTGTTAGCTGTTTTGTCTTTACATTAGACCACCCATGGCCAAGTTTACAGTAGTTTACAGCGAGACCAGCAGGTTTTAGAGATTTTTCTGCCCACAGATATTTTTCTTTTAGTGGAAACATGTAGAATGAGGATGAGATTGCATTTACGTTTCAGCACCAGGGGTTGTCAAATCGTCTAAATGACTTTCTGGAAGACAGAAGGAGAGTTTTGATGATTTAGTGAGGCCTACTTTGTTAATACGATGGACACAGCGTCGTTTAGGATGCTCTCTCCAAACACCAGCATATTGAGCACAGGATCCACGTTCAGAGCGTTAAATATGGCGATAGTGGCGACCGGATCCACAGCGGAGATCAGAGACCCAAACGCAAAACTGGAGGGGAATATAAAGGGGGAAAGTGAAGACACAGCCTCTCATAGGTCTGCTCAAAATTGCACAAGCAATACTCTCACCTGTCTGTCATTGTCATCTTGTAAATAACATCAGCCTATTCAAGAGACACACGGAAACATAACAGTCATCATTTTAAAGAAATCATTCCAAAGGAGCTGTTAAGGTGTGCCAACTAGTCTAACTAGATAAACCACTTAATGAACGTCTGTTTACATGTAAAGACATGAGAAAAGCAGTTGATGCCTAACAAAACAGAAGATACCTGTCCCAGGAAATAGATTCCCCCTCCCACGATGAAGGCTGAGATCGCCGTTCCAAAGACGGCGAATAACGTGATCGAGCCGATGTTTTGGAAGAAATTCCCCTGTGGAGTAAGAACCTGATCAGTTCATGTCTCAGTTTTATGTGTATCGCTGGATGTCTCTGAACACAGACTCAACAGTTGATGGCTTGAGGGCAACCAATACTACCACAAAACCATTAACGGATATCACTTTAGAATAGGGAACACTCGTTCACTTTTAACCAGGACGTTTCTCTCAATAAACTCCTAGTTTTCCGCTTATTAATAGTTAGTCAGGTAGTTGTTAAGTTTAGGCATGGATTGTATTAAGGGATCTACAACCCGAATTCCGGAAAAGTTGGGACGTTTTTTAAATTTTAATAAAATGAAAACTAAAGGAATTTCAAATCACATGAGCCAATATTTTATTCACAATAGAACATAGATAACATAGAAAATGTTTAAACTGAGAAATTTGACACTTTTATCCACTTAATTAGCTCATTTAAAATTTAATGCCTGCTACAGGTCTCAAAAAAGTTGGCACAGGGGCAACAAATGGCTAAAAAAGCAAGCAGTTTTGAAAAGATTCAGCTGGGAGAACATCTAGTGATTAATTAAGTTAATTGATATCAGGTCTGTAACATGATTAGCTATAAAAGCTTTGTCTTAGAGAAGCAGAGTCTCTCAGAAGTAAAGATGGGCAGAGGCTCTCCAATCTGTGAAAGACTGCGTAAAAAAATTGTGGAAAACTTTAAAAACAATGTTCCTCAACGTCAAATTGCAAAGGCTTTGCAAATCTCATCATCTACAGTGCATAACATCATCAAAAGATTCAGAGAAACTGGAGAAATCTCTGTGCGTAAGGGACAAGGCCGGAGACCTTTATTGGATGCCCGTGGTCTTCGGGCTCTCAGACGACACTGCATCACTCATCGGCATGATTGTGTCAATGACATTACTAAATGGACCCAGGAATACTTTCAGAAACCACTGTCGGTAAACACAATCCGCCGTGCCATCAGCAGATGTCAACTAAAGCTCTATCATGCAAAAAGGAAGCCATATGTGAACATGGTCCAGAAGCGCCGTCGTGTCCTGTGGGCCAAGGCTCATTTAAAATGGACTATTTCAAAGTGGAATAGTGTTTTATGGTCAGACGAGTCCAAATTTGACATTCTTGTTGGAAATCACGGACGCCGTGTCCTCCGGGCTAAAGAGGAGGGAGACCTTCCAGCATGTTATCAGCGTTCAGTTCAAAAGCCAGCATCTCTGATGGTATGGGGGTGCATAAGTGCATACGGTATGGGCAGCTTGCATGTTTTGGAAGGCTCTGTGAATGCTGAAAGGTATATAAAGGTTTAAGAGCAACATATGCTTCCCTCCAAACAACGTCTATTTCAGGGAAGGCCTTGTTTATTTCAGCAGGACAATGCAAAACCACATACTGCAGCTATAACAACAGCATGGCTTCGTCGTAGAAGAGTCCGGGTGCTAACCTGGCCTGCCTGCAGTCCAGATCTTTCACCTATAGAGTACATTTGGCGCATCATTAAACGAAAAATACGTCAAAGACGACCACGAACTCTTCAGCAGCTGGAAATCTATATAAGGCAAGAATGGGACCAAATTCCAACAGCAAAACTCCAGCAACTCATAGCCTCAATGCCCAGACGTCTTCAAACTGTTTTGAAAAGAAAAGGAGATGCTACACCATGGTAAACATGCCCCGTCCCAACTATTTTGAGACCTGTAGCAGAAATCAAAATTGAAATGAGCCCATTTTGTGCATAAAATTGTAAACCTTCCCAGTTTAAACATTTGCTATGTTATCTATGTTCTATTGGGAATAAAATATTGGCTCATGTGATTTGAAAGTCTTTTATTTTTCATTTTATTAAAATTTAAAAAACGTCCCAACTTTTCCGGAATTCGGGTTGTAGAATAAAGTCATGCAGAATAAGGCATTAATATGTGCTTTAGAAGTACTAATAAACAGTCAATATGCAAAAAATCGAATGTGATTTTCAAGCGCATCTCGTCAGTAAAGCGCTCCTGTGGTTAGTAGCATATCTCCAGCACGTGCGTTCAGATCAGGGTCGCCAGGATTTCAAACCAAATCCTGCCCAATTGCTTCTCAAAACTAGCCCAATCACGTTTCGTTCTGAAACTTGTGAGGACTTGAGGGTTATTAATGTTACATCAGTAATTCATAGAGGGCAAATCTTGCTTTTTAGTATTTGATATTCAGTAACTCCACTGACCAGTTGAGTTCACCCAGTGAAGGATTCATCGGGCCATTTTAAACCGGTAAGTACTGAGCTGGGATCTTTTAGGACGATTTACTTAAAGAACCGGTTGAGCACAGTCATTTGTAGTGAACTAAAATACATTTGTCAAGCTGCGTGTTTGCTCTTATGTGCAGCCCTTGAGGAGAAAGCCACAGAAAGATTTCTCTTTTATTCTTTTATTTCTTTTATTACATTCAATTCAGATTCTTTCTTCTCCTATTTATGGCTAGGTATTTGTTTTTGTTGATGTTTTTTTTGGGAAATGTTTAAAATTGCAGTATTGTTTTACCTTATGTAATGAGTATCCAGACTCAAAAATGATTGGTGGTAGAAGTAACAGGAAAAACATATTTGGACGAAACATCTCTTCTTCCTGCGGAAAAAAGAAAGAAAGATGACCAAGTGTACTTGAACAAACAGACTCACATTTGATGTTTCCATCTGGATATGGTACATATAGAGTTTAATATAATGTTGTTGTTGTTGTTGTTAAAGGGGTCATATGATGCGATTTCAAGTTTTTCTTTCTCTTTGGAGTGTAACAAGCTCTTGGTGCATAAAGAAGATCTGTAAAGTTGTAAAGACTAAAGTCTCAAATCCAAAGAGATATTCTTTATAAAAGCTAAGTCTCATCACGTCCTCCTACAATGCCTCATTTAAACACACCCCCACATCTCTACGTCACTGTGTGGGAAGATTTGCATAACGTACGCCCAAATGTTCACACAAAGAAAGAAGGCGTAACTTTGATTCTCGCTGCAGTATTGTTGTTTCTGCCGCTGCGATGTCGTGGAGACGCTGTGAAAACTACTTTGTTTGTTCTTCCAAAAGTAGTTAAATTGTATTTACAACACTGTTCCAGAGCAGTTCAACCCAAATATTCAGATGTATTCAGCACATTTTATAGAGGACTGTTTCCTGATGCTGGGAGAGAAGACTACAATGCCAGCTGTTCTGTTCTGAGTATGTTTACATATGTAAAGGATTTGCCACTGATGATTCAAACATAGTTTTGAGCAGTGTAAAGTCATTATAATCAGTAATTATGTCCCCACGGGACATAGATGAGAAACAATAATGTACAGTATGTGGAAAATAATGTGTTTTTTAACCTTAAACCACATAAACATTTTACATTACACCAAATACACAAAATAATGTTCTTTTTAGCAACATCATATGACCTCTTTAATAGTAATAACACAGTCGACTGCATCAAAACGTTGGTTGTCATGTTTTGATTTTTATTTTATTATTATTTGTGATCCTAGACCACAAAAGCAGTCATAAGTAGCACATGTACAGTCGTGGCCAAAAGTTTTGAGAATTACATAAATATTAGTTTTCAAAATGTTTGCTGCTAAACTGCTTTTAAATCTTTGTTTCATTTGTTTCTGTGATGAACTGAAATATAATTACAAGCACTTCATACGTTTCTAAGGCTTTTATCGACAATTACATGACATTTATGATAGCAACCCATTCTTTCATAATCACTTCTTGGAGTTTGTCAGAATTAGTGGGTTTTTGTTTGTCCACCCGCCTCTTGAGGATTGACCACAAGTTCTCAATGGGATTAAGATCTGGGGAGTTTCCAGGCCATGGACCCAAAATTTCAACATTCTGGTCCCGAGCCACTTAGTAATCACTTTTGCCTTATGGCACGGTGCTCCATCGTGGTGGAAAATGCATTGTTCTTCACCAAACTGTTGTTGGATTGTTGGAAGAAGTTGCTGTTGGAGGGTGTTTTGGTACCATTCTTTATTCATGGCTGTGTTTTTGGGCAGAATTGTGAGTGAGCCCACTCCCTTGGATGAGAAGCAACCCCACACATGAATGGGGTCAGGATGCTTTACTGTTGGCATGACACAGGACTGATGGTAGCGCTCACCTTTTCTTCTCCGGACAAGCCTTTTTCCAGATGCCCCAAACAATCGGAAAGGGGCTTCATCGGAGAATATGACTTTGCCCCAGTCCTCAGTAGTCCATTCACTATACTTTCTGCAGAAGATCAATCTGTTCCTGATGTTTATTTTGGAGATAAGTGCTTTCTTTGCTGCCCTTCTTGACACCAGGCCATCTTCCAAAAGTCTTCGCCTCACTGTGCGTGCAGATGCGCTCACACCTGCCTGCTGCCATTCCTGAGCAAGCTCTGCACTGGTGGCACTCCGATCCCGCAGCTCAATCCTCTTTAGGAGACCATCCTGGCGCTTACTGGACTTTCTTGGACGCCCTGAAGCTTTCTTTACAAGAATTGAACCTCTTTCCTTGAAGTTCTTGATGATCCTATAAATTGTTGATTTAGGTGCAATCTTAGTAGCCACAATATCCTTGCCTGTGAAGCCATTTTTATGCAACGCAATGATGGCTGCACGCGTTTCTTTGCAGGTCACCATGGTTAACAATGAAAGAACAATGATTTCAAGCATCACCCTCCTTTTAACATGTCAAGTCTGCCATTCTAACCCAATCAGCCTGACATAATGATCTCCAGCCTTGTGCTCGTCAACATTCTCACCTGAGTTAACAAGACGATTACTGAAATGATCTCAGCAGCTCCTTTAATGACAGCAATGAAATGCAGTGGAAAGGTTTTTTTGGGATTAAGTTAATTTCCATGGCAAAGAAGGACTATGCAATTCATCTGATCACTCTTCATAACATTCTGGAGTATATGCAAATTGCTATTATAAAAACTTAAGCAGCAACTTTTCCAATTTCCAATATTTATGTTATTCTCAAAACATTTGGCCACGACTGTATATTTGTAGCAATAGCCAACATTGTATGGGTCAAAATGATAGATTTTCCTTATATGCCAAAAATCATTAGGACATTAAGTAAAGATCATGTTCCATGAAGATATTTTGTAAATTTACTACTGTAAATATATCAAAAATGTATTAAGATTAGTAATATGCATTGCTAAGTTCTACAAGACTTCATTTGGAAAATTTTAAAGACGAATTTCTCAATATTTTGATTTATTTTTTTGTTCCCTCAGGTTCCAGATTTTCAAATAGTTGTATCATTTACATTTCGCAGACACTTTCATCCAAAGCGACTAACAGTGCATTTAGGCTAACATTTTTTTACCTAACATGTGTTCCCTGGGAATCGAACCCACAACCTTGCGCTGCTAACACAATGCTCTACCACTTGAGCCACAGGAACACTATCTCACCCAAATATTGTCCTAATAAACCATACATCAATGTAAAGATTTATTCAGCTTTGAGATGATATATTAATTGACCCTTATAACTTATTCTGAATGAAATGTGTTCATGTGCATGCAAAAGCATACATGATACTTGAGTACAAAGCAGAACTGTGTTTCTGTGAAATAATGCCAGGCATTAAAGACACACTTCACACATGTAACCACCAGTGCACCACATTTAGTCATTTGCAAGCTCTCATTCTTCAAGTTCCTGTGCAGGGAGGCCTTGCTCTGCCACATTCTCTTTCAGTTCCACAATGTTCTAACACTTCTGGCAATCACTGAGAAGAAAAATAAAACAAAGCTACCTTTTGGTTCATAACAGTTTCGAACAATTCATGGGACCAGTCTTGAGAACAGCAAAGGAATATTAGAGGAATTAGGATTTGTGTAGGTGTTGAAGCACATGAACCCAAGGCTCTGCGTGAGAACTAAAGTTAGCGGTTGGTGGCTGCTAACCAAGTGCTCCAGCACGCTGCAACAATCAATAATAATGCAGCTCTTCTGCTCGCATCTCTAAATCTTTGTTAGGACTGCAGCAGCATTTTTAAGTATGATAGGAAAGCGTCTGACGCCAAAGCAGCTACAATCAGAGGACAGCAAAATTATACTGCTTTATAAGATAGCTGAAATCAGAAGCATTCATCTTGATGGATAAAGTCACAAACACTGTCTACGCAGGTATGTGAATGCAAACACTTTCAGCTATGCAAGACTGAGCTGAGAAAAATGTGTCACAACACTTTTCTGCAGCCCAAAGGAAACACGCATGGCATTCTCAGAGCTGTGTTTTTATGAAAACACAATGTCAGCCTTCATATATTCAAGTAAAACTCATCAACAACAATGGAGAAATATCATGGGGTTCAAAAAAATAATAAAAAATTCCTGTATTTGAGGTACAATATTGTGTAAGGGTTTAGAGTCGTTAGGGGGTCGAGTACTTGACCCCAAAATTGTAAATGGTAATGTAGGTCCTACTATTAGCTAGCAGCTGGAGATGGGTCATGATTTCCAGCTACAGTGGCCAATTAATCAATTAAGTCTTCATGTTTTTTTTGTTTTTTCTCTTTTGTTTGCTGTGATGATTTAAGTGCCTGCTGTGCTTAAGCTGTTAGACAGTGTTCGGTGCATCTGTACATTGATGTCCTGTGAAGCGCAGATAAAAATAGACTGACAAAAAAACAGACAAAGTCTTTGACAATTGCATCACTTACGCCATGAGGATTGCACTTTTCAGAAGGTGTGTACACAGAAAGATCAAAATAATTCCTCTTTTTAAAAAAATCATTTGCATCGTTTCATTCCATCTCTTTCTCCATCCAGCTGTTCCTGAACACAAGTTCTCTAAGATAAGCATCTGGCTGAGCTCAGATGAGCCTCATTCACATTCTGTCTTGCAAAATTGCATAGTTTCAAAACTGACAAGTTGGGCCGGCTGAAAGACTAGTCCATTTTAAAATATCTAGATCTGTGCATTATGTGACGACTAGAAACACCTGCTCACGCCACATCTCTAGAATCAGTGCTCTATAAAGAGTTGAAGCACAGTTTAGAGGGAATGAAGCAGAGACACGCTCCAGTTGAGCGGTTCGTTGAGAGGGTCTCTGGTTACCCAGACACTGAGAACCGAGGGGCCCTCTTGACCTTTAGACTTCCTGGAACAAAAGGAAGCTCTGTACTCACAGAGCCCGTAGCACCTCACATCCCAGCCAAAAATGGTAATTAAGACCCGAAACAGAGAGAGAGATGAAAAGGTGAAGAGAGGAAGAGAAAAGAGAGGCAGGCATGAGAGGAAAACAGGAGACAGTGGAAGAAACAAAGACACTGTGATGTAGAGAGAATGAAACAGGAGACAGAAAGAGAGGAAGGGAAGGGGGATGCACCGGAGAGAAAGAGGTACTACACATTAAATGATTTTCTCTGCTTGCAAACAGGTTTAGGAAAATCTCATTAAAACATGCACAGGTTACATTAGAATGAATGACTGCATCTCATTACTATGACAAGATTTTGTATTTATTTATTTATTTATTTATTCTGTTTTTTTCCCATGGTAATTCTCAATAGCAATATATATATATATATATATATTTGATCATCTGAACTAATATTACTGTTATTTTTATTATTAAGAGATTCTGCTTTATTATCCCTAGTTTATTTATGGGCCATACCCCATAAATCTACAAATGGAATGTGTTTACTATGGTAAAATGCAAATGCTGGCATAATAATGCAAATATTTATTTTCCTAATCATATGTTACGTATCATATTCATGCTCATATTTATCACAGGTTCGAGGTCTAGACCAAGACAAGGCCAGAATGGCAATGACTCACTGGCCACTCCTCAGTGTATTTGCACTAATGTTTTTTTCACCACTCCCTTTAACAGATATAGTTCATCACGGTTTCATATTTGAGAGCATACTGCTGATATTAGTAGGGAAAGTTTGATGCCAGTCACAGACGTGAGCATTTTCGCTCACAGTGCATCGCATTTGTAAAAGTCTTTACTGTCACTTTTAATCAATTGAATGCACTCGGGGCAAAACAGGGCAAAAACCAAACCTTCAGACAGAGCTAACAGCGTCGCCTGTGGTTTATAGCGATGACGAGATGATCATACCTTCCAGTTGGCCAACTGCTGCGACTCGATGATCTTGATAACTGCTCCCATCAGAATCCCTGAAAACAAAAAAACAAATACAAACTACCGTCAAACTACCCTGTGCTCAAGACATTAGCTGCTATATGAATTATTAAAGGTGCAAAAGTTGCAAGAGGCGGAGGTACTGGTCTGCTCATCTCTAATGATTGGAAATGTAATTCTTTACCATCATTGAGTATCAACAGCTCCTTTGAATCCCATTCAGTTACTGTTACCTACCTTCTTAAAATACATTTTGTAGTTGTCTATCGACCCCCAGAACCACTAGGTAACTTTTTGGATTAATTAGATGTGCTGCTCTCAACCTTTCCTGAGGATGGTACTCCCCTAGTTATTCTTGTCTTCCAGGCCAGCCCGTAACACCCCTTCCGCCTGGTTATCTGATGTTCTACGCGAACACCGTTCTAAGCTTAGAGCTGCTGAAAGGGTGTGGCGCAAATCCAAAAATACTACTGACCTTAATGTGTATCAGTCACTCCTCTCTTCCTTCTCTGCTAAGGTCTCCACTGCTAAAATGACATACTACATACAAAAATCATCTACCGTATTTTTCGGACTATAAGTCGCACCCGAGTTTAAGTCGCATCAGTCCAAAAATACGTCATGATGAGGAAAAAAACATATATACGGACTTTTACGGACTTTTAAATTAAATGTTCTCTCCTGGAGTCCTTAGCCATCTTCAAGAATCGGCTTAAAACACATCTCTTCCATCTTTATTTGACCCTCTAACTTTAGCACTCACTATTCTAATTCCATTCTTAAAAAAAAAATAAAAAATCTAACTACCTTTCTAATTTTTTTTGTATTCTATTTTCTTTTGCATATATATATATATATATATATATATATATATATACACACACATATATACACACACACACACACACACACATATATATATATACATATATATATATATATATATGTATATATATATATATATATATATATATATATATATATATACACTAGTTTGCTCTATTCTGTTTTCTTTTTATTTATTATATTATTTAAAAGCCCATGCTATGTGTACTGTGTTTATGCTAACTGTGACCTGTTATAACACTTATATATCATTGCTCTTTTTGTTGTTTTTGATTGCTTCCATTTTCCTCATTTGTGTCGCTTTGGATAAAAGCGTCTGCTAAATGACTAAATGTAATGTAATGTCTTCAGAAACATTTTTTGTTATACTGGTTGAAAGTCTCTTCACATCCCGATAGCAATCATTAACTTAAGTGGTCTTAATGTATTTATCTGTGTTTATATATTTTGTGGAAGGCGTAGGACCAAGAAATGTACGTCCAATCAAAAAGCTCGGTCCATTTAAATGGCTTTCCTACCTGCCTGTCACCGTATGTATCTGCATACCTCTGTGCACCCTGTTTGCGCAGACAGAATACGTCATTAGCGCATTCACGCACACTGTGCAGACAGAGCTAGAATGGCAGACAAACATCAACAACCTGGTCTTCCTTCATGGTATTGTAGTACTTTTAAAGTTTGCTCGCTGTGAATGATGTAGCCCAGTGGTTCCCAATTCCAGTGCTTGTACACATATTTTTTCATGTCTAGCTTTTAGTTAATACACTGATTCAGATTACCAACTCGTTAGAAGTCAGCTACGTGAATGAACTGTGTTCATTGCTCCCTACTCCCTAATTCCTACTGTACTTCACTTCGGAACATGGGCTGGAATTGGGAACCGCTGATGTAGCCTATTGTAGTAATGTTGTCTCTGGTAGTCTGGTCCGAGAGCATAAATGCGTTCAGGAGGCGTGGCTTTGGACGGCGATTGCAGGAAGGGTGGGACGTTCAATTTCAGTGCTATCAGGCTAATGTTAGCATTTTCAAAGATCTCCTATTGCACCTTTAACAAAGGAAAAGGCTAAATGAACCTAGTATTAATGCTGTGTGTCATTTCCTGGATGTTTTGCGATAATTGTTCATGAGTCCCTTGTTTGTTCTGAACAGTACAACTGTCTGCTGTTCTTCTGCATGTTTGAACCCTTTCCAGCAGTGACTGAATGATTTTGAGATCCATCTTTTCACACTGAGGACAATCGAGGGACTCAAACACAACTATTAATAAAGGTTCAAACATTCACTGATGCTCCAGAAGGAAACAAGATACATTAAGAGCCGGGGGGTGAAAACTCAGGAACAACTGTCACAAAACATAAAATCATTCGTGGATCATCCAGGTAACCACACACAGTATTAATATTCAAGGGGATGTAAACTTTTGAACAGGGTCGTTGTTATAAATTCAGTTATTATTTTGTCAAACATTCACATTATGTTAAATAGCTTATTCAAGAGAGTACAAAAAACAAAAAAATAATAAAATAAAACAACGTTATTTTTACGATCCCTTTTATTCTGTGAAATTGTTTAGAATTTTGCATATTATTCAAGGGGTATGTAAACTTATGAGCACAACTGTTTATAGAGAGATAGTTCACCTAAAAAATGAAAATTTCAAAAAAATAATAATTATATAAATAATAAATAATATATATATAATAATGCAATTCCATAACAAATCTTAAGATTTGTTTCTTCTTTAATAAACCACAGGGTAGCTCCATTTTTTATGTTTGCCAGGGATGAAATTCTGTGAGGGATTGAACTAAAGTAAATGGATTATTCTGTAGTTTAACAACAAACCAAATGTTCAGAAAAAAACAAGAGTAAACAAAAAGGTTCTGAAAACAAAAAGGTTCTGAAAACAAAAAGGTTCTGAAAACAAAAAGGTTCTGAAATGTGTGTCTAAACACGATTTAGAAACTCTATACGGTTGTGCCATTAAGTCTGTAAGTTTATCCCTCATGGCCTCGTCTTCATACTCATAAAATTCAATGTATCATCTACTGTGACTAAGGCTTGTGAAAGTCAATGGTAACCAAAACTCTTCAGCAAAATATCTTCTTTCTTCCCACAAAGGAAGTCATGCAGGCTTGGAATGACTTCAAGGTGAGTAAATGATGAGAGAATCTTGATGTTTTGGTGGACTAACTGGTTTACTCTGTGAATAGGCTTGAATGCTACGAGGAACTGATCAATCCACACGTAAACTAAGAGGAACTACATTGGTCTTCATTCAGACTCAGGAACACATAGTGAAACACGACAGGCCAGCGTAAACCAGTACATACACACCTACTCTTGACCTGATAGCGGTTTATTTTCAGTGATAACTAATTATTTTACTGCTTCACACAAATGGAATGTGTGTGTACTTCATTTGTCCCCTCCTGTTCCTGTCCTCTCGGTCTCTTATGCAGGTCTATTGAGTACTGATCAGTTATTTGATTGCTCATAAAACAGAGTGATCTCATTTCTAAAGACAGCCGTTTTTATCACGACTGGCTGACACAAATACTTCCCCAGCATTGAATGGAACGGTTTAAACGATACCACAATGGTGTGAATGAGATCATAAAGTCACTTACCCAGAGAAACCACAGCCACACTCTCAGGCAAAAAGTGCAGCTTGAATTTGATCAGCAGGTGCACCAATATAATACAGATACCTGAGAAAATAAAAAATATATACATGTAGAAAATTGACATAAAAACATTAGGCATAGTTTTCTAGAAAAACGGTTACCACAATTATAGTTACTGCAATAATACTGTGGCATCTGGAATAAGGACCGAAGAAAAAATATATATATATATTTTACACTGTTCAAATTAATTTATCATTGAATTAATATAATAAGAATTAAAGCACTACAGTAATCATCTTAGAATTATTTGTAAATGTACATTTATGTATATATGTATATGTATAATGTATATAGGGGAAAACAGTTAAAATGTTTGGGGATCAGTAAGATTACATTTTTTTTATTCCCAAAAGTTAAATCAAAAGTGACTTTCATAGTGTTACAAAAGTGATCTTTTGATTCTTCAAAGAAAGCTGATAATAATAAACATCAAATCATTATTTCTGAGTGATTTCTGAAGATCATGTGACACTGAAAACTGGAGGAATGATGCTGAAAATACAGCTGTGCATCACAGAAATACATTACACTTTAACAGACAGAAAAGTTATTTTACATTATAATAAGATTTTACAGTTTTAACTGCATGACATCTCGCGGAGCATTTTTTTTTTTCAAAAATATAAAAAAAATCTACAACTTTTGAACAGCATCATACGAGTAATAAAGTTACATCTTTATGTTTTTTTGTTTTAATGTTATTATACATTTATTTAAATGTTTGTACATGTGCTTCTTTAACACCTTCTCTTTTTGTCGTTTTGTGTATAAAATCATAAAAGAAAATGCATAAATATCATATTTCAATAAACAATATCATATGTCTATGTTCTGTAGCAGGTAAGAAGATGAGAACATGTGAGATGTGATGGTGACCTGTGGTGATGTGATGTGTCACGCAGGTTTATAATTACACTTCAGCCTAGATTAAACCTCTAGAGTCCAATCCCAAAACATCAACACATAACCTGAAACCTCGGAGCTTCTAATGACACAGAAAACATACGACCGGTTTCACTGTGACGGCACACTAATGTAACCGTTAGAAAAGAAATAAGACAAACACATTGGGTCTCATTTCTGAAACATTCGTAAACACACAAGTAAATATGTGAGTGATATGCGCGTAAAGAGACCTTTCTGAAAACTCTCCTACAGATTCACAAATACTTCGTAAACATCAGATGTGATAGTGAAGTGTGTGTGTGTGTGTGTGTGTTAATGAATCCCGCCCATTAAATCCGACTGACAACTATATATGGGCATCATATTATGACACCAAACGAAGGATTTCAGCATGTCTTCTCAAAAGCGAATGAAAAAGAACAATTTCTCAGATGCAGAAATTGAAGTTTTATTATCAGAAGTTAATTCAAAATGCCACATTTTATTTTCAAGCCTACATAGTGGCGTATCAGGTCCTAAAAAAAGGAAGCTTGGCAGCATATTACAGATGCTATTACTGGCTCTCATAATACAAGTAAAAAGAAAAACCGTATGTAATTACTATATATCATATTTTTTCAAAATGCTGTGTAAATATGTACCCAATTAGCATTTCACCAGCCCCTCCCCCAAAATGGCCATTGTCCAATCACACATCATAGCAACCGTTACTATGAAAGCAGTTCCGACGAACTTTGACTCCAAGCAAGATGGTGAAGCGGTACGAACACGGCGTTTGTAAATCGGACACTAGATACCCCGAGAGATTGTCTGGAGGAGTTGTGTTCTTCCCATTCCCAAAGCCGAAAACACAACTTGAGCGGTGCCTACAATGGATAAAACAGTGTGGATGGCTCCACTCCCAGTTAATTGTGTCGAACATGTAGGTTTAGCTAGCTAACATAAGAGCCAAATAACTTGTATTTGAACAAAATAGCTACTCGCAATAGACAATAATAGACCATAACATACGAAAGAGAACTTTCCCGGCAGTGCAAGAGCATGACTGGTACACAAGGCTGTGCTGGAAGCATTTGAGTTACAGGTCATGGGGTTTCTCAGATTTCGCTTGAAACCGGTAAGCATTTGCCTCGATAGTAGTCGTGTCTCCTTCATTGCGTATTTTTATATTTTGAATATATCCCTCCACTGCATACTGTAACCCCTTTTGCCTCGATCTGGAGGACATCGCGGAGGTATTGCTCCAAAAAAGGTCACTGCCACGCACGGGTATACCTCTTCCCGTCATGAATCTGTCGCGCTGGTCGTGTTTGACCATTTGTTTGTTGGGAGTAGCAACAGTAACTAAGGGGGGCGGGGCTCGGCGAAAGGCTAATTAAGGTGAATTAAAATGCAGCCTTATTAATGAGCAAAACGTTCGGATGTTAAACGCACTATTTACGCGTGGCTGGGAGCAGGTGTAGATTTCTTTCGTACCAACTAACATTTGGAAAATGCGAACAATTTAATGAATCCGAAAATTTACGCCAGAACCACTTTACACACGATTTACAGAAAACTTCGTTCTGCTGGTGTTTGATGAATGAGACCCATTGTGAGTGACACTGTCTCTCACACCCACCGATGACCAGCAGGCTGAAGAAGATGCTCATCCCGCTGGACTGCTCCTCCTCCTGGGCCCTGACGCCCGTCTGCTCCGGCAGGATGGGCTCGTTCCGGGGCGGCTCGGGGGGCGTGGCCTTGGCCACAGGGGTGGTGGACTGAAGCGTCTCATTGCTGGCGCTCTCGTTGTCATTTAAACTGTCAGACGGATAGATTTTATATTGTATTGCATGAAATATATTTTACTTCATAATACAAAGATACATCTCTGTGACAAAAATTGGCCCAATTTATCTACTGGAAATACATTAATCATTCATGTCAAGGCTGTGAACTAATTTAGACAGTCAGAAATAGATAGAATATCTAAATGTTAGATCATTCAGGCAGAAGAATGATCACATTCACACCATAATATTTAGGCCTATAACTGTAGACAGGTGTATACTGTGGCACTCGTGGTACAGTGGTGGTATCAGGGAGTAATACCATGGTTTTTTTGATACATACTGCAATACTGGGTGGTTACTATATACATGTGCAGGAAAAAAGGAAAACTTAGCAGTACTACGACATCTTTTGTTCGCAACTATAGTGATGATTAACGTGTTATTAAATATATTCGTCACTGTAAGTTACCCACTTCACTGCTGTCACTCATTCACTCTTTCTGCAGTTAAACTGCTAAATAATACCTGCTCAGCTGCTCTCCGTGGCCATCAGCTGTATTCTCATGCTGTACATCACTGACAGCTTTAGAACTGACAGGTTCTTTATCGTTTTTACTGTTTGTCTGGTCATCTGCTGCCGCAAACCGTCCGAGATCAGCCGTCAATATAACGAAGAACACCGCGATCACAACAGCGCGATTCCTGAAACTCATCGTGCTCATAAACACAAATAATCATTAGACATACGGGGGGGAAAACACAAAATTAAACTACTCATGTCGCCACAATCCATGTTTAGCGAGTAAATTCATCGTCATCATTACTTACCCGGAAATCCTGGGAGATGTAGTTTCTTGGAGACGTAAGTTTGTAGTTTCCCCCTTCGGGTAATTTTAAGTCTAAGTAATATCATAAAACGTAGATATCGTGTTTTGATGTTACCATATATGTTTATTTACTTTTATAGTATCCACTTATAGTATCCACGAAATATATTCATTATGGCTGTAGGGAAGAAAATGGCAGTTTAAAAAAAAAAGACGTCACATTAGAGTGATGGTTGCTGGGAGTTGTAGTTCGTAAAAAGTGGGCGTGGCCACAATGCACAGTTCTGTGATGTATCAATTTGGAATGACACCCCGGTGAAAACACAGGCTGTCCACTAAGTCCACATATAGTTTGCATTAGCTCCACATTCACTGGTAAAACAATACATTGTTCTATTATATTCAGCTTCATAATTTAAGGGTTTTTTTCTTTCTTTTTTAAACTCTATTCTATTCTATTGGCTGTGACAATTTTCATCAGGACTGAAGGACTAATTTGCTCATTTGAATGGTAAGGTCTTGAGCTTGACTCCTACTCTAAATAATATGCAAATGCATTAATGAGGCCATTCAATTTACCCTTGGCGATCAGTACGTGCATTTATACTGTAGCTGTCTTGTCTGTTTCACCGCCTCACCGGAAAAACTATGGAAGGACTATTTTCAAAATGAATTGCAAATTGTATTTTCAATTAAAAAACCAAAGTCCATTTGGAACTGTAGGAAGTGATCTGTAGGCAACGTTTAGGTGCCGCATACTTCATTATGGATTAGAAGAGAGGAATAAAATATAAGGTGAGGTGACACAAAGTCAAATAAGAGCACAGGTGCAATGTTACAATATTGACCTATGGCGTGTACCGTTGTGGCTCATGCTGTTAGGGGATAGCCGCTGCTTTTGGGATGATTCATTGTGTCAAGAATATTCACCTTATTTTTCAAATCGGAAGTAATCCCTTTTCTGCGAATGTGCAAGACTTCCGATTCACTAGCCACTGTGGGAAAAGAACGAGAAGAATAACAAAATCCAGTAAACGGTAAAACTGTTTGCACTACAAACCAGTGTGTTTAAACTTTAAATAATATGCTAAGAAACACCAGATTGCAATATCATGCAGCAAAACAATCTATTTTGTACTGCTAAAAATAAGTGGAAGTGGATGAGACCAGAAGCCAGACACTTTAAATTTACAAGTGAATTGTTATAATACTTTGGTTTAAAGCCTGAAATGTGGTTCATCATTTTATAAAATGACTGACTGACTCATAACTGCTAAGACATGGGAAAACTGGACAGTTGCAAATGGACTTTGGTTTTCCTTTTGAAATTTGGCAGTCACAAAAGGTAGCCTCATGCAAGGTTTGCAATTGCGTTTGGATTATGTCACTATTTATGCCTCCACATAAGGAAAACGCAACTTAAATTAAAATTGGCAATTCATTTTGAAAATAGTCAGAAATGTCCTTCCATACTGGACCATGAATGCAGCGTTACGTAATCAAGTAGTACAGTAAGTCATGTACAGTAATTTTCACACACTCCCTCCTTTACAGACATTCCCTAAATATTGGCCTGACACAAGTATATGTGCGTAACGCACAGTGCCATGCGCTTCCATTCACTACCAGCGCGCAGCAGGGTGTGTGTGTGTGCGCGCGCGCGCTGTCTCTGACCAATACATAGCTACACGGGATGAAGATGATGAGACTCTACTAGGACGAGTGGACCTTCTAGATTGGATACATTGCGGGAC
Source organism: Carassius carassius (assembly GCF_963082965.1). Classification (NCBI taxonomy): domain Eukaryota; kingdom Metazoa; phylum Chordata; class Actinopteri; order Cypriniformes; family Cyprinidae; genus Carassius; species Carassius carassius. The sequence continues at coordinate 2,307,110 of NC_081800.1, read as the reverse complement.
TGGACCTGAATCAACGTGTTTGCGTCCCGAATCTCATCCGCGTTATTATCGGACTAATATCTGCCGACATACTGAAGAATATCTGCGTCTCTCTGTATAATGCCGACACATATGAGACTGCGGAGAAGGTCATTTCTCGGGCTTTTATTTCTCTTCTCGCTCTCCACGTCTGCACTGTACTTCATCTATTCAGCTCCTGGCATAGGTAAGCCACTGAGACATGAATAAGAATGAATAACATCGCTTCTGAATGTAAATGGGTGACATCTGTAGTCTGGTTATTTAGGCGGGTCAGCTCTGTCAGTTGATGATGATCGTACGATGGACGCAACTATTGAATGGCAATCATTGTTTTCGCTTTGAATTGTTATGTAATAGACGAGCGGTCGGTTGTTTGTGTTTGGAGAGCGCATTCTGTTAAAGTTGCCATCAAATCCATTTCGTTTACTGTTGCTCAGCATGTATGAAGAAATCCTCCTTTTCTAGAGAACACTTCACATTTCCGGGCAAATAGCCTAACAAACCTCTCTGACTGAACTGCGCTTTGATTTTTATGATTATTATTATTATTTAACTTCTAACTTAGTTTACAGAGCGTGTTCCAGTCGCATTATGAGCTGTGCTAATAGTATATCCTCTTCCTTTCCGGGACACACGCGCAGTCCCGCTCCGCCCCGAGGACGCGCCTTCCCGACAGCGGAGGAACCGGCCTCGCTAATCAATATTTTATCAGGATATGCTGACGTTGTTAAGAACTATTAAATCGTGAATTTGAATACAGCTTATAATAGGATTGATTCGCGAAGAACTCTCCATTAGCTTTATTTCATTCCTAAATAATGCAACAACATCTAGTCATAATATATTAGCCCACGTCATGTAATGTTTAAAATGACATGAAACCTAAACTGCATATTTTTTAAGACATATGACTTAGGCTAATCTACCCTGTACAAATATGGAGGTGTAAAGTATATTATAAGGTCCAAAAAAATAAAAATAAAAATGGTGAGTGAGAAGTTGCAACAATAAATAGGCTACATCTTAGTACTGAACATAGGCATACATTAAGATGCTTTGCAAAGGTATTGCATCTTTACAGAGGAAGCATGTGTGTGTGGTCAAGGTTATTTTGTTTCTGTGTGCCACCTTGCTAATGTCTTGCCTTCTATTTAGAGGCGACCTATTTCTCCTCTGTAGCTTTTGTCTGCATTTTTTCAGCTTATTGCCATGCACATTTGCTTATTTATTAATGAAGATGCTTTAAAAACCATTTCAGCTTCCTTCTACCATGGGGGTTTCCTTTCATAGTAGCTGTGTTGAAAAGAAGAACAAGCACCAGTAATTCTAGTGTGTTAATAATGAATGAAAAGTTATGCAGAAGTTGTGTTTTTCCCAGATGGAGGTGATTGACATGAGAAGGGAGTGAAACGGGAATGCCCTCTTCTGGAAGACATCTTTGACCAAACACAGGGAAACAGGAAATGTCAAGTCCCTATAGTGTTTCTGGTCATTCTAGGGCATGTTTCTGGCATTAAACATATGAGCTCTCCTTCGGAAAGCAGTAATTTTAGGTTATCTTCACACAGAACAAAACAATAAATAAAAAATTAGGATTTTAAGATTTGCTGAGAAATGTCCCCAAATGACGACAGTTCAAATGATATTATTGACAGACAGAAGCTTTGAATAGACATTCTGTATTGTGACAGACATAAAAAACCACTCAAGATTTGGTTTTATGTTCTTGCTGACTGATTGTTGAGATAGGCCTATATGGGCATGCTATCAAATGTGGAGGCAGATGAATGTGAGCTGGAAAGGACTGAATGATTAGAGAAGTCCTGCATATGGCACTAGAGAAAAAGTCTGTTATTTCACAGGAGGATCCAGTTATGACCTTTAGACGGTAACACTTCATTTTAGGCTCCCTTAACTAGTTGCTTATAAGTATGCGTATTACTAGTGTATTAGTCATTTATTAGTACTTATTAACGGCCCGGCGTCAAGTGGAGGCTTGGGGGTGGGGCTTAGCCTCTCCTACGATGACCCCCCCGACTCCCAAGCCTGGCAGAAGAGACCTTAAAAACGTACATAGGCGCAACACTGTGGGCAACTGTTTATCTGTTGGAAATAAAAAAACAAATAAAAAACAAATAAAAAACGGAGTGTCTAGTTTACACCAAGTACAGGCTATTTACACCAGCTCCACCCACTAATGTGTGATTGCACTGGTCAAGATTACAAAAGACTGTTATCAGTTGTCAGATTCAGTGGCGTAAGTGGTAAATATTGTATCATACTCATTTTGATGCGATTGACCGGGGATCGAATCTGCCTTTTGGCGAACTTTTTTTCTACCTATTCAAATTTCAAATTGCATCAGAAAAGCATTTATTTTTGATAGAAAAATGATATAATATAACGAAATAATCAAAAAGTTGAAAATATGTATCGGGTAGGATTAGGGTAGGTGTAGGGAGGGCTTTTGTCCCAATAAGCTGGCATCCATTTAATAATTGCAATTAAAATTAAAATTTACACTCAATAAGTTATTATTGCATATTGCATACTATAACATATTGCATTATGTATTACAATTCTGAGGTGCAGATGACTGCCACTATTTGCAATTAGTAATTAGAAGAATATCCTGCTATTTTAGTATAATTACAATTTAGCTATTCGCAGTGTAAATAGCATATCACAAAAATACTGCTATTTTCACTGTAAATACTAAATAGGGTCTATCCCGCGAACACCAACCCCCCACCACCTTAAACATCTTCCCGCGCCCTTGGATGAATGGAAAGATACTCTACTAAGAAGGTTCAACGAGAAGTTGGTGTTATTTTATTTATAATGCGTTTATATTTGTTTCTTTAAAAAAAAAATTGCGTTAAGTTTGAACCAGTTCTGATGTGCATCAAGTCAAGTCAAGTCAAGTCACCTTTATTTATATAGCACTTTAAACAAAAAGGATTGCATCAAAGCAACTGAACAACATTCATTCAGAAAACAGTGTGTCAATAATGCAAAATGACAGTTCATCATTGAATTCAGTGACTCCTATATGAGATTATGCCAAGCATCTTTGTTGGTCCTGGGAAAACATTCAGACAACAGATTGTTGGGTTAGAATTACGGTAAGGCTTTGGACAGGGGTTGGGGCTTATTTTTGTTTTTCCCTTTGATTTAAGGGATAGTTAAAGGTTGGGGTTATTTGACAGAAATGTGGTGACCTTCTTAAAGGTTTAATAAAGGTGATTCATCAAACCACATTTGTGTGTTCCACTGCACAGGATCTTGCACCAAATTATATGATGCCCTTTCTAAACGACAAGCTACCATAATTTCCATGAAGAATGTTGTTCAGCCTGACAGACTTGTGCTTATGTGTATATAGCATACAGGTACTCTCGTTACTATTTAAAGGTGGACTTGAAATGATTGCATGATCTTTATCATCATGTATGAATATCAGATCAAAAACCCAAAGACCCGATTCAAACCGAAAAGACACAATGACATACCGCATACGTTTATTTTCTAGTACTTTGTCAGCAAAGACAGAAAGCATTACACATCAAAAACTAGAATGGCACTTGCCAATGCAAAACTCACCACCGCTGATTTTGAGCTGGCTTGAGAAGTTTCCCAGAATTTGTCAGTGTTTTCTGAGTGGTTTCAGAAATGGTTAATGGTCTTCAACCCTGACCCTGAAGACCCACTGCAGAGTTCAGCTCCAACCTTAAGTGATACCTTATGTGCTAAACTGAAATTGTTACCTTAAAAGTGCAGTTTTAACCTGATTTAGTCCACACCAATTTGTTTGTTGGTATAAATTAATGTACTTAGGTTAGGTTGGTTTATTGTTAATTGAATAATTTGTTACTATTTATGAGTGCATATTCTGGGTGGGAGGGGTTGTGCATACCTGAAAGTATTGTTAACACCTTTGCAGTAATGTATGTATGACTTTTGCTATTTTTCTCTTTAAACTTTGTAACCACATTGGTCACCACATGCATTGCACATTTATGTGCAGGTTTAGCACCACCACAATTCCCAAACACCTACTGAACACTTATGGAGACACATGCACATGATGCAAAGCTACAAAGCACCCTTTAACCTAGAGTCATGCAGAAACCGCATATGCTGAAGTATTTGTTCACACCTTACATGTAGTGGAATGAGAGAATGTTTATAAAAGAGGACACAATGCAGGATCATATCAACCTCGTGTCTGCATAGTTTTATCATTGTATAAGTCAATGAAGTCTGTGACCAGCTCGACACAATGGAAAGTAGTTGCTTAGAGGCAGAGCACTCCAGCTGATCTCTGGTTGGTGTCATATTTGCATGGCCATTTGTTTACGAAAGATCAGGGCACATGGAAACCCAACAAGGAGGATCATGGAATAACGAAGGGCAAATGCATCTACCATCTAATCTAGTGACAGGTAATAGTTTGGTACACATGTTAGAAAGAGGAAAAGGAAACTGTCCATGGATATAAAATAATTCAACAATTAGTTATTTGGGGTGAACTCTAATTATCCTGAGAAATTTAAACTGTATTAGAAATTACACACTCCCTAGTAGATGGATTTTTCTATTCTTTTTTTTTTTTTTTTTTTTACAAATCTTGCAGTGTCATTTGTTCTGCAGAAATACAACAGATGCATCTGGAAAGACTAAACCTTTGTTTTATCAGTTAGACTGTGATATCCTGTATTTTTTACTAGCCACGTGAAAAATGCTAATCTACTGTATATACTCATTTCATTGACAACAGTCTTACCACCTGTTCATAATCAGTATATATATATATATAGTATGTGTGTGTGTGTGTGTGTGTGTGTGTGTATACTGCTCTAAAAATTTAAGGGAACACTTCAGTTACACACTGGATCTTAATGAACGAAATATTCAAGTCGAAAATCTTTACTTATACACATTGTGTAATTTGCTGAGAGCCCTGGGGGTTCTCCTTCCAGACCTGGATCAGATATCAGTGAGCTCCTGGACAGTCTGTGATGTTGCTTGGAGGCTTCTGATGCTCCGATGCATAAAGTCCCAGAGGGACTCAGGTCTGTGAAATGTGAGGGCCAGTCAATGGCATCAATGCCTTCATCATCCAGAAAATGCCTACACACTCTGGGCACGTGAGACCAGGCATTGTCTTCACCAGGAGAAGCCCTGGGCCTACTGCACCAGCATACGATCTCACAATGGCTCTGAGGATCTCATCCCTGTACCTAACAGCATTAAGGGTACTGTTGGCTAAAATGTGGACCCTTCAAGGATATTCCTCCCCAGACCATCACTGACCCAATGCTAAAATGGTGATTCTGGGTGATGTTGAAGGCAGCTCAACGTTCCCCATGGCATCTCCAGACTCTTTCACATCTGTCACATGTGCCCAGTGTGACCCTTCTCACATCTGCTACTGCAATGGCTTACTCAGCTTAAATAAACAGAAAAGATTACATTCTGCAGTATAGCTATAAACTCTGTCAAGTTTACGGTGCCATGACAGGAAAATTACAAGGAAAAGTAATAACCTGTTTTATTGTGTAACATTCAACCAGTAAGATTTGATTCACATGAACTAAAACTAAAAATGAATGTCCACCTTTAAACTTAACCCACAGAGGGGTGGAGTATGTACCAATGAAATCGTACACTAATTCATAAAAATGTAAAATAGGTTTTAATCAAATATCCTGGGATTTAGGGATAAAAATGTAGTTTTTTTGCTCACTGATGCTTGGTTTTGAACACAATGCAGTAATAGCGTCTGCTTTGCTTTTTCTTGCTTTGACATGTTGATGTTTCCCTCTTGGAGTGTCTGCTCAACACTAGGTGAGTTATTTGCATCACAGATGGTAACATGGAGGGGCGCAAGACTAATTAAACAGTATCTTGCCAAGCAGTTGAGACCTTTGTCGCGTTGTTACAGCAGTGGGGATGTTGATATCGTTGAAATTGTTAATATTGTCATCATGGCAGCCAATGTCACATGCAGCAGAAATCTGGTTTTTACTCACCAATTGATTGTATGATGTCCTCAATAGTTTAGACTGGGGGAAATTTTGCATTGTGAATGTGCAAAAAAAAAAAAAAAAAAAACTACAATCCTTGTAAAAGTGGACCTTCATTTGATGGAGTGGACAATATCAAACATAAGAGGATGAGATAAGGAACTTCAGTGTTAGCATGTTTCTAAGATAATTACACAAATTAAATTAAAGCATAAAATATAATTAAACTATAACTAGAAATCCACTTTTTTCAGTTTCAGTCAAAATAAAAATCTTGACATAAATAATATACAAAACTGGTTATGTTTAGTTCAGATAAAAGAATGTTTAACAAAGAAATAAGCAGTGTGCATGTAAAAGATCCAGGTTTCATTCAATGTAATGAAAGTTTAAAGTTTAATAATTTGGTTTTGTGAGTCCCCAGCAACAAGTTTACATGCATGCAAGGTCAAAAAGCACATTTTCTTATAATATGCATTTAATTTTAGCTTATTTCTCAACTCCTCCACAACGTCCTCAACGCAAACACCCATCACCAGTACTGTTTATTAAAAACCTGAAAAGAGAATAACTCAAGCACACACACACACACACACACACACACACACACACAGCTCTACCCTAAAAGCAAACACACAGGAATAATTGGAATGTATAAAACCACCTTAAGCAAGCATGCAGTGTGTGTGAGAGAGAGAGTTAGGATTGGTTTATAGAATTGAAATTAGCCTATTTAAAGAATAGAAACTACTAACATGGATATGAACACAAGCTTGTTGGTTATTGTGATATGATAAACCACAGTTCCTTGAAGACACAGCAGCAAACACTGTGCAGTGTAAGTATGTGAGCCAGAATGACTCGAGGTCACACTGCATCTCTATGTGTGAAGAGCTGAAATGTTAATATAATGTTGTTTGATGGCTTCCTGTGAGTGTTTGACTGAATTAAGGACCTTCCACCACTGCCTTCTGTCATTATACAACACTAAAACAATCACTACCCCCAAATATGAACAATAGTAATGGTGATACTTGCCTCAGCACCACTAATCAATCTCACCGGTCATGTGAGTGTTGTTTTTAAGTAACTGGAGTGTGTGTGTGTGTGTGTGTAATAATGGTGAAAATTCAGCTTTGCCATCACAGTATCAAATTTAGCAATAAATTAAAATAGAAACCAGTTATTTTAAATTGTAATAATATTTCATAATATTGCTGTTTCTACTGCATTTTTGATAATATAAATGAAAATATTAGACTTATGATACATTTTTTCCCCATTCTGTCACCGATGGAGTTTCGGTTCCTTGCCGCTGTCGCCTCTGGCTTGCTTAGTTAGGGACACTTCATCTACAGCGATATCGTTGACTTGATTGCAAATAAATGCACAGACACTATTTAACTGAACAGAGATGACATAACTGAATCCAATGATGAACTGCCTTTAACTATCATTTTTGCATTATTGACACTGTTTTCCTAATGAATGTTGTTCAGTTGCTTTGACGCAATGTATTTTGTTTAAAGCGCTATATAAATAAAGGTGACTTTGACTTTGAGTTTAAAAAATCTTATTGACCACAAAATTTTGAATGGTGGTGTATCTGAGCATTGTTTTTTTCAAGCAGTACTTTTATTAATAGACCTTCAGATCCATATTTAGTCTGAGCCTGCACATTTTTAAAGGTTTTCCAGCAGAAATGCTCCCTTTTCCAGCAGCTGCATGTGATCAACTGATCACAGCTTACTGAAGTCACAAGACACTTAATGGACGTCTGGAGAGTCTGAAATGCTGGCATATTGCTGACAGCACATTAGATCGTTCAGATGAGGTTAAATCAATGGGAGCGGTCAAATCTACCATCGTAAAGTAGTGCAATTTGTGCTGATATAAGTCAAACATCTCCTGTAATTATATTGCATTACACAAATGTTAGGACAAGAATCTGGGTGGAGTTGATCAGGATACGTGAGATATGAGATATGAGATGAGGCAATCAGAATCATAAAGATTTATGGAGATGCTTATTGTTGCTTTAGTGCTATAAACTGGTCTTAATGAAAAGCTTACTGAAGTTCAATACTGTGGGTTATGATATGTTAAGCTAAAAGCTTAGCTGTTGTGCTTTGAGAAGAAGGCACTAAGAAACACAGTTACCTACTAGAAAGAAAGTCACAAATTTGATTTATTTTTTTAAATGACTCCAGCTTCTTTTATTACATTGTTCAATAATTATATATATATATATATATATATATATATATATATATATATATATATATATATATATATATATATATGTGCGTGTGTGTATATATTGATCAATAACATCTTTATGACATATGATATATCTTATGATATTTCTTATGATATATATTTACATTTTACATGACTATAATAAGTTTAATACATATATATATATATATATATATATATATATATATATATACACACACTCACCTAAAGGATTATTAGGAACACCTGTTAAATTTCTCATTAATGCAATTATCTAATCAACCAATCACATGGCAGTTGCTTCAATGCATTTAGGGGTGTGGTCCTGGTCAAGACAATCTCCTGAACTCTAAACTGAATGTCAGAATGGGAAAGAAAGGTGAATTAAGCAATTTTGAGTGTGGCATGGTTGTTGGTGCCAGACAGGCTGGTCTGAGTATACAAAGAATGGGTTTACAAAGAATGGTGTGAAAAGGGAAAAACATCCAGTATGCGGCAGTCCTGTGGGGGAAAATGCCTTGTTGATGCTAGAGGTCAGAGGAGAATGGGCCGACTGATTCAAGCTGATAGAAGAGCAGCTTTGACTGAAATAACCACTCATTACAACCGAGGTATGCAGCAAAGCATTTGTGAAGCCACAACACGCACAACCTTGAGGCGGATGGGCTACAACAGCAGAAGACCCCACCGGGGACCACTCATCTTCACTACAAATAGGAAAAAGAGGCTACAGTTTGCACGAGCTCACCAAAATTGGACAGTTGAAGACTGGAAAAATGTTGCCTGGTCTGATGAGTCTCGATTTCTGTTGAGACATTCAGTTGGTAGAGTCAGAATTTAACGTAAACAGAATGAGAACATGGATCCATCATGCCTTGTTCCCACTGTGCGTGCTGCTGGTGCTGGTGTAATGGTGTGGGGGATGTTTTCTTGGCACACTTTAGGCCCCTTAGTGCCAATTGAGCATCGTTTAAATGCCACGGCCTACCTGAGCATTGTTTCGGACCATGTCCATCCCTTTATGACCACCATGTACCCATCCTCTGATGGCTACTTCCAGCAGGATAATGCACCATGTCACAAAGCTCGAATCATTTCAAATTGGTTTCTTGAACATGACAATGAGTTCAATGAACTAAAATGGCCCCCACAGTCACCAGATCTCAACCCAATAGAGCATTTTTGGGATGTGGTGGAACGGGAGCTTCGTGCCCTGGATGTGCATCCCACAAATCTCCTTCAACTGCAAGATGCTATCCTATCAATATGGGCCAACATTTCTAAAGAATGCTTTCAGCACCTTGTTGAATCAATGCCACGTAGAATTAAGGCAGTTCTGAAGGGGGTCAAACACAGTATTAGTATGGTGTTCCTAATAATCCTTTAGGTGAGTGTATAAACCAATGTATAAACTGAAAAAAACTTGTGTGCTTATAATATTTTCGGAAACACCCAATATATGTCATTATATACAATACTTATTTGATTCATCTTTAACGTCTGAAGGAAATGCATTGTCCGCCGGTCTGCTGCACAGTTCCTGTTCCAGACAGTGATGCAGCTGGTCAGCACGCTCTCTATGGTTCCTCTGTAGGATGTGGAGGGAGGGAGAGATGCTCTTCTCAGCAGGTGGAGAAAGTGTTGGCGCTGTTGTGCCTTCTTGGAGAGTGACATGGTGTTGGTGGTCCAGGTGATATCCTCTGTGATGTGCACCCCCAGGAGTTTAGTGCTGCTGACTCTCTCCACAGTCGAGCTGTCGATGGTCAGTGGGGGGTGGTCAGCGGAGTTTCTCCTGAAGTCCATCACAACCTCCTTTGTCTTGTCCACATTCGCCGCTTTTCCACTGTCGGGCCAGTGCGAGCCAGGGCTTAAAGCAGGCCAGGTGGGGCTAATAACCTTGGGCCAGTAGCACCGAGGCCAGAATAGTGCAGTGTTTCAACAGTCAGGCCTGAAGCTCCGCTGCGCGTCCCTAAAACACGCCCTTTACACGCCTCTCAGGAACAACATCACCAACCTCATCATTTCACCAACAAAGAGAAGTTATCAGAAAACTAAGAAATAAGTCACTGGAAATGATCCATGGTGCTGATGCTCTCCAGACATGGAAAAATTCTGCCTTTGTTCATAACCACTCCTCTAGCCCCAGCTGGCCTGCTTTGGCCCAAGGTTTTCATTGGGCCAAAAAACCCTGGCCGTTGGCCCCGAGGAATCCCCGATGAGGCACGATCAAGCCCCGGAAGTGACAGTGGAAACGCGACTGGACCTGGCACGCACTAGCACGCACACTTTTAGCCCGACAGTGGAAACGCGGCTATTGAGGGACAGGTTGTTGGTGCGACACCATTCAGCCAGCTGTGCCACTTCCTCTCTGTAAAGCGTTTCATCACTGTTGCTGATGAGACCTATGACCGTTGTGTCATCCGCAAACTTGATGATGTGGTTGGAGCTGAACTTGGCAGTGCAGTTGTGTACTGAGAGACTGTGCTGTCTTCAACACCTCGCTGAGCCAGGCAGTCGCCTCAAAAACATTCTTAAGTCAGTCAATAAAAGTGGTTGAGTGCATCCGGGAGGGATGTGTCATCATCACAGGCTGTGGTTGGGGCTTGTAGTCAGTGATGGTCTGATGGCTTGCCACAGGTTCCATATGTCTCTGCTTTTTTGAGCATATGACCGTTTTGCATTTTTGATGCCACAGGACAGCCATTTTAAACATGTTCCAGTCTGTGTACTGAAAGCAGTCCTGTAGTGTTGAGGTAGCATCATCTGGCCAAATCGTGATAAGGTTTTGAACTGGTTTGGTGAGTTTAAAAAAAAAAGTGGTCTGTATACTGGAATTAGCAAAACAGAGATGTGAAAGTGAGTTGGATACAGCCAAGTATAGTGACCCATACTCAGAATTTGTGATCTGCATTTAACACACACAGCATTTAACACACACCCGGTGCAGTGAGCATCATTTATGCTGTGGCACCCGGGGATCAGTTGGGGGTTCAGTGTCTTGCTCAAGGGCACCTCAGTCTTGGTATTGAAGGAGGAGATATCGCTGTACATTCACTCACCCAACTACAACTCCTGCCAGCTCAAGACTCGAACTTACAACCTTTTTGAATAATAAATCCAACTTTCTAACCATTACTTTCCCCAAAAAGTCATGAGATGTGATCCGAGTACCCTAGCCTTGTAGGGTACAGGAGGGTACAGCCTTGTACGCGTTCTTTTCTTTTGAGTAAACAAAGTCCAGTGTGTTTGTTCCCCTTGTTGCAAAGTTCACATGTTGGTAGAACTTTGGCAAAACTGTCTTTAAGTTTGCATGGTTGAAGTCACCAGCTATTATGAAAAAGGCATCTGGGTTATTTGTTTGATGTACCACTGATTATCCCAGTGTTTCTCTATGAAATAAGGTTTGTGGTCATGTACAGTAAATGGATGTAACTTTTAAAGGAGGAACACACACACACACACACACTCATTTAGATTGTGAGCAAAACGATCTGTGGGTTATCTGAGGGACAGTCCTTTCAGCACATAAAGAGCCATTGTTTCCTGCTTTATCAGCACGGCCTTGTGACTGTGCACACACACACACACACACACTCATGAAGGACACAGTCCTGATCTGTATGCTGGCACCCATTTTATGTTGTTGATGTAAAAATTAAACATTAATGCCTGAAAATAAGGTTGTTTTACAGCATGTTAAAGAGTGTGAAATCTACTGAGCACAGGGCGTGTGGGATTCTCACCCAACCAACATCACTATGCTAACAGATTTGTTCAGCTCTCCAATTGTAGCATTTTGCAGCACGTGTAAAAAAAAATGGCAATGTGTGTCCATCATGATTATATATTGTACAGTATTGTGACTGCTGTTGGCTCACCAAGGTAGCAATAGGATCGAAATGAATATTTATCTTTCTCTGAATCTTTATTATAACCGAATAAATTTAGGAAGCTAAGAAAGTTAAGCCAGGGCTTATGAATTGACAGTGTCAAACTCTGATTTTTTTTTTAACAGTATCTAGTCACCATTCACTTTCATTATATACAAAAGTTCAGCATGAACATCCTTCTTAAAGCTGCAGTCGGTAACGTTTAACGCTCTAGCAGTTAATAAACAGAACTGCTTGCATTTGTAGCCGGAGCTACTTCTCTCGGGTTATGTCTATGAAGAATCACAAAGGTACTGGGTTACTCCGCCGCGGTACCCCCGAAGCAATCTAAAATAGTCAGAATATAAACACTTATTATAGATGTACCCTAGTGATTCAGGACAGGCTAAAAACACGGTTTGGAAAATGGATTCATGGTGTACTCGCTTATTATATACATTTTGTAAATTTTGAAGACAAAAAAAGTTACGGACCACAGCTCTGATTGGTTGTTTCTTTACCGGGAGCGGTGTATTTCTGCAAATGGCAATAGGAGCACTGGGAGGAGCCAGAGGAGCTTGATTTTTTCACAGATTATCTCTCTCATATTGTAAAAAATACATTTAGTAACCTACTGCAGCTTCAACATCTCGTTTTGTGGTCTACATTAGAAAGAACTGGAATGATGTTTCATTTTGTTGTGAAATATGCTTCTCATTTTTTCTTCTGAAAAACCATGCTAATGGTCCTTTAGAGAACTTCACAATTGTTACAGTCTCACACCATCTGCAGACTGATGGCCATAATACATATATGTTGTGTCAGTATATATGCAGTTATTCTGAGGATAAAAGCTTTCTCTTTTTCTCTCTCAGTTAATGAGTACCTGTTCATGGCTCAGGCCCGTGGAATCCAGATCCGTGAGAATGTGAGGAACATGGGAGCTCAGGTCCTTGAGCAGATGGTGCGCAGTGCTTACAACATCAACAGCACAGGTACCAAATACTCCTCATATATCCTCATCATTGTTATGAAGAGCAGAGTCGACTTATCTCGCTTCCTATAGAACATCCCGTCAGGAGCAATGACATATCCTCAGGAAATGAAGGCATCATATCCTTCTGAGACCCACCAAAATAACTGAGTTTTGTAGGAAGACACTTAAAAACAAATAAAGTTTTTCATTCATAAAACAAGGTTAGAATTTAAGCCAGTGTTCAACTTTTAATAACTTTGTCCAAATCCCCAAATATTTGTACCTCTTCAAAGTCCAGGGTGGGATTTAGTATATATATATATATATATATTAGTGCTGCAACGACGCGTGCGTGAAATGCGTCGACATGTCACACTGTTTACATCTCACGTAATGGCATACTGGGAATGGAGAAAGTTGAATTCTATCACAAAAACAGAGACCACTATTATCAAAAGTATGGGAATACTTCAAACAGAGACCAAATAAAATGGCCATTTGTTCCCTTTGAAAAACCGATATGGTGTACCACGGCAGCACAACTGCGATGCACGAGCACCTCAGAGGAAAACATCCTGGCGCTCTCCGGTGTTACGGTTTAACTGGTGACCGTGTGATCTGGGGACCAACTTCCTGGTTCAGGTCTCTGCTGCAGATGTGATGGAACGACCGCAGCAGATTCGGCGATTCTGAAAGTACAAGCTGATGTGAAAAATAATCGTTAGTTGCAGCTCTAATATATATATATAGGCCTACAGAATAAAAAACAATGGACAGAAAAAACGGCTGAGTCTTGTGAAGAGAGTCGGGGTGTCTATCATGTATTACTGTGTGAATGTTTGATTACTTCTCTTATTTTCTAGACTATACATATGAGTTTAACGCGAATGAGACAGATGTCCCCAGCACTCCTTACCTCCCGGAGGGCTTCACATACATGCCTGATCAGGTCTGCCCGGAGAAACTGCCCTCCATGAGTAAGTGCAGGAACGTAATGTTTCTTTCAGTACTTTTGGGGAAGCACAGAAGCACTATATGATCAATTCTGTCAGTAAGTGAGTTGTTAAAGCTCATAAGGGCCAGTCCTCTGGTTGCATTTTTCATTTGTTGATGAACGAATGCAGTCGTTGAAGAACCATTAACAGAACCAGAAAATCATCCATCTCATGTCACCCTGAAGGGGGTTATTTACATTAAATATTACATGGCTACCAAATAAAACATAAATGCACTTGAACTGTTTGAAAGTGGTTTTGGAATAGAGCTTGTACAGCTTTGTTTCTGGTGTCGCTAGCTGTAATTACAATGAATGTGCTTGCTGTCTGTCAGAGGGGCAGCTGAAGGTGAACCTTAGTGAGATCGCTCTAGAGGAGGTCGAGAAACTTCTCAAGCAGGACGATCCAAGTCTGTCACGTGGAGGCCACTGGAAACCACACGACTGTCTCCCACGATGGAAGGTGCCTCACTAACTTACCGCTAATGTCACAATGAAAATAAAAAACCCTGCAGTCTTTTAACTGTTTCTGTGTGTGTGTGTGTGTGTGTGTGTGTGTGTGTGTGTGTGTGTGTGTGGTTGTGGTCTGAGGGGCAGAAAAAGGCGCTGTTGCAAGATGAGTTGAGGCTTCCCGTACTGTATAGTCTGTTATTTTTCAAACGACTGTTATTTGCTTATCTTTGTGTAGCTATATACACTGGGACCCAGTATTCATAAACGTTTTCATTTTCATACTTCTGTTGAAAACAATGAATGTTTCCAAATTAAAATGTTTTATGTAAGAAGTAGAAGAATATTTTTTTTAATTAAATAGTATATTTTTTGATATAGTAATACACATATTGCTACACGTCACACAAAATCTCTTTTTATATATATATATATATTTATTTACTTATTTATTTTCATATTTATCACCCAGCCCTGACACACACATATATACGTCCTAACTACTTGAATGTCTGTAGCAGTAATAGAAATGTAGTAAAATGCTGAACTTTGGGCATCTTTGAGACTGAGAACTGATATTTCCTCATTTTGCTATTTCATGTGTTTTAGGTGGCCATCTTGGTTCCTTTCCGTAAGCGTCATGAGCACCTTCCCATACTTTTCCGACATCTGATCCCAGCGCTTCAGAGGCAGAGACTGCAGTTCGCTTTCTACGTCATTGAACAGGTGAGGAAAAGGAAAGTTGTCATACTGCATAACCTTATATTCTGACCCATAATATTTGGACTGTCACACCATTTGTCAAACTACACAGCCAAACGATTGCACTACACATTACAATTAATGTAGCTCCACTTCTATGAATGTGTTACTGCAAGCTGCCATTATCATAAGAAACACTATAAGTCCTATTTTTGTTAAAGGCACAATATGTAATTTTTCCCTGCTAGAGGGCGCATATTCAAAACAAAACAAAGAAACAAAGGCCTAGTTTGATGACGCTGACTGAGTGTGGGATCATGGGAGTTGTGTGCGGTCTCTGTGCGGTTGTCATCGGTCTATTAAAACACACAGCATATTAAATCGTCTTTGGTGTTTCCATGAAATCGAGGGGTTATGATGTCATTGGCAGGTGACACACTGACACCGTGGACACGGTCCATGTCACTAGATTAAAATGGCTTATTTCTCTGGATTTAAACGTCCTTCTAAACATTTGGGATAATGTACGTACTCAAGTCAGCAAACTATACAACACTGTTCTAGTGGTTTTTGGATATTTTAATAAAAACATCTTACATAATGTGCCTTTAAGTAGGGGTAAGAGTACAGGTAAAGGAAGGCAAGTTAAATGTTTGTGTGTGTCCACAGGCAGGAAATGAACCGTTCAATCGTGCCATGCTGTTTAATGTCGGTTTCAAAGAGGCCATGAAGGACTTGAACTGGGATTGTGTAATATTTCACGATGTTGACCACATTCTGGAAAATGACCGCAACTACTATGGTTGTGGTGACATGCCGAGACACTTTGCAGTCAAACTCAACAAGTACTCTTACATGTAGGTTTTCAAAACACACTGTTTTCTATGTATGTATGATGTTTGGTTGAGAATAAAGATTGGTATCGCTCTGAACATGCAGGCTTCCCTATGAGGAGTTCTTTGGTGGTGTGAGTGGACTCACCGTGGAGCAGTTCAGGAAGATAAACGGCTTTCCCAATGCATTCTGGGGCTGGGGAGGGGAAGACGATGACCTTTGGAAGAGGTACGAAGATTAAATTCTTTAGCGCTGTTAACAGCAATGAACTCATGTCTTTTCAAAAGAGTCACTCCCACAAAAGAGTTCTAGCAGCCATTATACTGTAAAAGATGATAATAACACTTCCTGGACTGGACTGGACTATCTGGATCCCACTAAGTGTATAATACTATAAAAGAAATGACTGCCAACAGACGTTAAAGGTGTGCTCAGTAATTTCCCTTCAATTAAGATGGATTACACCCAAAATAATTAATAGTACTTTTGAACGACGAAAGTAAAAGCCTAATTTGATTTTACATGGAGGGGGTCGCTTCATGAGTTCTACCATTACTCTTAAAATGAAGTAGATTTTAAGTTTAATTTTACTAAATAAAGTTCTCAGTTTCATGTAGTAAGTATCCTAAAATCATGCCAACATCATACTTGTAGTTTATTCACACCATGGAAGAATTGTCAATTAAATCAGCTAAATGATGATCTGGCTGTACAAAAAAAGAAAAAAAGATTCAGTTTCACCAACATACTATTAAATTATTCCAGCCAAAAGCTGACTTAATACTATAAGCTTGAACACGTTTATGAGACAGTATGTAAAACATATGCTGGAGTACACCAGTGTGTGTGACACATAGGTTACTCTGTCAAAAGACGAAACTACAAGATTAGTAAATTATGATAGGAAATAAGAATATGAAATCATACTTTTATCAAAAGTATAGAAAAATATATATTTTTTCTGATTACTTGTAAGTATGAGCCTGGCTTCCAACAAAAAACGACCATATAGGTTGTTTGTGCAAGCACCTTAGACCTATATTTCCGTTTTAAAGTTAAGCGCCCTCTAGCGGACGCAAAAATAATGACAGTATTGAGTTGCGTCTGTCGTCATGAAATGACGTATAACGTATAACGTCATTACCAATCAGAATGCAGGTTTATTTAAATGCAATGTGTGGACTTTTTACACCGATCACACAGTAATTCGTTCATATGTTAATAGGTGGCTTATTTGTTCAAATAACCACACCTAACCCCACCCCTAAACCTACCCCTTAATTATGATTTATAGAGCATATAGATTTTATGAGCATGTGCGTTCTCTGGGATTGAACCCATGATCGCATGATTACATATCGTCATTAACACAATACTGCACCAACTGAGCTACACAAAACCCAAATTACAGCACAAATAAAAGAGTACAAACATTAATATGAAACCGTCCTGTTGCCGATAGGGGCGCATTTGTAGTATACACTCTGATGGGTCATATTTCAGGGATTTGGACAAACGACCTATACAAGCGTAGTGGTTGGAGGACAGGTTGGTCAGTATACAAGCCAAGAACACTTAAGTATAATTTCACTAAGTATTTGTCATATAAAAATAAGACATTTGTTTAGTTTTAAGAAGTATACTGAAGCATACTAACATTAATTGTTACAATTATAAATAGTCCTTCACTTCTTGCAGTGACTTGGAACATAGTTGACAGACACTTATATGTTTTTTCCAGGGTTCAGTTTGCTGGCTACAACGTGAGTCGCCCTCATGGAGATATCGGTCGTTACATGTCTATTCCACACCACCACCGTGGGGAAGTCCAGTTTCTGGGCCGGTAAGATGAGAACAGCCATTTCCAAATATTTATTTTGCCATATTTTAGACGACATCCAGAGCATGTAGTCATCCTCCAAGTGCACACTTTGCTGATGTCGTATGAATTGCTGGGTACTAGAATGCAACGGTTCCTACAGAAACCATTATTATGTAAATTGTTGCATTGAATTGAATTTCATGGAAAGCCCAATCTTTCGTAAGATTACGCCTTCGTGAAACACATGCTGAACAGATTTCTATGTTTATCATCGCTAAATCCATTCTTGTGTAAATTATTGAACTAAATGAACGTAAAATAAGAATTTCAGAGCAAGTTAAAATTAAAACCATTCTTGCATTGATTGTTTAATTGACTTGAAAGCAACAGTTTACACAAGATCGGATCAACAAACGTACAAGCACAAAAAAGTACATTTAAACGGTTTGTAAAATTATATTTACATAAATGTTTGTAAACACTTTATTTTAGGGGCCAATTCTCACTGTTAACTAGTTGCTTGTTAGCATGCATATTACTAGCATATTTTCTGTTTATGAGAACGCATAAAGCACATATTAATGTGTTATTCCGTATGAGCATATACTAGATCCCTTAATCCACCCCATACCTAAACTTAACAACTACCCCACTAATTATTAATAAGCAGCGAACTAGAAGTTTGTTGAGGTCATAGTTGATAGTTAGTTAATAGTGAGAACTGGACGCCACTAAAGTGTGTCCAACTTTTATTTATGAATGAGGCCCATTAGTTTTGTGGACATTTATTCTGCTCATGATTCATATATATATATATATATATATATATATATATATATATATATATATATATATATATATATACACATAGAATATATAATGATTTACATTTAAACTTCATTACAATTGCATTATAATTAGTTCTGCTTGTGTTTCATTAATGAGCTGAAAGACACATTTTCTCCTTTTGTTTTTCAGATACAAGTTGCTTCATAGATCCAAGGAGAGACAGAGCCTGGACGGCCTGAATAACTTGAATTACTCCCCTCTAGTGTCCCGGAGGAGTCTGTACACGAATGTGTCAGTGACGCTCAGTCGAGACCTGGCCCCTGTCGCAGATTACTGACAGCGCACAAGACAGACCCTCGCCACATTCTTCAACACCATCTTTATTAGAAGGGGAGGGGGTTTCACAAGGCTTTAATGCTCAGTGCATTTTTTTTTTAATTTCTTTCATTTTTATAAATCATTTTTTCTACTTCTTCTTTTTAAGCTAATCATACCACTCCCCGCCCCCCTCTGTCACCCATTCACTGTCTGTCTATCATGTGAATGGATTCATTCTGAGATCCAAACTGCTGGTTTACTCTCATTAAACCGGTCAGATCCAGCATGTGCTGTGTCTTCTAATCAGACTTCACCTGGTGGGAGGAGTCACATGTTTACAGCATGAATGAGAAAAGCTATTGAAGCAGTTTTTTTTAACTATGCTAAACAACTTCAGAATAGCCATTGTAAGAGTTGAGGGATATGCCCTTTTCTCTGCCAGAAACAAGCACAGCTGGTTCTGTGCATTAGAATATTTACTAATAAATGCAGATTCAAATATTTATTTAATGTACAATAAATAAGCATGCACTGATACTTACAGTAGATGCTACTAACATCACGGCTTTAAGTATGAGTATTTGCTCATGACACATGGAAATCAATACCCTCAATCGTTTTAGCTGTACAATACAAACGTGCTCATCTACCGCAGCACAAAGAGATTTCTCCACATTAGAAATTAAATGGCTTGAAAAGCACAGCGTCCTTTCCTGTGTCTATGTATTTTCAAATAAAACAAGACATTGGGGCATATCAAAGGGCTTTTACCTTTTTTAAATGGCCAGTAACTTTTAGCTTGTTATTTCTAGTCAGAGGCAAGCAGTATTGAGTGGGGGACATTCAATTAAATAAAAAATTTAAATGGCCCAGAAGTGCAAGATTAGTCATCTATATTTATGGGCCGTTTTCCTTGAAGAGATATTTTATTTTTTACTGTAATTATGGATTGGCTTATCTGCTAAAAGTGAATTTTGGGAGTACACCAGCACATCAGACCTAATAGATGTGGATTAAAAGCCACAAAACAAGTTCTTTAGGCCCGTATACAAACCACTGCAATGCCAGCAAAATGCGCCTCGAACTGAAAGGTCATGCATTTTTACTCCAACACTGGAATAAGTGTCGTTGGAACTAGATTAGGAACAGCTCACTTGTTAGTTTTATGATTTGTCATATTTATTTGGGTCTGCTGGTTGTTTAAAACACTGGATTGTCTGTCGAACAAACATTCTGTTGTTTGTGCTAACAGAAGTGTTTTTTCTCTTCATTAGTTCCTGCTTACGTTGTGTAGATAAGTATTTCCTGTGCATTGCCCTTCACAGTCAAATCCACATGCTTTGCATCCCGAGCAGTGTGTAGTCAGCTCACCTCTGATAGACGTGTGAGGGGTTAGAAAACTCTGTTCAGCTATAAAGATTTACTAGAGCCAATATTTGACTTTTTTTATTTAGAGTGTTGAGAAATGTGTAGAAATGTAGAACACGTGAAAGTCGTTCAAGAAATATGATGTGACATTCGTCAAAGCAGACTGAATTTCTGCATTATCATTCATAAAAACAGTCTTGCACAATTCGTCGCATTGATATTTATGAAGAGCTTGCACAGAAATTGGTTTGGTTTTATAATATCCTGAGATACAATGTCCATGTCAGTCATATATGTATCATAACTGAGGCGCTTGCTTTGATTCTCATTACACGCATTTATGTCGTTTAGAGATCTTAGGGGCTTCGTAATGCGTATTCGTGAGCGTGTTCGTGTGCATTCTTCATATTGGAGAGGCTGGTCCTCTTATTTATTTATTCTTTTATGAACATTTTTTTTAAATTAGTTTTAGTTCATTTTTACATATTTCTATCTTGTTTTACTGTGATTGTGATTATTTTGAGGGGACCAGATCAAGTAAGATAACTGTGACAAGCACTGAAATGTGTTATGGCATAAAATGTGAGGCTGATCTTGGGAAGAGAGTCTGTTGCTGTTAAACTGAATGGATGGCTGTTTCGGATGATGACACGAGAGAACAGGAAAGTTAGAAAGACCGTTCTTGAGCGCCCGCCCACTGAGCGTATCCCAACCAGATGACCAATGGTGCTGACCTCACAGACAGTACTGTGCTGCCGTGGTAACAGATAATTAAACAAAACACATCCTTGCCTCATTACCCTTCTTGCCAGCGTAATTTATCTGTGTAGCAGGTAAATTGTGTTTAGCTGGTTGTGCGCTCAAGCAGGTTTTTCTAATGTTTTATTCTCTCTGTGTTTGACGCTCATGGAGTTTTGCGCCAATGTTTGGGGTCTTTTTTTTTACTCATTTAATTAATGATTAGTACTCACACCAAACCTGGTGCAATATGACTGGATTCCAGAACGATGCTGCAGAGTTAAAAACCAACAACACATCCTCTTGCTTGTCAAGTTTGGTTTGGAATAAGAACTTTGGGAAAATAAGGATTTCTGTTTTGTTTTGTTTTGTTTGATCACTTGCTCCAAATTATGATTACCATTCATATATATATATATATATATATATATATATATATATATATATATATATATATGGAAGTATAATACTGATCTCAAGTCAGAAACTCCTATTGCTCCCGCCCCATTTTCTTTATGGGCCCCTTCATTGGCAAACTCCAGTCCATTATATAATCCATTCTGCTCCAGTTGAAATGACAGGGAGAGCAGGAAATCATCCCTTGAACAACTGGCTGCCTTAAAACCTGTTAATTTATTCAATATAATCATGTTTTTATTTTTTTTATAAGCAAATATATTCAACTATGTTAATGTGTTTTTACCCTTGTGCACATTGCGTAGTGTGTTTTGGAGCAAAAACAAAAAAAGGCCTATAAAGGAACTTCAAAGATGTGCTTACTATTAACAAAGAACTTGGAGCCCTTAAGTCAGGCAATGATTTGGTGCCATTGACCTCTCTGTGAATGCCATAAGCTGTATTTTCTGTTCCCTTTAAAATTGTAATTATTATTATTATTTTTTTTCTTCAAATCATAGCAGGCCTTAAATACTGTTTTTAGGATCATTTGTGATGATGAAGATGTTCCTCTGTGACATGTCTTATTAAGATGTGTTGTTGGCCAAACACACAAATTGTCCAAACCACTGCATCTCGAAATGAAGCATTTAGCATTATTTGTATAATATCAAGACAACTGAAATGTTTTGAGAAAATACGATGCTGTCATCCATTAAAAGGAGATCAGGTCTCCTTGAAGTGAAGTCATCTGCCACTTGTACAACACATCTTGGCCTAAGTGTTTCTGTATCAATAATCTTTCAATAGAGACACTTTCTATCATGTAAGATCTCTTTTTTTCTATTATCATTGTTGAAATGGCTTTAATACACCAATAAAACTAATTTTAGGCAATATCTTTTGTTGTTTGGTATGTTTGAATGCTGCATCAGCTGAAGTGGGGTAGTGATTTTCAGATATCTTCAAACTAAATGTACTGTTAACTTGTAGAGCCTCTTACTGAATTATGAACACAAGGAAGACAAGTGTAATAAAATGGGGTTCATTAACAAAAGGACAGACAAGAGTAACTAACAACTACTAAATGGGTACAACGAATGGATAAAGTGCAAAAGATTGACAGATGTAAGTGACAAACTGAAGTTTCCTGGAAGTAACAGCACTCACTAAGTATATACAGTTCTATAAATGGATTTGAAGGAAGATCTTTTCCATCTTTACCATTTTGTCTGAATACATGTGAAGATGTGTCTTCAGCACAAGGAAAAACCAGTTTGGTCAGTCTGAGTGGTTGTTCACACTTAGGTCTCAAAAATGAGGAACTGTGATCAGTTAAAGAGCACATGCTGAAGTCCTGATTCCTGCCCTCCACAAAAGGTAAGCTTGAGGGAGAACAAAGCCGTTTCTGAGGGGGGGGTCCTGTATGTCAATGCCCCCCCCCCCTCCCCCCACACACACAGCTCTCCGCAAGACGTAATAGTGTTTATATGAAGACAAAAGGCCACAAAGTCTGGCCAAATCAAAATGAAGCTGTCATGCTGTACGAACACTACATTGGTAATATTCTAATGGCAGTAAACAGAATTGCAAAGATTGATGATGCAAAACTGTCTATTATGTTTTGATTGAAAAGTGTGTCTGTGCAATATTTCTTAAATGTATAATGTTACTGTATTTCTGTACTTTGTTATGTTAATAATAATAATAAAAAGCAGCCATTTACTGAGCAGTTCTAAGATCTGAATTCAGATGTTTTATTTTTTGTGTTACGGTTAAGTGTGAGTTACAGTTTAGTTTGGACAATTTTTATGTAGCATTAAGAGCATCAAAGGTATGAAACATTGGTTTTATATAATATGAATTATATATTCACTAAAAAAGCTATATTTTCTGTTACTTTGACATGATGTGGATAAATTAACATGGCTTAGGTAAGAGTCCTTTGTGTTTTATATATATATTGATGTTTGTTTGACTGTAAGTGTGTTTGAAAGCAACCTACTTTATAAGCATGTAACCAATGTTACAGGATATTCAATAGTAAAAAGGGGAGCAGGTGTTTGAGGTTAGAAATATGGCTTTTTGATGTCAGCCAAAGCAGTGAGAAGGTTATTTCATGTTGTTTCTTCTTCTTCTGAATAGCATACCATGCACTGAATTGTGACAGTAAAATGTTAAGAAAGTACTGGAAATAGGCCATTTTGATTTCATGCTAATGTTTTATGCTATTTTATGTTTTTATGCTAATGTTGCTAATGTTTTTAGGGTTACGTCCTGGCCAGGATTTCTATATTTCCTAAAATATCCACATTTTGGCTTTTTTTGCGCTGCTCAGACCAATTGTTGTATGACAAAGTACCGTGAGAGCTCTAGAGAGCAGACAGCTTCGGTTGCTTTTGAATCGCTCTCACGGTACTTTGATCGGTCTGCTCAGTGCTGTGTTAATCATTACATTCATTAAGTATAAAAACAGGAAACCAAAGACAAAACCTGGATGTTTTAGGCAGTATAGAAATCCTGGCCAGGACGTGTCCTGGGAAAATGGCATGTTTGGTCACCCTAAATGTTTTAACTTGAAATTGTGCTGAACTTTTCACTCACAGCGTGTCATCATCCAGTCCATTTAATCAGATGCTACACTGAAACAGAGAAACGGGTGTGCTTTGAGTCATTCCCTAAAAATAACGCTCCCTGTTTATATCAGCATTCAGCACCCATCTGCTTCTTTTCAAGAGACATCTGCAGAGACTCAACGAGCTGTAGAAATACAAAGAACATGATCGTGTCAAACAGTTTTCACACAGCATGACAGCTCTGAATGGACCTCTTCAGTTGTGTATGGATAAGGAAATGATTTAACGGATGTGGATCTTTACACACACATAATATAGTAAAATATTTAAACATTGAAAATAAGTAAATAATTGTAGTTGCACTCAAAATTATTCACCTGACCTACAAGATATTCCAGCCCGTTCTCATCCCAAGGCGTCATATACTGACACTCTTGACATTTCGTCAACATCCTACGCACATGGCACCCTCTAGCGTCAATATTAGAAGCAGATAAAAATGGGCCAGAAGGCGCCTCCTAGCGGTCTAACCCTAACCCTAACCCTAACCTTAACCCATAATCTGTGTCTCATATTGACGCTAGAGGGTGCCATATGCGTAGGATGTTGACAAAATGTCAAGAGTGTCAGTATATGACGCCTTGGGATGAGAATGCGTTAGATATTCTGCTGACATGAACAAACTTTTATGAGCACAGTTCGACCAAAGCATCAGTAAACTTATATAGAAAGTTTATTAATGCACATACTAAGAGTAATTCTAAGATCACCACATTTGCTCAAACACATCTAATTTGCTCGAAACATTAATTTACAAAATAATTCAACCCCCAAAAGTTATTTTTGTATAATACTGTTTCCCACCCCTGCTCCTGAAAGTACACAGTTTCAAACACTTCCTAATCAAAAACACCTGAATTAAGTCATCAGCCAATTAGTAGAGATCTGAAATGGATGGGTCAGATACTGGAGACATCCAAAATGTGTTGTGTTGACATTAACTGTAACATAATTTTGATAAAAATGCTAAAACTCATAGACTAACACCATAGACTTAAATAGTAAATGTAAAATATAACAAATAGACTAACAAAAACTGAATAAGATGAACATATAAAATGGAAAATTTTCAGCAGGTAAATCGTCATATAGAATATTTAGCAGTTTGTCACACTTTAATTCTTGTAATTAAATATATTTCCTATTATAATCACCTGTCTTGATACCAGTAATCTGTAACACATCCTATTTTATTAAAACCATATTAATAGTAGGCCTATAAATAGTTAATAATATAGTATAAATGTTCTAAGTTAGTTGTTTATTAGTATATAATATAGATCTATGCTGTAAAATGCTAAATTAAATGTCTAATACTTATAGGGGAGAGTGGGGTAAGATTAGCCACTTTGGCGCAAATGACGCAGAAGTACAAAGAAAGTAGCTATCCTATCCAAATGAAAGTATTCCTATCATTTTAAATGATCAGAATGACAAAGGGTTCTAAAAATATGGCTTTTTAGAAAAATAATAATAATAATAAATAAATAAAAATGTTCCCATGGCTCACTTTCCCAGGTTTTGGGTAAAATGATCCGAGTAGAGTTAGTGGGTAAGATGCATGATCTGGGTGTAAAAAGACCATCTGACCGAATCTGATTCAAACCCATGTGAAATAAATAATAATTTAAAACTAATTCAATAATTTCCTTTAACAGACATATTTATTTTCTTAAAAATAACTTTAACAACATAAAACCAACCAAATGAAATGCATTTCATATAAATTTCAATATTTAATTGTTTGCATTTCTGAAAATAAGATGTTGAACACCAAAATTGTAGCCTTCCTAAAAACAGACTAAACAGAGAGTTTGTTGGCCATTAGTGACTACAGTTGGAAAGATATTTTTATTTATTTATTTTTATTTGTTTTCATAGCAATATCTGGCAACACTGCCAGAACATAAACTGATAGTAATCAAAAGAGCCCACAGACATGCTATTGCTGTCAGATATCCTGTCAGAAACCACATTCAGTAAAGCAAATGCAAATGCAAAAAAAACACTGATAAAATTATATACCCCTAACCTGAAGTAATGGTGCAATGTAATATAATTTAAAAATGCTCATTCCTCCAAAACAGAGAAACATTGTTCACAAATATCTACGTACATATCTGTCTCTGTTAAAGTGTTTAGTGTATATAATGAGTGGGGTTATTATAGCACAAATCCTTCCCAGCTACGGCCATGGTGCCTTCCATTCCCTCCATGAGTTTCTCCTTTTCACAGTCTGGCAGAAATGATGGGTGGTTCCAAAATATATGGTCACATGACAGCAAAAGTGTCCAGTTGCCAAGATGCAGGGGGTGGGTCAACTTACCCACTGGCTCAACTTACCCCAGTCTCCCCTACTTCCATTGAAGACGAGATGGAAGCAGGCTCAGAGAGTAAGGGAGATCCCACTCTTATCAAACCATTTACAACAGAGTCTGAAAGTATTACAGAGTGTACTATCTTCTCTTTTAATTGTATATTTGTAACAACTGGATAATTTGTATTAACAAGCATCCATCCTCCTTGTATCCCTTTTTTGGTTTGGGCCACTGTGCCTCAAAATGTCTGGGCACGACCCTGCTTCACACTGAGTGAGCAAACAGTCATGGTATATAAAGGCTATCATAATTAGGCTGAGAGAACAATCACCCTCGAATTCAGGTGAGTGAGACCTCTGGAGGCAGAGCTGAGAAATGGCCTGACACTCTCCTGACAATTCACAGACTCTCCACTCATGTTTTCTAAGTCCTAGTTTGAGTGTGTTTTTGATGAAAATAAGATATCAGAGAGGGGTCCAAAATGTATGTTCCCTGACCAAGAATGCCTCTTCATTGTCATGTATGATGTGGGGGGGGGGGGGGGGTGTATTGTTGGACGAAGAAGTTTGAGCTTGTATGTGACATGACTGATTTGTCTGATCATGGAAGATGGGGTAACACACCTGGGATTGAAGTTAGCTGAAGGTCTTGAGTGGACAGCCAGACTCTTTGACCAGGTTGTAAGAGGGATGCAGGTCTGTGATAGTGATCGGCTTGGGTCTTTTGGAGATGAACAGCATGAAAAAGATACACGAGCTACAGCCAATAAGAGAGCAAGGCATGGGTTGAGGTCACTGGAAGAAAAACAGCAGCAGCAACATAGCTTTAAGAAAAGTTATGAAACAAGGAATGGAGCGAAATCTTTCAGAAAGGGACACCAAAAGCAATTGCGTAAAAGAGTTATGGTGTGAAGAATGACTAGGTGATCTGAACTGAACTGGACGTGGAATGAATCCATTGAATCAGTTGACTCCGTAAGTCCCTGGGAACGCATACATTATTGGTGAGGCATTCCTCAGGTTCATAAATTTCCATGCTATGGGAGCTATGACTATAGAAGATTGTATGATGGTTTATCTGGCAAACTCTCCCATGGGCGGTCATGCAGACAGGACAGGGTATCAGCCTTGATGTTCTTGGAGCCAGATCTAAAAGAAAGAATGAACTTGAAACATGAGAAGAGCAAGACACATCATGCTTGACGTGAAGCCAATGTTTTGGGGCTCAGGATATACTAAAGGTTTCTGTGATCACTTAACACCAATAAAGGGTGTTTGGCATTCTCAAGCCAGTGCCTCGCCTGTGCAAAAGCTGCCTTGATTTCCAGTAACTCCGGATTGCCCACATCATAATTGCATTCAGAGGTGGCCAGTATGCAAGAATGAATAATGCACAAGGGAAAAGTTTGTGAGTAAGGGAAAAGTTTCTTGGCTTTGGGCCAGAATGACACCAATTTCACTCTTAGATGCATCCACCTCCATCACAAACTGTGGCTCAGGGTCAGTTTGCTTGAGAATAGGTGATGAGGTGCTTTAAATTCATGAATGCATTTTGCACAACTTCAGACCATTGAAGCTTGTGAGGTTTACCTCAGAGAAGAGAGATAAGAGGATAATCCAGAGTGCTTATAAAAATTTGCAACCTTTGTAGCTGCTTTAGATTCCTGGTTATGGGCCAGTTCAGGACAGCCTCAACCTTGGACTGGTCCATTGCAGTGCCTTTAAACTTACTTTCTCTGCCTTGGCATACAACTGGTTCTCCGTGAGATGAGTTAAGACCATGGGGACATGCTTGACTTTGACACTGAAAGTGGGTAAGTAAATCAGTATTCATTAATCTACATGATAATTAACTTTATTAACATGTCTCCTAAGATGCCATTTATGAAAGCCTGGAAGACGGAGTTGGACAGTCCAAAAGGCATGACCTGATATTTATAGTGAACTCAATGTGCCTCAAAAGCTGTTTTCCATTCATATCCCTCACAAATTAAAATACGATTATATGCATTGTGTAAAAAAACATGGCTTAATGTAATTGTTCTAGGGCCATGGGCACCAAGGGTAGAGGATAGGAGTACTTTACGGTGATCACCTCACACAGTTCTTCATATAGTGATGACTTTTCTGTGCATTTTGAGGAGGCTTGTCTTAGGTATAGTCTTGATTCCCCCTCAAATATCTCAAATGTAGATGAACATCTAATGTTGTTAAACTCAATCTGCAACGACATTAAATAGTTGGTTAAATAGCCCCACTCAAGAACTTAGTGCTGTTCATGATGGTGAGTTGGGGGAGTGCAGGGGGGTTTCTCCTGAAGTCCACGATCATCTCCACTGTTTTGAGCGTGTTAAGCTCCAGGTTGTTGAGAGTGCACCAGACAGCCAGCTCTTTAACCTCCTGTCTGTAAGCTGACTTGTCACTGTCCTGAATGAGGCCGATGAGTGTGGTGTCGTCTGCAAACTTCAGGAGCTTGACAGAGGGGTCCTTAGTTGTGCAATCATTAGTGAACAGGGAGAAGAGCAGTGGGGAGAGAACACAGCCCTGGGGAGCTCCGGTGCTGATTGTACGGGTGCTGGATGTGTATTTTCTCAGCCTCACTAGCTGCTGCCTGTCTGTCAGGAAGCTGTTGATCCACTGACAGACGGAGGTGGGCACGGAGAGCTGAGTTAGTTTGGGCAGGAGGAGGTTTGGGATGATCGTGTTAAAGGCCGAGCTGAATTCCACAAACAGGATCCTCACATAAGTCCCCGGTCTGTCTAGGTGTTGCAGAACATAATGCAGTCCAATGTTTACTGCATCGTCCACAGACCTGTTTGCTCTGTAGGCAAACTGAAGAGGATCCAGCAAGGGTCCAGTGATGTCCTTCAGGTGAGCCAGTTTTTCAAATGACTTCATGACCACAGACTTTAAAGCCAGAGGCCTGTAGTCATTTAATCCTGTAATTTTAGATTTCTTTGGGATGGGGATGATGGTGGAGCGTTTGAAGCATGAAGGGACTTCGCACAGCTCCAGCAATCTGTTGAAGATCTGTGTGAAGATGGGGGCCAGCTGGTCAGCACAGGATTTCAGACAGGCTGGTGTAACACAATCTGGGCCTGGTGCTTTTTTCCTTTTCTGCTTCCGGAAGACCTGGCGCACCGAATCCTCGCTGATCTGAATTGCCAGTGTGGGGGAGTGGGGGGATGCAGGAGGTGTGAATTGTGAGAGCGATTGTTTCGAGAGGTGTTCAGGGTGGGTTGCAAGAGTTTATTCCTGTATTCCATACACACATAGGACAAGAAATCTGCATGACCTGTGAGAACGCAATCAACTCAAGAGTGGTAAAAGGGGGAAAAAAATCATGGAAATCTATTTTTTCAGTTGAACAAGATTAAGGAACACCTTTATTTTTTTATTTTTTTAAAAATAAATAAGTAAAAATAAATACATTTATAAAGGTTTTCCTTAATAGAAACGGTTGGGAATTAGGTTATGATTACTGCTCGTAAATGGATGAATAGAGATTTAAAGCTGGATTTTGTGAATGTGCCTCAAAGCAATGAGATATGATCAGTCAGAGATCAGTCATGCAGGTAGCTTTGGATGAAAAGTACTCATATTTGTTCTTTGTCCTCTTATCTCACACATACACACACTTTCCTGTTGAGAGGGGAAAAAAAACGCATAAATGCATAAAGAGAGGCACACAATTCTCAAACAAATATTTACACACCAATCTGCCATACGTTTTTTTTAGAGTGGCCTTGTATTGTTATTATGTTATTATGGAGCAGCTCAGGGACATCCTGTGTCTCTCTCTGGCCAAAACACTACACAAAATGCCTCATCAAATATTTGTGTTTGTCTACATTAGCATACATACACAATACACAAAGTAATGAATATTAAACCTGAAGATAAACATGCTACAAGGTTGTCAGGAAGTGTAGGGGGGAAAAGGGTCAAATAGATGCATGTTTTTGAAAAGAAAAATATATATATATTTTTTGTAATATGTATCAAATACATATGGAATATATAATTCAGTAATAAATATACAGGTGCAGCTCAATAAATTATAATGTTGTGGAAAAGTTCATTTATTTCAGTAATTCAACTCAAATTGTGAAACTCATGAATTAAATAAATTCAATGCACACAGACTGAAGTAGTTTAAGACTTTGGTTATTTTAATTGTGATGACTTTAGCTCACATTTAACAAAAACCCAAAATTCACTATCTCAACAAATTAGAATACTTCATGAGACCATTTTTTAGTGAATTGTTGGCCTTATGGAAAGTATGTTTATTTACTGTACATGTACTCAATACTTGGTAGGGTCTCCTTTTGCTTTAAACACTGCCTCAATTCGGCGTGGCATGGAGGTGATCAGTTTGTGGCTCTGCTGAGGTGGTCTGGAAGCCCAGGTTTCTTTGACAGTGACCTTCAGCTCATCTGCATTGTTTGGTCTCTTGTTTCTCATCTTCCTCTTGACAGTAGCCCATAGATTCTCTCTGGGGTTCAGGTCTGGTGAGTTTGCTGGCCAGTCAAGCAAACAAACACCATGGTCATTTAACCAACTTTTGGTGCTTTTGGCAGTGTGGGCAGGTGCCAAATCCTGCTGGAAAATGAAATCAGCATCTTCAAAAGCTGGTCAGCAGAAGGAAGCATGAAGTGCTCCAAGAATACTTGGTAAACAGGTACAGTGACTTTGGTTTTCAAAAAACACAATGGACCAACACCAGCAGATGACATTGCACCCCAAATCATCACAGACTGTGGAAACTTAACACTGGAATTCAGGCTATTTGGGCTCTGAGCTTCTCCAGACTTCCTCCAGACTAGGACCTTGGTTTCCAAATGAAATACAAAACTTGCTCTCATCTGAAAAGAGGACTTTGGACCACTGAGCAACAGTCCAGTTCTTCTTCTCCGTAGCCTAGATAAGAAGCCTCTGATGTTGTCTGTGGTTCAGCAAATTTCTTGACACGTCTCTGTGTAGTGGACCACACACAGACATGTACCTCAAACTCCTCTTTTTTTCAGCACACATAAAAAGTAAATCTGCCAAACTGTTCGTCATGCTCTTTTTTTTTTTTACCACTAGCATATGCTGATGATGTTTTATTCTTCAGTAGTAACTGCATCGTAGCCACTGTTCTAGCAGAGTGGTTTTCAAACCTGCACATGGTGTATGTCTGCCTTATCTAACACACCCACTACAGGTCTTGCATTCTCAGATTCAATGGTTTGTTTGAGTTCTTCATGATACTGGGTGGTCATAACTGGAACTTCCACAAATGGTGCAAAATCCTAACAGAATATAAAGGAAATAATTGACATACTTTCACACAACCCACTTTTATTAATGAAAAATTATAATCTCTCAGAAAAACTTTTATAATGTGAAATATATATTTTAAACAATCCATTTTACACACATCAAAACTTTTATAAAAATGTGTAGTTTTGTTCCTGTTATAAAACAGTAATTAAAACAGTAATAAAATCAGGAGATGACTTGGATGCTGAGATGAGAAGGTAGTGAACAGTACTTGCCATTAGAAACCCGTAGCAGCTTAGTAGTGCCATAACATTCATTTGCCTGTTTTTTTGCATGTTTTGTTATTTCATTTAACAAATTGTCAAATATGTTTAATAATGCACTCAAACTTTCTTCATATAAGTTAACAAAACTCAGTTAAAATGATATAAAGGCTTAAAACAAAGAAATAGGAGAAAAAATGCCCTGCTGAGGGAACAAAAATATTGCAAATTTGTACATCCTCAGGCTTTGTAGTTCCTTTAATAATAAGGTCTAATGACTGTTACCCCGCAGTCTTGAGGGGTCCGTTTTGCTTATGCAGTCTTTAAGACCATCCTTCAGTTGGACCAGCTGCTCAGAATGGCTTGCTAGTGTCCCGTTGACCTGCACCAGGAAACTGTCCGAATGTCTTTCCAGCTCACTGCGGATTCTCTCAAGGTCATCAGCTAGCTCACCTAGGCTGCCACACTGTCCTTCGACCTGGGTGACTCGACTTTCCACCCCAGTCACTTCCTGTTGCATTTCCTGCTTTGTGGTGCGACAACCCTGCAGCTCCCCGGTTAGCCTCCGTCGCAAGCTCTGTAGCTCCGCCTTCAACTGGATTAGCCTCCGCTCCCCGGATCCAAGCATAGATGCCTGTCGCTCCACCAGATCTGAGATGCCCTGCACCTGCGTGACCAGCCGGTTTTCCCGCTCCTGCCAGGTGGAATTCACCTGGCCAACTTCTAGAGCGAACAGGCTAACTGAATCACGTAGCCCTTTCAAGGTACGGTTGACAGAGTTGACGTTGATCTTCAGGAGTGTGATTTCCCCCTGGATGGTGCCCTCTGTGTTCTCCTGGGATAGATGTGTAAGGACACCCTGTAAGGTGCTATTGAGATGGTCCAGTTTGCTTGAATGTATGGCCAGGTGGTCCAGCATCTTCTTTTCTGTTTCCTTACAGTTCTCCACCTCAGTCTGGATGAGGGCCGTCTCTGGGCCAGAGGCGGGGGAGCAGGCAGAGGTGCAGAGGAGCTCAAGAACAGACATCTGCTTCTGCATCCCATCTAAGTCAGCCTCCACCCTCCTCCGGATACTGTCGATCTCTGTCTCCAGCGCCGGCACCACTTGCCCTTCTAGCAGCGCTGGTGCTGTGGCATTGCTCAACTCCTCAACTGCTACAAACAAACGTCGCTCTAATGTCTTTAGCTTCTCATCTAACAAAGTCTTAAACCCATCCAGGGAACTGAGCTCAGGCCCTAGCCCATCTTGGTGTCTATGTTCAGAGGCATTAATTCTGCCCTCCATGTCCACCAGCCGGGTCTCCAGCAGGGTCTCAATGTGGAGCGTCTGGTCAGTCAGGTCCACTTGTAGCTGCCTCTGGGACTCAGTCAGGCTTGTAATTGAGTCCTCCAGCTGGAACAATCTCTGGGTCAGGCTGTTTATTTCACCGCAGCAGCTCTCGGTTACAGTCAGACCCTGGATCTGTGCCTGTAGTTCACCTAGCTCTTTCCTCAAGCCTGTCTCATGGCCATCCAGCGAAAGTTGGATCTGTTCTTGGCCTGTTAGGTGCTCCTTGTGACACTGCTGCTGAACCTGGCAGGACACAGGAGATGCTATTTAAACAACTGGAAGGATTAGGTGAATCAATCTAGTGTCATAGATAATAATACACTGCCTCAGTGTTTTGTTGTGTAAAGCTTAATCCTAATGCAAAATGAATGAGTTATATTGAAGTGAAGTGACATGACATACAGCCAAGTATCCCAGACTCAGAATTCGTGCTCTGCATTTAACCTATCCAAAGTGCACACACACACACTGTGAACACACACCCGGAGCAGCAGCAGCCATTTATACTTCTCTTAGATTACTAAATCCCAACTTTTATATATATATTCCATGGCTCTACAGAATTACTGCATTACTGCAAAATTACTGCAGTCAAACAGAGAAAGAGCTTTGCTACTGTGAAATATAATGCACAAATTAATGCAATATCATGATGATAGATACTAAGTGTCTATTCAGTCTCTGAACCTCGACTTGCATTTTGTCCATTCCATGAGGAAACGTCAAAGTCAAAGTCAAAGTCACCTTTATTTATATAGCGCTTTAAATAAAATACATTGCGTCAAAGCAACTGAACAACATTCATATTCACATTCAACTAGATACGGCTTTGGATGCGTCTAGCTCAGGGATTCCTGTACATTGTTCGGTTCCGGAAACAGAGCCCCAGCAGCAGGGCAACTGGGTGACGGTGAGGCAGCGTAGTCGTGGGTCAAAACACCGCTCTTCTGTTCCGATCAAAACATTAAACAGGTTCTCCCCACTCAGTGATGCACCCACTGAGAAACCTGATGAAAGTGCTCTAGTTATTGGTGATTCTATTGTACGGAACGTGAATATAGAGACACCAGCCACCATAGTCAAATGTTTACCGGGAGCCAGAGCGCCTGACATCTTGGCAAATTTAAAAGTGCTGGCTAATGCTAAACGTAAATACAGTAAGATTGTTATTCATGCCGGCGCTAATGATGTTCGACTTCGCCAGTCGGAGATCACTAAAAATAACATTAAAGAGGTGTGTGAACTTGCAAGCACGATGTCAGACAGTGTAATATGCTCTGGTCCCCTCCCTGCTTACCGTGGTGATGAGATGCATAGCAGATTGTCATCACTCAATGGCTGGATGTCTAAGTGGTGCCCACAGAATAACATAGGTTTCATAGACAATTGGACGAGCTTTTGGGGCAGACCTGACCTGTTTAAAAGAGATGGTCTTCATCCCTCCTGGGGTGGAGCCACTCTTCTCTCTAGAAATATGGCAAATAGTCTTAGTGTTTATACTTGACTAACTGGGGCCCAGGTCAGGAAGCAGACAGACTGGCTAAACCGACCGTCTGCTAGCTGCCTCCCGTCACAGAGGTCAGTTAATTCTCAGCACATAGAGACTCTTTCACCTAGATATCACACTATAGAGACTGTGTCTGTTCCCCGAACTAGAAAATACAAAAAACGTCCAAACCAAGTTAAGATTAACAATTTAATTGAGGTTCAACAAATAAAAAACAGAAGCAATATGGATAAACAAATGATAAAGCTTGGCTTATTGAATATCAGATCCCTTTCTATGAAAACACTTTTTGTAAATAATATGATCACTGATCATAATATAGATGTACTCTGTTTGACAGAAACCTGGCTAAAACCTGATGATTACATTATTTTAAATGAGTCCACCCCCCAAGATTACTGTTATAAACATGAGCCACGTCTAAAAGGCAAAGGTGGAGGTGTTGCTTCAATTTATAACAACGTTTTCAGGATTTCTCAGAGGGCAGGCTACAAGTATAACTAGTTAGAAGTAATGGTACTTCATATAACATTATCCAAAGAAACAAATGTTAATGATAAATCCCCTGTTATGTTTGTACTGGCTACTGTATACAGGCCACCAGGGCACCATACAGACTTTATTAAAGAGTTTGGTGATTTTACATCCGAGTTAGTTCTGGCTGCAGATAAAGTTTTAATAGTTGGTGATTTTAATAACCATGTTGATAATGAAAACGATGCATTGGGATCAGCATTTATAGACATTCTGAACTCTATTGGTGTTAGACAACACGTTTCAGGACCTACTCATTGTCGAAATCATACTCTAGATTTAATACTGTCACATGGAATTGATGTTGATGGTGTTGAAATTATTCAGCCAAGTGATGATATCTCAGATCTTTATTTAGTTCTTTGCAAAATTCATATAGCCAAAATTGTAAATTCTACTTCTTGTTACAAGTATGGAAGAACCATCACTTCTAACACAAAAGACTGCTTTTTAAGTTATCTTCCTGATGTATCCAAATTCCTTAGCATATCCAAAACCTCAGAACAACTTGATGATGTAACAGAAACTATGGACTCTCTCTTTTCTAGCACTTTAAATAAAGTTGCTCCTTTACGCTTAAGGAAGGTTAAGGAAAACAGTTTGACACCATGGTATAATGACCATACTCGCACCCTAAAGAGAGCAGCCCGAAAAATGGAGCGCAGCTGGAGGAAAACAAAACTAGAGGTATTTCGTATTGCTTGGCGGGAAAGTAACATATCCTACAGAAAAGCATTAAAAACTGCTAGATCCGATTACTTTTCTTCTCTTTTAGAAGAAAACAAACATAACCCCAGGTATTTATTCAATACAGTGGCTAAATTAACGAAAAATAAAGCCTCAACAAGTGTTGACATTTCCCAATACCACAGCAGTAATGACTTTATGAACTACTTTACTTCTAAAATCGATACTATTAGAGATAAAATTGCAACCATTCAGCCGTCAGCTACAGTATCACATCAGACAGTGCACTATAGACCCCCTGAGGAACAGTTCCACTCATTCTCTACCATAGGAGAGGAAGAATTGCATAAACTTGTTAAATCATCTAAACCAACAACATGTATGTTAGACCCTATACCATCTAAGCTCCTAAAAGAGGTGCTTCCAGAAGTCATAGATCCTCTTCTGACTATTATTAATTCCTCATTGTCATTAGGACATGTCCCCAAAACCTTCAAACTGGCTGTTATTAAACCTCTCATCAAAAAAACACAACTTGACCCCAAATAACTAGTTAATTATAGACCAATCTCGAATCTCCCTTTTCTGTCTAAGATACTAGAAAAGGTGGTATCCACACAATTATATTCCTTCTTAGAGAAAAATGGTATATGTGAGGATTTCCAGTCAGGATTTAGACCGTATCATAGTACTGAGACTGCTCTTCTTAGAGTTACAGATGATCTGCTCTTATCATCTGATCGTGGGTGTATCTCTCTATTAGTTTTATTGGATCTTAGTGCTGCGTTTGACACAATTGACCACAACATTCTTTTGCATAGACTTGAACACTTTGTTGGCATCAGTGAAAGTGCATTAGCATGGTTTAAATCGTATTTATATGACCGCCATCAGTTCGTAGCAGTTTATGAAGATGTATCCTATTGATCACAAGTGCAGTATGGAGTACCTCAAGGCTCAGTACTAGGGCCGCTACTTTTCACGCTTTATATGTTACCCTTGGGAGATATCATCAGGAAACATGGTGTTAGCTTTCACTGTTATGCTGATGATACTCAGCTCTATATTTCTTCGCAGCCAGGTGAAACACACCAATTTGAAAAACTAATGGATTGCATAGTCGATATAAAAAACTGGATGACGAGTAATTTCTTACTGCTAAATTCTGAAAAAACAGAGGTGTTAATTATAGGACCTAAAAACTCTGCTTGTAATAACCTAGAACACTGTCTAAGACTTGATGGTTGCTCTGTCAATTCTTTGTCATCAGTTAGGAACCTAGGTGTGCTATTTGATCGCAATCTTTCCTTAGAAAGCCACGTTTCTAGCATTTGTAAAACTGCATTTTTCCATCTCAAAAATATATCTAAATTACGGCCTATGCTCTCAATGTCAAATGCAGAAATGTTAATCCATGCATTTATGACCTCAAGGTTAGATTATTGTAATGCTTTATTGGGTGGTTGTTCTGCACGCTTAGTAAACAAACTACAGCTAGTCCAAAATGCAGCAGCAAGAGTTCTTACTAGAACCAGGAAGTATGACCATATTAGCCCGGTCCTGTCAACACTGCACTGGCTCCCTATCAAGCATCGCATAGATTTTAGAATATTGCTTATTACTTATAAAGCCCTGAATGGTTTAGCACCTCAGTATTTGAATGAGCTCCTTTTACATTATAATCATCTACGTCCGCTACGTTCTCAAAACTCAGGCAATTTGATAATACCTAGAATATCAAAATCAACTGCAGGCAGCAGATCCTTTTCCTATTTGGCGCCCAAACTCTGGAATAACCTACCTAACATTGTTCGGGAGGCAGACACACTCTTGCAGTTTAAATCTAGATTAAAGACCCATCTCTTTAACCTGGCATACACATAACATACTAATATGCTTTTATTATCCAAATCCATTAAAGGATTTTTAGGCTGCATTAATTAGGTAAACCGGAAACGGAAACACTTCCCATAACACCCTATGTACTTGCTACATCATTAGAAGAATGGCATCTACGCTAATATTTGTCTGTTTCTCTCTTGTTCCGAGGTCACCGTGGCCACCAGATCCCGTCTGTGTCCAGATCAGAGGGTCACTACAGTCACCCGGATCCAGTACGTATCCAGACCAGATGGTGGATCAGCACCTAGAAAGGACCTCTACTGCCCTGAAAGACAGCGGAGACCAGGACAACTAGAGCCCCAGATACAGATCCCCTGTAAAGACCTTGTCTCAGAGGAGCACCAGGACAATACCACAGGAAACAGATGATTCTTCTGCACAATCTGACTTTGCTGCAGCCTGGAATTGAACTACTGGTTTTGTCTGGTCAGAGGAGAACTGGCCCCCCAACTGAGCCTGATTTCTCCCAAGGTTTTTTTCTCCATTCTGTCACCGATGGAGTTTCGGTTCCTTGCCGCTGTCGCCTCTGGCTTGCTTAGTTAGGGACACTTCATCTACAGCGATATCGTTGACTTGATTGCAAACAAATGCACAGACACTTTTTAACTGAACAGAGATGACATAACTGAATCCAATGATGAACTGCCTTTAACTATCATTTTTGCATTATTGACACTGTTTTCCTAATGAATGTTGTTCAGTTGCTTTGACGCAATGTATTTTGTTTAAAGCGCTATATAAATAAAGGTGACTTTGACTTTGATGATCATGTTCAGTGTTGGGGAAAGTTACTTTTAAAAGTAATGCATTACAATATTGTGTTACTTCCTAACAAAAGAGTGAATAATTACATTGTTACTTTTTATGGAAAGTAATGCGTTAAATTACTTTTGCATTACTTTTTCACATTTGGCTTGACCTCATTTTTCTCCCTTAAAAAAAAAAAGAAAGAAAGAAACACAAATGTCATATTTATCTAAAGTAATTTTTCAACATGTCCTCCAACCAATACGCTCGTATGGGTCGTTTGTCCAAATCCCTGCAATACGACCCTCCTACAATTGTGCCCCTATCGGCAAAAGGTCGTTTTCATATTAATGTTTTGTACTCTTTTATTTGCACTCTGGTTTGCGTTTTGTGTAGCTCAGTTGGTAAATTATTGCGTTATACCTTGATATGTAATAATGCTATCATGGGTTCGATCCCAGGGAACGGATATGCACGAAAATGTATATGCTCTATAAATCATAATTTAGCATGATTTCTGTGAGGGTTAGGTTTAGGGGTGGGGTTAGGTGTGGCCATTCGAACGAATAAGCCTCCTAGTAAAATATGTAGGAAATACTGTGAGATCGGTGTAAAAAGCCCACACATTGCATTTAAATAAACGTGCATTTTGATTGGTAATGACGCTATACGTCAATTCATGAAGACAGACGCAACGCGATACTGTCATTATTTTTAATAGGGCGCTAGAGGGCGCTTAACTTTAAAACGTAAATATAGGTCGTAATAAATGCTTGCACAAACGACCTATATGGTCGTTTTTTGTTGGAGGACAGGCTTCATAAAGAAAATTTGTGCTTTTTAACCTGTTTGTGTCATGTCCTGAGTTTGCATTTGACTGTTTTTATTCATTTCTAGGAATACTGAATCTGTTTTTGTGCAAGTGAGATGAGTACATGTTGACATTGAGTTCACACAGCTCACACAACACATCAGCACTCACTCCTGCTTTCTCTCATCATGAGGACAGGAGATCTATCAGTCAATACATGAGAAAGCAAAGTAGTTGGTTTTACTTATATATAAAAAAAATACTCAGGTATTTTATTGTAAATTAAAAAGTAATCCATTATTTTACTAGTTACTTGAAAAAGTAATCTGATTACGTAACTCATGTTACTTGTAATGCGTTACCCCCAACATTGAACATGTTTTAATCATGAATACATTAAAATCAAACTTAAAAAGGTGT
Organism: Carassius carassius; assembly: GCF_963082965.1. NCBI lineage: Eukaryota > Metazoa > Chordata > Actinopteri > Cypriniformes > Cyprinidae > Carassius > Carassius carassius. The sequence goes on along the minus strand of NC_081800.1, from coordinate 2,267,144 downwards.
ATCAGCAAGTGTATCTGTCTTAAGTTTCTAAATTGTCATAATATTGTATTCATTTTTCACTCATTTTGCCATTTGTGCATATCGTATTTCAAAAAACGGATTTTGACGGTGAACATATATTTTTGAATTCATTACATTTTTTTTCCAAAATGTTAATGTAAAGGTCTTATACAGTATGCTGTAAATGTTAGAGCTTTATTAGAGAATAATTAGAGATTCGTTTAAATCTCTTGAAGCTTGAAGCTTGGCTAAATATCAAAACAGAAAAGAAAAGTCAGTCGCAAGCTCATGCTGACTTGAATTAGAACAAATAAAACAAATGCCATCATGCACAATGGTCCAACTAGTTCCTAGCACAAAGTTCAGTGATCAACTCACCTGACCGATTCTCTCATCACAGTGGCCCTCCAGACCCGTCAGTCTCCTCTCAAAGCCATCGAGGACCTCTGCCCTCACTCCGGCCAATCTGGAGTCCAGAAGATCCTCTAGATGTCTCTGATCTACAGGGATGTGCCTCCCTGTGGCAGTGTCTATCAGCTTCTTCAGCTGCCCATCGTGACCTATCACCATCCCACGGATCTCGTCCAGCATGTTGCTCTTGGCCCTTAGCTCATCTTTGACCTCCATCACCCTTCCCACCAACTGTCCGAAACCAGGGAGGTTCTCCTCGCCATCAAATCCGTTCGGCGTGCCCTCTTGGATCAGCCCGAAGCCCACAGAGGTATCCAGCAGCCGCGGGACGCCACCGAGCAAGGTGGTCAAAATCTTCTTAGTGTCCTCACGAAGAGAGACTCGCAGACGTTCCTCCATGCCAGTCACTAAGCCATTCAAGGTTAACAGATCTTGAGAGAGTTTGCGAAGGTTTTCTTCAATGCGGTCTAAACGTTTACCAGAGACTCCTGCTTTTGGACCTGAGTAAAGAAATGAGTAAAAGATCACCTTTACAAACTACATTTAGGAAATTGTAGGGGGTTTGTGAGAAGCTAATCATATCCAATGTAAAAATTAAATAAATAAATTAGGCTGCACATTATTAACAGTAAATGATACATAGTAAATGTGGTAAACTCCATCTCTGCATGTGCTGCTGCGAGTTTAAAGTGCATTTGGGAATACAACATGCTCTTGGATTTGTACCTTCACATAATTTCCAACATTTCTGTGCACAGATGTTTACAGCATTTCATGTTGCCAAAATAAAAAGAGGATTTAAAATGTTTAAAGCTTGAGAGTTTGATTTTTGAAAGAAACTAATTTAAGATATAAATACTCTTATTGTAACTTGTTGTTAAAAAAAGATAATTCTTAACAAACATTTATTTTTAATTTATTATTTATTTTAAAGTACAGTTGTAATTTACAAGTGTTATATGTATCTCTCATAAATGTAATAATTAAAGCACAATAATAATAACATTGTTACTATTATTATGAATCAGTCTGACTAAAACTTTCTAAAACACCAATGTGAATGTGATGTGGACTCAATAAATGTATTATGTATGTTTTTTTGTTTGTTTTTTTTACAAATCTGTTCATCAACATCAGAGAACCACAAATATGTCTCTTATTATTATTTATGTTAATTTAAAATCATGGAGTATTTCAAGAAAATATTTTGCATTCAAGGGGTTTGGCTAACAAAAATAGTTTGGGAAACCCCTGGAGGTGGATAAAAATAAAATATAATAATAATAATAATATACAACTATAGACATCATTACTTTGTCATAATCTACTTTTTACAACTATTCTTTCCCCAACTGTTAGTCTTAAAGGCAGTGTTCACAGTCAAGTTGCTAATGGTGGCACACTTGAGTTGTGTGAGCTGTGTAATTTGAACTCACTATAACTTGTTTTAGGAGATTCTGGTGGCAGGTATCCACTAGGGATGGGTTTGTTGTCAGGGTGACCTCCAGGAAAGGGGAACGGTTTACCAGGCTCCAGCCTTGATACAGGGATATTGGGATGACCCCTGGGGTAACCTTTCACCCCGGGCTGAGGGAAAGAGCCTTTGAAGGGTGGCATCATCTCATCCGGGTTGGAGGTCGTCCCATCACCGCAGTTCTCTCCAGAGTAACCTGTGCAGCAACGCCACTCCAGTTCAGTGATGCTTTTGTAACCGATTTTGTACTGTGGTTTAAAGAGTGCCCGATACCTGCAGGGAAAAATATACTGAATGTCACAAACAGAATGAACTTCACACTTAATTATCCTTTCGCCCTGTTTACATCAGTCAGAATTAAATCAGTGAGGAGATAAGCTTCGGGTGTTTTATTCACTGACATTCAAGCATGACAGTAATGATGCAGCCTAAAAACATGCTTCTGTATTTCAGATGGAGATGGAGATAGAGTATGAGTATCTCACACGTTTACATACAGAGGCCACATCATATCATAAGCTGTTCTCTGAATATGGCACCTAGCAGCGTCAAAATAATATTAACAGTACTCAGAGTTGCCACTGGGGGGCAACTCAACGACACAAAAGTGCTTGACTGCTCAAACACCAAAAAACACTGCAAATGGTATCAGTAACAAAAGCTTCTGACATATAGTTGAGACCATTTTTCTCCTGCTATTTGAAAAAATATAAACCCATTTGGAACTAAATTTTATTGTCAAGATTCATAGTGCTTGACTTACATGAGCACAGGACATTTCTGTCCCCATATGCACTTGGTGGTGTACTCCGGTTTGACATATGTGGCCACTCCATCTTGCATTATGCAGGTGACGTTCTTCTGCACAACATAGGCACAGAAGTTCCTGTTATAAGGAAAGAGACATGAAAAATCAATCAGTCTGAAAAGATGCAATCTTATTAAGAGGTTCATGATGGAAACTATATTTTTTCACTTTAGAAGTGTGAAAGTAAAATCACTTTTTCACCAGGCAAAATAACATAATATTTTACAATTTTCAGATTTGTATTGCAGTTTATATCATTCAAATTTTTTATATCATGTATAACATAATATGTGGATATGTTTATATATATATATATATATATATATATATATATGTTATGGTATATGTCAAGGTATAACATGTTATTTATATAATGTTATAGTGCCTTTCCTATTAGCCACTGAAAATGTTTACTAAAAAGTATAGAATATACTTAAATACCAAGGGACTCACATTCAGAACCACATTATACAATGATTACACAGTTCGACAGCTGTTGAGATCTGATTTCTGCATGTCTAATGGTATCTGCTGTGAAAAAAATTAAATTTTGTTAAAGTGACAGATACATAACATAAGGAAACCCACATTTGGCCATAAATATGCACTGTACAGCCCACATGTCTTAACACACAGTGCTCATAGTAAGAAGACTATGTGACTGAAGAGCAGTCATGCGTTGCTGTACTGGAGTTGGCATTTTCCAAGCCAGCCTAGAGCAAAACTCAAAGTCCTGCTGTTGAACAGCGGTACTGCTTCAGAGATCTAGGGTGTTACAGAGTCAAGTCACCTTTATTTATATAGCGCTTTAAACAAAAAAGATTGCGTCAAAGCAACTGAACAACATTCATTAGCGTGTAAGAGAGTTCAGGTGTAGTAACCCCTGAAATTAATGAATCTAATTACTAGTGTGGCCAGGTGGGATTTTGGTTGAAATCGGGGGTGTCTTTACTATCTTCAAACAGCCTTGAGATTCTTAAAAATACTCTATGTATGTTTCTTATTGATATTTGCAATTTTTGCAATTTAGCAATTCTAATGGTGGGTCTATAAAACACCATTATTAGCATGCATATTATTAACATATTGGCTGTTTATTAGTACTTATAAAGCATTTATTAATGCCTTATTCAAATTAGGATTTTATTAAGGCCAGAGTTGTAGCTAATAGTTAGTTAATAGTGAGAATTGGCCCCCAAACTAAAGTGTGACAAATTACTTAATATACAACAAAAGTATGTCTAAAGTTGTGTTTTGTGAATAATAAAAAAAAAAGACCCCTGTGACTTGCCTTATTTAGAAGGTGGCATTAAAAAGATCTGTGCGAACACTGAAAATGAAGGGAACACATACATAACTAAATGCAGAAGATCAAGAATTTCTGCTTGCGTGTAATGAAAAACAGACTTCGGCATTTAGCATTTGTTTGTCAGGTGAGCACACACTTGGAAGAAAAGGGACAAGCTCTGTAGTCAAGCAAAATGAGTCCAGGTGTCCAAATGTTCCCCATTTATACATAACCCAATTCAACCATATCTACACGGGTTCATTCAATCAACGTGAAATTATGCCCCCCAGAAGAAAAAGAGAAAACGCTACATGTAATGAGTGTGTTCGTGTTAGACCTGTCAAAGTTTCTGTCAATGACTGCAAAAAAAAAAGTAAACAACAAAAAGCCCTTTATAAGAAATCCATGCATTTGCATTTGTTCACACGGAACAAAGAACTTGCGATGCTCGAATTACAGTATCATGACTTGTGAAAGGAAAAATTAAGACATTGTCAGTCATGTAACGTGATCTAAGAGCCTCCTGTGATGTATTAAACAGTGCCTGTGATTTGTGTTTTGCATATGAAGAATGAATATTAGCTGTGCAGGCTGATTTCCCAAACCACAAAGAACACAGCTTGAGGAAAGCGTGTGTTCATCCGTCAGAAATACGGTGTAAAGAGGCATTTGAGACTGTTGGAGACATCTTTCAGCTGCTGTGTCTTCTGTGTGTGCTGGATTCCTCCCAGGAGATAAAATGCAGTGAAGAATGGATAATGTGAGGGGGCTCAGTACATACATCTGAGGTACACCACTTCAAAAAAGGGAAGCAAAACTAATCTCAGCCGTCTGATGCATATTGCAAAATAAAGCTGGACAGCACTATTGAATATGGCAAGCTCCAATCAGACTGCCCGACTGCAACACAGTTTCTGGAAGTCTGAAACTGGGAGGTTCCTATCAGTCTAATAATTTGATTTTATGAGGCTTGTGGTGTAAAATTTAAACCAAGTTTCATTTGAGCCAATTAGTAGGTAGTAAATATTAATCTATTCTATATCATATAACCCAATAGTGGTTGATAATTGTACATGAAAGTCATAATCTCTACCTGTATAAGTGGGAATGTCACAGATAAGGAGAGAGGACCCAAAAGCAGAAGGCAATTTGACAATGTTTAATGGTTGAGACACAGTTCAGGAAAAGAACACAGGTGGCCGTAAGGCGTGATAATCCAACAGAAAGTCTCTCGGTATTAAATCCAACAGAAGATAATCTCAGCCAAAGGGAACAGAAAGTCTCTCAGCAGTAATGCAACAGAAATACATGGTCACCCCTGGAGGTAGAGAGAGAGAGGCTGGGTTCAAAATTGAAAATTAACCAGACTTGGACCAACTGACTAGAATAAAAAACAGCCACATAACTACTAAGCCACACAAATTGTTTTAGAATATCATGTAGCACAGGATTTGGCTGTGGATTTTCATAATCTAAATATAAAACGGGCACCATTGTTTAAAATGACCCCTAGTCACCCTTGAGTAATGCACATGCATGTCAAAAGCTTTAAATGGCACTTAAAGCTTACAGTTGTGATATGGAGTAGTGCCAGAATTTCCCCTTGTTCTCCATATAAATATCTCCCTCCATTTTTTCATTGTTCTTTCTATCTCCTCCACTCTCTCACTCGCACTAATGGAAGCAATCTTTCATCGGTCACTGAGTTCAGTCATTGGTCATCATGTCTTAGAGAGTTGCTCTGGAAGGGATGGGGCTACTGACAGTATAAATATGGAGATATGATGCATGAAGGCTTTTTAGGATCCATTAACCAGAGGAGCTGCTACACGCTATTGAACAATGGGATACATTTAGTACTCAGATACTGTAACTGGCTTCCAGAATAGCCAGAGCTCAGAAAAGTAATATAAATGGACTTTCACTCGTGAACTGCTTTCATGGAGAGCATTCAAAGACACAAATAGATGGATCAGTTATTATTGACCTAATCACTATGGAACGCATCTGTGGCAAGGTGTCTAGTACCATGGACAAATGAACAGGAAATATGCTTTAAGTACACTTTAAGCCAAACATTCCAAAGCAGAACACTTTTGTCTATGGTACTCCTACTGTAAAGCTGTTTATAACCACATTTATCCCATTAGGCCCTGCTGGTACAGTAAATGCCGTAACAACGCCATTCTGCTGCCAATAAGGATCTTCACAAATCACAAATATTTATTTATATTAAAGTAGGTGTTTTACCAGTGACAAATTATTTCAGAGAATATCAAATTAACTTTCAGGATTTCACTTTGGATGTCAAAGCTCAGGATAATCACTAGTTCATGTGGCTCCAACAGCTAATCAAGATAATCATTCATTTAAACAGCTTGTATGTGTTATGTGTTCACATACACAAAATACACAAAAAAATCTAAACTGTTGTTTGTGTCACAGATGCTGAAGTCAGAATGTCATATTTTCATGAACCATCACAGTCTGTTAACTGATCGCGTACTCCAAACTGACAGCTGGAACGATGTAATCAGATTTCAGTAAATATTGAAATGTATCAATATATATATATATATATAATTTTTTTGTTTGTTTGTTTTTTACTGGTGTTACAGATGATTTTTAAACACTGGGTTTCAGCCTATGAAGAGCATTCCAGACAGTCTTATGAGGTACTATTTAAGTTTAAATGTTCTCTTATAAACTTACTGTGTTTTGAAATGGAACCACAGTCCCTGACTTTTTGGGCAGTGCGTTTAATACAGATTTACTGTACTTAATGTGTATTCCTGTGGAGGTAAAAAACCTCACTACTCAAGGGGGCGATATAGTTACCAACAAATGTCTGTGCCTTTAAACCTGATGTTTATTGATAAAATAGCTAGCCAGCTTTAAACATGTCAAGAGGACTTTTTTTAAGGAATATATACTAAGAAATGTAGGTGTCTGAATGATTAATTAGGGTGCAAATTAGGACCATATTTTAGGTCTAAATGTATGATTATTATTATGATTGAGCAACTGCATGTTAAAACATCATGATTTAGTCAGCCAAATTGCCTCTCTCTTTCACATACTACTTCTGTGAGCCTAGGGTCAGCCAGTGGTAAAACAGTGATGTAAAACTATTACACGTTGCTTTGCCAAATTAAAAACTCAAATTTGCCTGTTTGCAGAAACTGATCTTTAAGTTGCACTGAATGATATAAAGAGAAAAATGTGAAACATATGAGAAACATTTAGAACTACAATTACATCAAGATTACGCCGGCGAAGATGTTAGTCAGCCAGACATAATGACTTTGTGTAAATCTTGGATGCTTTCTTCTCATAAGTTCCTTCTTAAATTATGAACTCTTGTGATGTACTGATCAGTGACATTTTCCTGGACTTGTTTGTTGATGGGATGCTCATTCACGTGTACAATATGTGTAATATAAAGTAATTAAGAATACACATCATAGTTTTTAAGTCAAATACATACTGTTGAAAAATGTATGTAAACGCATAACTCACCTGCAGAAAATTAATGTATACCACATACAGTACGTATACCGCATATATAAACAAATCATAAACCAAATCAAAATAAATCATAATATTATTTATCTGCCCAGATAGTACTTTCAGAAAAACAGGACCATGGTGGTACCCTTCCAAAAGGTACTAGTATTTACTTTTACTTTTATATATAAGTACTAATATGTTCCATTTAGGGGTAAATGATATACAGGTGCATCTCAATAAATTTGAATGTCTTGGAAAAGTTCATTTATTTCAGTAATTCAACTCAAATTGTGAAACTTGTGTATTAAATTAATTAAATGCACACAGACTGAAGTAGTTTAAGTCTTTGGTTCTTTTAATTGTGATGATTTTTGCTCACATTTATCAAAAACCCACCAATTCACAACATCTCAACAAATTAGAAAATGGTGACATGCCAATCAGCTAATCAACTCAAAACCTGTAAATGTTTCCTGAGACTTCAAAATGGTCTCTCAGTTTGGTTCACTAGGCTACACAATCATGGGGAAGACTGCTGGTCTGACAGTTGTCCAGAAGACAATCATTGACACCCTTCACAAGGAGGGTAAGACACACACATTCATTGCCAAAGAAGCTGGCTGTTCACAGAGTGCTGTATCCAAGCATGTTAACAGAAAGTTGAGTGGAGGAAAAAGTCTAACCGAGAGAACCACAGCCTTATGAGGATTGTCAAGCAAAATCGATTCAAGAATTTGAGTAACCTTCACAAGGAATGCACTGAGGCTGGGGTCAAGGCATAAAGAGCCACCAAACACAGACGTGTCAAGAGATTTACTGAACCACAGACAACGTCAGTGGAGTCTTACCTGGGGTCAGGAGAAGAAGAACTGGACTGTTGCCCAGTGGTCCAAAGTCCTCTTTTCAGATGAGAGCAAGTTTTGTATTTCATTTGGAAACCAAGGTCCTAGTCTGGAGGAAGGATGGAGAAGCTCATAGCCCAAATAGCCTGAAGTCCAGTGTTAAGTTTCCACAGTTTGTGATGATTTGGGGTGCAATGTCATCTGCTGGTGTTGGTCCATTGTGTTTTTTTGGAAACCAAAGTCAGTTCACCCGTTTGCCAAGAAAATTTTGAAGCACTTTATGCTTCCTTCTGCTGAACAGCTTTTTGAAGATGCTGATTTCATTTTCCAGCAGGATTTGGCACCTGCTCACACTGCCAAAAGCACCAGAAGTTGGTTAAATGACCAGGGTGTTGGTGTGCTTGACTGTCCAGCAAACTCACCAGACCTGAACCCAGAGAGAAGCTACAGGCTACTGTCAAGAGGAAGATGAGAAACAAGAGACCAAACAATGCAGGACAGATGAGGCAGATACAACAGCACTGCCAACATTTGCAATCTGCATTTAATACCACTGGCATTTCAAAATTCCTATGCCAGCAGGTCTTTGATGTGAATTTTCTCAACATGACAACTACTTATCTTTGAGCAGGATTCAAATGGCTCCGAAACGACTTTTGGAACAAAATGTGTTGATTTTAGGATTTATTCTGTGTGATCTTTAGACATTTATATTGACTTCAGACAGTATCAAACAGAATACTGTATACATAAAGTACATAATATTTTTAGGGTCCATTTCAAGTAACTAAGAATGGATACATTTTCAAAGTTGAGAGCCGCTTTGAGTTGAGACATAGTCCTAATTGCAATGTGTAAATATAAATATTGATAAAATACATATTCCTACACTTTTTTAGCCACACTTTAAATTATGTGGCTAACTACTTTGATTAACCATTTTATATAACTACTATGTAACCATTTAAAGCAGTGTAGTTATTATGTCCATACATGCTGCATTTTATTTATTTCTTAGCTTGCACTGTTAATTTTACCCCTAACAGTAACCCAAACCTTTACTCCAAAAATCTCCAACCCTACCCTTTCTCCTAGACATAAGCATGTCTCAAACTCATTGGCAATACATATGGGAATTTGTAGTTGCACAGTAAGTATTTTAGGTATTGTAAGGGATTTTTCACCCCAAAATGAAAATTTGCTTTTAATTTACTCACCCTCAGGTCATCCAAGATGTAAATGTAATAAAACATGAATAAGATAGTAAACAATGTTCAGTTTCTTGCACGATAATGACTGATAATTTCCCTCATTAGACCACAATATATCGTCAGCAGCCACAGTTTTTTTTACTTTTGTGTTGCCTAATATTCTTTTTTTTACTCTAAAAGTGACGGTAGATAAGGACTTGCATTTTATGAATCACTGAGGACCACAGTTTCAGCTAAAAATCTTCAGTAACACCTTAAATTATGGGACACTGTTCACTATTAACTAGTTGCTAAGTTAACATGCATATTACTACTATGTTGGCTGTATATTAGTGCTTACAAAACACATATAAATGACCAAGTTTCAGATCCTTTAGCCTGATCCCTTACCTACACTTAACAACTACCTTACTAACTATTAATAAGCAGCAAATATGAGTTTATTGAGAGAAAACTAATAATTAGTAGTGAATATGTGTCTCCTAATGAAACCTGCTACCAAATCTTATTTACTCTTCTTTTGAAGGAAATTTACCTATATCTTGGATGGTAGAACATTATCTCCTTAATTTAAGTTGTTAAGGTGTACACCTTTATTTGTTAAAATGTATATGTCCATAAAATGAAAATATTTATCTGTTTATCTGAAAATGTTTAAATGTATAATTTTATTCATTTTATATATATATATATATATATATACATTTTAATCACTTTTTTATTATTTTTTTTATTCACTAATAAACTTGAAGTGGGACAAATTAATTTCTGTAAGTACAACATTACATGTAGTTTCTTAATGAGTTTGAGCTACAAAAGACATGTGTAATTATAAAAGAATCAAAACATATTGTTTAAAATAGCTGCAGATGAAGCATGTGAAACTGCAGGACGCTGCTGTCAATTCTTGACGTTTCATTCCTTGTGCAGATCACACACACTTATGCAGGATAAACTGGGCTTCTGTGCTATACACACACACACACACACACACACACACACACACACACACACACACACAATAAAGCTTTACTGGTGACTTACTTGTGGTGGCCCGTTGGTTTTCCAGGGTTGTACTGCGGGACGCTCCCAGACTTGTGTAGGTTGTATCTGTATGGGCTTCCATAGAGAGTTCCTTTGGCATCCGCTGAAGTCAGTAGCAACATGACTAACAGAAGACCCCCGTATGCGAATGTCCCCCTCATCTTTAACTAGCAGAGCAAAGGTTGACAAAAGCACTTGCAGGAAAATCCATAAAGTGGAAGAGCACAGAGAAAGTGTATAGAAAGCAAAAGCTAGGGAGGATGGGGGTGGGGGGGGGGATTGGTGGAGCAAAGTCAGCTGGGCTTTAGAGTCCAGAGGTTGTGAAGTGTTGCTTGTTTTCCTTGTTGAGTCCCACAAGGTTTCTCTGGAGCACTGACTTCAGTTGTTGGCGGGCAGGGAGTGCTGCGATCGAAACATCTGCTGTTCTGGCACCATCCTGCCCACTTTACCACTCACACGAGAGAGAGAGACGGACAGAGGAGAAAGTGAAGAGGAAAGACGGAGCGGCAGAGCTGCAGAAGCAGAATACTAAAGCAGGAGTGTCTGCGAGCGCTCAGTCCAGCGTGTGAGCTCAAACCTACAGCTGCAGCTCTGAGGGGGACGCACTCATTTGCATATCCCTCCCCAAACCCCAGCCTGAAATGAGACCCAGCATGCGACAACAGGGGTGAACCCGTTCACTTTATGTTTCTCTCAAAACAGAAACCCCTGGAAGCCCTCAAACCAAGGGCACATTCAGAAAAATTAACCAAAGAAACCATCTCGCTGCTCGTTGATTTCAGTGCAGCTTTAATCTGTGGATCATGTGTAAAAGCATGCTGGGATTATGAATATTGTCTTTGGGTTCCTTTGTGCCAAAATCCCACCCGCCTTCTCTGACCTTAGCTGTAACCTTCTCACGTGCCTGCAGCTATAAATCCCCAAACATTTCTTTTGCTCTGTGATTTTCCTTCATTTCTGCAGAAATGTGAGCAGACTTCATCTCAGCATAACTTTCTCAGAGTGGATTTGTCTCTCTCAAATCTACACTCCTTCAATTATAGTTTCAAGGCATTATCCATTGTTTTTCATGCATAATGTATATTCATTATTCTGCATGTCACCACATATGATATGCACATTTGATAACACTTTATTTTGAGAACCAATTCATACTATTAACTAGCTTATTAGCATGCATATTACTAGCATACTGGCCATTTTTTCTTACTTACAAAGCACATATTAATGCATTATTCTGCATGATCAGATTTAAGATCCCTTAATCGTACCCCATACCAAATCTTATCAACAATTGATAAGTAGCAAATTAGGAGTTTGTAGAGGCAAGAGTCATCGTTAAGATATAATAGTGTGAATTGGACCCCAAACAATAGTTTGACAGCACTTATTAACTTTAATCTACACATTATCTTATCTCCACTGACCAATCAGTGACCAAACAAATGCAGTTTTGGGTCATTGTGGGCCATGGCGGTATGTTACAGGACCAGGAGTATTTCTTCATCCGATAACAGTTCCTCGAAGTTTACTGAGCCCACGAGGAAAAACGTTTCTCTCATAGGTGTCAGGAGATCACATTTACAATCTCATGTTTGCTTTTCATTCACACACAATTATCTAAAGCAAAGAGCGCCAAACAGTCTTATTTGCAGAAAGCTTCTTGCAAGAACACACTAATACAAGACACCAAATGCACTCAGTTTTACTCACACTTACTGATGGCATACTTGATGTGCAATTCTGTGTCAGTACAGTCCAGATTTAGCTACCAATTAAGGCTTGATCATAATAGGCTTTAATGACTTTTAATCAAGCTGATTTTCAGTGGACTTCATGATCGTGAACTTCATATAGCCAAAATTGTAAATTCTACTTCTTGTTACAAGTATGGAAGAACCATCACTTCTACCACAAAAGACTGCTTTTTAAGTTATCTTCCTGATGTAACCAAATTCCTTAGCATATCCAAAACCTCAGAACAACTTGATGATGTAACAGAAACTATGGACTCTCTCTTTTCTAGCACTTTAAATAAAGTTGCTCCTTTACGCTTAAGGAAGGTTAAGGAAAACAGTTTGACACCATGGTATAATGAGCATACTTGCACCCTAAAGAGAGCAGCCCGAAAAATGGAGCGCAGCTGGAGGAAAACAAAACTAGTGGTATTTCGTATTGCTTGGCGGGAAAGTAACATATCCTACAGAAAAGCATTAAAAACTGCTAGATTCGATTACTTTTCTTCTCTTTTAGAAGAAAACAAACATAACCCCAGGTATTTATTCAATACAGTGGCTAAATTAACGAAAAAATAAAGCCTCAACAAGTGTTGACATTTCCCAACACCACAGCAGTAATGACTTTATGAACTACTTTACTTCTAAAATCGATACTATTAGAGATAAAATTGCAACCATTCAGCCGTCAGCTACAGTATCACATCGGACAGTGCACTATAGACCCCCTGAGGAACAGTTCCACTCATTCTCTACTATAGGAGAGGAAGAATTGTATAAACTTGTTAAATCATCTAAACCAACAACATGTATGTTAGACCCTATACCATCTAAGCTCCTAAAAAAGGTGCTTCCAGAAGTCATAGATCCTCTTCTGACTTTTATTAATTCCTCATTGTCATTAGGATATGTCCCAAAAACCTTCAAACTGGCTGTTATTAAGCGTCTCATCAAAAAACCACAACTTGACCCCAAAGAACTAGTTAATTATAGACCAATCTCGAATCTCCCTTTTCTGTCCAAGATACTAGAAAAGGTGGTATCCTCACAATTATATTCCTTCTTAGAGAAAAATGGTATATGTGTAGCCAGGTCAGTAGAGGGCGCTACTGAGGGTATCAGTAGAGGGTGTAATTTCCCTTTAAATATGTCACTTCCTTTTGGGTGGCATGGCTGCAGTGCTTGAATTGTTTGGCATGGTCGGTCGCTGGAAGAACAAGCTCTGTTGTTTTGTTTAGGCATGTGGTTTAAATACCTTAATGGTGAGAAGGTTTGACTGGATGAGTTGTGGACACTGGGTTATCATTGCAGTACACTGCACAGAAGTTTTCTTAAAAGCCCTCACATTGGCTATGCTGAACGAGATGAGCAGTGGACATTAACGACAGTTGTACTTCCAGTGTCTTCTGAAATAAGAATTCGATCCATCCAGTGCAAATGACCACTGTTTTTCCCTACCTTTATTTTTCAGTTTCTTAATAGGATTATGGTATTGTAATCGGTTTATTTTGTTTATTTGTTTGTTTGTTGGCCCAAAAATGGATTTGTTGTATTTTCTTTTTGGTTTATTTGGTGAACTCCAAGCTAGGTCATTTCCAACAGCTCCCAACAGAGTAACTAGTGGGGGAAGATACTCATTTTGATTTATACACCCGTGTGGTGATGAAAGTTTGGTGTGTATTTGTGCACGCAGTGTGCGGTGTAGAAAGTTTGTAATTTCTTTTTTTGGGTTGTGTATTGTATTTATTCATTTGTTGTGTATATTTTCTTTTTGAAGTATTGTTACCCCACATAGTCTCTTCTATTGCCACCCTGTATCACTAAACGTGGCTAGCTTGTGAAAGAAATCGAATGAAACCAGAATCCATGTATTTAATAAAAGCGATGTATTTATTTTTATAGCAGTGTTGCCTTAAGTTATTCATTTAATTGGATAGCCTCGCGGGAAATCCCTTTATTGACTTGGGGACTCCTACCCAAACAAACTTGGAGTGGCGTAGTCAAAATCAGTAACCACACATCTCTATGGCCCCATTACATTTGGCGTAGTCGGCAGGATATTGCTTGAAAGCTTTATTGCTATTGTTTTTTAATTATCTGGGCCTATATTTTTTTTTCTTTTTTTTTCTTTTTGTGTGGTTGTTTTGAAAGGTGGGAAAACAGTGGTCAAGGATTCAAGTCATCGGTCAACGTGGTCAAGCCTGAAGACAGCGGCGCCTCCTGTAATTTAGTTTGATTAATTGTCTTGTCTTGAGTTGTTTTTTTTTGTTTTGTTTTTTTTTCTGTTTTATTTAGGATGGCAGATGAGGATGTGTCAGCTCAGCTTAGGACACTTACTGATTTGGTGAAACAGCTTCAGGTAGAAAATGCACAACTTAAATCAGAGGCACAACTTCGATCAGAGGCAAGTCAGAGCTCATCCTCTGCTCCTACGGGTGTTCTCCCTTTAAGAGAACAACAACCTCATTCTGTTGGTACAGGTGTTACGGGTGGTTCTACTACACCAAGTTCGGTGGGAGCCATAGAACGTTATGTTTATGTACCACGAGAGCGCAAGTGTCCTAGATTTTCTGGGAAAATATCCCAAGACTCAATAACTGTAGAGGATTGGGTTGAGGAGGCCCGACGTCATCTGTCTATGCGACCAATGCTACGTTCTGAGCAGGTTTTGGCCATTTTTGATTTGCTGGATGGTGAAGCTAGGACAGAGGTTAGATTCCGTCCAGTTGCTGAGCGAGACGACACTGAGAAAATATTTAATATATTAACCAGTGTTTACGGGTGCTCTCAGTCTTATATTAGTCTTCAGAAGCAGTTCTTCCAGCGACGGCAACTGGAAGGTGAATCATTGAGGGAATATTCCCATGCTCTTATGTCCCTTATGGATGTAATTAAACGTAAAGATCCAGCATGTTTTGCTAACCCAGACACTGTTTTACGAGATCAATTTATAGAATACGTCAAAGATAGCATGCTTCGTCGTGAACTACGTCGTCATGTTAGGCTGGACCCATCCCAGAGTTTTCTAGATACCCGACAGGAAGCTTTGCGTTGGGTAGAAGAGGGTGACAACCCCTGTGTACAGCGGCCTCGTGCCCAGTCTTTTAATATTGCTAATATTACAGAACTTTCAGTCCATTCTAATACGATTCTTAGTAAACCCTCAGATGACTTGATGGAAGTTAAAGAAAGTCTTCGTAGACAGCAGGTGCAGCTGGATAGTATTCTGAAGCGTTTAGAGTCTTCCGTTCCCCAGTCCGCTCCAGGATTGTTTTTGCCGCCAGCTCCCACTACCCTGAGGGGTGGTGCTCATAGCCCTCAGTACCGTTATCATTCAGATGGTAGACCTATATGCTTGCGCTGTAATCAACCAGGTCATATTGCGAGATTTTGTAAAGTCGAACTCTGTACAGCGCAGAGAGCAGTTGCAGGGCCTAGATCTGCTAATCAGTTATCGGAAAACTAATGCCCCCCGACAGCATGGCCCATGCGTCGGGTGGGGAATCCTTGGGCATTTCCCCTGTGGAGGAGCTTCAACTCCTAGGTAGATGTCCAGTTGTAGACATTTCTATTGGGGGGGTTACTGTGGCATGTTTGCTGGATACAGGATCTATGGTGACTACGATCACCCAACAATTTTTTGAACAGTATTTGCAACCACATTTTCAGTTTGAGTTGCAACCTTGCCAATGGCTTAAGCTTAAAGCAGCCAATGGCCTTGATATCCCTTATTTGGGGTATTTAGAAACTACCATAGGCATACTCAGAAAGATTCTACCCAAGATGGGCATTCTAGTAGTGAAAAATGCAGTTGATCCTGCTATCCAGTTGAAGCGAGAACAAGTTCCTGGCTTGCTGGGAATGAATGTTATTAGCAGTTGTTATCAAGAACTATTTTTGGAGCATGGGACTAAGCTATTTAATTCCCCACCTATCAAACATGCAGGGAACGTATGGCAGAGGGCTTTTTCTGAGTGTCAACTTTGGGAACATGCCTTAGAAACGGGGTATGTGGGTCCAGCTCGAGTTCAGAAGGGCCCAGCTGTGAGAGTACCAGCAGGTGCCATGAAATTGGTTTCGGCAACTTGCCATCAGGGGTTGGGGGCTACATTTAATACCTGCTTTTTGGAGCCGGTATCATTTGTAGAAGGACGATTGCCTGGGGATCTTCTTGTTCCATCTGCCTGCTTATCTGTCGCCTCTGGGGTAGTCAAGGTGCCAGTCATTAATGTGGGGAATCAGGATCGTTGGCTTTGGCCAAAGACTGTACTTGGAGAATTGCATATTGTTCAGTCACCTGTTTTGACATCATCTGTCCAGTTACAGGTAAAAAATGACGATTCTGAGACGGTAGCGTTTATCCAGTCTGTTGAGGTAGAGAGTTGCCCAAATGTTGATCTTTCCCAGCTCACTTGGCCTACGTTGTCTTGTCAAGAACATCAACAAGCTCAATCACTACTTGAGAAATATGCCAATGTATTCAGCAAGAGTGATAGAGACCTGGGCTGTACTGACTTACTCCAGCATACTATCCCGCTATTAGATGATGTACCAGTTCGCCAGCGACACCGTCGTCTGCCACCCTCTCAGTATGATCTGGTTAAGACTCATATTCGAGAGCTGGTTGAACAAGATATAGTTAAGCCCAGTTGCAGCCCATATGCCTCGCCTATAGTTGTGGTCCAAAAAAAAGACGGTTCTATTCGGCTATGTGTAGATTATCGGCAACTTAATGCTAAAACCCGTAAGGATGCCTTCCCTCTGCCTCGAATAGAGGAGACACTAGATGCACTTAGTGGGGCTAAGTTGTTTAGTACATTGGACCTGGCAAGTGGCTATAATCAGGTTTCTGTAGCCCCTCAGGATAGGGAAAAGACAGCGTTTTGCACTCCCTTTGGGCTTTTTGAGTTTAGTCGGATGCCCTTTGGGCTGTGCAATGCGCCCAGCACTTTCCAAAGGCTCATGGAGCGTATTTTTGGTGATCAGAGCCTCCATGCCCTTTTATTATATCTGGACGACATTGTAATTTTCTCCAGTACCTTTGATCAACATCTTGAACGGTTGGAGATGGTATTGAGTCGGCTTCAAACCCAGAATTTGAAGGTAAAACTAAAAAAGTGCCATTTTTTTCAAACCGAGGTTGGCTATCTGGGTCATGTGATATCTGCGGCTGGGGTGTCAACTGACCCAGCCAAGATCCAGGCTGTTGTTGAATGGGGTAGACCGAACTCTGTCAAGGAGTTGCGGTCATTTCTTGGGTTTGCCTCATATTATCGTCGGTTTGTGGAAGGGTTTGCTGGATTAGCTGCTCCCCTGCATAAGCTAGTTGGTGCTCTACAGGGTTCTCGGAAGCGTGTTACATCTATTAAGCCGGGTTCCTTTGCACAATACTGGAATGATGTATGTGAACAGTCATTTATTGACTTAAAGGAACGACTCATTCAAGCTCCTGTCTTGGGGTATGCTGATTTTACGCTTCCTTTTATCCTAGAGACCGATGCAAGTCATCTAGGATTGGGGGCAGTGTTGTCACAAGACCAGGGGGGGCTACGGAGACCTATTGCTTTCGCTAGTCGTGGGCTTCGACCAAGTGAGAGGAACATGACTAACTACAGTGCAATGAAGTTGGAGGTCCTGGCCCTTAAGTGGGCAATGACAGAAAATTTTAGAGAATATCTTCTCGGTAGCAAGGTGACTGTCTACACTGATAACAACCCTTTGCGTTACATTGACTCTGCAAAATTGGGGGCGGTTGAACACCGCTGGGTTTCCCAGCTGGCTCTGTTTAACTATGAGATCAAATATCGACCGGGCACTGCAAACCGCAATGCAGATGCACTTTCTAGGCTGCCTTTGCCCGCTGTTGATCACTCTGAAATGGCATTACCAGGTATTACTGTCCCTAAATCAATTGTAATGCAAGAGAAACGGTCTGGATTGAGCCCCCAGGTGGTGGAATCATCAACAGTTAATGCTGTTCCTGCCCGGAGTAAGGCTGATTTGAGAGCATTGCAGGCTGCAGATCCATGTATTAAGACCTTTATGCAATTTTGGTTGCAAGGGCAGCGCCCAGTAGTTGCTCAGTTGAGGAATATGCCAAGGGATGTTCAACAGTTGGTAAAACAGTGGCCCAGGTTGCGAGAAGTAGATGGGGTTCTGTATAGAACAGTTCAGGTTCCTCCTGCAAAAGAGTTGGTGTGGCAATTATTACTGCCTAAGGGGCTCCAAGTGGAGGTGCTTACTAGCCTCCATGACAATCATGGCCACCAGGGCATAGAGCGCACCACGGATCTCATACGTCAAAGGTGTTATTGGCCTAATATGTGGCAAGATGTAAAGAAATGGTGCTCCGAGTGTGAACGTTGCACTGTAGCCAAGGCCTCACAACCCAAGGTGAGAACATATTTGGGAAGCTTGTTAGCTAGTAGACCGTTAGAAATCATTGCAATTGATTTTACGGTCTTGGACAGAGCGAGTAATGGGCAGGAAAATGTCCTTGTCGTAACAGATGTCTTTTCCAAGTTTACTCAAGCCTACGCTACACCTGATCAAAGGGCGAGTACTTTAGCTAAGATCCTGACGGAGAAGTGGTTTTATGTGTATGGGGTGCCAACAAGGATTCACTCCGACCAGGGGCGGAGTTTTGAGGGGGAATTGTTGAGGCGATTGTGTGACCTGTATGGTGTTACTAAAAGTAGAACGACCCCATACCACCCTGAGGGTAATGGCCAATGTGAAAGATTTAATAGGACGTTGCATGATTTGCTTCGTACCTTGCCCGCAGAACAGAAACGAAAGTGGCCACAACTGTTGTCCCAGCTCCTCTTTGCATATAATACCACTGTGCACCAATCGACTCAACACTCCCCTTACGAGCTGATGTTTGGACAGAAGCCGAAATTGCCGGTTGACCATCTGCTAGGCCGTAGTGATGAAGTAGAAGAGCGTACCCCTTCAGATTGGGTTGTTCAGCATCAAGAGTATTTGTCTTCTGTTTATACCAGTGCCCGTAGCCACTTGGAGTCTGCAGCTGAGCGCCGTAGGGCTGCGTTTTCTGAGTCTATATCTATACTGCCCCCTGGCACGTTAGTACACTGTAGAAATCATTTTCATGGTCGTCACAAGATCCAGGATATCTGGAGTTCTACTGTGTTCGAAATTGTAACCTGCACTGATGGAGTGGGGACCTTGTATAGAATAAAACCACAGGAAAAAAACGCTCCTATTAAGATCGTTCATCGTTCAGAGCTTAAGTTGGTTCCACAAGGCACAGAGCGGTCGGTTCCACCCATTAGGAGTGTTTCATCTTCCACTGTTAGTCCGGATAAAGATGCGAGGATTGAGGAACCAGAAGTGGAAAGCCAGCCACAAGTGGCTGTGGTCTATACAAGAGTGGGTGCCCAAGTTGATTCTAGCCCTCAGCGATTAGACCATCGTGGTAGCTTGGCACAATCATCAAGGGACCGTTCCCCCATCAGAAGTATAAGAGAACCCATGGGAGTGCAGTTTCATATCACTGAACATGAGCAGGAGTCTGATCTAGTGAGTAATATAGATATTACTGTAGAGTACCCTGTAGACCAGTCAGTCGGTCAGCTAGAGGAGATTTGTCCCTCCCTTAGACGTTCCACTCGTAAGACAGCAGGCCAACACCCAAATCCGTTTAATCTTCCCCAGTCTGTGGCACAGAATGAGCCTAGTGGTTTTGTAGAGGTTAACTCCCTCACTACCCCCTTTAGGCCTTGGCAGTAGTGATTGACTTTTGGGTGGTTCACCGGGACGGTGACTATTAAAGCAGGGGTGTATGTAGCCAGGTCAGTAGAGGGCGCTACTGAGGGTATCAGTAGAGGGTGTAATTTCCCTTAAAATATGTCACTTCCTTTTGGGTGGCATGGCTGCAGTGCTTGAATTGTTTGGCATGGTCGGTCGCTGGAAAAGCAAGCTCTGTTGTTTTGTTTAGGCATGTGGTTTAAATACCTTAATGGTGAGAAGGTTTGACTGGATGAGTTGTGGACACTGGGTTATCATTGCAGTACACTGCACAGAAGTTTTCTTAAAAGCCCTCACATTGGCTATGCTGAACGAGATGAGCAGTGGACATTAACGACAGTTGTACTTCCAGTGTCTTCTGAAATAAGAATTCGATCCATCCAGTGCAAATGACCACTGTTTTTCCCTACCTTTATTTTTCAGTTTCTTAATAGGATTATGGTATTGTAATCGGTTTATTTTGTTTATTTGTTTGTTTGTTGGCCCAAAAATTGATTTGTTGTATTTTCTTTTTGGTTTATTTGGTGAACTCCAAGCTAGGTCATTTCCAACAGCTCCCAACAGAGTAACTAGTGGGGGAAGATACTCATTTAGATTTATACACCCGTGTGGTGATGAAAGTTTGGTGTGTATTTGTGCACGCAGTGTGCGGTGTAGAAAGTTTGTAATTTCTTTTTTTGGGTTGTGTATTGTATTTATTCATTTGTTGTGTATATTTTCTTTTTGAAGTATTGTTACCCCACATAGTCTCTTCTATTGCCACCCTGTATCACTAAACGTGGCTAGCTTGTGAAAGAAATCGAATGAAACCAGAATCCATGTATTTAATAAAAGCGATGTATTTATTTTTATAGCAGTGTTGCCTTAAGTTATTCATTTAATTGGATAGCCTCGCGGGAAATCCCTTTATTGACTTGGGGACTCCTACCCAAACAAACTTGGAGTGGTGTAGTCAAAATCAGTAACCACACATCTCTATGGCCCCATTACATATGTGAGGATTTCCAGTCAGGATGTAGACCGTATCATAGTACTGAGACTGCTCTCCTTAGAGTTACAAATGATCTGCTCTTATCATCTGATCGTGGGTGTATCTCTCTATTAGTTTTATTGGATCTTAGTGCTGCGTTTGACACAATTGACCACAACATTTTTTTGCATAGACTTGAACACTTTGTTGGCATCAGTGGAAGTGCATTAGCATGGTTTAAATCATACTTATATGACCGCCATCAGTTCGTAGCAGTGAATGAAGATGTATTCTATCGATCACAAGTGCAGTATGGAGTACCTCAAGGCTCAGTACTAGGACAGCTACTCTTCACGCTTTATATGTTACCCTTGGGAGATATCATCAGGAAACATGGTGTTAGCTTTCACTGTTATGCTGATGATACTCAGCTTTATATTTCTTTGCGGCCCGGTGAAACACACCAATTTGAAAAACTAATGGATTGCATAGTCGATATAAAAAACTGGATGACGAGTAATTTCTTACTGCTAAATTCTGAAAAAACAGAGATGTTAATTATAGGACCTAAAAACTCCGCTTGTAATAACCTAGAACACTGTCTAAGACTTGATGGTTGCTCTGTCAATTCTTCGTCATCAGTTAGGAACCTAGGTGTGCTATTTGATCGCAATCTTTCCTTAGAAAGCCTCGTTTCTAGCATTTGTAAAACTGCCTTTTTCCATCTCAAAAATATATCTAAATTACGGCCTATGCTCTCAATGTCAAATGCAATAATGTTAATCCATGCATTTATGACCTCAAGGATAGATTATTGTAATGCTTTATTGGGTGGTTGTTCTGCACGCTTAGTAAACAAACTACAGCTAGTCCAAAATGCAGCAGCAAGATTTCTTACTAGAACCAGGAAGTATGACCATATTAGCCCGGTCCTGTCAACACTGCACTGGCTCCCTATCAAACATTGTATAGATTTTAAAATATTGCTTATTACTTATAAAGCCCTGAATGGTTTAGCACCTCCGTATTTGAATGAGCTCCTTTTACATTATAATCCTCTACGTCCGCTACGTTCTCAAAACTCAGGCAATTTGATAATACCTAGAATATCAAAATCAACTGCGGGCGGCAGATACTTTTCCTATTTGGCGCCTAAACTCTGGAATAACCTACCTAACATTGTTTGGGAGGCAGACACACTCTTGCAGTTTAAATCTAGATTAAAGACCCATCTCTTTAACCTGGCATACACATAACATACTAATATGCTTTAAATATCCAAATCCGTTAAAGGATTTTTAGGCTGCATTAATTAGGTAAACCGGAACCGGAAACACTTCCCATAACACCCTATGTATTTGCTACATCATTAGAAGAATGGCATCTATGCTAATATTTGTCTGTTTCTCTCTTGTTCCGAGGTCACCGTGGCCACCAGATCCAGTCTGTGTCCAGATCAGAGGGTCACTGCAGTCACCCGGATCCAGTACGTATCCAGACCAGATGGTGGATCAGCACCTAGAAAGGACCTCTACTGCCCTGAAAGACAGCGGAGACCAGGACCACTAGAGCCCCAGATACAGATCCCCTGTAAAGACCTTGTCTCAGAGGAGCACCAGGACAAGACCACAGGAAACAGATGATTCTTCTGCACAATCTGACTTTGCTGCAGCCTGGAATTGAACTACTGGTTTCGTCTGGTCAGAGGAGAACTGGCCCCCCAACTGAGCCTGGTTTCTTCCAAGGTTTTTTTCTCCATTCTGTCACCGATGGAGTTTCGGTGCCTTGCCGCTGTCGCCTCTGGCTTGCTTAGTTGGGGACACTTCATCTACAGCGATATCGTTGACTTGATTGCAAATAAATGCACAGACACTATTTAACTGAACAGAGATGACATAACTGAATCCAATGATGAACTGCCTTTAACTATCATTTTGCATTATTGACACTGTTTTCCTAATGAATGTTGTTCAGTTGCTTTGACGCAATGTATGTTGTTTAAAGCGCTATATAAATAAATAAACGTGACAGATCGTAGTGAAGAGTGTAGTTCACCAAGATCTGTCACTAAGATCAGTGCCACAGATCTTTTTACTTAATTTTGAATGATTTAAAATGTGTGACTATCGATCATAATTTTGGTCGATAAACATGTGTGCCATTTTCCAAACCATGTGTGTATGGCGTTATTTTTTAGTCAAAAGTTATGAGCGTGTAAGACATGCTCACGAACACATAATGTTATTTCACACGCGCAAAAATGAACCTTCAGCTGGCATGATAAAAGTACTCGCACACAAATTCAACAACCGAGAGGTGTACAGGTAGCTGCGAGCGAGCGCCTGGCATACTCTCATAGGTTAACTCTGCTTGTACAGTGGAATCCTGCTCGCGGAGTGCTGTTTTGATCACGCAGTGGATTTCTGCTCGCTCAGCTGATTTCTGCTCCCTCGAGTCTACATGGCTTTTGACAATTTGGGGGCGGAAACCAAGGAGGGCACTGACCCTCTTATGATTGGTCACAGGGGCGGACTGGCCATCTGGAGCACCGGGACTTTTCCCGGTGGGCCGCTAGCCAATGTGGGCCGGCCCACCCGGTACACAAATATATATATATATATAATTTTTTTTTTTTTTTTTTTTTTTAATTGACGGAAATCATAATATTACATCTCTTTTCTACGCAAATGGATGAGTGAGTCGATCGCGCAGCCAACAAGCGCGTTTTCGTCTAATTTAGAGAGAGACAGATTCATCTGGTACAGCGAATTTCTCTGAGCAGCAGGCCACTGTATACGTTCACTTAAAACATAACCGACTGTGTTTACGAGAATACTTGCAGAAACAATTATTTTGAAATAATTGTGTGTGTATTTGTTCATTCAGAAGTTAGGATACCCAAAATATGAATTAATTCTTTGTACGCGCATTGTCTGAAATGCTGCTCACAGCGCGTGCTTTGAACGAACGCGCGCAAATTGTTTAAAAAAGTTGAATCAGCAAGATTTACAAACAAGTGAAAACGGTCAACTACGATACATTTCACCCCTCCAAGCGA
Source organism: Carassius carassius (assembly GCF_963082965.1). Taxonomy (NCBI): domain Eukaryota; kingdom Metazoa; phylum Chordata; class Actinopteri; order Cypriniformes; family Cyprinidae; genus Carassius; species Carassius carassius. The sequence continues at coordinate 2,243,022 of NC_081800.1, read as the reverse complement.
GTGAACAACGCAAATTTTAAATCACTATTCACGATAGCCCGTCGGGAAGAGCAGTGATACATTTTGGAGCCCGACTGCAAAACACAATGGCTCCTGAACGTCGGGCTAGCGATTTTGCGAGCCCTGCACCTCAGATCTATCCAGTTTGTGAACCACTGGTTTCCACAATGTTTTCGTTAAACAAAATAAATGATTATTTTAAAAGATTTCCTCAAGAGAATAATCTGTTCACGAATCGGATCATGAACTTATATTACCGCATATTCATGCATCTGTTAATTGCAGTGTTGGGAAGGTTACTTTGGAAATGTAATAGGTTACAGATTACAAGTTACCCTATTTAAAATGTAATAGTAGTGTAACTTTTTCAATTACTTTATTAAAGTAATGTAACTAATTAATTTTGATTACTTTTTGATTACTTTTCAAAATCTCATTTATGAGAAATCATTTATGAAAATCAAAATCATTTATCATTTATCAAAATCATTTATGAAATAAATGTTTATTTGCAACTGTTAATCATCTTCAAACATTTACACCATTCAGGTTTAACCTTACAGCAGGGCTCAATACTGTCAGACTTTTACAATCCTTCATCACTTGAATTAAGATGATCAAATTTGAACACATGTCTGCTTCATTAATTTCCACATGGGGCGGACTGGGATAAAATTTCAGACCGGGAAATCTCAAACTCATACAAACAAATTCATGGACAACACTATTTTTTATATGGACCTGATATAAAAAAAGATTTAAATCTTTAGTTTGGGGACATGCAAAATAATTAAAAGTTCTCTCCTGAACTTCACCTTCACTTCATTTCTTTTTTCTTTTCAGTCTCTTTATTTTGCCCTGTTATCCATCTCTCTCATGACTTTAACACTCAAGATTTAACAAAACTATACTTTCTAAATTGCCTACATGTCAAATTGAGTGCATCACTACAATATAAAATCCTAATACTGAACATGAGTCATGTTTTTCCCTCACAAAAATTAACTGCTTTTATTACGTAAAAGTACAATAACCATGTTTTTTTTAATTATTATTATTGCAAATGGATTACCATTTGTATTTATTTTTAAATAAATAAATATGTAAATTTGTGGCATGGTTTAACAACAGTAACCTTTGTCTCTGAATTTATAGCAAATATTAAAACTTTGCATATGCTTTGATTCAAGTGTATTTTGATATATTTGTCCAAAATGTGGCATATTCCGTCCGTGTTAGGCAATAGCAATCCCGTTTTTATGACTGGATTCTACTAACCAGACTATGTTTCTGCATCGCGGAAATTATAGGGCCGTACGTCTCAGAATAGTCAGTTCAATTTGGGAAAGAAATCAATTACATCTGTATGTGGATGTGTGTAAATATTCAAATGTAATCCCCACTGTAATCTTTAAAATTTTCAGAAGTAACTGTAATTTAATTACTCATTTTTTCTTAGTAACTGTAACTGATTACAGTTATTTTTATTTGTAATTAAATTATGTAATTAAGTTACATGGGAAGGGAAGTCGTGGCCTAATGGTTAGAGAGTCGGACTCCCAATCGAAAGGTTGTGAGTTCGAGTCCCGGGCTGGCAGGAATGCATGTACAGTTCTCTCTCCTCCCTCAATACCATGACTTAGGTGCCCTTGAGCAAGGCATTGAACCCCCAACTGCTCCCCGGGCGCCGCAGCATAAATGGCTGCCCACTGCTCCGGGTGTGTGTTCACAGTGTGTGTGTGTGTTCACTGCTCTGTGTGTGTGCATTTTGGATGGGTTAAATGCAGAGCACAAATTCTGAGTATGGGTCACCATACTTGGCTGAATGTCACGTCACTTTCATGTAACTAGTTTCTCCCCAACACTGGTTAATTGAATGCACAGTGTGAGTTCTAGGAGAATGTTTGTCTCGTGATGAACATGTATCGCTCACTAGGAGTCGCTAAATGAACAGCTGCAGCACGCAGGTTATCTTTTTTTTTTTTTTTTTCAATGGAGGATCAGTTGCCCTATTGGTTAAAATCCCCAAACAGTATACTTAAATATCAAATAAATAAATTACATCAAAACAGGGGCGTTTGCGTTTTGATGTGGTGGGCTGCTGTGGGCCAGAAAGTCCAGGGCCACTTTTTGGTCCCAGTCCGCCCCTGATTGGTCACTTTCACACAGGGACATCCTTGTACCTTGATTGACAGCTCTCATTACAGGAAGCACGGAGTTGGGTTAAGTTACCACCGAAGAAGAGTGAGAATGAATTAGAATGAGTTTTCTAATATACATAAAATGTCTCTGCACGTATAAAATGCTGCGCAGATCATAGTTAAATCAATTACCATCGATGAATATATTCGCGAACGATGAAGCCTACGTTTTGTTAAGTAAGTTAACATTAACGTTACATATTTTTGAGCAACAAGTAATATAACTAGCTAGTCTATTCGTTTAGCTAGCTAGTCTAGCTAGTCTGTAGCTATCCGTACACCTCTCGGTTGTTGAATTTGTGCGCGAGTACTTTTATCATGCCAGCTGAAGGTTCATTTTTGCGCGTGTGAAATAACATAATGTGCTCGTGAGCATGTCTTACACGCTTATAACTTTTGACTAAAAAATAACGCCATACATGTGCAGTCCTGTAGTGTGTGATGAAGTGATTTCAGTTTCTATTGACTGATAATCGTCTCCTCCAGTAAAACTTGAGAAGGTTTGGAAAACAGTGCAGAAGCTGAACTGACTTTGTAACGATTTTTTGTAGTGTTTTTGTTCATTATGTGTTTTAGACATACATGATTCATTTTTACATTGACACAAATGATAATTTTAAACTAAAATATATTCCTGAATCACTTTATGATTGACAATAAAGCCTAATATCAAACATTTAATCTATGAACTCCTATGAAATCATTTGATTTAGTCATTTTGTTCTCTGTGCTCCCCACAGAGAAACATCTGTGAACGGTTTCAGATAAGCACACTTATCTCTACTGCCAAATGGCTTCCATGCATAAGAGAGAATTGTACTTTCATTAACATATTTGCTGTGTATTGTTCACCACATGAAAAAGTTAATACATTGCAGACTTAGAGAAGCCACTGCAGCAGGGGATTTCATTTAATGCAATAACCTCCAAACTAAATCTACAGACATACGCATGAGTACAGCACTGTAGTGAGAAACTGAAGAGTGATTTATTACAATAAAAGTGATACTGATCCCTTTCTCAACAGAATGAGGCCCACATCTCCCTAACATACTTCTTTACTCTCACTTGTTATGGCAGTTGTTCTGAAACAGCTTTGGAAGGACACCAGAGAAATGACAAAAGCTATTTAACAGAACAGATGCTGGCCAAATTTTTCTAATGGTGACCTGCTCCCCATCAAATGTAATAAAAGCTGAGAAGACATGACAACTATATTGGTTTAATAAAGTGGGCATGTTGACATATCCAGTCATAACATGTTAAATTGTGAAAAATATTAAATTAATAATGTAAATAAATAAATTAAATTGCCCTGTGTACACATAATAGAGTACACCCTGTGTACACATAATAGAGTCATTTTTATATTGTATAAATATATATATATATATATATATATATATATATATATAGTTTCTATGTAGCTTATTGTCTTTGTTTTAGTTTACTGTATTTAGTACTGAATGAAAAGGAGAAATGTTGCCTAGCTGAAATAAAGTTTACATTTAAGTTTTTTTTTTATTTTATTTCAGTTGATGTTTATTTTATGTTTAATTTCAAGTAATGAACTTTGTTTATATGGTTTTGGTTTTGCTTAATGGTAGTAACCCTGATGTGGACAAAAACATTCTTCAAATATCTTCATGTTCTACCGAAGAAAAGAGTCAATGTCAATGTCAATGTCACCTTTATTTATATAGCGCTTTAAACAAAATACATTGCGTCAAAGCAACTGAACAACATTCATTAGGAAAACAGTGTCAATAATGCAAAAATGATAGTTAAAGGCAGTTCATCATTGGATTCAGTTATGTCATCTCTGTTCAGTTAAATAGTGTCTGTGCATTTATTTGCAATCAAGTCAAAGATATCGCTGTAGATGAAGTGTCCCCAACTAAGCAAGCCAGAGGCGACAGCGGCAAGGCACCGAAACTCCATCGGTGACAGAATGGAGAAAAAAACCTTGGGAGAAACCAGGCTCAGTTGGGGGGCCAGTTCTCCTCTGACCAGACGAAACCAGTAGTTCAATTCCAGGCTGCAGCAAAGTCAGATTGTGCAGAAGAATCATCTGTTTCCTGTGGTCTTGTCCTGGTGCTCCTCTGAGACAAGGTCTTTACAGGGGATCTGTATCTGGGGCTCTAGTTGTCCTGGTCTCCGCTGTCTTTCAGGGATGTAGAGGTCCTTTCTAGGTGCTGATCCAGCATCTGGTCTGGATACGTACTAGATCTGGGTGACTGCAGTGACCCTCTGATCTGGACACAGACTGGATCTGGTGGCCACGGTGACCTCGGAACAAGAGAGAAACAGACAAATATTAGCGTAGATGCCATTCTTCTAATGATGTAGCAAGTACATAGGTTGTTATGGGAAGTGTTTCCGGTTCCGGTTTACATAATTAATGCAGCCTAAAAATCCTTTAACGGATTTGGATAATAAAAGCATATTAGTATGTTATGTGTATGCCAGGTTAAAGAGATGGGTCTTTAATCTAGATTTAAACTGCAAGAGTGTGTCTGCCTCCCGAACAATGTTAGGTAGGTTATTCCATAGTTTGGGCGCCAAATAGGAAAAGGATCTGCCGCCTGCAGTTGATTTTGATATTCTAGGTATTATCAAATTGCCTGAGTTTTGAGAACGTAGCGGACGTAGAGGATTATAATGTAAAAGGAGCTCATTCAAATACTGAGGTGCTAAACCATTCAGGGCTTTATAAGTAATAAGCAATATTTTAGAATCTATGCGATGCTTGATAGGGAGCCAGTGCAGTGTTGACAGGACCGGGCTAATATGGTCATACTTCCTAGTAAGAACTCTTGCTGCTGCATTTTGGACTAGCTGTAGTTTGTTTACTAAGCGTGCAGAACAACCACCCAATAAAGCATTACAATAATCTAACCTTGAGGTCATAAATGCATGGATTAACATTTCTGCATTTGACATTGAGAGCATAGGCCGTAATTTAGATATATTTTTGAGATGGAAAAATGCAGTTTTACAAATGCTAGAAATGTGGCTTTCTAAGGAAAGATTGCGATCAAATAGCACACCTAGGTTCCTAACTGATGACGAAGAATTGACAGAGCAACCATCAAGTCTTAAACAGTGTTCTAGGTTATTACAAGCAGAGTTTTTAGGTCCTATAATTAACACCTCTGTTTTTTCAGAATTTAGCAGTAAGAAATTACTCGTCATCCAGTTTTTTATATCGACTATGCAATCCATTAGTTTTTCAAATTGGTGTGTTTCACCGGGCTGCGAAGAAATATAGAGCTGAGTATCATCAGCATAACAGTGAAAGCTAACACCATGTTTCCTGATGATATCTCCCAAGGGTAACATATAAAGCGTGAAGAGTAGCGGCCCTAGTACTGAGCCTTGAGGTACTCCATACTGCACTTGTGATCGATAGGATACATCTTCATTCACTGCTACGAACTGATGGCGGTCATATAAGTACGATTTAAACCATGCTAATGCACTTCCACTGATGCCAACAAAGTATTCAAGTCTATGCAAAAAAATGTTGTGGTCAATTGTGTCAAACGCAGCACTAAGATCCAATAAAACTAATAGAGTGATACACCCACGATCAGATGATAAGAGCAGATCATTTGTAACTCTAAGAAGAGCAGTCTCAGTACTATGATACGGTCTAAATCCTGACTGGAAATCCTCACATATACCATTTTTCTCTAAGAAGGAATATAATTGTGTGGATACCACCTTTTCTAGTATCTTGGACAGAAAAGGGAGATTCGAGATTGGTCTATAATTAACTAGTTCTTTGGGGTCAAGTTGTGGTTTTTTGATGAGAGGCTTAATAACAGCCAGTTTGAAGGTTTTGGGGACATGTCCTAATGACAATGAGGAATTAATAATAGTCAGAAGAGGATCTATGACTTCTGGAAGCACCTCTTTCAGGAGCTTAGATGGTATAGGGTCTAACATACATGTTGTTGGTTTAGATGATTTAACAAGTTTATACAATTCTTCCTCTCCTATGGTAGAGAATGAGTGGAACTGTTCCTCAGGGGGTCTATAGTGCACTGTCTGATGTGATACTGTAGTTGACGGCTGAATGGTTGCAATTTTATCTCTAATAGTATCGATTTTAGAAGTAAAGTAGTTCATAAACTCATTACTGCTGTGGTGGTGGGAAATGTCAACACTTGCTGAGGCTTTATTTTTCGTTAATTTAGCCACTGTATTGAATAAATACCTGGGGTTATGTTTGTTTTCTTCTAAAAGAGAAGAAAAGTAATCGGATCTAGCAGTTTTTAATGCTTTTCTGTAGGATATGTTACTTTCCCGCCAAGCAATACGAAATACCTCTAGTTTTGTTTTCCTCCAGCTGCGCTCCATTTTTCGGGCTGCTCTCTTTAGGGTGCGAGTATGCTCATTATACCATGGTGTCAAACTGTTTTCCTTAACCTTCCTTAAGCGTAAAGGAGCAACTTTATTTAAAGTGCTAGAAAAGAGAGAGTCCATAGTTTCTGTTACATCATCAAGTTGTTCTGAGGTTTTGGATATGCTAAGGAATTTGGATACATCAGGAAGATAACTTAAAAAGCAGTCTTTTGTGGTAGAAGTGATGGTTCTTCCATACTTGTAACAACAAGGGAAGTCGTGGCCTAATGGTTAGAGAGTCGGACTCCCAATCGAAAGGTTGTGAGTTCGAGTCCCGGGCCGGCAGGAATTGTGGGTGGGGGGAGTGCATGTACAGTTCTCTCTCCACCTTCAATACCACGACTTAGGTGCCCTTGAGCAAGGCATCGAACCCCCAACTGCTCCCCGGGCGCCGCAGCATAAATGGCTGCCCACTGCTCTGGGTGTGTGCTCACAGTGTGTGTGTGTGTGTTCACTGCTCTGTGTGTGTGCATTTCGGATGGGTTAAATGCAGAGCACAAATTCTGAGTATGGGTCACCATACTTGGCTGAATGTCACTTCACTTCAAGTAGAATTTACAATTTTGGCTATATGAATTTTGCAAAGAACTAAATAATGATCTGAGATATCATCACTTGGCTGAATAATTTCAACACAATCAACATCAATTCCATGTGACAGTATTAAATCTAGAGTATGATTTCGACAATGAGTAGGTCCTGAAACGTGTTGTCTAACACCAATAGAGTTCAGAATGTCTATAAATGCTGATCCCAATGCATCGTTTTCATTATCAACATGGATATTAAAATCACCAACTATTAAAACTTTATCTGCAGCCAGAACTAACTCAGATGTAAAATCACCAAACTCTTTAATAAAGTCTGTATGGTGCCCTGGTGGCCTGTGTACAGTAGCCAGTACAAACATAACAGGGGATTTATCATTAACATTTGTTTCTTTGGATAATGTTATATGAAGTACCATTACTTCAAACGAGTTATACTTGTAGCCTGCCCTCTGAGAAATCCTGAAAACGTTGTTATAAATTGAAGCAACACCTCCACCTTTGCCTTTTAGACGTGGCTCATGTTTATAACAGTAATCTTGGGGGGTGGACTCATTTAAAATAATGTAATCATCAGATTTTAGCCAGGTTTCTGTCAAACAGAGTACATCTATATTATGATCAGTGATCATATTATTTACAAAAAGTGTTTTCGTAGAAAGGGATCTGATATTCAATAAGCCAAGCTTTATCATTTGTTTATCCATATTGCTTCTGTTTTTTATTTGTTGAACCTCAATTAAATTGTTAATCTTAACTTGGTTTGGACGTTTTTTGGTTTTTCTAGTTCGGGGAACAGACACAGTCTCTATAGTGTGATATCTAGGTGAAAAAGTCTCTATGTGCTGAGAATTAACTGACCTCTGTGACGGGAGGCAGCTAGCAGACGGTCGGTTTAGCCAGTCTGTCTGCTTCCTGACCTGGGCCCCAGTTAGTCAAGTATAAACACTAAGACTATTTGCCATATTTCTAGAGAGAAGAGTGGCGCCACCCCAGGAGGGATGAAGACCATCTCTTTTAAACAGGTCAGGTCTGCCCCAAAAGCTCGTCCAATTGTCTATGAAACCTATGTTATTCTGTGGGCACCACTTAGACATCCAGGCATTGAGTGATGACAATCTGCTATGCATCTCATCACCACGGTAAGCAGGGAGGGGACCAGAGCATATTACAGTGTCTGACATCGTGCTTGCAAGTTCACACACCTCTTTAATGTTATTTTTAGTGATCTCCGACTGGCGAAGTCGAACATCATTAGCGCCGGCATGAATAACAATCTTACTGTATGTACGTTTAGCATTAGCCAGCACTTTTAAATTTGCCAAGATGTCAGGCGCTCTGGCTCCCGGTAAACATTTGACTATGGTGGCTGGTGTCTCTATATTCACGTTCCGTACAATAGAATCACCAATAACTAGAGCACTTTCATCAGGTTTCTCAGTGGGTGCATCACTGAGTGGGGAGAACCTGTTTAATGTTTTGATCGGAACAGAAGAGCGGTGTTTTGACCCACGACTACGCTGCCTCACCATCACCCAGTTGCCCTGCTGCTGGGGCTCTGTTTCCGGAACCGAACAATGTACAGGAATCCCTGAGCTAGAAGCATCCAAAGCCGTATCTAGAGCCCTAACATTTTTACTGTCCTCAATTAAAGTTTGGATGCGTGTCTCTAATTCTGAAATCTTCTCTGTCAGCCTAACTATTTCCCTACATTTATCACATGTGAATCCCTCATCAGCGACAGAGATAGATAAACTGTACATGTGGCAAGAGGTGCAAGAAACAATGATAGGAGAAGCCATTACTCACCGTGCTTGATGAAAATTCTTACTGCGGTTGTTTGATGAACTTGTGAAAAACTGGAGCGAGGGAGAGGAGAAAAGAAAACAGCGATAGGTTCGAATGAAGACGCTAATGACAAGCTAACGAGTGCTAACGCTTTAAAAAGAGTCACTGGAGTTTACAATATTTTCATTGCTGGGTGAATATACAGTCTTAGATTTCTTTGATTTGCCATCCCAGTTTCAGTAGACTTGGAACTGAAGGTGACAATACAAAAACACGACACTGACTGTGATTTAGATTTATCGGTTTGAACCCATACATTCCTCAAAGTCTAGAGTATGTGTGCACAAAACAGACAATACAGCTGGGAACATGCGGTTTGTGACTTCCTCTCACAGATCAGGAATGTTTCGAAGGTTTGGGAAGAACGTAGATTCCCCAGTGTTTTACTCAAGTGGGAGAGAATAGGTTTTCTCACACCTGGATTCGATGACTGCATTTCTCCATCTGGACAGCTTTACCTAAATTAAACTGGAACCTTGATCTTCAGCAGACACTGGCCTAAACCAGTGATTAAAGAAACCCGTCAACAAATCAAAAAGTGTATTTTTTTAAAACCCACACTTTTAGATAATATAATATACATTTTGAAAAAAGACAACTTGTAGTAAGTATACTTGTAGAGAGTACACATTCATAAGATCCTTAACACACTTAAGGACACATTTAAAAGGGGCACACTGTAATAATGTCAAATTGAAAGATTCCAAAAAATCTTTTGTTACTTGGTAAGAATGGGTAACACTTTATTTTGAGGTATCCCTGTGAGACATATTAAATGTATTTACTATTATAATAGCAATTAATTGCATACAAGTAAGGCTAAGCCAAACCTTAAATCTGACCCCTAACCAAATATGGTAAGAACATGTAGTTACTTGATATTAACTACTGAGAAAAACTAATTGCACTGTAAAAAAAACACCTTAAAATAAAGTGTAAACCAAGAATGCTTATTTTGATGTGTTGAGCAACATACCGTACTAAAGAACATGTACACATCTAAAGTACTGGATCCTTATAAATGTGTATTCAACAGTACATAACCAAAAACAACAGAAGTGATTATGAAATTACCAACAAAGATGTTTATTTATATACATATACATATACATATAAACAGTGCTTAATTTGTAAATTGCGAGGTCCCGGAACAAAGCGGGGTAACGGATCCGGCATGTGATTACAGGAGGAAGAGGTAACCGAACATTTGCGCAATCAGATAGCTGGACCAGTTTAAGTGATTTTAAGAGCGTGCACCAGTTGTATTTAGTCTGTAAGGTCATGAATAACATGGAAATACCATGCGATTTTTAATCAACAATTTCCAGGCCTAAAAACGTTTTGAAAAAGTTGTGGAATTTTATTTTTCAAATCTCTGTGTAATAGAGTTATATTTAATCAGGTCCTAAATTTCTGTGGGGGACTATATGTGTAGTTATATCACATGGTTTTAATAATTCTCGCAGCTTTCAAGTTTATTATGAGGGAAATCCTGCATTTATTTAACATAGCTTAGGTTCGAATAATAAAATAAATCAACACAAACTGTTAGATTAAATCAGTCATTCGAACCCAGTCTTCGAATCCATGAACTCTCGCGGAGCGTGCTTCACATCAGCACATCTCGTCTGTACTAAAGCGACCTGCTGCAAGCTGCGACACAAGACTCACATTTCGATCGGGACAGCTGACAGAACTGTCACTTGACTTGACTAATCGGGTAATTGTTCCATTGTCACAAAAATGTATAATTTGAACACCTTTTAAGTATTTTAAGCCATTTGGTACTCGCGCGCTTCACATGCTGTATAACAGTATGAGCCCTCACAGTCACATCCAAAGCTAAAGCTGCCTCGCAAGTATAATATACGAGTTATTTTTCATAGTTTTTTTTAGTTTAAGCATCCAAATACAAACAATATGATGTCTGATGGGCTTTGACAAATAAAACCGTTTCATGGCACACTCTACTAAAATATAGTGGGATAAAGAAAGAAAAGGCAGAAAAATCAATAATTAAACAACACTGCATCGTCAGTGTGTAGTATCAGACATGTGCAGTAAACACTATGCTATATAAAACAAGCTCAAATGGAGTTAACAATGTCTTTGGCCGGCGAATGAGGAGATCTGTGATTTGTCCGCATCTGAGGAAAGTGCAGCGCATTATATCATCACCTTTTACATGTTACATGTTTGCTGTTTAATACACTTGGCCAAAATCTCATGATGTAAGGATAAAGCACTTATGCCAACCCGATCTCACGGCAATTCGTACATATTTTACTAGGTGGCTTATTCGTACGCACAGAATATTTAAAACGTACAAAAGTATATTGGCTAGATGGCAAAAACCCCACTTCTCCAGTCTTCAAACACACAGAGACAATAGCCTTTACAGACATAATGTTTGAGTAAAGAAAATGCTGTACTATTCAAACAGTTATTTGTTTACCCTTGCTCAGGGGCGTTGCAGAAGATCCCGGGCCCTATGCATAGGCAGTCCTGATGGGCCCCCATGGCCCCGCCCACGAAAATATCCAGGTAAATAAAATATATTCCAGACTTTTCAAGGGCCCTCTCTTCCTTTGGGGCCCTGGTAATCAGTACTGGTTTTACCCCCAGTCCAACGCCTCTGCCCTTGCTTTGCGAATAAGCGGAGATCTGTCTTCTCCAGGCTGTGCGCGCGCATCAATCTGAGTGGAGGTGCGTGAAGTGACGAGGTTTCGCGAGAGGTTGAGGATCCAATGGCGTTATAAAGTTTTACTGACTGCCCTGCATATAAAGATTTAAAGTCCTACTTAAGTGGTCAGATAAAACAGTATAAGGTTCACCCAACTGCATTTACAGTAAAATAAATGTAAACTACTATATCTTTTCTTTTAATTGCAATTAACATTACACTTAGTTCACTCTTCACTATATTATTTTATTATGTTTAAAAGTATGCTAAAGTGTGCTTTATTTCACAAAGGATTTAAAGAAAAATTAGAGTTTTGGTAACACTTTATTTTGATGGTCTCTTGACAGACATTCTACTGACTGTAAGTAACTTTGCAAGTGCATGTCTTATTCTAACCCTAACCCTACCAGTCAACTACAGTATACTCTACTAACATTCTGATGAGAGTGAGTAGACATATACTTATGTTACTTTTAGTCAACAGAATGTGCAAAAAGGACAAACAAAATAAAGTGCAAATGAGAGTTTTAGGTACCACTTTATAGTCCACTTTAGACATTCTACTAACTAAAAGTAAATGTAAAAATGTCAACTAGCGGTCATTAGACTGTCTAAAACTGTCTTAGACTGTCTGTTTAATTCCTGCTAACACTTTATTTTGATGCTCAACCAACACACATTCTACTGACTGTAAATAAGTTTGCATGTACAGTACATTATTGCTATTACTATAAGTAACTTTTTTTGTACACTGACCCTAACCTACACTCTATTAATGCTCATATGAGTTAGTAACTTAAAGTTATAATGTTAAATGTAGACTTTCGAAAAAAAGTGTAACCAAGTTTTCTTCAGAGTCTCATTTCAGATTTTAGAATTAGACCTTAGTTGTGGCTAATGTGTTTCTGAGGTTATACAGATTTTTAAAGTCTAAATCTGAGACACCCAGACTGGGCTGCAAATAAATAATATAACAAAGCACAATAAAAAGTTTAATACCAATATATTTTACAAGGACTTTTCCGGAGATGAACTAAGAAAAGGATGATGTTTTCAGATGCTTTCATTGACTAAGAAAAAGCTTTTTAAAAACACAATCAACACCAACTGCATTAATTACAGCATGTTATTTGCATTTAAGTTCAAATCAGTGAGACTATCAGCCAAATTCTGAAATTATTTACAGTTTAATAAGAACAATTTTATGTGACAGCTGCACACACCTAGTACTTTCCCTGGTAACTGGGACGTGTTGTCACCCTAATAGCATGGAATGTCAACAATGTCTCAAACTGTGCTCACATTTGCCAAAATGCCATGTCTGCAGCTAAAAGTCAGAGATCTCAATAGGAACTCGTCTCAAATTCTTCCAAGTTCCAAATGATCTGAACTGTTTTCTTATCAGCCTGAGGATACAAAAGTATTTAATGTTTTACGCTTTTCTTTTAGAATAGCGTATATTTATAGGGTAAAGACTGTTGTAGAACAGCCAGGCAAACCAAACAAGAGAGGCAACAAGAAACTGTGTGCCAAAATCACACAGTCGGGAAGAGTCATATGACTGTAATACAGAGCCTGAACATCAGATGAGCAAATAAAATGTGAATACCCTCCCTGTAATCAGACTGTTCAGCTTGTATGTATGATGTTTCTCTTATCTGAGCTTGTTGTCAGAAATGATTCTTTCAGATCCAAAAAAAGGCTAAGATAATGCTTTCAGTGTAATTTCTCAGTCAAGCCACTATGGTTTATGCTAGCTGAACTATTGAATTGCTAATCAGTTGTCTATCTTCTGTATCGCACACACACGCACACACACACACACACACACACACACACACACACACACACACACACTGACTCATGGGAAGTGTACCCTGTGTAAACTAAGCATCTGGACTTAATTACCTTCCTAACACACACATACACATTCATCTCACCCACTTCTGAAACTTCAGCGGTGATGTGCATGTACAATGTCATTTTTTATTTAATGCACAGGTCTTTCTCACTGTTCAAACTCACCCCAGAACCCATCCAGCGATTATGTCTCCTTTTCAAAAAGCAGCTGTGTGTGTATATCTATTGGCAACAGGACGTTTTCATATTAATGTTTTGTACTCTTTTATTTGCACCATAATTTGGGTTTCGTGTACCTCAGTTCGTAGAGTATTGTGTTATACGATGATATCATGCAATCATGGGTTCAATCCCAGAGATCATGCTCAAAGACTGATCATTCGAAAGAAATAAACCACCTAGTAAAATATGTACGAATTACTGTGTGATCGGTGTAAAAAGTCCACACACTGCATTAAATTAAAAGCGCATTTTGATTGGTAATGATGCTATACGTTTTACGTCATTTCATGACGACAGACGCAACAAAATACTGTCATTATTTACACCCGCTAGAGTGCGCATAACTTTAAAACTTAAACATAGGTCGTAGTAAGGTGCTTGCACAAACAACCTATATGGTCGTTTTTTGTTTGAAGACAGGCTCGGACCAACACAAATGTGCTGGTCAGTGCAGCTCACCTGCAGCACATTAGCATTCGTTAGCTTGTCATTAGCCTTTCCATTTGTGTCTATCGCTGTTTTCTTTTCTTTTTTCTTTTCTCTTCTCCTCTCTCTTGCTACTCTCACTGACTCGACCTCGCTACAGACACTGTAATATGCTCTGGTCCCCTCCCTGCTTACTGTGGTGATAAAATGCATAGCAGATTGTCATCACTCAATGGCTGGATGTCTAAGTGGTGTCCGCAGAATAACATAGGTTTCATAGACAATTGGATAAACTTTTGGGGCAGGCCTGACCTGTTGAAAAGAGATGGTCTTCATCCATCCTAGGGTGGTTCCGCTCTTCTCTCTAGAAATATGGCAAATAGTCTTAGTGTTTCTACTTGACTAACTGGGGCCCAGGTCAGGAAGCAGACAGACTGGCTAAACCGACCGTCTGCTAGCTGCCTCCCGTCACAGAGGTCAGTTAATTCTCAGCACATAGAGACTCTTTCACCTAGATATCACACTATAGAGACTGTGTCTGTTCCCCGAACTAGAAAATACAAAAAACGTCCAAACCATTTTAAGAGTGACAATTTAATTGAGGTTCAACAAATAAAAAAAAGATGCAATATGGATAAACAAATGATAAAGCTTGGCTTATTGAATATCAGATCCCTTTCTACGAAAGCACTTTTTGTAAATGATATGATAACTGATCATAATCTAGATGTGCTCTGTTTGACAGAAACCTGGCTAAAACCTGATGATTACATTATTTTAAATGAGTCCACCCCCCAAGATTACTGTTATAAACATGAGCTGCGTCCTAAAGGTAAAGGGGGAGGTGTTGCTTCAATTTATAACAACGTTTTCAGGATTTCTCAGAGGGCAGGCTTCAAGTATATCTCGTTTGAAGTAATGGTGCTTCATATAACATTATCCAGAGAAACAAATGTTAATGATAAATCCCCTGTTATGTTTGTACTGGCTACTGTATACAGGCCACCAGGGCACCATACAGACTTTATTAAAGAGTTTGGTGATTTTACATCCGAGTTAGTTCTGGTTGCAGATAAAGTTTTAATTCTTGGTGATTTTAATATCCATGTTGATAATGAAAAAGATGATCAGCATTTATAGACATTCTGAACTCTATTGGGGTTAGATAACACATCTCAGCACCAACTCATTGTCGAAATCATACTCTAGATTTAATACTGTCACATGGAAATGATGTTTATGGTGTTGAAATTATGCAGCCATTATTTAGTTTTGTGCAAACTTCATATAGCCAAAATTGTAAATTCTACTTGTTACAAGTATGATAGAACCATCACTTACACCTATATATATATGTATGTATGTATGTATATATATGTATGTATGTATGTATGTATGTATGTATATATATATATATATATATATATATGACTAACTCACTAACAACTTCAGTTGAGAGCTCTGTAGTAAATTTCATAGTCATTAGACCCCAATACCAACTCTGTCAACCAGTCCCTTTTGCCCACATTCGCCCCCTTTCCAGGATAACAGTCCTTAAAGGCAGAGCAGGTTATACATGTATAAACAACTTTCTTCCAAATTTGTTTAAACTTTCTATACATATCAATGCATAATTAAAATGTAAGTACTCTGATAAAAAGAGTATAAAAATCGAGTGACTCTAGACCGTTTAATCTGTATTAAACACAGCTCATTATTTCCATTTCGGGACGAAACATAGGATTGGCTTAGGCGACTGTCACTCTCTCGCAACCATGGCAACCACCCTTTTGCCACACATGACCTGCCCACTTGCGCGTACACGTTTGATTTGAGGAATTCAACAGGCACGGATCCTAGGAATACCAAAACAATGGCAGAGAAACAGCAAGCTAAATTCACAGTACCGGCCTATGCAGTTAGTGAAGGCAAACCAGGCAAAAAAAGGAAGACAGTAACAGTACAAGAAAAGGCAATGAACAAAAAGTCTTTGGATAAACAAAGAAATAAAACGCGAGTTAATATCGGCGTGGCTTTCCAGCGATGGCGAGAACTGAGGGAACTCAAGGGGCTAAAAAGTGACTCCTTGATGGCTTTATTTCTGCTGGACAGGTAAATCTTTCTTTTTGTATTTTGATCATACATATTTTTTTCATGAAGCATGTGTCATTAGCACACGTAGCTACGTAATATAGCTAACATAACATTACTTAGCGAGCCGTAGTAGAGGCTTTGGAAGGAGCCCAGAAGGGAGGGGGTGGAGTGAATGGAAATAATGAGCTGTCTTTAAAACAGTCGTGAGAGGTCTACAGACACTCAATTTTTATACTTTCTTTTAAGAGTACTTACATTTTAATTATGTATTGATATATAAATAAAGTTTAAACAAATTTGGAAAAAAAGTTTTTTATACATTTTTTTACCTACCCTGCCTTTAAGCCTAGAGCAAACCCATAACCCAATGTTCAGATGCCTGAGAAACAGCAATGCATCCGGCTCAGACTGTGAAATCCCATACTCCCTCAAGATCTGCAATCACAGACATTTTCAACAGGTTTCTGGAGCTCTGCACTGATTTAGAGTGCTTAAAAACCTCATTCACCTCATTCAGTTTTACAAATGCTAGAAACGTGGCTTTCTAAGGAAAGATTGCGATCAAATAGCACACCTAGGTTCCTAACTGATGACGAAGAATTGACAGAGCAACCATCAAGTCTTAGACAGTGTTCTAGGTTATTACAAGCAGAGTTTATAGGTCCTATAATTAACACCTCTGTTTTTTCAGAATTTAGCAGTAAGAAATTACTCGTCATCCAGTTTTTTATATCGACTATGCAATCCATTAGTTTTTCAAATTGGTGTGTTTCACCGGGCTGCGAAGAAACATAGAGCTGAGTATCATCAGCATAACAGTGAAAGCTAACACCATGTTTCCTGATGATATCTCCCAAGGGTAACATATAAAGCGTGAAGAGTAGCGGCCCTAGTACTGAGCCTTGAGGTACTCCATACTGCACTTGTGATCGATAGGATACATCTTCATTCACTGCTACGAACTGATGGCGGTCATATAAGTACGATTTAAACCATGCTAATGCACTTCCACTAATGCCAACAAAGTATTCAAGTCTATGCAAAAGAATGTTGTGGTCAATTGTGTCAAACGCAGCACTAAGATCCAATAAAACTAATAGAGAGATACACCCACGATCAGATGATAAGAGCAGATCATTTGTAACTCTAAGAAGAGCAGTCTCAGTACTATGATACGGTCTAAATCCTGACTGGAAATCCTCACATATACCATTTTTCTCTAAGAAGGAATATAATTGTGTGGATACCACCTTTTCTAGTATCTTGGACAGAAAAGAGAGATTCGAGATTGGTCTATAATTAACTAGTTCTTTTGGGTCAAGTTGTGGTTTTTTGATGAGAGGCTTAATAACAGCCAGTTTGAAGGTTTTGGGGACATGTCCTAATGACAATGAGGAATTAATAATAGTCAGAAGAGGATCTATGACTTCTGGAAGCACCTCTTTCAGGAGCTTAGATGGTATAGGGTCTAACATACATGTTGTTGGTTTAGATGATTTAACAAGTTTATACAATTCTTCCTCTCCTATGGTAGAGAATGAGTGGAACTGTTCCTCAGGGGGTCTATAGTGCACTGTCTGATGTGATACTGTAGTTGACGGCTGAATGGTTGCAATTTTATCTCTAATAGTATCGATTTTAGAAGTAAAGTAGTTCATAAAGTCATCACTGCTGTGGTGTTGGGAAATGTCAACACTTGTTGAGGCTTTATTTTTCGTTAATTTAGCCACTGTATTGAATAAATACTTGGGGTTATGTTTGTTTTCTTCTAAAAGAGAAGAAAAGTAATCGGATCTAGCAGTTTTTAATGCTTTTCTGTAGGATATGTTACTTTCCCGCCAAGCAATACGAAATACCTCTAGTTTTGTTTTCCTCCAGCTGCGCTCCATTTTTCGGGCTGCTCTCTTTAGGGTGCGAGTATGCTCATTATACCATGGTGTCAAACTGTTTTCCTTAACCTTCCTTAAGCGTAAAGGAGCAACTTTATTTAAAGTGCTAGTTTCTGTTACATCATCAAGTTGTTCTGAGGTTTTGGATATGCTAAGGAATTTGGATACATCAGGAAGATAACTTAAAAAGCAGTCTTTTGTGGTAGAAGTGATGGTTCTTCCATACTTGTAACAAGAAGTAGAATTTACAATTTTGGCTATATGAAGTTTGCACAAAACTAAATAATGATCTGAGATATCATCACTTGGCTGAATAATTTCAACACCATCAACATCAATTCCATGTGACAGTATTAAATCTAGAGTATGATTTCGACAATGAGTAGGTCCTGAAACGTGTTGTCTAACACCAATAGAGTTCAGAATGTCTATAAATGCTGATCCCAATGCATCGTTTTCATTATCAACATGGATATTAAAATCACCAACTATTAAAAGTTTATCTGCAGCCAGAACTAACTCGGATGTAAAATCACCAAACTCTTTAATAAAGTCTGTATGGTGCCCTGGTGGCCTGTGTACAGTAGCCAGTACAAACATAACAGAGGATTTATCATTAACATTTGTTTCTTTGGATAATGTTATATGAAGTACCATTACTTCAAACGAGTTATACTTGTAGCCTGGTCTCTGAGAGATCCTGAAATCGTTGTTATAAATTGAAGCAACACCTCCACCTTTGCCTTTTAGACGTGGCTCATGTTTATAACAGTAATCTTGGGGGGTGGACTCATTTAAAATAATGTAATCATCAGGTTTTAGCCAGGTTTCTGTCAAACAGAGTACATCTATATTATGATCAGTGATCATATTATTTACAAAAAGTGTTTTCGTAGAAAGGGATCTGATATTCAATAAGCCAAGCTTTATCATTTGTTTATCCATATTGCTTCTGTTTTTTATTTGTTGAACCTCAATTAAATTGTTAATCTTAACTTGGTTTGGACGTTTTTTGTATTTTCTAGTTCGGGGAACAGACACAGTCTCTATAGTGTGATATCTAGGTGAAAGAGTCTCTATGTGCTGAGAATTAACTGACCTCTGTGACGGGAGGCAGCTAGCAGACGGTCGGTTTAGCCAGTCTGTCTGCTTCCTGACCTGGGCCCCAGTTAGTCAAGTATAAACACTAAGACTATTTGCCATATTTCTAGAGAGAAGAGTGGCGCCACCCCAGGAGGGATGAAGACCATCTCTTTTAAACAGGTCAGGTCTGCCCCAAAAGCTCGTCCAATTGTCTATGAAACCTATGTTATTCTGTGGGCACCACTTAGACATCCAGCCATTGAGTGATGACAGTCTGCTATGCATCTCATCACCACGGTAAGCAGGGAGGGGACCAGAGCATATTACAGTGTCTGACATCGTGCTTGCAAGTTCACACACCTCTTTAATGTTATTTTTAGTGATCTCCGACTGGCAAAGTCGAACATCATTAGCGCCGGCATGAATAACAATCTTACTGTATTTACGTTTAGCATTAGCCAGCACTTTTAAATTTGCCAAGATGTCAGGCGCTCTGGCTCCCGGTAAACATTTGACTATGGTGGCTGGTGTCTCTATATTCACGTTCCGTACAATAGAATCACCAATAACTAGAGCACTTTCATCAGGTTTCTCAGTGGGTGCATCACTGAGTGGGGAGAACCTGTTTAATGTTTTGATCGGAACAGAAGAGCGGTGTTTTGACCCACGACTACGCTGCCTCACCGTCACCCAGTTGCCCTGCTGCAGGGGCTCTGTTTCCGGAACCGAACAATGTACAGGAATCCCTGAGCTAGACGCATCCAAAGCCGTATCTAGAGCCCTAACATTCTTACTGTCCTCAATTAAAGTTTGGATGCGTGTCTCTAATTCTGAAATCTTCTCTGTCAGCCTAACTATTTCCCTACATTTATCACATGTGAATCCCTCATCAGCGACAGAGATAGATAAACTGTACATGTGGCAAGAGGTGCAAGAAACAATGATAGGAGAAGCCATTACTCACCGTGCTTGATGAAAATTCTTACTGCGGTTGTTTGATGAACTTGTGAAAAACTGGAGCGAGGGAGAGGAGAAAAGAAAACAGCGATAGGTTCGAATGAAAACGCTAATGACAGGCTAACGAGTGCTAACGCTTTGCCTGCTAACGCTTTGCACTGTAAGACATTCTTTAATAAAACACATTGATATTGACAGTAGTCTCTAATAGTCTTCCAGATTACAGTCTTCCTGTGATGTCTCTTCTTTTCTGATCTTTATGAATAGTGCATTTTCTCAGTGTTCTGGCAATGACAAAAACACCTTTCAACACCTGGTCATCTTTTGAATCAAAAAATAAATAAAAATAATAATAATAAAACCCTTGTTTATCTTCTTTCTGTCTACTTGAAAAGCCATAATCTGGTCAGATAAGCATCAGGGAAATTTATTAGAGCAGATTGGAAAAACATGATGCATCAGTGTGGAGGTGTCAGGGAAGCAGGTCAAATCCTCAGACCATTATTTATTTTATTATGGGATGTGTTTGTTCAAGCAGGATCAGACATCAAACCAGGAGAGGGTAATATCTGCAGAGGGTAACAAGTCTTCTTAGAAGCATTATAAGCCATGAAACAAACAAACCAGCTAAAATGTGAATCACAACTTTGATTTGAAGCAAAATAAAGTATTTTAAAATCAGATAAAAAGACCAAGGAACAATTTGGCAAAGAACGTAATTATTGTAATTCTGAGATGACAATATAATTATGCATTAAGCCAAAGCGTTCACTTGCTCGCAGAACTCATAATTTCAATGTAAGCTGGGAATGTTCTGAGAGCTACGACTTGGACATGAAGTTTCAACAAACTGCTTACAGTAATGTTACAACTACTGTTTAACCAACACCAAAACAATATGCTATGAGATGAAAGGCAGATATCAGGTTTGAATGTTGAGAGGGTTGAAAAGATCTTTACAAAAGCATGTTATGTACAGTTAAATATCATCAACAGCAGTGGTTAGAAAAGTTGAAAACTATAAACAGTTCCAGAATAATTAGTGTTTAAACGGAGAGTCCATCCAAAAACTCTGTCTCCATTTATTCGTCCTCATCTCATTCCAAGTCAAGTCACCTTTTTTTATATAGCGCTTTTAACAATACAATCATGCAAAATTACAATAGTAAACACTCAAATTTCAGTTAAAGGCAGCTCATTATTGAATTCAGTGATGTCATCATCCAGCTCAGTTCAGTTTAAACAGTATCTGTGCAATCAAGTCCCCAGCTAAGCAAGCCAGAGGCGACAGCAGCAAGGAACCGAAACTCCATCGGTGACAGAATGGAGAAAAAAACCTTGGGAGAAACCAGGCTCAGTTGGGGGGCCAGTTCTCCTCTGACCAGACGAAACCAGTAGTTCAATTCCAGGCTGCAGCAAAGTCAGATTGTGCAGAAGAATCATCTGTTTCCTGTGGTCTTGTCCTGGTGCTCCTCTGAGACAAGGTCTTTACAGGGGATCTGTATCTGGGGCTCTAGTTGTCCTGGTCTCCGCTGTCTTTCAGGGCTGTAGAGGTCTGACTGGATCTGTTCCAAACCTGTGAATATTTGAGGAATTGTACTGGTTGTTCTATTCTGATTACAGTAAAGGGTAAACTGAGGCTTTCAACAAGCAGAATGTATAAAAGTCCTAGTACATAAAAGTAGTTCATATGACTTGTGTACAATATTAAAAGTCTTCTAAAGTCATATGAAAGCTTTATGTGATCCATATTTAGCTTATTTGCTGAAAATCTTTCCTTCAAGTAAACTGAGTGGGTGGAGTTTAGCTTGTATGTTTTCACTGGTGTGAAACAGAAAAGAGAAGATTGGAAGAGAATTTCATGCAATGAAGAGGCTCATGAAATTAATAAAAACAGTTGGGTCAGAGCTGGGTTTGCCTCAATTTCCTCTAAATGGAAGGGTTTCAAAGGGATCTCAAATGGCTAGCATACAGGCATGAGCTCTTCCTGGAATGCCAGGGCAGCAGAGACAGGAAGTCAGAGTAAAGATTGTGAAAGCAAAAAAATGGTCAATGCATAAAGCAGCAGCTGTGTTTGGCAGACATAAGCCTGAACTCCACTAATATGGGCTGGCAATCAAATCCACTAAAACACAATTATAAACCACCACAGGAAATATGGTTCACCGCAAAATCCTGTCATCATTTACTCATCCTGATGCTGTGCCAAACCTGTATGGTTTCATTTTTTCTCTGGAACACATACTGCAGGAAAGTGTTTAGCAGAATGTTCACGCTACTCTTTTCCATCGCAAAAGCATGTGATAAAGCCAAATGAATCAAGCACCTGCTCAAATCGTTGTATTATTAAAGAGGTCAAATAAAGAGAAGCTAAAATCTTCCTTGATATTCTGACATAAAGGGTTCAATGTATATGTTATATAAAGACATACTGTAACTGCATGATTTCAAATCGTTCTCCCCAGTCCAAAATCAGCATTTTTTATGCTAGCTGCAAAATGCACTCCACTAAAATCCTAGGATTTACACATCAACAGCTTCTATTCAGCGTTCAGCAGCTTGGCTCGTAAGTCCTTGACTAAGTACTGCTCATTTTAGATGAGAGGAGGGTCTTAAACATACAGCAGCAAAAGCAGTCCAGAGAGAGGGTGGGAGCATGCATCAACAGCCACAAACAATCTAAAGCATAAACAGTTGCTCTCCTTTAGGTCTGATTTATCGTTGTTTATGTGCTTCCTGTGTAAAGTGCATCTGTTCTGTTGAGTCACATGTTGTGTTTTGGATGCTGGTCCCCAGCATGAGGTGATGCTGTGCTGGTGTTTCAACAGTGCAGTGCTCTGGTTTTTGGTACATTTCCTTACAGGTAAAGAACATTGGTCACTCTTAACAATAAGTCTTTATTACTTAACATGAACTAACCAGTGCTGTTATTGTTAATTAAATTCAGATTAATAATACAAAATATGTGTAACACTTTACAGTAAGGCTTCATCTGTTAACATTAGTTAATGACATTTGTTAAAATTAACTATGAAAAATAATTCTAAAGCAGTTATTAATCTTAGCTAATGTTAATTTCATTATTTACTGATGCATTATTAAAATCAAAAGATTTATCTGTTAATATTATATAACGGACCTGAGCTAATGAAGTTAAATGAACAGTTATATTTTATTAACTAACATGAACAGATATCAATAAATAATGTAATAAATGTATTGCTTATTGTAAGTTAATGCATTACATTAACAAATAGGATTTTCTGCTGCTCCGAACTGATCATTGGTCAGTTTGAGTCCTACAGTGAACAGAGGTGTACATATCACCAGCCAAACTGGCACTGGTTTTTATTTTCCACACCAAGCTTTTTTTTTTATTTTATTAAATATCTAAAACTGGACAGCCACTGAAATACAGTCACTAATTGTACAATTAATGTTGTACAACATTAATTGTACTCAAATGGAATCAAAGGCACTGAGCTATTATTCTCTGCACAATAGTAAAACAGCATGCTTTCTGACCACAGGTTCAGGCTCCAACCCCTTATTTACACGCATGAAATGTTTCATTTCTGTGCTTTGAAAATAAATGAGTAAGACCCATGCCTGCAGCTATGAGAAAGCTAACCATTACCACAACACAACCCCAAAATTATGACTTTGATTGAGATTAAACATGTTTGAAAACTTACAGACCTAAACAAAATAACTTTCTACAAGGTTTGTTTGCATGTGTTATTGCCATCAGTGATGGTAGTCTAAGCTTCCATCCCTAGATGTTTCCATCCAAGTTGCAAGTGTGTTTCGTACAAATAACACAAGTTTGGGAACAAAGCAGAAGTTTAAAGTTGTAGTTACTGACATATGTCAATCATGGTTGTCTTGTGTAGATGAAAGGTTATCTAGTACTGCACTCTTTTAAACTTATTTCATTGAAATGGTGTTCATTTCACACCAGTTAAAGCCCTAATAACATTCGACATCACTCAGTCAAATAGCCCATCAAATCCCCCCTGCTGTCCACAGCAATGGCCAATAAGCCTCTCTCTTAATAGGTGACAGAATCAATATCATCAAAGAGTGTTTTCACATCTGTACTGAGGTTTAAAAGATGCACCTGGTCATACTCACACATCGAAAACAAACCATGAACTTATACAACCGGAAACTGCTCAACAGGTTATACCTTTACATGAGATGGTTGCATTTTCCCTTAAAATTTCAGCTAGCATTTCCTCAGATAACTTTTAAGTCTCATTGCAAAAATACTATAGATTGTTGTATTGTATTCACTTTTACAAGCTGACATTTACTGTTTTATTATTGATTGTCTAAAAATCAAAGCTGTTACTATGAACAGCTTCACAATAATAGTCAGTGTAGTAAATATGTCTGTCATATATTCATTCATATGAATTTGATAATAATCTGTTTCATCAGAATTATTGATTGATAGTGTCACCACCATGGACTTTTAGTTTACTTTTAGTCTTCCCTCATGTTTCACTTGACCTAGTTTCTGTCTTCCTTTGATTAGCTCATTCTGTTCACCTGTGTCTAGCTCAGGGGTTGGCAACCTTCGGCACTCATGTCAACAGTGGCACAGAGAGGGATAATCACTGGCACGCGAGCACTAGGAAAAACTGCATACTGACGCACATACTTTTTGCACAGCGAGATCTCAGATCTTTGTGCCAGTGGTGTGCATGCATGTTAAAGCCACATATTAATATAGAACCGTGATTAAACTGAATTGCCTTGTCTCACACACACACATGCAGTGTTGTTCATTACGGTCACACTGTATATCTGTCATTCAAGAAACGTTTGCAAAGTTTAATCTTCAGAAACTATTTGCATGAAATCAAATAGGCCTACTGTTTTTTTTTATCGTATCATTTAAAAATATGTATGTACTATACAAAGCATTCATGCATGCTTGTTTGTAGAACAGAGTGCTACAGGGCAGAGTATGTGAGTGGAGTGGAGCGGTATGATTTTGAATGGAGGGAGGAGTGTATTTTTTAAAAGTTGGAGAAATGTGGTTTTCACTCACTTCAAGTGCGCTCCACCACCGCTCCATCACGAGTACTATTCATGCCAATGGCCCGTAGTATAACTCCACATTTAGTAAGAATTCATGTTAAACATAGCTGGCTTGACAGAGAAGGATCACTCAAATCAGAAAGAATGTGAAGGCTATGTTGACTGAAATGGACATAACCAGAAGTTATAGGGTAGTTTATAAGGAATTAGTTTGTTCCCTCTAGATACTGAATATTTTCAGGTGAAATAATGATTTAAATGGGTAAAACACTTATTCACATGCAATAGCTTTATCAATAATACATTCAAACAAAGGTGACCTTACATTGCTACTAAATCTGTATCCGATTTTGAATGAGCAGAAATCTGTAAGAAATGCAGCGATCTGTAGGTAAAAATAACTTTTATAATTTATCACAAACAAAATTTGCACTGCAAAAAGCAGCAATAGCCTAGTGTTCCAAAAAGCCCTTTTAAAACTCTCCTGTCATTTTATTTATTTATTATTATATATACACATTATAAACAGAGCTGCGATATTTCAAACATACTGAAATACTTTAGCCGCAGAGTGGTGTTTCTGATATCAGTGAGCGAGAAGTGGAGCGAGAGTGGTAATGTTACGGATCACTCGGAGACAGAGGAGTAACAGATGAAGTTAGTATTTATTGAATAGACACAAGCAGAGGAGCGGGAAGTGAGGAGTGGATGGGTGTTGGGATCCGTGCCGGGAAGGTAGTGACCACACACACGCACCGTAGGGGCTTGGAGGATCTTGGAGGCAATCCTTGGAGAGAAGATGGAAGCAGAATCTTCGGAGGTTATCCTTGGAGAGAAGGTAAAAAGGAGTTAGTCCTAATAGTTAGCGCACAGGCATGATCTTGTCGCGAACGTGACCGGACAATGACTGGGTGCGTTTGTGTGGCTTTTATGGTGCTGTGGTGGATGCCTGGTGATGAGGATCAGGTGGTGATGGTTAGTACTCAGGTGAGGGTGTGCGCTGTGATTGTGTGGAGGTGGAACCTGGCGTGTTTGTGACAGTACCCCCCTCCCCAGGGCCCGCTCCTGAGGGCCGGGGACCCCGACGTCGTGGTGGGCGTCCTCTTCCCCTGGGAGCTGGTCGGTTGGGGTGTCTGGAGTGGAAGGTATCCAGCAAGGCGGGATCCAAGATGTCGTTGCGTGGGACCCAGGAACGTTCCTCTGGACCGTATCCTTCCCAGTCCACTAAGTACTCCAGCTGCCCACCACGCCGCCGGGAGTCCAGGATGTCCTTGACCGAGTAGGCTGCGCCGTCATCTAGGAGGAGAGGAGGGGGGCTTCCGTCTCGCCAGGTTCTGTGGAGGGAAGAACAGAAGGATGGTGAGGTTTTAAGAGTGAGACATGGAAAGTGGGGTGAATCCGGTACTCGGGGGGAAGTTGAAGTTTGTAGGTGACCGGATTGATCTGCTGGGTGATTGTGAACGGGCCAATGAACTTGGGACTGAGCTTCCGGCAGGTTAGACGCAGGCGGATGTCCCGGGTAGACAGCCAGACCTTCTGACCGGGTTGATACTGGGGAGCCTCGGAGCGGCGAAGGTCGGCTGCCGTCCTGCGTCTACGGAGCGCCCGTTGCAGTTGGTGGTGGGCCGCGTCCCAGACCCTCTCGCTCTCCCGGAACCATTAGTCGACCGCGGGAACATCAGAGGGCTCTCCAGACCAGGGGAATAGAGGTGGCTGGTAGCCGAGTACGCACTGGAAGGGTGTGAGTCAGGTGGTGGGTTGACGGAGGGAGTTCTGTGCGTACGCGGCCCACCCCAGGAATTGGTTTCAGGAGTTCTGGTGGCTGTGACAGAAGGTACGGAGGAAGCGTCCGATCTCCTGGACCTTTCTTTCCGTCTGCCCGTTGGACTGTGGGTGGTAGCTGGAGGACACCTAGGAGGGAGTGAAATGCTTTCCATACCCGGGAGATGAACTGGGGACCCGACACTATGTCCTCTGGAATGCCGAAGTACCTGAAGACATGGTTACACATCAGTTCTGCTGTTTCCATGGCAGTGGGCAGACCTTCCTTTAGAAAATCTATCCACAATAATCAGAATACATGTGTTGTTGTCAGAGGGTGGAAGGTCTGTTATGAAATCCACTCCTAGGTGTGACCACGGGCGATTGGGAACGGGCAGAGGATGGAGTTTGCCAGATGGTAGATGGCGAGGACTCTTGGACATGGCGCAGCTGGTACATCCACTCACGTACCTTCTGACATCCGAGGCCATGTTGGGCCACCAGAAGCGTTCCCGTAGCAACGAGAGGATTTCATTGACCCCCGGGTGACCAGTGCCAAGTGATGTATGGGTGGAGTGGATGAGTGGAGTGCGATGTGTCCTAGGGATGTACTGGTGTCCTGGTGGGCAACCCGGCGGGGTGTTGTTAGTAGCTTCGGCTGGAGGTAGAGTCTATGCTGACCAGGTGATAGGGGCGACTATGACCTTGTCTGGGAGGATGGGTTCGGGGTTTTCAGACCTCTCTTCAGGTGCGTAACATCAGGACAGAGCATCGGCCTTAACATTCTTTGAAGCATAACACGTTATGGGCGTTTACTAGCCCATACGGCATAACACAATACTCGTAGTGACCAGTAGGGGTGATGAAGGTGGTCTTCCACTCGTCCCCCTCACGTATCCGGATGAGGTTATACGCACTGCGGAGGTCCAACTTGGAGAACACAGTGGCACCACAGAGATGTTCTAGGGCCGCTGGGACGAGGGGAAGAGGATAACGAAACTTCTGAGTTATCTTGTTAAGTGCTCTATAATCAATACATGGCCGTAAACCTCCATCCTTCTTGGCCACGAAGAAGAAACTGGAAGCAGCAGGGGAGGTAGATGGGTGGATGTATCCTTGAGCCAGCGCCTCCCTGATGTAATCCTCCATGGCCTTCTCCTTGGGAACGGATAGGGGATAGATCCGTCCCTTAGGCACTGGTTCACCCGGCAGCAGATCTATTGCACAGTCCCACGGCCGGTGTGGAGGCAGCTTGGAGGCCCGCTTCGGGCAGAAGACATCACTGAAGGGGGCGTAGCACTGGGGTATGGAGATGGACTGGTTCTCGACAGGGCTTTCAATAGAGGTGGAGTAGGCTGGTAGTGGTTCGGGGGGAAGTTCCACTGGAACAGGACAGCCGGAGATAAATGATTGAAAGCAGGCTTCGCCCCACTTCAGGATTTCTCCGGTCTTCCATGAGATCACCGGGTTGTGCTGCTCCAACCATGGGCGCCCTAGGATGACGTCAGCGGTGGAATCCTCCAGAACCAGCAGCAGAACCATATCATTATAATGGATGCATTGTCTCTTAAAGTGACCGCGTCTAATTTACTAGATCTGCTGTCAGTGTCTTTAATGTTAATCCAAGAAAATGAAAGTAAATCACTCACTGTTCTTGACTGAATTAAATTGTATTTTTAACAAGAATTTATCCACAGTCAAACCAAAAATCAAATATAATTGATTATATTTTTTTTACTAGTGGGTGCAGGACACTAGTTCATGTAAGTGAGTATAGCAAAATACAGCGAACTGTGAAATGTTATACCCAAAAATTCTTCATAATGTAGACTACCAGTGAAATTGATTAAATAATAGTAATAATAATAATAATAAATTAGGGACCTGACCATGTTTTGCTTAAGTGTTTCTTTCTTTAATTGCTAATGCAACCTTTTCACACCACAGACTGAACAAAGCATTGCTTGCTTGTTAACTGTTCAACAAAGTATGGATATTTATGTAAATATTGTCATACTGACAGTTGTCTGAAGTTTTGGTTGATTCCATTACATATCTTTCTATCAAAGTTATCTAACATTATCAAGAGGTATTTGTTCTGACACAGTTTAACTCTGAGTTCTTGTCATATTTTATTACCAATTCCTAAACTATAGCAAATAAACTGTGATAATGTGAGAAAGGTTGAAGGTGTCTGAATACATTTTGGTTTGACTGTGTATTTTATTTTACAGTGAAGACTATGCAGTGGTATTTTAAATTAGTTTCTGGACACGTACAAACGTAAAAAAAAAAAAAAAAAAAAAGTAAACATTGTGCACAATTAAATAAATAAATAGAACGAATATACAGTAAATATTAAACCATTTCAGACAGGGCCCACTGTACGACCTGCACCAGGGCCCCTCTAACCCCAGCTGCGGCCCTGGGTTAAGGTACCAAGACAGAGCAATGCACTGTAAGAAATAAAACAAGAAGACGTGGTTTAGAAGATAGCAAGTAAAATTAAAAGCAAATCTGTATGCAATACAGTTTCATTATTATCCAGGGCAGCTTACTATAAAAAATTTGTGCGACCAAATAATGTTTTGCGCCAGTAACTGAAAAAGTTAGTCGCGCAAGTGCCACCAGTGGAAAAGGTTAGTGTAGTTCCCTGGCTTGGATACACCACTGCATTGTCACACCTCCCAGGTTACAGTGCTAGTCTACCTGTTTTACATCTGTGGTGGATTTTTTCTGGGTCTCTCTCAGCATGAGAATCCCGTGTGCACAGGTCTCACTGGCCCAGACTGTCCTAAATTAAACCTTTCATTAATATGTCATTATATAATGCTTAAAAGGTCAATAAAGTTTCACAACAATGTAATATAACCCAAGGAATCCATTTTATGATCTAATGATGTGACTTAATAATGAATGTTATTATGAAAACATTGTTTTCTTTAATAGACTTTCATGGTGAGATTTTTTGTGAACGCACACTGAGAAAGACGTCAGGCACTAAGCACACCCAGAACCAGAGAGCCAAGAATGAGAAATGAGTCACAACACAATACAGCTCCTGTTGTTAAAGACCCCCCACCCCACACTCCCCCAACATCTGCACAATCATTAACAGATGTCAGAGACCTCTGAACACACATACACAAACAAACCTGCACATACAATATTCTGAATGCCACAGCTATGACCATAAACCTATATAAACCATACATAATATGTAAGATGCTTAATTTCTCAATATATTGTTGCCTCCTCAAGTATCAATGACTCTTAGGACATTTTGAGATGTTTGTGTATGATTCACTCAATTAATAGCAAAGGTGAATCTCATATAGCCACTAATCTAAACTTCAGAAGGGATAACTAATTATTTGGATCAGTATTCTGGAGTGAATGACATGATAACTCTCTAGTAATGACTGAAATCATTGTAAGCTTTTGCAGGTTTTGTAAGGTTTTAAATAGTAATAAATCTAAGTAAGTGCTTCCATACATTCCATACATCCTTCTAAAATAATTACTAATTATTTGGAATAGTATTCTAAATGGAGGATGGTCAAACTTTAGTTTGTGGACCAATTCTAAGTATTTACTAACTATTAACTATGACTTTTGCCTCAACAAACACTTAATTTGCTGCTTATTAGTAGTAAGTAAGTTACTAAGTTTAGGTACAGTATGTCCTAAAACTAAAATATAATCACCTAAAATATAATCATGAAGAATAAAATGTGCTTTATAAGTACTAATAAATAGCGAATATGCTAGTAGTATGCATGGTAATAAGCAACTAGTTAATGCTGCGAATTGGTTCCTAAAGTGTTACTGTGAGAATAATTTAATGACTCCACTATGACTCAACCGATACCAAATCCATCAGAAGGAATTACTATCCAAAACCTTACAAAAACTTTAAAAGCTTTTGATGACTGCAGTCATTACTAGAGATTTATAACGTGTTTCTTACGTGTATATATATTAGTTTTATCTTTTAGTTAATAGCAGTAACTAGAATGTTAATATTGTGTTACTCATTTGTTCCTGTGTAGTTATTCATTAATGATGGAGCAGTATTCTAAAGTGCTGATGATTATTTGTACAAGCTATGATCATGTTAAAACAATGCATTGTTCCCGACAACCAAATGCTTGGCAGACAAGTGCAAATCCAATGCACAAGAAGACAGAGCGGTTGGGTAATGTCCAACACGAAAATAAACACTCTACTGCCTAATGTCATGACGGTAACTGAATGTTGTGGTAGGACGCATAAGGGAAATATGCCTTCTAGAGCACAGAATGTTTGATTTGGGTTTAAATGAGCAGACCAGATTTCACATCTCAGCACAAAATAAATATGAATGCAGAAAGACTGCAGAGATGAAGGTGGAAACGATGCCAGCCCTGTGAAACAGGACACAGATTTCATAGAAAAAGTTATGTTTTTCTCATGGTTTTGGACATTAACTAATATGTCTGAAACTGTACCAAACATCAGGGGTTTATACTTGAGAGATTTAATGAATTTAAATTAAGTTTAAATAAAAAAACAATAATAATAATAATAATAATAATGCGACTTGGCCCCTTTTTAAGTGTGTTTTCAAAAGTCAAGGAGGGGAGAGTGAAAGAAACTAGTTGCTTATTAGCATGCACATTACTAGGATTGGCTGACCATATTCTAAGATGCTTAAATCTGATATATGTTCTCTGTGAGTACTGTGGGTGAGCGTGATTTCACCAAGTACAACATGTTCTTGGAACAACATTACAATCAACCAATCAGAATTGAGATATAACTTTTCAGGAAATATCTGTTTAAGGCTTACAATCAGGGTTAGGTGCTTCTACACCCTTGTTAATTAGTTATTATTTCCCACTGATTTTAGGAATAAATATAAAAATTATATCTACTTAGTAGCACGCAGGACTTTTACCCTTGGTATACACAAGTAACAGAAACTTATAAAAATACAAAATTTATTTATACAACAATTTAAAAAAAGAAACCATACGGAATTGTATGCATAATCAAGTGAAAACATTAAATGACTACCGGTTTACATTCCAGGGCTAAGAAGAGTGTCACAATCTAGCGCCCCCTAACTGGACAGAGAATGAGAAAAGGCTATCACCCGATTCACCCCAATAAGGTCATATATCGAACCGCACACAATCACACGTGAGATTTACACAGCAAGGGCAAATAACTAGTTTAACAATGTACAGGTGTAATCACTTCAAAATAGACCCCACACATCAAGAAATGAATATAACTAAATTAGTTTGATCAGTCATGGCCTTAAAAACAATTCACTCCATTATGGAGGTTAAGACAGTTGACAATTTAAACCTAGGCGAGCAGCCCTTATCTCACGAAACCGAGAGAAGTGTGAACAAGCAAAACGTCACAATTATATGTATTTATCGGAATTTCACAGCACACTGTCGGTCAAGTCACTCACGACCTGCCCACTCGGCGCTCATAATGCACAAAGAAGGCGCTAAAGGCGAGATAAAGGCAATCTGCAGTGGCACACAAGTCCCGACTACAATCAATCATCAGGACGCTCCCAATGGCCAACAGAGGAAACCGAAACCGTAGATCCAAGCTCAAATCAGTCGGCACAAAGGCATTCAAACTGGTCTCTCCACTGCGTCTCTCATCGTTCCTCGAAGAAATGCATGGCGATCTTTTTATTCAGTGGATCTACCAATCATGATGTACTGCTGGCTCATCAGTAACATTGAACACACCTGCAAAAGAGACTTGCAGGTACACATGCACACCCGGTAGACATTAACCCACCCTCACAGGTTGTCCAACAGTCAATGTCCTCTTCCCATTACATAAATTATGGGTAAGGTTAGCTTTAGTTGTAGGGATTGGGTTAGGTCTATATTTTTGGACAATAATGTTGATCCAGGATCAACTAACAATGTTGGTCCAGGAACATGTATTACTTGGCAAAATCACGCTGACCGAGTACTGTGCTGCCTCCTTTGTCTCTTAGGTTACCCCTGTTAGTTGTCATAGCAATTTATTGACCACATCCCCTCCTTGTGTGTTGTCATGATTACATATTTGTCCCTTTTGTTCTTCTGTATGTATAGCCTTTGTATTTCTCTTGTTCTTTGACAATTGTTGTATGTAAAGGTTGCCATTCTGCAAATTTTTTGATGTCTGTTTTCAGTATTTCTTGTTCTTTATTTAATCATTTTATCAAACAATATATCCTCGACACTTGTTTTCTCCGGTCCCCACAATATTACATAATCCTACCCCATACCTAAATATAACTACAACAACTAACTTACTATCAATAAGCAAAAAAATTATAGGCTTTTGTTGAAAGAAAACTCTTAGCTAAGAGCCTGTCCTCCAACAAAAAACGACCATAAATGCGCGTTTATTTAAATGAAATATATGGACTTTCTACACTGATCTCAGAGTAATTTGTACATATATTTAACTAGGTTGCTTATTTGAATGACCACACCTAACCCCACCCATAAACCTACCCCTCACAGAAATCATGCAAAATTATGATTTATAGATTATATACATTTTATGAGCATGTGCATTCTCTGGGATTGAACCCATGATCGCATGATTACATATCATCGTGTAACGCAATGCTCCACAAACTGAGGTACACCAAACCCAAACTATAGCGCAAATAAAAGAGTACAAAACATTAATATGAAAACATCCTGTACGCTCTGATGGGTCATATTTCAGGGATTTGGACAAACGACCTATACTGGCGTATTGTTCGGAGGACAGATTGGAGCATAATCATGCTCGCAAACTATTCTAATTAAAACTTTCCAAATTGAAAGTTATTTTTATGGTACTTTCTGTACATTCTTTTGACTATAAGTAACATTGTACTTAAATGTCTATTCAATCTCATCAGAGTGTTAGTAGAGTATAGTCGACTGGTAGGGTTAGGGTTAGAATAAGACATGTACTTGCAAAGTAACTTATAGTCAGTAGAATGTCTGTCGGGAAACATTTAAAATAAAGAGTTAGCAGATTTTAAGCAGACAGTCAACTAATACTCAGAAGAGAGTAGACATGTAGGTGCAACGTCACTTATAGTCAACAGAATGTTCAAAAGGGACCATCAAAATAAAGTGTTACCAATAGAATTTGTTTGAATGTTAATATTATCTCACTAATTTGTTCCTGTGTTGTTATTCATTAATAAAAAACAGTATTCTGTTGATGATTATTTGTATAAGATATAATCTTGTTAAAATATTGTATTGTTCTTGACAACCAAACGCAAGACTGGTCTAAATGGCTACAATACCCTGTTTTCCGCTGGAATGTCAACGAGTGGGCTTGACATATAAACAGTGTTCTGCACAGATGATTGAACAAATATGTTTGGTGTCAATATAGCATATATATAATAAATATAGCATGCTATAATTTACATTCATGCATTTAGCAGACGCTTTTATCCAAAGCGACTTACAAAAGAGGAACAAAAGTAATTTCTCAAAGAGAAACTTATAGGAATATACAATGCCATGTTTATTAGACAACTAGATTAGGAAGCAAGTTAGAGTGTAGAAAATGGGAGTTAAAATCAAAAAACACCAATCAGAAAATTATACTTTAAAAATTTAAACCAGTTGTAAGCCTGAGAGAAATGGTAAGTTTTTAACTTAGATTTAAATTCAGACTCTGTTGATATTATTAATCTTATGGTTACAAGGAGACTATTCTACAACTTTGGACCAACAATAGAAAAGGCTCAGTCAAGGCAAGGCAAGTCAAGGCAAGTTTACTTATATAGCACATTTCATACACAATGATAATTCAAAGTGCTTTACATAAAAGGAAGTAAAATAATCATAAAAAATAATCACAACAATTAAAACAAGGAATTTAAAATGATTTAAAAATTGATTTACAATGATTTTATACAGTTAAAAATAGAAAATTATTATACATAAAATACAGTTCAATCACTACAGACATAGCACAGTGCTTATTCAGTAAATGCACAGCTAAACAGATGAGTTTTGAATCTGGTTTTAAATGTGGCTAATGTTTTAGCACATCTGATCTCTTCTGGAAGCTGATTCCAACTGCGGGCGGCGTCAAGGTCACCCCTCAAATTAAGTCTAGATCTCGGAACCACCATAAGTCTTTGTCGAAATTAGCTTAATGATCTAGCAGAGTTATTTAGATTCAAAAGATCAGAAAGATATTTTGGAGCTAATCCGTTCAGAGCTTTAAAAACAAAAAGTAGAATTTTGAAAACAATTTTATAACAAATCGGCAGCTGGTGCAAATAGTGTAATATTGATCAAACTTCTGAGTGCCAGTCAAAAGTCTGGCGGCTGCATTTAGAACTATCTGACTAATATTAGATTGACTCATTCCAATATAAAGAGAATTACAATAGTCAAGTGTAGATTAAATTAATGCATGAATCACTTTCTCAAACTCTGCAAATGTTAAGGAACTCTTAGCTTTAGACTACAATCTTAACTGAAAAAATAAATAAATAAAAAGATTTATCTACAGCATTCCAGAATAACAAATGTTCATCAAATTTGAGGCCAGAGTCAAAAATAACACCCACATTTTTCACAGTGTGTTTTACATGGGTGTTTTACATCAGAAGCACCTGGCACACCTGTGGGCCCAAACACAATAACCTCAGTTTTGCTCTCGTTAAGATGATACAATTTTTTAAGAAAACCAGGACTTACAGATAATATCAGACAAGCATTCTGATACTGCGCTTGAGCATTTTTTATTTTTTTTTAAGGGCGAATACATTTGTGTGTCATCAGCATAAAAGTGAAATGATGCCCCATGTTTAGAAAGAATAGTGCCCCAAGGAAGCATATACAATGAAAACAGAACAGGGTTCAGAAAAGGTTCTATCATTCAGATAAGACTTAAACCAATTAAGTTTTAGTTTTGGTACTCAAGACTAAAAATTTTCTGGGGGAACATGTCTATCAACATCACAAAAAAAATGTGAAGAATTGAAGGTCATAAGGGACCACATATCCACTATTAACTAGGAGTTAATCCTCAGTAAACTCCAACTCCTGTGACTGCTTATTGATAGTACAGTAAGTAAGTTAGTTAGTTGTTGTAGTAGGTCATGCAGAAAGGCATTAACATGTGCTTAATAAGTAATAATAAATTTCCAATTTGCTAGTAATAAGCATGCTAATATGCATGCATTCAGTAGGTTCAAAAGTGATGAAAAGGTTTTAAAAAAATCCACACTCTCCTAAGATATCACTGAGAACTCTGAGTGAGTGTAACTGTTTAATTAAATGGTAGTTTGGTTTAGTAATGAGATATACTATACTTTGTGTCTGCAGTAAAACAGCATGCTGTACATGTTTTAAAGTCATAAAGCTTTAGAGCATGAGGAACTGTACCTCATATAATACAGCATGTATTTCAGAAAGCACATGTGTGTCAGTATGATTAGCTGAATTTGAGTATGTGAATCTCTTTATTAGTGTGAGCGCAGTAATAACATCAACTGCGGACCACATGAGCACTGCTTGTCCGCACATACATCATCGCTACACTCTTCACCCTTTGTAATTAATATTTCTGTGTGCACACTGGGACATGCAGAGGTTACAGCAGCATTGGAGGACTAATGAAGGAGTTTTATTCTTAGTAGAAAGCCCAATGCCATCAGAGAGGCCCAATGGAATAAGCCAAGGCCCGGGGACGCCAACTCCATTCACTTGGATTCTGGATCTGCTTCTACCACAGTCATTAAAACCATCTGGTGGGAATGAGACACATTTTCCAGATTAAAGCCCCTCATATTTCTCCCCCCTCACTAAAGAGCGAGCCAATTATCTGCTCCAGAGGGCAGCACACAATGTAAAAACTGCAGAGCAAAGACACTGCCGTGACTGTTAAATGGTTTACACAAGTTCAGCTTAGTCTATAGATTTACTTAAGGGAGTCCATCTGACATTTGTTTACCTGTACAGAATCCAAAAGGCAAAATAAAGTTACAGTACAAATATCAGGAATGTTATTTTCAGTTACGCTCATGATAGAGAAGAAGAAGATTATGCGGGCAAGTTGAAGTAATTCCTGAAAATGACTAAATATTTGGATAGGAAACTAAACAGCTGTCTCTTCAGTAACTTTAAGGAAGCTTTTAGACTAGAGCTTTAGGTGTAGCCTGAGTCATTTAACATGGTTTGTTTGGTGATATTAAGTCACTTTATGTTTCCAGGTGCACATAAGCTCACTTTAGAACTACTTAAAAGTTCCTTATAATCCAAAATAATCTCTTTATAGGCACTTGAAAGTAACACTTTAGATAGGAAAACATATGAGCACATTCATTAAGTGTTTTGCTTCAATAAACTCCGGTCACACTTTATTTTAGGGTCCAATTCTCACTATTAACTAATCATTAACTATGACTTTTGCCTCAATTAACTCCTTATTTACTGTTTATTATCCTTATTTACTGTTTTAACTATTATTAATAGTTTATAAGGTAGTTGTTAAGTTTAGGGTATTGGGTAAGATTATGGATGTCATGCATTATATGTACTTTATAAGTACTAATAAACAGCCAATATGTTAATAATAGACATGCTAATAAGCTATTAGGGTGAATTGGACCCTATACTAAAGTGTTACCTAAACTCCTAAAAGTAAAAGTTAGTTGTTAAGTTTATGTATGAGGTAGGGTTAAGGGATCGAAAATATTTGCTTTATAAGTACTAATAAACACCTAATATGTTAATCATATGTGATTATGCATATATGCATACTCATAAGCAACAAATTAATAGGGAGAATATGTCCTTAAAATAAAGTGTTCCCCATAATTTATTCACACTCAGGACATTCCAAACCTGTATGACTGTCTTATGCTGATCACAAAAGAAGATCTTTTGAACAATTTTGGTAACCAAACATACTGACATATTTCTCAAAATATCTTTCTTTTATGTTCTATAGAAGAAAGTAATTCAAACAGATTGGAATGATATGAAGTAAGTTATGACATAATTTTCATTTCTGGGTGAATTATCCATTTAAAGTAGTAGTAGTATGGGCCCTATTTTAACAATCTAAGTGCATAGTCTAAAGCGCACAGTGCAGCTGCACTCCAAGGGTGTGTCCGAATCCACTTTTGCTAGTTTAACGATGGGAAAACAGTCGGCGCACCCGGGAGCATGATCTACTCAGGTTGTCCCTATTCTCGAAATGAGTAATGGGTGTTTTTTGGGTGTAGCATGCAATAAACCAATCACAGTCTCATCTCCCGTCCCCTTGAAAAGCCAATTGTGCTCGCACCGTGGTGAGTTTGCTATTTACATGGCGGAATGTAATTTTAAATTCATAAAAATGTTTGTGTGCTGCTGCGCGTCCCGGTGTGTAATAAGAAAAGTGTACGCATGTTGTGCACCAGCCTATAAGAGTGTCTGCGTTCTCATAACGTTAATAGAAAACATTCCTAGAACAACGTTCTTGAAACGTCTTTATGATGTTATTTGTGCTTGATGAACGTTCTCATAATGTTAATAGAAAACGTTCTTACAACAACGTATTAGTATTTTCTAAATGTTATAGGTAGGCTATTTATCATAAAACGTTCTGGGAATATGTTACTTACTGATTCTCATAATGTTTAGAGAAAACATTCTTATAACATTCTCAGAATGTCCTGATGTTATTTGTTAAGTTATCCATTAACATAATTTAATAAAAATCTTGCTTGGAACCTGAAAGGATATGATTAAAAATATAATTTAAAGGGTACCTGAGAAAATCTTGGTTTGCATAAGAAACTGACTTTACCCTCAATGTTTAATGTACAGGCAACTGTTCTTTTATGCATCAGGGATTGTTAAAAAAAGACCAGAGTGGTTGTCCCTTACAATCAGAATTCTTTTTTCCTTTTGATAGGAAAATTGGACTTACATCGAGACCTGACTTATAGCTATAGAAACACAGAAAGGGTGGGACAAGTTGACAAGGAATAAGTAAAAAGAAAATTCATGTGCTGCTACTCGGTTTTTGTCTTAATTTAAAAGGATCCTAATTTTGAAATTACTCATTAAAATATAAAAAAATTGTACAACAACAATAATAATGATTAAAAAATGTGTATTTAAAATTGTGTCATTTGATCAGCAAACGCTCAAGAGCACACGAAATCAACCAACCATGGTACCTCGACCAGACAGCACATCACAAGAAATGGTAAGAGTGTGAGGTTTGTTTTCTTACATGAAATGTTAGCTTTATTTATTTATTTATTTATTACCATGGTTTACAATGTTTATATTCTGTCAGCTAAATGTAGCCTATATTGATTATTTTAGCTAGAGGATTTCATTGCAGTAAAATAGGTAAATCTGGGCAAACCACAGCTGTACAGTTAAAATTTTAATTATATCTTGGTTTTCCACAAGGAGAAATTGCTTGATGCAACCAAAAAATAAAAAAAAATTTAAAAGATTGTTGTAACCTACTGGTTATGGATAAACAAGCCAATGTTTTATTTCTATTGTTGAAATATAAAAAAAATAGCTTAGTACACAGTGAAACCAAAAATCCCATAACACCTGAATGATTACAGCTAGGCCTACACTTATTTCCAATAGCAGAGCTGATATAGAATATTAACAACATGAACAAGTACCATTTCATTTTATTTGCTATATGCCAGCCTAAGGTTCAAACTGAGCATCTTTCTGGCATTGACATAAAAAAATAAAACACATAATTATGAATAAAACAGTATAGGCATTAAGCTCAAGAACACTTCTCAATCAAAAAGTTAAAAGTTTTAATCTAAAATTTAATGCATTAGTTGTTTTTTTTTTTTTGCTGTATAGGCTAAATCAAATTATTTTATGAACATAAAATTGGTTTCTTCTTTATATTTTGCTTATATTTACAAAATGAACAAGAATTTAAGAACACACCATTAGTCCAAAGACACATTTATACATGTTTATTTCTGCATTTAACACATGATAACAATTAAGAAAATAACTGAAATTAAGTTGAGCTTGCTATTTATTCTATTACACGAGAATGCCTGCAGGGGAACAGCAAAAACGAATAAAACAAAACTGTTACAAAACAGGCATAAAATTGCGCCACACCGAAATTATATAGGCCTACGCCTACCCTATATATTTATATTTTTAAATAATCCACAGCTGAGAATTGTATTAACTAAAAATCTGATCACGCGCTGTCTGGGAAAAGCTCCACCCACTGAAAACTAACTAAGATCACCCAGATCACCTCTCGTAACAGACGCCATTTTGTGAGGGTTTGCGGTGTTTCGATCAATTAATGGTAGGTCCAGTTGATTTTGGAAATATCTTTGAATACTACGATGCTATTTGTCTCTGGATACCAATAGCATATTGTAGATGAAAATGATCTACAATATACATTTGAATTGGTACCCTAAGTTTTCATACGCTTATCCAACGCGTTTGGCGCCATTTCATGAGGCATTAGAGAACAACCTTGTAAAGTTAGCTATTTTTTTATGATGTGAATTATATTAATAAGAATTTGGCTAGGTGGTATATGATATCATGGCAACGATAACTTTGTCGTTAGAGATTTTTCTGTTTCTATCGTATATCGGTACACTTTAGAATAATTCCACACTTTAGATTCATAAACATGCATGAATGAGAAAATTAATAAAAGGGATCGTGTTACCAATAATTATTAAGCGCACATAAGCTGTTAAAAACGATCTCATGCGTTCTTGACAAATGGGAAATCCAGGCCGCGGCTCAAAGCTGGAGCCGGGCCTTCATCGTGTGATCCCGAATTCAAATCTTGTTTGCAGCTTCCAAATAAATACAGTGTCAAAATGACCATCGTGTAGGTTTTCACTTAAACACAGTTGGATGAAAACAAAATGTGTGTCATCTGTGCATGGTCTTAAATTGACTGCAGTCAAATAATACACCTGCTGCTGTGGTGTCTGTCTTTAATGTTAATCAAACAACTAGAGACAAATAGACATTATTATTATAACTTTTAAATCTTTAATAAGAACCAGTTTATATTAAATTCGTACAGTGGAGACTATATTGTATTATTTTTACATTGTTCCATATCAGCATGTTTACAACGTTAAATAAATCTATTGTACTTTGAGGAACCTAGATATTTAATATAATTGTTAAAGGGACTTTTTTTTTTTTTTTTTTACAAAATTAAGATTTTTATATACCATTTAGAAAATTATGTTGTATATATATATATATATATATATATATATATATATATATATATATATATGATTATTTTAATATTAAGGGCAATGGCATAGATACTAGGGATGTCAATTTGCACAAATTCCCATGATCGATCGCTTAAATTAACGATCAGTTAATCGATTAATCGTTAGCCTTAATACTGCAATATGCGTAAACAGCAGTGGTGTCGAAAGCAAACGGCAACTAAACCCAATGAATTCACAACGATTTATTAAAATATTGTTCTCATGAATGCTATGTAATATAACAGTTCCAATCATAGTTATTATTAATAGTGCATTCAGAGCCGATCCTATACTTTTGGGGGCTCTACACTAAATTTTAAACACAATATTACAACTTACATTTGCACAAAACTAAAGGCTGCGAATGCACACACAAACTTAGTTATGATGAAGGTGTAACTCTAGCTGTAAAATGGTCCCAAACATAACTGTGACTCGCTCACAGAAATTTTCCTCATGTCTGCTTTAAATGTTTTGCAGTTGAGCATGATCGATAAGTTTTAACGATTAAATGTATTGTTAACAATTAATTGATCATCGAATAATTGTTAGCATCACTCTTTGATACACAGCATTCAAAGGTGCACAGTACTTAAGTTTACAATTTCTCTTTTTTCTCATCCACAGAGAGACCGGTGTCCAGATGGAATCTGACTTGGTATGTTCATGACTTTTTTGTTACTTTTTGTGAATGAAATGATTAACAATGTCTTCAAAACAAAAATACAACACACTCTGGAAAAGAGTGAAAAGAGATCAGCAGAAATCTGATTTCTCTCATGTAGACCACACCAGCTCTACTAGTCTGGAGAGCTTTAGTGAGCCCCTTCAGCAAGCACAGCCCATTGAGGGAACACAGAGTGAATTTGAGTGTGATGTTGAAATGCAGGGGGCTCATGCAAATTCAGATTCAAATTCTGATGATGCAGACTTAGATGACATGCCTTCTTTAGGAGTTAGACTTGCACAGTGGGTCAGTGAATTTTAGGTAAAACACAATGCAGTGGATGGTCTTCTTAAAATTCTCGGTGAACATCACCCAGAGCTCCCAAGAACTGCAAGAACTTTACTTGGAACGTGTGAAAATGTGAACTTAGACATGAAATCTGGGATGCAATACTTCTACTTTGGATGCAAAGAACAGCTCTGTAGGAATTTAAATATGTACCCCAGTGATGATGTTTCCCAGTTAGATTGTCTAGACATTTCGTTGAACATCGATGGCTTACCACTTTTCAAAAGTAGCAGTCAATCACTGTGGCCAGTTTTGTGCAAAATCAATTTGGCTCCTTCCATAGTTTTTCCTCTTGCTCTCTGTTTTGTCAAAGCCTAAAAACCTTGATTTTTTGACAGATGTAGTGCATGACCTTAGAGACATTTTACAGAATGGATTGGAGACTGCGAAAGCATTTGTCAGATGCACAAAGCAATACTCAGGTTATTTCGGTTGTGATAAGTGCACACAGAAAGGCTTCTGGGATGGCAGCCAGGTTATATACCCAGAGATGACTAATGTAGCTCTGAGAACCGACGCGTCTTTCCGTGAGCAGCTTCAGGAAGAGCACCACCTATCATCTGGGGTGTCTGCTTTTTGCATGCTCCAAATAGACATGATTCAGCAATTTCCTGCCGATTACATGCATCAGTGCTGTCTTGGAGTGATGCGAAAACTGATTGTTTTGTGGTTGCGTGGGAAGCTTAGAACCAGATTATCTTCTGGCCAAGTAAGGGAGATCAGTTCCAGGGTTCTTGGTTTGAGACCATTCATTCCAGACCTTTTTGCAAGGAAGCCACGAGGCCTAGAAGACATTGATCGGTGGAAAGCTACTGAACTGCGACAGTTTGCCCTTTACACAGGCAAAATTGTGATGAAAGGTGTTCTCTCTGATGAACTTTACAGACATTTTATGCTGTTCAGTGTGGCATTGGCCATCCTAGTGTGCCCACAACTAGTGAAACAGTACACCTCTTTTGCAACAGATCTGTTGGTTCTCTTTGTTGAGGAAGGCCAAAAGTTGTATGGGGATGAGTTCCTTGTGTACAATGTGCACTCTATGGTTCACCTTGCTTCACATGTGTACGGTGGGCTAGATGAGTGTAGTGCTTTTCCCTTTGAAAATTACCTGCACCAGCTGAAGAGGTTGGTACGCTCAGGTAGAAACCCTCTGTCACAAATTATAAAGCGTCTTGGTGAAATTGACCAGCACAGAGAGGAACTGAGTAACAAGCCTGCAGCTGTGGTGAAAACACAAAAACCCAACAATGTTTTTGTTCTCAGTGACTTACAGTGTTGTGAGGTAATTTCTCTGGTGGATGCTACAGAGGAAGTGGATAGAATGGTGGTTTGT
Source organism: Carassius carassius (assembly GCF_963082965.1). NCBI lineage: Eukaryota > Metazoa > Chordata > Actinopteri > Cypriniformes > Cyprinidae > Carassius > Carassius carassius. The sequence continues at coordinate 2,199,338 of NC_081800.1, read as the reverse complement.
CGTGTCTATGACAGTCTTGAGCCGCTTTTCATGCAGCCATGTGACTCCAGGTTAATTGGTGTTTACAAGGCCCAAGTGAGGCACAGCAGAATGAAACAATTGTCTCAAAGGCTGTTGGTCAGAAAGGCATTTTTAATTGATGCAGAAGATGATGTCCAGATTGTCCTTACAGTGCTCCATTCATTTTGAGCAATTATCTAAAATCGTTTTCACCTTTTACACATTAGACTGTTACACCTGAATGCTGATTTTTACATTTAGTATCAGCAAATAACTATGCTGTTTTCACAAAATTGTTCAGGGAATCATTTGCCTGAAAATTAAAAATCTTATCATTTACTCACCCCTTATGATGCTCCAAACCTCCAAAAAATGTTCTTCTGTAGACCACAAAAGGAAAAATTTTGAAGAACAGGAAATAGGAAGTACTCCATATTTGTACATTATTTTCTAAATATTCTAAAGCTTTACTGTAGCTTTATGAAGAGCAACAAATCACTGTTTCTGAAACCTCTCTCCTGTATAATTCCTAAAAGTCATTAGGCTAATCAATACTGTTTTGCAGTTGTCACAGTTGTCATCGTATTAGTGGATGAGAGATTTAAGAGCAATAGCAAGGTTGGTATTTTTAGCTAATAATAACCAAACCAAGATTTGGTTTAGGTTCATAGAGGCAAAGAACCACCCTACTCAAAGTGGAGACTGGTTGCTTTGTGTTATGGGAATCTTTCCCTGCATATTGTGTCAAAATCACTGAATAAACATCTTGGTTTTGGTTGGACTTGGTTTGCGCCTTACTGGCTTTGGTCTGTTGCTCAAGCAAAACTGTCATGTGGCTTCAGAAGATTTGGTATAGTGTACACTTTAAAGGGATAGTTCACCCAAACATGAAAATGATTCCATGATTTACTCACCCTGAAGCCATCCTAGGTGTATATGACTTTCTTCTTTCAGACGAATACAATCTGAGTTATATTAAAAAATGTCCTGGCTCTTGCAAGCTTTATAATGGGAGTGAATGGGCACCAAGTCCATACAGGTGCATTATATCCATCATGAAAGTATTTTTATGGTACTTTTTCTCTTTATGGAGCTTCTCCCTGCTGTCATTTTGTATTCTTAAAATTATCTATTTATTTATGACATAGAAGAATGTCATGACGCATGAGGGTTCTTAAATGATGAACATTTTAATTTTTAAAAAAATGTTTGATTTGTTTTGTAATTAGTTAATTGGTAAATGGTGAATTGTAGAAAAGTTAGAGCGGAGTAGAGGCAGTATGCTATAAGGAACTGGCGACACTGAGCTAAAAACTTGTTTATACTTGTGTATAGTCTTAATGTGCAGTATCTCACTTATCAAGGGTTTGGAGCCAAAGGGGTTCTGAGTGCAGATGACTTCAATTGCACTTATGCCCCTTTGGCTCCAAATCCTCAGTATGGTTTCTCTTTCAGAAATACAACCCGAATTCCGGAAAAGTTGGGACGTTTTTTAAATTTTAATAAAATGAAAACTAAAAGACTTTCAAATCACATGAGCCAATATTTTATTCACAATAGAACATAGATAACATAGCAAATGTTTAAACTGAGAAATTTTACACTTTTATCCACTTAATTAGCTCATTTAAAATTTAATGCCTGCTACAGGTCTCAAAAAAGTTGGCACGGGGGCAACAAATGGCTAAAAAAGCAAGCAGTTTTGAAAAGATTCAGCTGGGAGAACATCTAGTGATTAATTAAGTTAATTGATATCAGGTCTGTAACATGATTAGCTATAAAAGCTTTGTCTTAGAGAAGCAGAGTCTCTCAGAAGTAAAGATGGGCAGAGGCTCTCCAATCTGTGAAAGACTGCGTAAAAAAATTGTGGAAAACTTTAAAAACAATATTCCTCAACGTCAAATTGCAAAGGCTATGTTATCTATGTTCTATTGTGAATAAAATATTGGCTCATGTGATTTGAAAGTCTATTAGTTTTCATTTTATTAAAATTTAAAAAACGTCCCAACTTTTCCGGAATTCGGGTTGTATGCTGTGATTAAGTTCCCTCAAGACAACACAGTTGATGTTGTGGCTTCCAACTGGTTTGAAGTAACAAAAGAGGTATTTATAATTGGTAGTATATCTGAATACTGTAAAGGAATAGTTCACCTAAAGGAAAATTCTGTAATTTACTCCAAACCTACATAAATGTCCTTGGTCTGCTGAACACAAAAGAAGGTATTTTAAAAAAATGTTTGTAACCAAACAGTTGTTTGGCACTATTGACTAACATAGTGGGGCAATAGTACCCCATAAGTTTGTATGAACAACCTTTACTAAATCCAGCTTTTTTCAGCTAATGTACATTTTGAAGGGTTAACATGAAGATCTGCTCTCAACAGGGTATATTTTGCTACTGGCAAAAAAAATTTTTACTGCCAAAGCAAAAAGAAGAGACACTCCAGATACTACCTTCTGGTCTAAACATGTTGCAGTGGTTCTGGTGTATGCAGGTATTTAGGATGTATTTCAAGTTTTCTAATATATGTGACATACATGGTTTATGTAAGGTCTCTTACTGGTCAAACCAAGCTACCATGTTCCTTCCAGATAGCTATGAGGAAGCCAGACTGAAAGCCAACCAGGCCACAATGACGTCAAACCTAGAGAGCGATGAGGAACCTCCACGGAGACCAGTACGACCTCCAGCTAGATATATGAGACAGCTGGATAGTGGTAAATACTTTTCTGAAAATTTGACAGATGAGAATTTAAATAGTTTTTCTATGGTTGCTTTTAGGTCTCGACCGGTGTGGGTTTTTGTCTGGCTGATGCTGATGCCAATATTTAGAAATCAGGGTGGCCGATATGTTTGGCCGATTCCCCCCCAACCCCCCTCCCCTTAATCTCATAAAATCTAATAGTTAAGTAATAAGAAATGATACAGAAAATAGCTTAAATTAAACATTTATTGAACAACACAAGCCTCTCCAATCAGTGCACTTATATAATTTAAATACAAAAATAATTTATACGTTAGATATTAAATACACAAAACAGGTAATCAATATAAACATTTGGATTTATCAAATAAACATTTGGATGAAAGTTTTAGTGCACAAAAACTTACATAAATAAAAATAAACAACAGTAGTGTTACACACAGTAGCACCATGCAGCATTTCTTACTTTTTGGTCTGAAGTGAACAAAAATATACAATAACATATAAACTTCACTTGAACACTTGTTTTGAGTTATTGCAGGTTACAAGATAGTAATAGGCAATTCTAGTGTTATGGACATGACATTTGCAGTCAAAAACTAAAATATAAATTCTTAGAGAATGCATTTAATACCAATATATTGAACCGTCTGTTTATAAATTCATAGTGCAGACGTTAAAAATATCAGTCTATACACGCGTTTTAGATGGCAACATATTTTTTTAGGAATTCTGTGAATTACATTGCGCACACCAAAAAATAATACTACCCACTGAATGAAGAAGGGTTGGATCTCCACAGAACATAAAATATTCATTTTATTTTTCATGTTCGCATTTATGATGAAAAAACAATGTTATGGGCGTGACAGATCTTCGTTATGGACGTGACCGTCTTGAAAGCGGCCCTAAAAGACACATTAAAAGTTTTCTGTTTTCGGTTTACTCTGTAGCCCCTTTTCGGTATGAGATGTTGTAACAATACCATTATATACTGTTAACTAGGTGATGACGAAGACCCACCACTACCAAAGATGCCACGCATTGTAAGCACACCTAAATGTGAGTTAATTGTTTGAAACCTTTTCGTTATCCCATTACATAGCTGCTTTCAGTGTTCAATTAAATATTTATTTAAAGGTTTTTAATTTTTTTTTAGTCACCCCAAGACCAGAATATTTTGGAGAAAGAAGTTTTTTTGTTCTTTCCTGTCAGCAAACACATTCAGAGAAGACAGAGAATCCTTTGATAATACAGCATTGTGTTCTGTTACTTAAATGGCTTGTCAGTAAATACATACATATATTTCAAGCTGTGGCACCACTCAACAAAATGAGTACTACTATTACAACACCATTTATTTTTAAATAACAAAAAAGCATCCCTGAATAATTTCCAGGAAACGTATTTTTGTATTCTTGTATTTCAGGTCTTCAAAGTGCCCAAGATCCAGAAACCCCCACGTCGGACAGGGAAACTCAACATGAAGGTGGAATAAGACATTTAAATGATTATACTATTTTCACGTGTAGTAATGTAACACTGTTTGTTACTATTTGATGAACATTTTTATTAATTATCTGAAAATAGTTGGTTTATTCTTTTTAATGATAATGACTCTGAACTATTAAAGGTTTATGAAACCCCCTTTTTCTAAAATTTTTGAATTAGTTTTCAATAAAAGACACCTTTGAAATGTCAACACACTTTTATTATGTGAGGATGTTTAGCTTAATATCTCACAAGTTAGTAAAAATGCAATGGTGTGTTCATGTATATTTTTGATGTTGAGTACAAATGCAAACATATGACTTATTTGTGCATTAAAATAAACAGATATTATCTGTGTGTCCTGTGTGATGTATTATGATCTTGTAAATGTATAATATATTCATGAACTTGTTATTGTATTTCTCACTTTCAGCTGATGTGGCCGCAGTTCCTGCATCAGCCGGGGAAACCAATTTGTGTGAGTACAAGTTACTTATTTTTTCTTTCATTCAAAAGTTTGGTGCCAGTAAGATTTTTTTTCATGTTTTTTTAAAGAAGTCTCTTCTGCTCACAAAGGTTCCATTTATTTGATAAAAAATACAATGATATTTTGAAATAATATTTCAACTTAAAAATTAAAAACTTAAAAACTCTTTTCGATATTAATATATTTCAAATTTAATTTATTCCTGTGATCAAAGCTGAATTTTCAGCATCATTACTCCAGACTTCATCCTTCAGAAATCATTCTAATATTATAATAATATAATAATGTACTGTTATATGTTATATATTAAGTCATATCATATTTTACAATGTACAAAATAACTGTCATGCTGTACAGTTTTATACAATGTATAACAAAGGTCCCGCTGTTGTTTATCGCATTCTGTACATGTGTGGTATATAAAAGGAACTCTATTTAAAGCTGCAGTCTGTAACCTTTTTGTGTTCAAAATTTACAAAATTTATATAATGAGCGAGTACAGCATGAATGCATTTTCCAAACTGTGTTTTTGTCTTATCATGAATCACTAAGGTACACCTGTAATAAGTGTTTATATTCAGACTGGTCGGGTCGGACAGCTGTGGAGTAGCACAGTACCTGCGTGACTCGCAATAGACATAAACACAGACAAGGAGCTCCGTCTACAATGTTCTTTTGCAAGACACATTATTCTGTTAATAAATGCATGCTTATTAACCACTAAAGCGCCAAAAGTTATGCACTGCAGCTTTAAAAATAGAAATTATTTTACATAAATTAAATGTAGATACAGTTCTTTCACCCTGTTTTCATTTTGCATGATAACATGTGAACTGCACATTTCAGACAACACAGAGTTGAAGAAACTTGAACGAGCCATGTTTATTCGACTCGACAAAATGGACCAAAAGCTGTCAGCCATTGAAACTCTTTTAAGAAGTGTTGGCCAGCCAATCGACATTTCTGAGTTCCTACTTAATCCTTGCCGTAGCACACAGGAACTGGATGATTTGTGCATGAAGATGAAGGACAGTGAATACAGGGAAAAAAACTGTAAGTGCATTTAACAGCAGATTATAGTTGTGTGGTTTTTATCACCTGAAATGTGCTTTGACATATATAATGCAATTTAATTCGAAAGCATACAAAACTTTTGCAAAGTGCACATAAATATGCACACGAACACAACATATCAGTTTGCATTGCAAACTTGACAGCCTATTCATCATTAATCTAAAGTCAACCAAACAAAAAAAGAAGCATTGCTCAATTTAAGCTGTTGTACAACACATTTTGGCGCATATGGAGGACTCCGTTTTGCATGGATGTTGGGGCACGAGTTAAGTTGAAGCCCCATTTACATAAATAATAGTTTAGAAACTAAATGTTGCAGCACAAAGTTAAAAACAATTGGATTCATGCTGAGGGAGAGAGGTTTCCGGTTTCAGTTTTGCTTTGAATAAATATATTTACATTTGCCTTTTATAATAAATGTTGTTTATAAAAGAATGCCACTATTTGCTTATTTTGTCTAGTTCTGTTCTGAATACCATTAAATAAGAGGAATTAAAATACACATTTACAAACATTTATTTTTACGTTCTGGTATTTTGCATTATTTCTGACTATTATATATTTTAAATAATAAAAATATGATATAATTAAATTTTATAATATAAATAAATAAAATTTAATAATAAAAGGCAACTTCTACACCATGGTGACTTGTGATAGATTGTCTATTTTCAGTCATCTTTAGTCAGATGCATTACATTGTGACTGTGCCTCAGATGCAATCAACTCTATCTGTGTCTGTAAAAGTGTGAACCAAATGGCCCATACAGACGTATGTCTCATAGGAACTGATTGGTGTGAAAGTCAAAGAAACAGCAGTGCTCATAGTGTAGATCGATCTCCTGTGGGAAGTCCTAACAGTTTTCTATTGTTTGTAGCCCATTTGTCTTCATGTATAAAGTCCTGTCTCACAGACAGAAATTTGGGTTAAAATTGTTGAAGGGCGACATGCTAACATCGCTGCTGCCACGCATGTGTCTTTCCTCACGCACTACATATCCCATAATGCACCTCCCTGTACTAATTGCACACACACCAGCACCTACTGATCACACACACACTCCTGTCCCTCGTCAACCACTTGTCACCCTGTCTATTTTATCCTCTGTGTTCAGTTGTTTGATGTCGATCGTTGTTGTTGTTGTATGCACAGTGTTTCCTGCTTTATGTTCCTTTGTCTGCCCCGGATCCTGTTTGTTGCAATAAAGTGCATGCACGTGGATTCACTCTCTCTGCTGCATTCCTGCCTCAACGTTACAGCTGCTGAAGGACTGCTACACTACAAACCTTCAATAAATTCTTCTCCCCATAAGAACTCTGGTCAAGCTTACTTATTTTATGTATTGGAGAAATCTAATACATTGGCGAGCCACCCAAACCACTGCTCGGCCAAATACAGCAAAATCTAACAGTTCTCCGTTGTTTTCTCTTCACCATGCAATTTTCACCTGGTGCATCTTGTTTTCCAGGAAAATATGGTAGCTTTTTTAGTAGTCACAGGCTTAATTTTCAGCCATTTAAATGCAAGTGTCCACAGTTATACATGGATTAAGAATGGAAGTATATATCTGTCCCAAAGTAATAATTGCTTTTTTTATTACAGGTCCATCACCTAAGCCTTCTTGGAGGCAAAACACCTGGAGACGCCATCCGGAGGGTAGTCCGAGCAATTGGACTCAACTGTGTTTGGCGTCAATACAGCATGAAGGGACGGAAGGGAAAACGAAATTTTCAGGACCTTAGTATTTGCAGTGTGATCATCCGTAAGTATTACATTTTGTAAGACTCACTGCATTTACACCTGGTATTAAGATGAGTTTTCAGTGATCAGATCGGCCAAGACACAATACCATTTACACTTCGTATTAACATGAATGTCATGCAACGTATGAGTGAGTTAGGAAGCAAACGAAAAGTATACGTTGGGCAGCTACAATTTTCACTTTAATCCGTGTGTTTCGGTACAACGCAAAACCGTTTAATGCACAGGTAGTTCCAAGTTTTGTATTAATGTGCTCTTTTAATTTAAAGGGTGCTAGTGGTGTAACAATATATTGTGTCGCATCAAGACGGACATGTTGACATAATTTTTGTTTGAATTTATCTCTGTGTCTTATTAAAAGTGGACAGAACATGCTAAACGAGCCATAACTTGACAAAAATAACCATCATTTTTAGTCTCCCGGTCAAATAGTGTGCTGCAAACTTTAATAACAGCTTTAAATGGTCAGTGCTGGCAAATGACCCTGGTAAATGTGGGATAATTCACAGCTAGCTGTTCATTACACAATTTTAATGCATGATGCAAAGAGCCAAGAACCGCCGATACAAATCAGAGTTATTCATCAGTAGCAATATTCATATCAACAAGGATTATGTGATGATGCAGCTTCATATTGATATTTTGAACACCCCTACAATGCAATGTGGTCACATGCATTTCTGACTTCCTTCATATGGTTTCAGTGATCTGATCGCAAAAATGGGACTAATGTTCGTTAAAGATGTCATGACATGAATATTTTTTTTTCTTTGAGGTCCATGTTTTCCCAACATTTTTACTGAAATTCCACTAAACCATGATGTAAACTTCTTTTTAGAGGCTTGCCAAAAGATGCACCCCAAGGTGCCAGTCAAGGTGTTAGAAGAGTGCATTTCTGACACCTTGAAATACGCTCCTCATCGGGATTCAAGGGTCAGTAACATTCCTGCATGTTTTTTTTTAATTTTCAGGTGTAATACTTTACAAGGTGTTATTGAACCTTTCCATTGTATAACATTTGTAAGCTACATTTGAATCTTTTGTGATTTAATATTTATAGTACACAAAGCACAGCCTAAAAAACTTAAAGGTTAACATTTATGGAGTAGCCACAGTGTTATTATTATTAAATGTTTATGAAATAATAAATCACCATTAGTAACATCAGTCAATCTGTTCACTTTACAGACGGAGCATGAAGAGACTGGACCACAGACTGGACCACAGTGCTAGTTTGGCACCAAAACAATATTTACAATACTTTTTCATAAAAATGTTGATTTGAAAATATTTGTTGTTGTTTTTTTTTAAGCTCAAATTTACGATAATCATATGAAATGTTCAACTTTTTGATGTGCTGTAAAAGTGTGCAGTTAAATAATTATAAGTGTGCACTTATAATTTACATGGTTGTGTAAAAAAATTAAAGTTGAAAGTTGGGTGCAGAAACATTATTCTAACCTTAAAATAACATTATAACATTAAAGAAAGTGGACATTTTAATGTTCTTGGAATGTTCCAAATAAACGTTCTTTGAATGTTGTATAAAATTTTAGGGGAAATAACGTCCCAGGAACGTTATGCAAACCTCAAGATAATGTTCAAGCAACGTTATGGTAACCTTAAGATAACGTTCAAGCAACGTTATGCTAACCTTAAGATAATGTTCCAGCAACGTTATGCAAACCTCAAGATAGCGGTCCAGCAATGTTATGCTAACCTTAAGATAACGTTCCAGCAATGTTATGCTAACCATAAGAGAACATTCCAGCAACGTTATGCTAACCTTAAGATAACGTTCCAGCAACGTTATGCTAACCATAAGATAACGTTCCAGCAACGTTATGATAACCTTAAGATAATGTTATGCTAACCTTAAGATAACGTTCCATCAACGTTATGCTAACCTTAAGATAACGTTCCAGCAACGTTAAGCAAACTGGACATTTTCAAGTTTTTAGAACATTTCTAATCAACGTTCCCACAACCAAAATGGAACGTTTGGAAAACGTTCTCAGAACATAACTTTGTTAGCTGGGTTTCCAGAAAGTAATCACTGGGTGCTGAATCTTGTAGCTGTTTTGATACATTACAGTCAGTCTGTGAGGAGCTCTGTGGGCAGGGCTCAGTCGGGATAGTGTCCATGAGCAGTGCTTGTTTTGTCTGCTTTATGTTATCAGTGTCCTTGTGTGATATGTCAACCACATGATGACTCGGACCCGATGTGTGTGTGCTGAATGGATTGACACACTCTGCTGAAGGATGACGGAGGGAAAAGTAGATATTGTCCTTAAACACTCTAGCACCAAGTTTGTTTGGGTGGAGGCCATCCAGTTCAAACAATTGTCTATGGCCCCAGAAAAGATTGAAGTTGTCAATAAAATTCACTCCTTTTATATTACAAGATATCTGTAGCCATGTGTTCAGCCCAAGCAACCGTGAAAACATATTTGTTCCCCTTGCTGGGAGTGGTCCACTGATGAACGACTGAACTTTGAGTCTTCGAAGTGTTTCAAAGAGTTCACTGAAGTCCTTCTTAAGGAGTTCTGACTGCTCTTTCCGAATATCATTCTTCCCCACATGGATGATGATTCGATTTGCAGTCTTGTGCTTCATCAGAATTTTCTGAAGTTCCTTGTTCACATCAGAGACCATTGCTTGAGGAAAGCTGAATGTTGTTGTAGTCCTGCTACGGATGTTTCTGATAACAGAGTCACCCACTATCAGAGTCCTTGGCTCGGCTGCGCTCTGAGCTGAAAGCCGCTGTCTGCTCGACCTTGAGCGCCTGTTAGTAGCGATGTTAGCTGCTGGCTGATCAGATCCATGTTTAAATACATTTGGGGATTCCTCACCCACATTCATTAATGCTTCAAATCTGTTCTCAAGATGTATAGGGGGTGGTTAAATGCCAGTATTCACAAGCCTTGTCATAGTCGAATCTGGGGTAGAGGAAGCTACGGCACCAATACGAGAAACTCGTGACAATCTGATATTTCGTGTTCCTTTGGGTCTCGCTCCCTGTTTGTGCCATCGATTAGTGTGGCGATCAGTTTCGGCTTGTTCCTCTACACTTGGTATAAACTGTTGAGATTCGTAAGATTCATGGGACTCACCGGCTGTATGCTGAGAGGGTCCATGACGACGGTCTACTAAGTGTTCCATCTGTTTTGGAAGTCCAGCAAGTAACTTTGTTTCAAGAATCACAATCCTTTGTAGAAGTTTGCAGGAGTTCATGCAACAAGTAGATCCAACAGGAGGCATTTTTTCTCTCTTCTGTTTGAATGTAGGCAGTTGTTTTCCCCTCTCTGGAATGTAAGCTGCTATCAGTGGAGGCAAAGTCTTCTTTTTGTAGTATTATTCCAGTCCCAAAGAGTTTTTAGTTTTAGCATTTGTGCCAAAAAATCTGTTTTTTGAGGAAAAGTACAGAAATAAGAATCAAAGCACAGAGCAGTAAGCTAGAACGTCCGAACGATAGCAAAGCCGCTACCTTTAGTACTTTATAAGCACTAATAAACAGCCAATATGTTAATAATAGACATGCTAATGTGCAACTAGTTATTAGGGTGAATTGGACCCTGTACTAAAGTGTTACCTAAACTCCTAAAAGTAAAAGTTAGTTGTTAAGTTTATGTATGGGGTAGGGTTAAGGGATCTAAAATATTTGCTTTATAAGTACTAATAAACACCTAATATGTTAATCATATGTGATTATGCATATATGCATACTCATAAGCAACAAATTAATAGGGAGAATATGTCCTTAAAATAAAGTGTTCCCCATAATTTATTCACACTCAGGACATTCCAAACCTGTATGACTGTCTTATGCTGATCACAAAAGAAGATCTTTTGAACAATTTTGGTAACCAAACATACTGACATATTTCTCAAAATATCTTTCTTTTTATGTTCTATAGAAGAAAGTAATTCAAACAGATTGGAATGATATGAAGTAAGTTATGACATAATTTTCATTTCTGGGTGAATTATCCATTTAAAGTAGTAGTAGTATGGGCCCTATTTTAACAATCTAAGTGCATAGTCTAAAGCGCACAGTGCAGCTGCACTCCAAGGGTGTGTCCGAATCCACTTTTGCTAGTTTAACGATGGGAAAACAGTCGGCGCACCCGGGAGCATGATCTACTCAGGTTGTCCCTATTCTCGAAATGAGTAATGGGTGTTTTTTGGGTGTAGCATGCAATAAACCAATCACAGTCTCATCTCCCGTCCCCTTGAAAAGCCAATTGTGCTCGCACCGTGGTGAGTTTGCTATTTACATGGCGGAATGTAATTTTAAATTTTTAAAAATGTTTGTGTGCTGCTGCGCGTCCCGGTGTGTAATAAGAAAAGTGTACGCATGTTGTGCACCAGCCTATAAGAGCATATTACTAATGCGCTCTTTAAATAACAAAGAAAAATATTGCCCCCATGGGCACACAAATGGGTGCAAATGCATTTGTTATTTAAACAACGCGGCTGGAAAATGATAACTGCGTCGGTCTGAAACACTTTGCGCCGGGTGTATGATAGGACCCTATGTGTTTACAATGGCACACACTATAAATAACACAAAGCAATTCTTACTCTTTTTTTCAGCACCGTGATAGACTTCTACAGCTACTAAACAGGTCAAGTTTTACAGAGTAACTGACAACAAAAACATTTCCTGCCATTTCTCATATACAGAACATTTTCAATTATTAGATATTTCTTGGAGACTGGTTCATTTTTGGCAATATTGTCGACTTGATTGCACAGACACTTCTTGAAGAGAACTGAACTGAGCTGGATGATGATGACATCACTGAATCAATAATGAACTGAAAAACTGCCTGTTTACCATTGCCCTCTTTTCAGAGCTGTTTTACATCAGAATTGAATTCTGTTTGCATTACTGACACACTATTTTCCTGTTTAACACTGTAAAGCTTCCTAGACCAATCTGTATAGTATAAAGTGCTATATAAATAAAGGTGACTTGACCAGACTTGACTTGACTTGACTTGGTTTATTTGAATTCTGATGCAGTTCAAAACTAGATTGAAAGCAATCTGTCCTAAATTGCAGAAGTCACGAGATATTTATGACACATAATTTTATGTTTTCATGCTCCCAGTCACACAGCTACTACAGGCAAACGCAAGTGCTGTAAATCCAAAGGGACAAATGCTTGAATCAAATAGTGAAACTGGTGTCATCCCCATCTTTATTACCAAGTTACAGTGTCAAACAGTGTCATAGTAATTACAGCTTTACTCACACTGATGGCATAAACCTCTCCACAATTCGGACCCAAAAGTATAATGCAAAAAGAAACCTGTGGGGCAGAGTTGGGAGGAATCGATTTCAGGTTCAGACCACGCAATCAATGCATTGGTGAAAGCCTAAAGGTACAGTCATCAAGTCTGGCAGTCGAAATCCAGTCATTTCATAGCTTGCTGTTGAGGTTATGCATGATAGGATCTCCTGGGAAGAACTGTTGTGAACGTCCGTCTCTGACCACAGAAATCTGGGTGTGAATTTGGTCTGTGAAGCAAAGCTTGACACCACATGATGAACATAAACACACCACAACTGTGGTTTCTGTTGAGCTGTTGAGTCAGTCTGTGAGTGATAGCCACATGGGCTCAGTGAGGTGATCATGGCTGGAATATATCACATGTCTGTAACAAAAATAACATTGTCATAACATGCTCTGCTTACTACATACTAAGCCTTTACACACACTCATGTACTATACACAGTATGAAAGGCTGTTTTGTAACAATACCAGCAACTGCGACTACAAATATGTGACACAATCTCTGTGTTTCTAAACACTCACGCAATGAATGACTGATTATGTGTGTGAAAATGTGCGTGTCTGATCTGAAAAGGAATTAGAAAAAAGCTACAGCAGACACTTTAAACCTTAAAAGTCAGGAAAAGGAATCCTAAACCGTTGGTATGGAAAGATCCCTTTGTAGAGGAAACTGTTAAGAGCTCTGTTACAGAAGAACTACTTTTCCAGTCACACCAAAGAAAGCTCTCCTTCTCTCCTGCATCAGTAAAGATAGCGCCTGATCCTGCTGGGACAGATATGTTCCCCATCACTTCAGGAAGGCTGACTGATGTTATGTCGGCAGTAAGGTATTTTGATTGACGGATCTACTTTTATGTGCCTATTACTGAAAGGAGTGTGATAAATATGGATAAATGTAGAAAAAGAAAACTCTATATAAGTGATTTAGTTGTACAATGTAAGTGCTCCATATTTTTTCAATTGGGTTTATTTTATTGTCCCTGTCACCAGACCCATATTCAAAACTTATATTTGTCACACCCCTGGGCGGTTTGTTGTGTTTTCTTTCCCCATGTGCTCTGTGTGACCTAGTTTCTGTCTCCCGTTCTTTAAGTCTTTTGGTTCAGGTGTGTATATAATTATCTTCACTTGCCAACTTACTTAAAGTTCAACCAAAAATCAAAATTATGTCATTACTAACTCACCCTCATGTTGTTTCAAACCCGTGAGACCTCAGTTTATCTTTGGAACACAGTTTAAGGCGAGACACTGCAGGTGAATAGGGCAAAAAAAAAAAAACTAATAGTTATCACCTTACTTACCCAGTTGATTGATTACATTGATTATTGCAAAAAAAAATTTGTATTACAAGTTTTCAAAAATGTTATGTTTAAATATGCAAATGAGGCATTATTTAATGAAATATGTGCTAATTTGCATAAATGTCTAGGACAAAAATCTGAACACTAGATGTAGTCAGTTTAAAAAATTTTGTTTAATTTTTTTGACATATTAGAGTCAAATGTTTTTACAGAGGGATTTCTGGTTATCTTTTTTTGTCACTCCATAATTCAGAAAATACTTTGAACAGCCAGAAAACAATATATTTTCAAAATTTTGGGGGGAATAAAATGTTGTATATAATCAAGGAAAATATATATGAACAAATCCCTCTGTAAAAATCTTCAGAATATAGACAGGAATAAAAATGTCAAGTTTGGTGTGTGTAAGTGCTACTGAAGTGGAGATTTATGGCTCAGTGTTAAAGAAAAAACTCATTTTGAGAAAACGGCCATTAAAAATATGTATTGTAATTGAAATCTATTGACACAAACAGATAAAGTGCTATAAAATAAACACTTAACAGTGTCTTTTGGATGTTTTCCTTCCACTAGTTTGAAAGAGCACTTTATGAAAAACCAAAAAGGCCAAAATCTCAAAATTGACAGGTGCTTGAAAAAACAGTGGTTTTGCCTGCAGTGTCTCACCTTAAGATATTTTAGATTTAGTCCGAGAGCTCTCAGTCCCTCCATTGAAGCTATGTGTACAGTCTACTGTCCATGTCCAGAAAGGTAAGAAAAACATCATCAAAGTAGTCCATGTGACATCAGTGGGTCAGTTAGAATATTTTGAAGCATCGAAAATACATTTTGGTCCAAAAATAGCAAAAACTACGACTTTATTCAGCATTGTCTTCTCTTCCGTGTCTGTTGTGAGAGAGTTCAAAACAAAGCAGTTTGTGATATCCGGTTCGCGAACGAATCATTCGATGTAACCGGATCGTTTTGAACCAGTTCACCAAATCGAACTGAATCGTTTGAAACAGTTCGCGTCTCCAATACGCATTAATCCACAAATGACTTAAGCTGTTAACTTGTTTAATGTGGCTGACACTCCCTCTGAGTTCAAACAAACCAATATCCCGGAGTAATTCATGCACTCAAACAGTACACTGACTGAACTGCTGTGAAGAGAGAACTGAAGATGAACACAGAGTCGAGCCAGATAGTCAAGAAGTCACGAGTCAAGAACCTGAGCTGAGCTGTATGATGACATCACTGAATTCAATGATGAACTGCCTTTTTGCATTATTGACATACTATTTTCCTATTTAATGCTGTTCAGTTGCTTTGTTACAATCTATATTGTTAAAAGCGCTATATAAATAAAGACCGATGAGCCATCGCCTAATGGAGCGGCAGAGCTGAAAATCCCTGAGGAGCCAGAACCTGTGCCATCAGACCAGGTGCAAGAGCCGGCTACAGAGCTCACCACGAGGGAGAGCGTTATGGTCAATGAGAGCGCAGAGGGAAGTTTCGCCCACTTTTCTCCTGCCTTCGTCTGAATTATCTGCCCTGAATTGTCTGTCTGCCTTGTCCTGAACTATCTACCTGTGGCAGGGCCGGCTTTGCCGACAGGCGACACAGGCGGCCGCCTGGGGCGCCATCTGCCGGACGGGGCGCAAAATTGCAGAATTAAAAAAAAAAATTAATTAAATGTATGTATCGTATTATGAAAGCTGCGCACACGCTGTACACTTTTACTGTGCACTGTCCACACACTGCTTGTATTTGTCCATTTCTTTTACTAGATTTGCAATCCTAAAAAACAACTGAGCCACTCTGACAGGCAGCTGTCAAACTCACGCGCATTGCTCAGCAACCGGGAGTGGCGCGAAAACATCTGACAGCTGGTTTTAGCGCTTTAAATGATGGGGTAAATGAAAACACGTAATATAATGTATAACTGCTTTTCCTTGAGGTGAGATCTTAATGCTTCTCTATTGTTTTCTACTGTATCCTTCAGGTTGTTGCTTTTAAAGAGTTGTTGTGTGAACATTTAAAATAAAAAATGAATAACTATGGAAAAACTGTGGAGTTTCTTTTTCCCGGGGGGAGGGTTGGGCTCTCTCGCCTCTCGCATTGGGCACCAAATAACCTAGAGCCGGCCCTGATCTGTGGGACAACAACCATGGAGGTCGTTCCCCTGTCCCTGGCACTCCCAGTGCTGGGAACAGCCTTGAACATCCTGAACTCCCGCCCAGCCTCCATCTCCTACCACCTCTGTACCAGTCCTTACCATCACAACCGCTGTCTCCTGGCAGCCCCTCTGCTCACCCTCAGCCCACCATCTTTGCCACAATAATAATAAGACAAAAAATAAAAAAATAAATCGAAGTAAGGTCCTGAAACCTCTAACTTTTGAAAACAGATTTCAAAGTACTAGTTTGTAAAAATAAAATTGTTATTGTCTCTGTTTAAATTCAAAAAAGAAAAGAAAAAAAAGAAATTGGGGAAATTGTGTGGTTCTTTATAAACTGACATTGTCAACTTACATGCATAATACATCGTATTTAGACATTTCTGCGGATCCATGTTAAACTGAGATCATTTTGACATCATTGCTGTCTGTAAGCAAAACTTTTCAAAAACACATAGAAAAATATTTTCATTTCAATATATTATATATATATTTATATTATTCATCACTACTGAATATTTCTTGTCTTTGTCAAATAAAACTGAACAAAACAAATTTTTCAGTATGAGTACACTGACCAAACACACACACACTTCACCGGATGGTGGAAGGCTGTTTATTTTGCATGGATGGTTGTTTTAAACTGAAGGGCTTTCAGAGCCCCTCTAATCCATTTGATTAACACTGGAATCTTTGCAAAGCACAAAGTCCCTTTCAGAATTAAACACCATAGATCCCATGATTTTTTTTTTTACTTTATTACATTCAGTTTTTCTTGCCAAATATTAGCTATGTTACAGATTATTTAAACATTCCAGTTAAATCTGACTTACGGTTTTAAGCTTGCGTGAATTAATGTGTGCTTATGAGGCATGTTATTCAATCAAAGTAAATAATCAGAGTCAGAAGGATCTTTATTCTCCAAGTGTGTGCAAACACACAAATATTTTTATTTTATTTATTTTTTTAGAAGCTCTTGGTACAAATATGCATACATGCATATATGACATATTGAAAACAATACAAAAAAAAGAATACTAAGGAAAATAAATAATTACAATGTATGCATCTGGAATGGAAAATTTATGTTCAGATTTGTATAGTATTTAAAGCTGTATAAATAACAAAAGAGAGCTTTTAAGAGAGAGAGGCAATAATTAAGTATTATGGAATAAATTACAGTAGACAGGGGGTAATTTCTGTGTTAGCTGGAGATGGCATTGGGGAAAAACAGTTTTTATGTCTGCACTGTAAAAAAGATCTACCTGGTCCTACTTAAAATCATAAGTTAAGCAGCTGCCTCAAAATTTCAATTAAAAACAAAATGGATTAATGAATTGTTTTAACTCATTATTTTGAGTCTTGTTAAGCTGTGAATTGCCTTCTGTGAGTCAACATGACTATACAATTATTGTTGTTTCAACTTAGCTATGCAAGTTCAAAATAAAGTGAACTCAGTAAAGAGCATTCTGTTAACTTATCCCCATTAGTGGGTTCAACTTAGTAATTTCAATTAAGTAATGTCTTTGAATTAGGGTATCGAGTTAAGATGATCTAAAAGAATGTCTTGTTTTAACTTAATTATAAAAACAGACAAATTTGAGTACAAAACTTTTTTTTTATTATTAAAACCAATGTTAACCCAATACAAGCTATACATAGAAGACAATCATTGACACCCTTCACAAGGAGGGTAAGCCCCAAACATTCATTGCCAAAGAAACTTGTTCACGCCAAGCCGACCCGTCTTGTCTGATGGAAAAATGAGGCACCCAGCACAGCAAAAACGCCAGTGTACATTGAACTCAATTTTAGTCAAATTTAACACTCTTGAAATGTATATATAACTCCCTCCGTTTTAGAGTTAAAATAACACTGTCAAAAGTGTGAAATATGTACATTACTTACAGAGTACATTAAAACACTGAAAGAGTTTATTTGTAAATCCAGCATGGTGTTAAAATGTACTCAGAATGTGTCAAAATGTGTTCAGGTGTTCAATGTTCAAGTAAAAAAAAAAACAAAAAAAAACATACATATATATAAAATAATCCACAAATCAATGCGTTTACAATTATAAAATTACAATTACAGTGTTTTCAATACATTTAAACATATTCTTAAATTTTTTTAACATATAGTCAAAGCAAATCAGTATAAAAGCAAGTCAAAGCAAATCAGTGCAAATTCTTATTTTGTCAATATGTATATTGAATTTTATTAGGTTTATAGTGCTTACATTTAGCTGCTTAAACCACAGCATCTCATTCATTACCATCAAAGCTGAATGCAGGGTCATACTTAGCTGATGCGAAGGTGCAAAGTAGGGAGCGTCCCGGGGTGGGGCATTCAGTCCGTTTACCCCTCAAGTGCGAATTCCGTTGCGAACGCACCAGTTGCACCCCCCTAAGGACGGCCCTGGCTGAATATATGTTACTGATCACTGAACAAAGTCTGTGCCAATGGCGTTTGGACCTCCTTGAAGGAAGTAGTCTTTTTCTTTTTTTTAGGATGCCAAAACGTGGTTCTCTGCAGTTTCCAGCTAAGCAAGAAATCCACTCCTACTTGCAGCATCACAAAAGTGCTCCTATAAAAATGGGGAGGGGGGCAGAATCATTTCACATCCATTTATCAAAGCTATTATTAACAAGTGAAATGTCAAGAGACAAGTATCAGTTACAATACAATACTAGTTTACTCAAAACATTTACCCAAAAATTCTGTCATCATTTTTTTTATCTTCATGTGGTTCCAATCCTGTGCGACATACATATTTACATGTCTGTGGAATGGCATGAGTATGAGTAAATAACAATTCAGGTGAACAATTTGTTTTAAGGATTATTTCGCCCCCAAAAAATAAAAATTATGTCATCTTTAATTACCTGACTGCTGGTCTCTGTGCATGAATGTGCGTTGTGAACAATCAAGATTAATAAAAACACAAAATAAAATACAATCTAAAGGTCCTTCTCAAAAAATTAGCATATTGTGATGAAGTTCATTATTTTCCATAATGTAATGATAAAAATTAAACTTTCATATATTTTAGATTCATTGCACACCAACTGAAATATTTCAGGTCTTTTATTGTTTTAATAATGATGATTTTGGCATACAGCTCATGAAAACCCAAAATGCCTGTCTCAAAAAATTAGCATATTTCATCCGACCAATAAAAGAAAAGTGTTTTTAATACAAAAAAAGTCAACCTTCAAATAATTATGTTCAGTTATGCACTCAATACTTGGTCAGGAATCCTTTTGCAGAAATGACTGCTTCAATGCAGTGTGGCATGGAGGCAATCAGCCTGTGGCACTGCTGAGGTGTTCTAGTGCACAGAGATCTGAATGAGGGAAGAAGTGCAAACAGGTTGTGTCCAGGTTGAGAGGGGTCTGTGATGATGTCAGCTTCCAGTTTCTTAACTCTGGAGTTGTACAAAATCAGCATGTGGATGTTGAGAATTTAACCATGAACCATTAGACTCCATCAGTTGACTGCAAAATCAATCACTCCATTCATCTATTATTGCATACAGGCAGAGACCATGGAGATAG
This sequence comes from Carassius carassius, assembly GCF_963082965.1. NCBI lineage: Eukaryota > Metazoa > Chordata > Actinopteri > Cypriniformes > Cyprinidae > Carassius > Carassius carassius. Next base: position 2,179,501 of record NC_081800.1, on the reverse strand, counting down.
TACAATAAAGTCACGGTTCACTGTGTAGCTGTCTGACCTAACAATTGTAAAATATGGTGTTCCACAAGGTTCAGTCTTAGGTCCTTCGATGTTATCCTTGTACATGCTGCCTTTAGATGATATTGTCAGGAAACATGCTATAAGCTTCCTATGTTTTTATACACAAATCGATATTTATTGGAAACAACTTTATTTTACCATGTTTGTAAATTGCATTATGTACATTAAAAACCGAAGTACCCTCCTTCTGCTAAATGGAAAATACTAATAATTTGACAAAATACTGAAAACAAGTTTCTCTGTGATTAAAACTTGGTTTTCATGCAGTGCCTCACATAAGGATATATAGTCTTGATGCCTTGAGTGTAAGAATAGGCTGAATGAATGTATCAATAAAAGGAAATCCTAAAGAAGAACCTTAAGAATATATTTTCCCGAGCAAGCAAATGATCCCAAATGTTAAGTCAGTGCTATATAGCATAGGTCCTGAACCCTGTTCTAGGGGATCCTCTGTCCTGCAGAGTTCAGCTCCAACCCTAATCAAACACTCCTGAGCAGGTGGGAAAAAAGTGGGTCCCCAGGAGCATGGTTAAAGACCTATGCTATATAGTGAATTACTTCATTAAAAACACATTCATGTCCAATTCTGCAAAGAAAAATGGGGAAAACTTGAGGTGCCAAAAAAAAATGTGCAAAGATAACAGAGACCTCCACAGAGACATAAGGCTGTCACTACTTCCAAATTGAATCTACTAAATGCTGACTTGAAGAGAGTGAACTGTGTAAATTATTATTCAATTATAATTTCTAGATTTATTTCACTCTAACATGAAATCATTTTTCTGTTGATCAGTGTAAAAAAAGATGCTATTAAATCATTCAGTGGTGTAAAACAAATAAAACATGAAAACCTTCAAGAGGTTGAATACTTCAAATCATATGTGGTTCCTCTCAAGGTTTCTCCTTCATCTTACTTACAAGAGACATATTATGCCCTTTTCTACAATATGTAATATACGTCTGGTGTCCCCAGAATGTGCCTGTAAAGTTTCAGCTCAAAATACTTCACAGATCATTTATTATATGATTTTGAAACTGCCTATTTTGAGTGGCAGCAGAAACAAGCTGTTTTTTTTGGGCCTGTGTCTTTAAATGCAAATGAGCCGCTGCTCCAATTTCCAGAATAGAACTGTGCCATTACAGCTCAGACCTGCTAAAAACATCTGTTTTGGTTCTGAGTATCATGTTTATCGTGCTGAAATCATACATTTTTGATATACGGTTTACTGAGAGCACACATCTGAAGCACACGGACAGAAAGTGGCTATCACAGCATGCGAGTACTAAACTAAGTTCTTATTCACACACAAATTTACATTAAAAACACACGAGTTACAAAAACAGTCGATGTGTCTGTGAAGGTGAACTCCTGGGAAATAAATTGCATGTTTATTTTAGATCTGTGTGGCAACAGCATTATACAGTAAATAAATCAATAAATCCACTGCTCTTGTCCCCTCTGAGGCTGGGACTAATAGTTTTCTGTTCTCGTCTGTGCAGCGAAAGACAGAACAATAAACATGTTTTGCTCAATCAAGTGCCCTCGTTTTCTCAGACACTTCCAGAAAAAGACTTACCAAAAGAAAGTTATTTGGTTAACATGTTTCACGTTTCCTTGGTTGGTAGATGCACTGGGGACCTGATTACAGCACTTAAAACCTGGAAAAGTCAGATTTTCATGATGTGTCACCTTTAAGAACAAGAACATTTACTTTTACTGTTATTTTGTATTCCTTATTTTGAAGTGTAATGTGAAAAAAGAGCTTTGTAAATTAATTTATTTCAATTGAAATATTGGAATGTTCAAACAAAAACTTGACTTTCTCAAGCAATTAAACTTGCAGCAAGAGTTCTGTTAAATTTACCAGACACCTTTATGCAAATCAACTTACAGTGCAATTAGGCTATATATTTTATATATTTATATCTATATATTTTTATCCTTGAGAATAAAACCCACGACCTTTGCGCTGCTAACGCAATGCTCTACAACTGAGCCACAGGAACACTTTATAGGCTGATGTTGCTAGCTTTGGGAACAACATCAGGTCAGGTTATTTCAAACACCCACATGAACTGATCAAAAAGTTCAGCTACAGGATCAAACCAGGAGAACAACTTTAAACCATTAGCCCCACTGTAAACAGACGGTCCTCTCATCCTGATGAATTACTCTTCTAAATTAACTGAGAAACACAGTTTTTCTGTTCAATCAATCAATCAATCAATCAATAAACAATCAAACAAACAAACAAACACTTTCAGAACAGAGTTCTTTCCTTTTGTCCATGTTCCACCAAAGTTGGGCTGTAGATCTTATAAGAACCCCAAAGTGATCTTTTTTTTTCTCTAAACAAATATGTCAACCATTAAATGATAAATATTCTGCGGAAAAGATGTTTATCCAGTTTTAACAGAGCATGCGGCACAAGCAACAGCCTCTGTAAATTACAACTTCATTATTCTTGTTTTAAAGTCAAAGTGTGTGTGTGTGTGTGTGTGTGTGTAAGCTATAATTTATTATAACTATAATATTATATTTATATTTAATATATTTCTATATAATATATAGTATAATATATAGTATTATATATATATTTATATAGCTTTGCATCTTTGCCTCCACGTTGTGCATTTAAAATCATTTTAATGCATAGCAAACCAGTGATTATTCTTTACATAATCCGTAGTGAACAAAGTATATTAAACATCGTATTTTAACTTTTAATTGTGTAATATGCAGTAGTTACATAATAAAATGATGTGATTTGAGAATTGGCTTTAATGAGATCCTCATTCTGTTTAGCAGCTTGTTTGTCTCAGTTTAATAAAGATAGTCACGAATACTTTGGAAAGTAAGAGGCTGCTTGTGTCATTGAACTAACAGATGGAAAACTGAGGCAAGTCTCACTGAATGTATTCGCTCTTTAGAGATGTACAATAAATTCTCCATTGCAGCTTTGACTATGAGAATGTTCTGGTGAGTCTATCCATCACACTATATATATATATATATGTATATATATATATATATATATATATATATACAACTAAACATCTGCTTCAGTCATGTGATAAAAACCAAAGCATCATTTTCACAGTGCAACAGTTCAAAAAATAACTTTGAATAAAACATTTTATAACCTATAATTATTAATAATGTAATTTCTTAGCAAGTCCTGCATTTAATGTTACACACTGGATAAAATCCAATAAAATGTAATTAGCACATTGTTACTGTACATATAAATGTTTCAACAGTAGCCTGTTCATATTTCTCATACATATTTACAGAAAGATGTCAGTTAAATCCAAAACTCATCCTGAAAGTCTACATGAAGAGGTCCTTCTTGGGAAGACTGCTGTCTAAAAACATCATGCTAAACTGACCCTTGGGTGCCAATGTCAGACCCACCCAAATCATCGGTGTGAACTCAGTTCTCTTGTACAGCTGTGGCTCCACAGCTCTGTGAGCCAGCAAATCTGGGAAGCTTCTGAGTCCATGCGATCTAGCGTCTGGAACGCATAAAATACTGCACATCAGCCAAGCTGGATCAAGTCAGCATGCCAGACATTATTAGACAGAATTTTGAGCATCCTGATGTTGCTGAGTAGCTTTAGAAGGGGTATAAAGGCAAAGCAAAGCATTCCAGTGGCATCAGAACATGAAGAGAGCTATGAGTGATTATGCCAGCATTGGTTGGGTAGCACATGAATGTTTTCCAAGAGGATGCGTTATCTACACACAAGTCTTAAATTGTGCATTCTTCGTGGCCATGTGGAGATTTGGATTCTGGTTTGGACAGCAGGTCAATAAGCCTGACTGCACTGTACGCTCTGGCATCATTAGTCCTCTTTGCACAGAAACATGCTGTTTCAAAACAGTGTTAAACTAGAAAGTCGTTAATGGAAATAATAATGGAATTATTTTACACAACTGATTAAAAAACAGCATTCAATCAAATACAGGACTGGTCTCTTTAATATATCAACATTAAAACACATCACTCATATAACATTTTACGCATGCACACTTTACCACTTCAGAACTGGGGGAATTGTCTTGGCTATCCAATACACAGCATCCACACGTGCCACCACAGTGCCAAATCACCAGAATACCAGCACACCTGCAGAGCATCTCTCCAACCAATAGACAAAATGCAAAAAATAAAAAATAAATAAATTATAAAGAAACCAATCCAAAATACACCAACAGCATCCACACACAAAGAAAAGCAACCAAATAATACTGACAAACACATAGCTATTCGCCTCTGGTGCTCCTCTTCAAATCCCACAGTCACTGGATACCTGAAACCATCAACTTTGAATGAGTCACCTCAGGCCTCAATGCACAGCCATTGCAATCGTCTGAACAAACCCTTCTTGCTGAAATAAAATAGACCCAAAAGCATCCACGACACATGCATGGTTCTAATTACAGGCAGAAGGTTGGTAAAAAAGAGAACATCTCACAGAAAGAAGCAATCCAATCCGTGCAGATGTTCCTAAATGGCCAGTGAATAACCTGTCTTGGTAGTGGTAGCTTATACAAACCAAATCTAGCAGCACCACACAAAAAGCCTGCTGCAACATCTTCCAGCCCCCATATCATTACTAAAGTAAAACAATGATTCAATTAAAAAAGGAGTTATTATCACTATACCCAAGCATTAAATAAGCATAACCTACCTGCGAATGGCAACGCACCCCGCAAATTGAACTTTCATGGAGATCAGCCTTCACTTATATCTGATATATCTGTAGTTCTCCTCAGCCACATTATAAATAAAACAAATCTCAAATAACCCTGCATAATAGACACAGGCCACATTGTAGCTATCACCAGCGGTTCCTACCTCCAGAATGTGCATCCGGCACACCAACATTGACATCACTTCCAGGACACGCTTAGTTAGGCGTCAGTCTGATCTCCTTATCCATGAAGCGTACCATAATATCAGCACCACTAAAAGAAAAAAAAGGTAGATCATAACACCACATTGTGTAGACAAACTAAATGTGCATATTGACATTAAGTTTCTCATTTATATTGAATAACTTTTTCAAACATGTAGCTATTAGCTTTAGACGACTCTGAATACTGCACAAAGGTTCCATCACTGTATAATTTAATTATATTGAAAAAGAGCAATATTTCAAATGAACATTTCTTCAAATCATATCCAGTGGATATCACAATACTAGTTCAGAATAATCTCCTTATTATTAGATCAATTATACTGGGGAAAATCTTTGTGAGTCAGTGTGAAAATGACGTGACATACAGCCAAGTATGGTGACCCATACTCAGAATTCGTGCTCTGCATTTAACCCATCCGAAGTGCACACACGCACACCGTGAACGACTGTTGTGCTGTTGTGTTATTCATAGTGAGCCAAGTGTTTCTCTCTATATATAAGAATAAGTATAAGAAAAAAAATAATACAATGTCAATGTCAATGTCACCTTTATTTATATAGCGCTTTAAACAAAATACATTGCGTCAAAGCAACTGAACAACATTCATTAGGAAAACAGTGTCAATAATGCAAAGATGATAGTTAAAGGCAGTTCATCATTGGATTCAGTTATGTCATCTCTGTTCAGTTAAATAGTGTCTGTCCATTTATTTGCAATCAAGTCAACGATATCGCTGTAGATGAAGTGTCCCCAACTAAGCAAGCCAGAGGCGACAGCGGCAAGGAACCGAAACTCCATCGGTGACAGAATGGAGAAAAAAACCTTGGGAGAAACCAGGCTCAGTTGGGGGGCCAGTTCTCCTCTGACCAGACGAAACCAGTAGTTCAATTCCAGGCTGCAGCAAAGTCAGATTGTGCAGAAGAATCATCTGTTTCCTGTGGTCTTGTCCTGGTGCTCCTCTGAGACAAGGTCTTTACAGGGGATCTGTATCTGGGGCTCTAGTTGTCCTGGTCTCCGCTGTCTTTCAGGGATGTAGAGGTCCTTTCTAGGTGCTGATCCAGCATCTGGTCTGGATACGTACTGGATCCGGGTGACTGCAGTGACCCTCTGATCTGGACACAGACTGGATCTGGTGGCCACGGTGACCTCGGAACAAGAGAGAAACAGACAAATATTAGCGTAGATGCCATTCTTCTAATGATGTAGCAAGTACATAGGTTGTTATGGGAAGTGTTTCCGGTTCCGGTTTACCTAATTAATGCAGCCTAAAAATCCTTTAACGGATTTGGATAATAAAAGCATATTAGTATGTTATGTGTATGCCAGGTTAAAGAGATGGGTCTTTAATCTAGATTTAAACTGCAAGAGTGTGTCTGCCTCCCGAACAATGTTAGGTAGGTTATTCCAGAGTTTGGGCGCCAAATAGGAAAAGGATCTGCCGCCTGCAGTTGATTTTGATATTCTAGGTATTATCAAATTGCCTGAGTTTTGAGAACGTAGCGGACGTAGAGGATTATAATGTAAAAGGAGCTCATTCAAATACTGAGGTGCTAAACCATTCAGGGCTTTATAAGTAATAAGCAATATTTTAAAATCTATGCGATGCTTGATAGGGAGCCAGTGCAGTGTTGACAGGACCGGGCTAATATGGTCATACTTCCTGGTTCTAGTAAGAACTCTTGCTGCTGCATTTTGGACTAGCTGTAGTTTGTTTACTAAGCGTGCAGAACAACCACCCAATAAAGCATTACAATAATCTAACCTTGAGGTCATAAATGCATGGATTAACATTTCTGCATTTGACATTGAGAGCATAGGCCGTAATTTAGATATATTTTTGAGATGGAAAAATGCAGTTTTACAAATGCTAGAAACGTGGCTTTCTAAGGAAAGATTGCGATCAAGTAGCACACCTAGGTTCCTAACTGATGACGAAAAATTGACAGAGCAACCATCAAGTCTTAGACAATGTTCTAGGTTATTACAAGCAGAGTTTTTAGGTCCTATAATTAACACCTCTGTTTTTTCAGAATTTAGCAGTAAGAAATTACTCGTCATCCAGTTTTTTATATCGACTATGCAATCCATTAGTTTTTCAAATTGGTGTGTTTCACCGGGCTGCGAAGAAATATAGAGCTGAGTATCATCAGCATAACAGTGAAAGCTAACACCATGTTTCCTGATGATATCTCCCAAGGGTAACATATAAAGCGTGAAGAGTAGCGGCCCTAGTACTGAGCCTTGAGGTACTCCATACTGCACTTGTGATCGATAGGATACATCTTCATTCACTGCTACGAACTGATGGCGGTCATATAAGTACGATTTAAACCATGCTAATGCACTTCCACTGATGCCAACAAAGTATTCAAGTCTATGCAAAAGAATGTTGTGGTCAATTGTGTCAAACGCAGCACTAAGATCCAATAAAACTAATAGAGAGATACACCCACGATCAGATGATAAGAGCAGATCATTTGTAACTCTAAGAAGAGCAGCCTCAGTACTATGATACGGTCTAAATCCTGACTGGAAATCCTCACATATACCATTTTTCTCTAAGAAGGAATATAATTGTGTGGATACCACCTTTTCTAGTATCTTGGACAGAAAAGGGAGATTCGAGATTGGTCTATAATTAACTAGTTCTTTGGGGTCAAGTTGTGGTTTTTTGATGAGAGGCTTAATAACAGCCAGTTTGAAGGTTTTGGGGACATGTCCTAATGACAATGAGGAATTAATAATAGTCAGAAGAGGATCTATGACTTCTGGAAGCACCTCTTTCAGGAGCTTAGATGGTATAGGGTCTAACATACATGTTGTTGGTTTAGATGATTTAACAAGTTTATACAATTCTTCCTCTCCTATGGTAGAGAATGAGTGGAACTGTTCCTCAGGGGGTCTATAGTGCACTGTCTGATGTGATACTGTAGCTGACGGCTGAATGGTTGCAATTTTATCTCTAATAGTATCGATTTTAGAAGTAAAGTAGTTCATAAACTCATTACTGCTGTGGTGTTGGGAAATGTCAACACTTGTTGAGGCTTTATTTTTCGTTAATTTAGCCACTGTATTGAATAAATACCTGGGGTTATGTTTGTTTTCTTCTAAAAGAGAAGAAAAGTAATCGGATCTAGCAGTTTTTAATGCTTTTCTGTAGGATATGTTACTTTCCCGCCAAGCAATACGAAATACCTCTAGTTTTGTTTTCCTCCAGCTGCGCTCCATTTTTCGGGCTGCTCTCTTTAGGGTGCGAGTATGCTCATTATACCATGGTGTCAAACTGTTTTCCTTAACCTTCCTTAAGCGTAAAGGAGCAACTTTATTTAAAGTGCTAGAAAAGAGAGAGTCCATAGTTTCTGTTACATCATCAAGTTGTTCTGAGGTTTTGGATATGCTAAGGAATTTGGATACATCAGGAAGATAACTTAAAAAGCAGTCTTTTGTGTTAGAAATGATGGTTCTTCCATACTTGTAACAAGAAGTAGAATTTACAATTTTGGCTATATGAATTTTGCAAAGAACTAAATAATGATCTGAGATATCATCACTTGGCTGAATAATTTCAACACCATCAACATCAATTCCATGTGACAGTATTAAATCTAGAGTATGATTTCGACAATGAGTAGGTCCTGAAACGTGTTGTCTAACACCAATAGAGTTCAGAATGTCTATAAATGCTGATCCCAATGCATCGTTTTCATTATCAACATGGATATTAAAATCACCAACTATTAAAACTTTATCTGCAGCCAGAACTAACTCAGATGTAAAATCACCAAACTCTTTAATAAAGTCTGTATGGTGCCCTGGTGGCCTGTATACAGTAGCCAGTACAAACATAACAGGGGATTTATCATTAACATTTGTTTCTTTGGATAATGTTATATGAAGTACCATTACTTCAAACGAGTTATACTTGTAGCCTGCCCTCTGAGAGATCCTGAAAACGTTGTTATAAATTGAAGCAACACCTCCACCTTTGCCTTTTAGACGTGGCTCATGTTTATAACAGTAATCTTGGGGGGTGGACTCATTTAAAATAATGTAATCATCAGGTTTTAGCCAGGTTTCTGTCAAACAGAGTACATCTATATTATGATCAGTGATCATATTATTTACAAAAAGTGTTTTCGTAGAAAGGGATCTGATATTCAATAAGCCAAGCTTTATCATTTGTTTATCCATATTGCTTCTGTTTTTTATTTGTTGAACCTCAATTAAATTGTTAATCTTAACCTGGTTTGGACGTTTTTTGTTTTTTCTAGTTCGGGGAACAGACACAGTCTCTATAGTGTGATATCTAGGTGAAAAAGTCTCTATGTGCTGAGAATTAACTGACCTCTGTGACGGGAGGCAGCTAGCAGACGGTCGGTTTAGCCAGTCTGTCTGCTTCCTGACCTGGGCCCCAGTTAGTCAAGTATAAACACTAAGACTATTTGCCATATTTCTAGAGAGAAGAGTGGCGCCACCCCAGGAGGGATGAAGACCATCTCTTTTAAACAGGTCAGGTCTGCCCCAAAAGCTCGTCCAATTGTCTATGAAACCTATGTTATTCTGTGGGCACCACTTAGACATCCAGCCATTGAGTGATGACAATCTGCTATGCATCTCATCACCACGGTAAGCAGGGAGGGGACCAGAGCATATTACAGTGTCTGACAAAAAAAAAAAAAAAAAAAAAAAAAAAAAAAAAAAAAAAAAAAAAAAAAAATGGTGCATCTTCATACTCATCGGTTATTATTGTGATTTAAAATTTCAGGACTATATTTCAAAATTATAATTAGTTAAAGAAAAACTGGAGACTCTTGTCACTCTGCCGGGAAACAAAATTGAAAGAATTTGTTGACTGCACTGGTATATAAAACTATAAAAAAAAAAAAAAAAAAAAAAAAAAAAGATGCAACATCAAAAGAACATTTCATCATAACTTGCTTGGATGATAAAATGAGCTGTAATGAATGAAGGCTGTTTGATGAATCCAGCACTCCAGTATTTCCAAAACATCTTTTTCTTGGTGTTGGTGGTTTTGTTTTGTTTTTTGTTTTTTTTGTCAAGCCATTTTCCCATAATTTTGCAGTGTCTCACTTCAAGCCCATGACACTGAAATCACCAAGAAACCTCTTCCACAGGAACAGAGACAATACAGCTTTGTGTTTATTGCTGGAAATGCTCAATGTCTTCTGTCCATTGGGAACACAAATTTAGTTTTAGCCATGCTTGTGATGTTATTCAGACACTATGTGCCTGTGAGAAATCTTGGGAGGTGAAAGGTCTGGATGAGCTCTTCATTAGCAGGTATGTCTGAAACAAACAAATGATAGCACCTTGGGATTTTGTGTTGTTTATAATTTTACACAATGTATTCAGCAATGCCTCATTTTGAAAAATGTCTAAGGCTGAACTGCATGTATTGCCCATTAACAAGACAATCCCAGAATGCAACACATTTTTTAAATCACACATGATGGCTGAAGAGATATTTCATATGAATATATTTTACAATCCTATAAATGTTCTCAACTTCTTTGCATAAAGCACACACTAAAAAGATGAAGATACAGTGATACAGTACAAAGGTCTGTAATAATGACTCTCAGGCAGACAGGAATACAGAATAACACACTAGGTTAAGTGTAGACAAGTTTGGAGCAAGGCTCGATCGCTTCCATTGGCGCAGGCTCGAACGTCGTGGCTCACTGCTTGCCTGAGGCTCTCTCACTGCCTGCACTGGGCTCAAGCTGCCAATCCTCTGGTGGTGCTTGGCTGGGCACTGGATCTGGAGTGAGGCTGGTGTCATCATCTGTGATTTCAACTGTTAGTGTTGATTCATAGGACACCAGCACCCACTCTACATATATGGCAAAGCTCCCTCGAGGCCCTTTCCTAGACAGTTGCACTGCCCATCCCACCTCCCACCCCCAGATACTCAGTATTAGCTCAGTCTCTAAGTGTGGAGCATTATGTGAGTTTGAGTTACATTACTATGACAGTAGCGCATGCATGCTAGAATAGATTATTTCCTGTCTTAAACTTCCCAATTCATCAGTTCAAAAGTTTAAGTTGATCTTGACTGCCTCAGCAGTTCCAACAGCAGTGGGATATTTGCTGGCTAAGTTGACGGAAAAAGTATGCTGTATTATTTGCATAAATACATTTGTAATATTTAACTGAATTTGTTAAATTTCACGGAATTCTTCATGGAAGCAAAAGTGCAGTTATCAAAGCAAGTTAGCAACAAGGAGGTTATTGTCTCCTTAATAACAAGGATATGTAGCCAAACGAAAAGCACATAGGACTGCATTGTTCTGACACAAAACAGTCCAAAATAAGGGGGTGGGGGTAATAAAGTATAATAGCATCTTCAGAGTACAGTATAGTCTTACAACATGGGAAAATGTGCATGGTTAACAATTAAGTAGAAAGAGCATTTTATTGGGGTATTATTGCTCACACAGAGATTCAGGGATTTGAATAAACTCCTGAACCTAAATACTATATTTTTTATATTTTTGAGAAAAACGGGTTTAAATTGAGACAGGTTTCACTTTCACTTCTACTTAATGATCGCTGTCTGTCAGGAGCGCTATACTGCATCATGACACAAACAGACTAACGTTAGCCTGAAGAGTACAGTTTTCTGTTGTTTATCATGATGGGCATAGTCTCTGAACTTTTGATCACCCTTTGTATGTTTGGATAGCATGAATAGTGTACTGCACCTTAGAAAAGCGAGTGCAGCGCACCTGTGCATATAACAGACTGTCATCACACTCCTCCTCTTTAGTAACATCATCATCCAATTCTTTATCTCTGGATGTGAAATAGTCCATTATAACATCTTTTACGGCAGTGACATCAAATAGGACTGGTGGGAAATGTGCATTGATACACCATTATTATATATGTCACATGATTTATTTTGATAGGTTAACTGTTTTTGTGGTGTTATAAGAAAGCATGTTTTTAATTAACATGAGAGAAAGACAAAGCCTTTTCTGCTTGCTGCAATAAATTGTTATTTTTTCTTCACTAAACAAATGAATTTTGTCAAGATATTTTCAGAGATTATAGACAAAATGTTATAGAATACTAATTTAATAAAACTGTAATTTTGACAATTTTTCTTTTTTTTTTAATACAACCTATTTTTAGAATTTCCTGAAAAACATCCCAGATCACATCACATATTATTCACTCAATGCATTTGTTTTACAGTCAGCTCAGGTTGGTGGCATACCGAGGTGTGCTTGAATGGATGTTGAAAGAAGAAAATTTCAACTTTTACTTAACAGATTCACCACATGCAAAACAGGCATGATCAAACAATCCTGCACGTGTTGAACAACAGACATAAAAAATAGAACAATGATGTCTGTCATGCTGGTGATATACAACATTTCCTCCTCCCTCAAGAAAAGAAGTGCATAAAATGTTGCACTAATTTCTCCTTGAAATCTTTGTGAACTCCCACACAAATACATCAATGTTCAATCAATTGATTGCACAGATACTATTTAAACTGAACTGAGATGGATGATGCCATAAATTAATTCAATGATGAACTGCCTTTTTGCCTTACTGACACACTATTTTCCTATTTAATTTTGTTCAGTTGCTTTATCACAATCTATATTGTTAAAAGCGCTATATAAATAAAGGTGACTTGACTTGACTTGAACCATCCCTGGCCACCACATTTAACTCAAGTGCTTACATCTTCACCATTTCTAAATGTCCCTCATCTAGCTCATCTAGGACACTAGATCTTAGTCTGGGGTATATGATGGTTCACAGCCCTCACATCACACACAGCATTTAGAGAGAGGTCAATGATGACCACCCAAAAACAATGCCCAGCATTGCATATACAAGCAGCTGCTGTGGCAAGGATTCCTTTCTGTTGACTGAAGATAGAAGTAAGTGGTGATGATTCGTAACAAGGGTAAATTCCCTGCCGAATAGATAGTGGTTGAATCTTTTGACACCCCACACTAAACTCAATGTCTGTCTGTCAGTCAATTTGGGAATAATTCTTCTCAGCTGCAGACAAGGACCGTGATGCAAAAGCATTGGGCTTCTCCCTACCATCTTCCATTAGATGTGACATCAATGCCCCGATTGCATGAGGAGGGACATCACATGCCTTCTCCAATGGGAGGGATGGATTGTAATGTTTTAGGACCATGTCAGATGTTACCAGCCTCTTTGCTTCCTGAAAAAGGCACATTCACATTCCTCATTCCATTTCCACTGCCTGCAGTCAGAGATCACTAAAAATAACATTAAAGAGGTGTGTGAACTTGCAAGCACGATGTCAGACACTGTAATATGCTCTGGTCCCCTCCCTGCTTACCGTGGTGACAAGATGCATAGCAGATTGTCATCACTCAATGGCTGGATGTCTAAGTGGTGCCCACAGAATAACATAGGTTTCATAGACAATTGGACAAGCTTTTGGGGCAGACCTGACCTGTTGAAAAGAGATGGTCTTCATCCCTTCTGGGGTGGCGTCACTCTTCTCTCAAGAAATATGGCAAATAGTCTTAGTGTTTATACTTGACTAACTGGGGCCCAGGTCAGGAAGCAGACAGACTGGCTAAACCGACCGTCTGCTAGCTGCTCTCACGTCACAGAGGTCAGTTAATTTTTTAGCACATAGAGACTCTTTCACCTAGATATCACACTATAGAGACTGTGTCTGTTCCCCGAACTAGAAAATACAAAAAACGCCCAAACCAAGTTAAGATTAACAATTTAATTGAGGTTCAACAAATAAAAAACAGATGCAATATGGATAAACAAATGATAAAGCTTGGCTTATTGAATATCAGATCCCTTTCTACAAAAACACTTTTTGTAAATAATATGATCACTGATCATAATATAGATGTGCTCTGTTTGACAGAAACCTGGCTAAAACCTGATGATTACATTATTTTAAATGAGTCGACCCCCCAAGATTACTGTTATAAACATGAGCCACGTCTAAAAGGCAAAGGTGGAGGTGTTGCTTCAATTTATAACAACGTTTTCAGGAATTCTCAGAGGGCAGGCTTCAAATATAACTCGTTTGAAGTAATGGTGCTTCATATAACATTATCCAGAGAAACAAATGTTAATGATAAATTCCCTGTTATGTTTGTACTGGCTACTGTATACAGGCCACCAGGGCACCATACATACTTTATTAAAGAGTTTGGTGATTTTACATCCGAGTTAGTTCTGGCTGCAGATAAAGTTTTAATAGCTGGTGATTTTAATATCCATGTTGATAATGAAAAAGATGCATTGGGATCAGCATTTATAGACATTCTGAACTCTATTGGGGTTAGACAACACGTTTCAGGACCTACTCATTGTCGAAATCATACTCTAGATTTAATACTGTCACATGGAATTAATGTTGATAGTGTTGAAATTATGCAGCCAAGTGATGATATCTCAGATCATTATTTAGTTTTGTGCAAACTTCATATAGCCAAAATTGTAAATTCTACTTCTTGTTACAAGTATGAAAGAACCATCACTTCTACCACAAAAAACTGTTTTTAAAGTTATCTTCCTGATGTATCCAAATTCCTTAGCATATCCAAAACCTCAGAACAACTTAATGATGTAACAGAAACTATGGACTCTCTCTTGTCTAGCACATTAAATACAGTTGCTCCTTTATGCTTAAGGAAGGTTAAGGAAAACAGTTTGACACCATGGTATAATGAGTATACTCACACCCTAAAGAGAGCAGCCCGAAAAATGGAGCGTAGCTGGAGGAAAACAAAACTAGAGGTATTTCGTATTGCTTGGCGGGAAAGTAACCTATCCTACAGAAAAGCATTAAAAACTGCTAGATCCGATTACTTTTCTTCTCTTTTAGGAGAAAACAAACATAACCCCAGGTATTTATTCAATACAGTGGCTAAATTTATGAAAAATAAAGCCTCAACAAGTGTTGACATTTCCCAACACCACAGCAGTAATGACTTTATGAACTACTTTACTTCTAAAATTGAAACTTTTAGAGATAAAATTGCCACCATTCAGCCGTCAGCTACAGTATCACATCAGACAGTGCACTATAGACCCCCTGAGGAACAGTTCCACTCATTCTCTACTATAGGAGAGGAAGAATTGTATAAACTTGTTAAATCATCTAAACCAACAACATGTATGTTAGACCCTATACCATCTAAGCTCCTAAAAGAGGTGCTTCCAGAAGTCATAGATCCTCTTCTGACTATTATTAATTCATCATTGTCATTAGGATATGTCCCCAAAACCTTCAAAATGGCTGTTATTAAGCCTCTCATCAAAAAACCACAACTTGACCCCGAAGAACTAGTTAATTATAGACCAATCTCGAATCTCCCTTTTCTGTCCAAGATACTAGAAAAGGTGGTATCCTCAGAATTATATTCCTTCGTAGAGAAAAATGGTATATGTGAGGATTTCCAGTTAGGATTTAGACCGTATCATAGTACTGAGACTGCTCTCCTTAGAGTTACAAATGATCTGCTCTTATCATCTGATTGTGGGTGTATCTCTCTATTAGTTTTATTGGATCTTAGTGCTGCATTTGACACAATTGACCACAACATTCTTTTGCATAGACTTGAACACTTTTTTGGCATTAATGGAAGTGCATTAGCATGGTTTAACTCGTACTTATATGACCGCCATCAGTTCATAGCAATGAATGAAGATGTATCATATTGATCACAAGTGCAGTATGGAGTACCTCAAGGCTCAGTACTAGGGCCGCTACTCTTCACGCTTTATATCTCCCTTGGGAGATATCATCAGGAAACATGGTGTTAGCTTTCACTGTTATGCTGATGATACTCAGCTCTATATTTCTTCGCGGCCCGGTGAAACACACCAATTTGAAAAACGAATGGAATGCATAGTCGATATAAAAAACTGGATGACGAGTAATTTCTTACTGCTAAATTCTGAAAAAACAGAGGTGTTAATTATAGGACCTAAAAACTATGCTTGTAATAACCTAGAACACTGTCTAAGACTTGATGGTTGCTCTGTCAATTCTTTGTCATCAGTCAGGAAACTAGGTGTGCTATTTGATCGCAATCTTTCCTTAGAAAGCCATGTTTCTAGCATTTGTAAAACTGCATTTTTCCATCTCAAAAATATATCTAAATTACGGCCTATGCTCTCAATGTCAAATGCAGGAATGCCAATCCATGCATTTATGACCTCAAGTTTAGACTATTGTAATGCTTTATTGGGTGGTTGTTCTGCACGCTTAGTAAACAAACTACAGCTAGTCCAAAATGCAGCAGCAAGAGTTCTTACTAGAACCAGGAAGTATGACCATATTAGCCCGGTCCTGTCAACACTGCACTGGCTCCCTATCAAACATCGTATAGATTTTAAAATATTGCTTATTACTTATAAAGCCCTGGATGATTTAGCACCTGAGTATTTGAATTAGCTCCTTTTACATTATAATGTGTGGGGAAGTTGTGGCCTAATGGTTAGAGAGTCGGACTCCCAATCGAAAGGTTATGAGTTCGAGTCCCGGGCCGTCAGGAATTGTGGGTGGGGGGAGTGAATGTACAGTTCTCTCTCCACCCTCAATACCACGACTTAGGTGCCCTTGAGCAAGGCATCGAACCCCCAACTGCTCCCCGGGCGCCGCAGCATAAATGGCTGCCCACTGCTCCGGGTGTGTGCTCACAGTGTGTGTGTGTGTATATTCACTGCTCTGTGTGTGTGCATTTCGGATGGGTTAAATGCAGAGCACAAATTCTGAGTATGGGTCACCATACTTGGCTGAATGTCACTTCACTTTCTTTTTTTCACTTTTTTCAAATCCTCTACGTCCGCTACGTTCTCAAAACTCAGGCAATATGATAATACCTAGAATATCAAAATCACCTGCGGCCGGCAGATCCTTTTCCTGTTTGGTGCCTAAACTCTGGAATAACCTACCTAACATTGTTCGGGAGGCAGACACACTCTTGCAGTTTAAATCTAGATTAAAGACCCATCTCTTTAACCTGGCTTACACATAACACACTAATATGCTTTTAATATCCAAAACCGTTAAAGGATTTTTAGGCTGCATTAATTAGGTAAACCGGAACGGGAAAACATTCCCATAACACCCGATGTACTTCCTACATCATTAGAAGAATGGCATCTACGCTAATATTAGTCTGTTTCTCTCTTATTCCGAGTTCACCGTAGCCACCAGATCCAGTCTGTATCCAGATCAGAGGGTCACTGCAGTCACCCGGATCCATTACGTATCCAGACCAGATGGTGGATCAGCACCTAGAAAGGACCTCTACAGCCCTGAAAGACAGCAGAGACCACGACAACTAGAGCCCCAGATACAGATCCCCTGTAAAGACCTTGTCTCAGACGACCACCAGGACAAGACCACAAGAAACAGATGATTCTTCTGCACAATCTGACTTTGCTGCAGCCTAGAATTGAACAGCTGGTTTCGTCTGGTCAGAGGAGAACTGGCCCCCCAACTGAGCCTTGTTTCTCCCAAGGTTTTTTTCTCCATTCTGTCACCAATGGAGTTTCAGTTCCTTGCCGCTGTCGCCTCTGGCTTGCTTAGTTGGGGTCACTTCATCTACAGCGATATCGTTGACTTGATTGCAAATAAATGCACAGACACTATTTAAACTGAACCGAGATGACATCACTAAATTCAATAATGAACTGCCTTTAACTGTCATTTTGCATTATTGACACACTGTTTTCCTAATGAATGTTGTTCAGGTTCTTTGATGCAATGTATTTTGTTTAAAGAGCTATATAAATAAAGGTGACTTGACTTGACTTGACTTGACTAAGTGTGCAGAACAACCACCCAATAAAGCATTACAATAATCTAACCTTGAGGTCATAAATGCATCAAAGACCCTGTCTGTTTGCCATGCTGCCTCCTTTATACGGTTCATTTGCTATTGCAGACCCAAACTCATTTAAAGACATACACGCATTAAAATGTTTAAGAGGAATAAAATGGCTAAGACAACATGAAGACCTATTAAAACTCAAATATACATAAAATCGTTAAAATATATTGACCAGGTTAAAACATTAGTCCTGCGTGACATTGTCACAAGTTGTTTTTATGCATTTAAAAAATTAAACATATGGTGAAGAAAAAATAAAACATTAAATAGGGCAGTAAAAATGAAATTTTTACTTTTAATAAATTGCTGTGAAAATATATAAGTGTTATGATTTAAATTAATTAGAAAATGTTTTAAAAAATGGAATCCAGGAAAATTAAAACGGAAAACGGACTTTGGAAAAAATTTAACGGATTTTATAGGGCCCTAAAAAAGTAAACTAAAGTGATAAGTAGTGGTAAATTTTTAAATGCAGTAACTAGTTAAGTAATATCATTACAATTTACAGAAGTAACTAGTAACTAGTAACTAATTACATTTTTGAGTAAATACCCCAACACTGTTTGTGACACTGTCTACATTCTACATTTCTGAATCTGCACTGAGAGGAGAGAGGAAAAGTTTTCCACAACGAAACAGGGGGTCTGGTTTGTTCTGTTTACTGTTGACATTTCCAGCCTTTAAATAACTCATGAGCATCTCTGGCTGCAGTTTCCATTGAAATAGTGATTTCTACTGCTCATTTAAATGTCAGATGTGGCTCCATCAACAGTCTCTTTTGAATCCCCAAGGACAACCTCTTCAATAACCCTGTCAAAACATTTTTCCAACAAAAAAAAAATATACAGGTGCTGGTCATATAATTAGAATATCATCAAAAAGTTCAATTCCATTAAAAAAGTGAAACTTGTGTATTATATTCAGTCATTACACACAGACTGATATATTTCAAATGTTTATTTCTTTTAATTTTGATAATTGTAACTGACATCCAAGGAATATCCCAAATTCAGTATCTCAGAAAATTAGAATATTACTTTAGACCAATACAATGAAAGGATTTTTAGAAATCTTGGCCAACTGAAAAGTATGAACATGAAATATATGAGTATGTAGAGCACTCAATATTTAGTTGGGGCTCCTTTTGCCTGAATTACTGCAGCAATGCGGAGTGGCATGGAGTCGATCAGTCTGTGGCACTGCTCAGGTGTTGTCAGAGCCCAGGTTGCTCCGATAGTGGCCTTCAGCTCTTCTGCATTCTCGGGTCTGGCATATCGCATCTTCCTCTTCACAATACCCCATACTGTAGATTTTCTATGGGGTTAAGGTCAGGCGAGTTTGCTGGCCAATTAAGAACAGGGATACCATGGTCCTTAAACCAGGTACTGGTAGCTTTGACACTGTATGCAGGTGCCAAGTCCTGTTGGAAAATGAAATCTGCATCTCCATAAAGTTGGTCAGCAGCAGGAAGCATGAAGTGCTCTAAAACGTCCTGGTAAACGGCTGCGTTGACCTTTGACCTCAGAAAACACAGTGGACCAACACCAGCAGATGACATGGCACCCCAAACCATCACTGACTGTGGAAACTTTACATTGGACCTCAAGCAACGTGGATTGTGTGACTCTCCTCTCTTCCTCCAGAATCTGGGACCCTGATTTCCAAAGAAAATGCAAAATTTACTTTCATCAGAAAACAACTTTGGAACACTCAGCAGCAGTCCAGTCCTTTTTGTCTTTAGCCCAGGCGAGACGCTCCTGACGCTGTCTGTTGTTCAAGAGTGTCTTGACACAAGGAGTGCGACAGCTGGAACCCATGTCTTGCATACATATGTGCGTAGTGGTTCTTGAAGCACTGACTCCAGCTGCAGTCCACTCTTTGTGAATCTCCCCCATATTTTTGAATGGGTTTTGTTTCACAATCCTCTCCAGGGTGCGGTTATCCCTATTGCTTGTACACTTTTTTTTCTACCACATCTTTTCCTTCCTGATTTTAGATCCTGAAGTCTATTGTTGTGCTGTTCATCCACGACCATCACCTCATGATAATGCACGTCCCCATGTCCCCACACAATTCCTGGAACCTGAAAATATCCCAGTTCTTGCATGGCCAGCATAATCACCTGACATGTCACCCGCTGAGAATGTTGGGATGCTCTTGATCGGCATATACGACAGCGTGTTCCAGTTCCTGCCAATATCCAGCAACTACACACAGCAATTGAAGAGGAGTGAACCAACATCCCACAGACCAAAATCAACAACCTGATCAACTCAATGCGAAGGAGATGTGTTGCACTGCATGCACTGGTTTTCTGACCCCCGTTACAGTAAAACTGCACATTTGAGAGTGGCCTTTTATTGTGGCCAGCCTAAGGCACACCTGTGCAATAATCATGCTGTCTAATCAGCACCTTGATATGCCACACCTGTGAGGTGGATGGATTATCTCAGCAAAGGAGAAGTGCTCACTAACACAGATTTAGAAAGATTTGTGAACAATATCTTAGAGAAATAGGCCTTTGGTGTACACTTAGATCTTTGAGTTCAGCTCATGAAAAATGGGGGCAAAAACAAAAGTGTTGTGTTTATAATTTTGTTCGGTATATTAAAACAACTCATGGGTTCGATACAGAAGGCCTTCATTCACCCCCCGGAGCCATGTGAGGCATGTTTTACTATGGATGTATGCGTTTAATTTGACTTGTTTTGGACAGATGCACTGCAACACCTGTTGAGAGTCCTTCTGCATCTTGCAAGATCAAAAGCATTCTTTAATGTAACTCCGACTGGATTTGTCTGATAGAATAAAGTCATATACTCCTAGGATGCCTTGATGTTGAGTAAAACATGGGATAATTTTAATTTTGGGGTGAACTAACCCTTTAATCTTTCCACCTGGCATTAACATGCATTAAAAATGCCTTCTGTGACCATTTGATCCACGATGGTGGATTTGGATCCTCTCCATTTGTTTTGGTGCACTTTACATCACTTTTGTGGGAATGATGAGTGTGAAGCACAAATATTGTTAAATATTGAGTTCTGGATGCATTCACAAGTGTGTTTTCCAAAAGCAACGTTGGCAAACTATGATCTCAAGTTCCACTGTTAGTTCAGTGTTCAGTGATTCAGTGTTTCCTGAAACCTTAGTTCCAACAAACCTTTGCAAACAGCATTGTTAAGCTGTATGTTGGAATTACATCTCTCAACCTCTGGTTACTGTAGTTTGGTGTTAGTGTTTTGCTCTTGAGCAAAATGAGCATATGAACATGTACAATGTACATCTTTCATTCCAAGCACTGTATATATACTGTATACATATTTTATTCTATGTCTATTAGTTTGTGAAGAGAATGAAAGTGCCATTATGAAGAGTGCACTTATGAACTCTAGAATCTTGAGGATCACCGGAGTGATTTAAGAGGAATCTTCAGTTGAATCAAATATCTGTAAACAAAGCAAAACAACAGAGAGAGAGAAAAAATAGTCCTCAGATGCTATGATCATTATTTACAGCTATAACCTGACATTAATACAGTTTATAAGCAGAAGTTATGATCGGGATGACATCAACAGGAGATCGGTGTTGTTGTTTACGTGACAAAGTTACTACAGTTTCAGGAAACAGATGAGACCAATTAGTTAATTTTGCACTGACCACTTGACAAAAAAACCCATGCCAGTGTAAATTAGGTTTGTCAGTATGTGAGAATCCTGTATGAATTCTGAATGTGTCACGATTCTGTTAGTTTGGACTTGCATTTCACCAACTTATGCCATGTCATGGACAATCAATATGTTCAGTTCTGTTTAGTTGCCGGCTTTCGTCAGTTTTTGGATATTTTGTAGCCTGTTCAGTTTTTGTGGATTATTATATGAAATGTATTACATATTGCTTATTTACCTTTATCCTCATCTTCACTCCCTCAAGGAAAACATAGAGGATTTTCTGGATCTTGCCCATCACCTTTGCGTATAACTGCCTGTGCCTCAACACCACCACCCAGGCACAGTTATCTGGGGAGGCACCTTGACGGAGCTTTGCTATGTTTGTGGAGTGGGTGCTGGTTTTGTGCAAATAAGCGTTCACTGTGGAGGACACTGCCAGCTGTGTGACCACCTCTCCAGACTGAAAATATGAATGCTTTGTTTTTTTATTGGTTTCTGTGTGGGTCTCCAGTCTCTTCTCCTCAGCCATCCATGCAATCCAGCCATCCCACAAGTCCTTTGGTAATACCTCTGGCTCTTCTCAGTAATGTAGCACCATCTGGGACCTGCTGGGGGCCTTCTCCTCCTGGGGATGAAGTTTGTTTTTGTAGATGTTGAAATCCAGAGACAAGATAACTTAATTCTTTTGAGACTGATGTGAGTTATTTTTAGAAAATTAATGTTTCTGTTTTGTCCTGGCTGTTTACTTCACATTTACTTCATAATTTCATGTTATCAGTTTTTTATTATTATTATTACTAAGAGTAAAAGAATGTTTGTCTCTGTGAAAAACAGAGACATTAAACAACCACACAAAGTACTGAAATTATAAAATAGACTATTTACCTATCCTTACTGATGTGAATACACCTCTATCTGAAAATGGATAGAGTTTAATTAAGTTTTCATTTTTCAAATGTTTTTTTTTCTCTTTTTAGGCCATTGATGAAGAACTGGGTTGAATGCTGGTCAAAGAAGAGAATATCCTTTCCCCTAAACTGATGACAACTGGTTTTAAAGGAGGACGCTGCCCTGGATGATGTAGAAGATGTCACAAGCTGTGCTGATGGGGCTTCTTCATGACTACATCTTTTATGCTAAAGAAAACATGAAAATTTACAGTGATGCATGATCTGTATTCATGGACTCTGAAACAAACTGTAAGTGTATAATTTGTAAAAACAAAAAGTTAAATGCTTGTTCTCTGTTGTTTAGTACAAATGGAGTTTACACTCTGTCATTCATACACATGCTAACATTCTTTCACACACACGTCTCTTAAATGTTATTCAATTCGATTAAATTCAAGTTTATTTGTATAGTGCTTTTTACAATACAAATCGTTACAAAGCAACTTTACAGAAAATTACGTTTCTACAATATTTAGTAGTAGCTTATAAGTGGTGACTGTCAGTTTATGCACGTATGACAGGATTTTTCAGAACATCAGAAGACATAGTCAGCCAGACGATGAACATTATTAACAGCAATTATTATATGATGCAGTCACACTTGTAGCAATGTTTGTTAGTTCTGTATGTTGTTTCAGGGTTAGCATCATCTGGTGTCCTCTGAGGGTCAGCATCATCTCTTCTCAGGTGTTCTGGATCCAGACTGGAGCTTGTGTAAATCCTAGTAACATCCAGTGGCAAAACATAGAAACAAATAGAGACATCATTAGCATAGCTGCTGTTCCAACAAAGTAAAATTAATAAGTTTAACCCAAGCTAAAGAATAAGAATGCGCATTTGATCAGATGCAACTACACTCACAATATAAGAGATACATCATTTGAATGCTTGGCGAAAGAGATGCGTTTTTAATCTAGATTTAAACTGAGAGAGTGTGTCTGAACCCCGAACATTATCAGGAAGGCTATTCCAGAGTTTGGGAGCTAAATGTGAAAAAGCTCTACCTCCTTTAGTGGACTTTGCTATCCTAGGAACTACCAAAAGTCCAGCGTTTTGTGACCTTAGGGAGCGTGATGGATTGTAACGTGGTGTAAGGCTAGTTAGGTACGCAGGAGCGAAACCATTTAGGGCCTTATAGGTAAGTAATGATAATTTGTAACTGATACGGAACTTAATAGGTAGCCAGTGCAGAGACTGTAAAATTGGGGTAATATGATCATATTTTCTTGACCTGGTAAGGACTCTAGCCGCTGTATTTTGGACTACCTGTATCTTGTTTATTGGAGAAGCAGGACAACCACTTAGAAGTGCATTACAATAGTCCAGTCTAGAGGCCATGAATGCATGAACTAGCTTTTCTGCATCAGAAACAGGTAACATGTTTCGTAGCTTGGCAATGTTTCTAAGATGGAAGAATGCAGTTTTTGTAACATGGGAAATATGATTTTCAAAAGACAAGTTGCTGTCTAATATAACACCCAGATTTTTGACTGTAGAGGAAGTAACAGTACATCCGTCTCGTTGCAAATTGTAATCTACAAGATTCTGTGTACTGTTTTTTGGTCCAATAATTAATATCTCTGTCTTATCCGAATTTAATAGGAGAAAATTATTGGTCATCCAATCTTTTACATTTTTAACACACTCTGTTAGCTTAGATAATTTAGAAGTTGAATCTGGTCTCATTGAGATATATAGCTGAGTATCATCAGCATAACAGTGGAAGCTAATTCCATATTTTCTAATGATATTACCAAGGGGCAACATGTATATTGAAAATAGAAGGGGACCTAGAATGGATCCTTGTGGCACTCCATATTTTACTGGTGATAAATGAAATGACTCCCCATTTAAATAAACAAAATGGTAGCGATCAGACAGGTAGGATCTAAACCATCTTAGAGCCTGCCTTTGAATACCTGTATAGTTTTGTAATCAATCTATGAGTATGTCATGATCTATGGTGTTGAACGCAGTAAAACTAGCAATGAGATGCAGCCTTGATCTGACGCAAGAAGCAGGTCATTTGTAATTTTAACAAGTGCAGTTTCTGTGCTATGGTGGGGCCTGAAACCTGACTGAAATTCTTTATACCGATATTTTTTTTGCAGGAAGGAGCTCAATTGAGCAGACACAACTTTTTCAAAAATTTTAGACATAAATGTAAGATTTGAAATAGGCCTATAATTTGCCAGTTCACTAGGATCTAGTTTTGGTTTAACACCACCAGCTTGAATGGTTTTGGGACGTGACCTAAAGATAACGATGAGAAGCGGTTCTTCGGCTACAGGTAACAACTCTTTCAGTAATTTAGTGGGTACAGGATCTAATAAACATGTTGTTGGTTTAGATACAGTGATAAGTTTATTTAGCTCTTCCTGTCCTATAGTTGTAAAGCACTGCAGTTTATCTTTGGGTGCGATGGATGAAACTGAAGTGTTAGACGCCGTAGAATCTACATTTGCTATTCTATTTCTAATGTTATCTATTTTATCAGTGAAGAAATTCATAAGGTCATTATGAAATGTTAAATGTTATAATATCAGTGTTAATGTCTGTCATGCCAGAATAGTTGGTAAAGAACTTAACTAATTGTACAATTATTGTATAATAGTGGTTTCATATATTTTTTGACAAAATATCAAATTTACCAAAAAAATCAAATTTGATCTTAAAAGTTATATTCAACAAATTTTCAATGCTTTATTTATAAACTCTGTAGCTGTTAATGCCACACTTTTCTGCATTTCCTCTTGCATGTTTGACTGTTTTCTCTTGTTTTAAATAAACATTTACTTTTTGATAGTTTTTATTTCTGTGTAAAAGTGATTTTAAATTGAACAAGAGTTGTAGGTTTAATGCCTAGCTCAATTTGGGATCATTTTAGCCTAGCAAAATCAACCCAGCATGCTGGGTAAAACATAATAACCCAACTTGTTGGGTTAAAATAACCCAGCATTGGGTTTGTCCCTTTTTGACCCAGCACTGGGTTGCCAAAATAACCCAAATTGGGTTGTTTTCAACCGAGCAGTTTTTAAAGTGTCAGGCTGGTCATGGACACTCATTATGTTCAACTGTTCACTCATTAATCTGCCCATTATCACATGTATATATGTCCAGTTCTGTTCAGTCCTTGTGGATTATTCTATAAATGTATTAAATATTGGAGTAACACTTTAGAATAGGGAACACTTATTCACTATTAACTATGACTTTTCCCTCAATAAATTCCTAATTTGGTGTTTATTAATAGTTAGTAATGTAGTTGTTAAGTTTAAGTATTGGGTAGGATTAGGAATGTAGAATAAGGTCATGTAGAATAAGGCATTACTATGTGCGTAATTACTAATAAATGGCTACTATTCTAGTAATATTCATGCTAATAAGCAACTAGTTAAGAGACCCTAAAATAAAGTGTTGCCATATTTACCTTTATCCTCTTCTTCATGTAAATTTGTACAACCGCCCCCATGACTGTATGTCAGAAAACTCTGTTGATCATAGGGAAAGATAAATATGTTGATTATTAATTACTCATATGTATATGAACAAACTATTTTATGGGAAAAGTTGTGGTGAAATGGAAATAGTGACAGATGTTTTATTTTGCAGAGCAGAGACTTGGCTCGACGTATCAGTTGTTGATTGAATGTTGAGATTGCTATGACTATATTACATCAGACTATTAAGGGATACATTGGTATAACTTGTATGATTGTATACAAGTTATGAACTCCTTTTATTGTCCTTTATGGAGTTGTAAGTGCTGCCTAAAAAATAAAAAATAAACACTTGCTTACACTTTATAATAACTTTAATTATATGGGTCATATGACGTTGCTAAAAATAACATTTTGTGTATTTGGTGTAAAGAAATGTGTTTATGCTGTTTAAGTTTACAAAAACACATTTTCCACATACTGTACATTGTTGTTTCTCCTCTATGCCCTGCCTTTCTGAAACACGTTGATTTTTGTAAAGCTCATCGTTCTGAAAAAGTGAGGTATGCTCTGATTGGCTAGCTATCCAGTGCATTGTGATTGGGCGAATGCGTCAAGCATGTGACGGAAATGTTACAGCCCTTACTATACTTTGATGCCGTGTTCCCCAGAGTGCCAAGACAAAAACATTAAAACCAATTATAAACAAGGCATTTGTTACATCCTGTGGGGACAAAATTATGGATTATAATGACAATACCAGCGGTTCTCAAAACAGCTGGCATTGTAGTCTACTCTCCCAGGATCAGGAAACAGTTCTCCATAAAATGCACTGCACGCATCTGAATATTTCAGTTGAACTGCTCTGGAACAGTGTTGTAAATACAAGTTAACCGCTGATTTCTAGTTGTGTTCTCTTTTGGAAGAACAAACAAAGAAGTTGTAGAGCCTGTAACACTCCAAAGAGAAAGGAAGAATTGAAATCGCATCATATGACCCCTTTAATAAATCATTAACCAACATTATACATTGCTTAATGGACAATTAATTCATATATATTCAAAGAGTTAGAAACGTGAGATAATGTACTTGTAAATGTTTGCTAATAAACATTAAATATTAGATGACGTACAAACAAATCATTATTTCATGTAAGTTAAAATGCTTATAAATATCATTAAACTTTCAACTCCATATGATCAAGCACTTATTAAAAATCTACAAATGATTTTAACAGATGTTATAAAAGGTTAGGCTCAGGTTTGGTGGTATGGGTAGTTTTAAGGGTTGGTTAAAGGGTCAACAGTGTACAGGGCTCAGTTTGATTACTATAAGGGAACACGGTTCAATCTGTTGATAATAAATTGTTTTGATAAATGTAGGGGAAGTCGTGGCCTAATGGTTAGAGAGTCGGACTCCAAATCGAAAGGTTGTGGGTTCGAGTCCCGGGCCGGCAGGAATTGTGGGTGGGGGGAGTGCATGTACAGTTCTCTCTCCACCTTCAATACCATGACTGAGGTGCCCTTGAGCAAGGCATCGAACCCCCAACTGCTCCCTGGGCGCCGCAGCATAAATGGCTGCCCACTGCTCCGGGTGTGTGCTCACAGTGTGTGTGTGTGTGTTCACTGCTCTGTGTGTGTGCATTTCGGATGGGTTAAATGCAGAGCACAAATTCCGAGTATGGGTCACCATACTTGGCTGAATGTCACTTCACTATCACTAAATGAACAGGTATTTTCATGTTATGTTTGTACTGGCTACTGTATACAGGCCACCAGGACACCATACAGACTTTATTAAAGAGTTTGGTGATTTTACATCCGAGTTAGTTCTGGCTGCAGATAAAGTTTTAATAGTTGGTGATTTTAATATCCATTTTGATAATGAAAAAGATGCATTTGTCACAGTGTCTGGGTTGTGTTCCCTGGGTTTCCACTAGGTGTCCTCAGTTCCCACGGTGTTTATCATATTATCACTTCCTGTCTCCTTATTTGGTCACCTTCCTCCTTGTTTAGTTAATTGATTGTTCCCCACCTGTCTCCTGTTTCCCCTTTATCCTTTTGTGTATTTATACCTGGTCTGTCTGAGTCTTAGTCACGGAGTCCT
This sequence comes from Carassius carassius, assembly GCF_963082965.1. Lineage (NCBI taxonomy): Eukaryota > Metazoa > Chordata > Actinopteri > Cypriniformes > Cyprinidae > Carassius > Carassius carassius. The sequence goes on along the minus strand of NC_081800.1, from coordinate 2,151,448 downwards.
TGTTGTATGTGAGATACAGTTCATGTCTATTGTTTTTCCGTAGTCTTGATCTTGCCTTGTGTTTTGTCTGTTCCTTGTCTATTGGATATTCTGGTTTTGACCCTGCCTGGACTGTTTACCCCTTTGGATTACCCCTTAATAAATATCATACCCGCACTTGGATCTCTCCGTGTTTCTTGTATCACCACACGTGACAGAAGGACTCCGTCAAAGCGAAGATCCAGCGGTATGTCTGCTAATGTTTCCTCCCCAGCCACAGAGCGGGAGAGGAACGGATTTGAGGGAACTCGCCTGGTGGTTTTCCGGGGGACCAGGGGAGGTCGCCGAGGAGGGAGTGGTCGAGAGGAGATTCAGCACCGCTCTCAACCATGGCCTCCCTTCGACCCGGGGCTCGTGTGGGATGGATCAGAGCCACCGTCTCACCATGGCGGACGGAGAGGGGAGAGGAAGCGCACGTCCGCCACGGTGGCGCCACTGCCCATGATTGCCGCGAGTCCAGCGCCACGGTGCAAAATGGCCGCCAGCTCAGCGCCAACGCCCAAGAAGGCCGGTGACTCATTCTTGGATTATTTCGCTACGCTGTCCAAGATCCTAGAGCTTCCCAAGACGGTTAACGTCATGGCTGCTGAGCCAGCGCCTCAGCACAAGATGGCCGCCAGCCCAGCGCCACAGCACAAGATGGCCGCCAGCCCAGAGCCACAGCACAAGATGGCCGCCAGCCCAGCGCCACAGCACAAGATGGCCACCAGCTTGGAGCCACAGCACAAGATGGCCGACTCAACGCCTGAGTCTCCAGACAAGGTGTCATCGACTCGCCATCATAGAGGGTGGAGGAGGAGGAGACGGGCGTCTACCATTCCTCAAAGCCCAGAGGACGTTCCCGAGGCGGTGCCTGATGCTGTTCCGGAGGCCGAGGCGGTGCCCGATGCTGTTCCGGAGGCCGAGGCGGTGCCCGATGCTGTTCCGGAGGCCGAGGCGGTGCCCGATGCTGTTCCGGAGGCCGAGGCGGTGCCCGATGCTGTTCCGGAGGCCGAGGCGGTGCCCGATGCTGTTCCGGGGGCCGAGGCGGTGCCCGATGCTGTTCCGGGGGCCGAGGCGGTGCCCGATGCCGAGGCGGTGCCCGAGGCGGTGCCCGATGCCGAGGCGGTGCCCGATGCTGTTCCGGGGACCGAGGCGGTGCCCGATGCTGTTCCGGAGGCCGAGGCGGTGCCCAATGCCGAGGCGGTGCCCGATGCTGTTCCGGAGGCCGAGGCGGTTTCCTTGATGCTGGGATGGTGCCCGATGCCGTTCCGGAGGCCGAGGCGGTGCCCGATGCCGTTCCGGAGGCCGAGGCGGTGCCCGATGCCGAGGCGGTGCCCGATGCTGTTCCGGAGGCCGAGGCGGTGCCCGATGCTGTTCCCCGATGCCGTTCCGGAGGCCGAGGCGGTGCCCGATGCCGTTCCGGAGGCCGAGGCGGTGCCCGATGCTGTTCCGGTGGCCGAGGTGGTGCCCGATGCTGTTCCGGAGGCCGAGGCGGTGCCCGAGATGCCGGGATGGTGCACGATGCCGTTCCGGAGGCCGAGGCGGTGCCCGATGCCATTCCGGAGGCCGAGGCGGTGCCCGATGCCGAGGCGGTGCCCGATGCTGTTCCGGAGGCCGAGGCGGTGGCCGATGCTGTTCTCCGATGCCGTTCCGGAGGCCGAGGCGGTGCCCGATGCCGAGGCGGTGCCCGATGCCGTTCCGGAGGCCGATGGCGTTCCGGAGGCCGAGGCGGTGCCCGATGCCGTTCCGGAGGCCGAGGCGGTGCCCGATGCCGTTCCGGAGGCCGAGGCGGTGCCCGATGCCGTTCCGGAGGCCGAGGTGGCGCCCGATGCTGTTCCGGAGGCCGAGGCGGCGCCCGATGCCGAGGCGGTGCCCGATGCTGTTCCGGAGGCCGAGGCGGTGCCCGTTCCCGATGCGGTGCCCGAGACCAGTCTAGAGTCAGGGCTAGTTCCTGTTGACCTCCCAGAGTCGAGTCATGTTCCAGTTGTTCCTCTTGAATCAAGTCGTGTTCCTGTTGACCCTCCAGAGTCGAGTCAAGTTCCTGTTGACCTTCCAGAGTCGAGTCACGTGACTGTTGAATTTTCAGAGTTGAGTGAGGTTCTGGTTGACCTTCAAGAGGCTAGTCAGGTGCTTGTGGACCATCCAGAGTCAGGGCCAGTCACTGATGACCTTCCAGAGCCAGGGCTAGGTACCATGGACTTTCCAGAGACAAGGCTAGTCATCGTGGACCTTTCAGAGTCAGGTCAAGTCACTGGGTGGTCTTCTGCTCCGCCCTGGGGGGCGCTTGCCCTGACTACACGGTTGTGGTGGTCTTCCGCTCCGCCCTGGGGGACTCTGGCGTCGACCATGAGGACATGGTGGTCCTCTGCTCCGCCCTGGGGGGCCTCCGCTCTGACCACGCGGACGTGGTGGTCCTCTGCTCCGCCCTGGGGGGCTTCCGCTCTGACCACACGGATGTGGTGGTCTTCTGCTCCGCCCTGGGGGGCTTCCGCTCTGACCACATGGACATGGTGGTCTTCTGCTCCGCCCTGGAGGACTCTGGCCTTGACCACAAGGGTGTGGTGGTCTTCTGCTCCGCCCTGGGGGGCATCATGTTGTTTTTTCCTTTTGTTTTTGTGTTAATGTCTGTCCCTGTTCCTTTCTGTTAGTCTGGCCCTCCGTCCCTCCCCCTGAACTTCCTCCGGTCCTCCTCCCTCCTGGTCTTTCTGTGTTGTGTTTACATTCTGGTGCCTGTTCCCCATGTTTTTCTTTTCTGGCCCTCCGTCCCTCCCCCTGAGCCTCCACCTGTCCGCCTCCCTCCTGGTCTCTGTTTTGTGTTCCCTGGGTTTCCACTAGGTGTCCTCAGTTCCCACGGTGTTAATCATATTATCACTTCCTGTCTCCTTATTTGGTCACCTTCCTCCTTGTTTAGTTAATTGATTGTTCCCCACCTGTCTCCTGTTTCCCCATTATCCTTTTGTGTATTTATACCTGGTCTGTCTGAGTCTTAGTCACGGAGTCCTTGTTGTATGTGAGATACAGTTCATGTCTATTGTTTTTCCGTAGTCTTGATCTTGCCTTGTGTTTTGTCTGTTCCTTGTCTATTGGATATTCTGGTTTTGACCCTGCCTGGACTGTTTACCCCTTTGGATTACCCCTTAATAAATATCATACCCGCACTTGCATCTCTCCGTGTTTCTTGTATCACCACACGTGACAGCATTGGGATCAGCATTTATAGACATTCTGAACTCTACTGGTGTTAGACAACACATTTCAGGACCTACTCATTCTCAAAATCATACTCTAGATTTAATACTGTCACATGGAATTGATGTTGATAGTGTTGAAATTATTCAGCCAAGTGATGATATCTCAGATCATTATTTAGTTCTGTGCAAACTTCATATAGCCAAAATTGTAAATTCTACTTCTTGTTACAAGTATGGAAGAACCATCACTTCTACCACAAAACACTGCTTTTTAAGTTATCTTCCTGATGTATGCAAATTCCTTAGCATATCCAAAACCTCAGAACAACTTGATGATGTAACAGAAACTATGGACTCTCTCTTTTTTAGCACTTTAAATAAAGTTGCTCCTTTACGCTTAAGGAAGGTTAAGGAAAACAGTTTGACACCATGGTATAATGAGCATACTCGCACCCTAAAGAGAGCAGCCCAAAAAAATGGAGCGCATCTGGAGGAAAACCAAACTAGAGGTATTTCGTATTGCTTGGCGGGAAAGCAACATATCCTACAGAAAAGCATTAAAAACTGCTAGATCAGATTACTTTTCTTCTCTTTTAGAAGAAAACAAACATAACCCCAGGTATTTATTCAATACAGTGGCTAAATTAACGAAAAATAAAGCCTCAACAAGTGTTGACCTTTCCTCAACACCACAGCAGTAATGACTTTATGAACTACTTTATTTCTAAAATCGATACTATTAGAGATAAAATTGCAACCATTCAGCCGTCAGCTGCAGTATCACATCAGACCCCCTGAGGAACAGTTCCACTCATTCTCTAGGAGAAGGAGGAATTGTATAAACTTGTTAAATCATCTAAACCAACAACATGTATGCTAGACCCTATACCATCCTAAAAGAGGTGCTTCCAGAAGTCATAGATCCTCTTCTGACTATTATTAATTCCTCAATTGCCATTCATTAGAAGAATGGCATCTACGCTAATATTTGTCTGTTTTTCTCTTGTTCCGAGGTCACCGTGGCCACCAGATCCAGTCTGTGTCCAGATCAGAGGGTCACTGCAGTCACCCGGATCCAGTACGTATCCAGACCAGATGGTGGATCAGCACCTAGAAAGGACCTCTACATCCCTGAAAGACAGCGGAGACCAGGACAACTAGAGCCCCAGATACAGATCCCCTGTAAAGTCCTTGTCTCAGAGGAGCACCAGGACAAGACCACAGGAAACAGATGATTCTTCTGCACAATCTGACTTTGCTGCAGCCTGGAATTGAACTACTGGTTTCGTCTGGTCAGAGGAGAACTGGCCCCCCAACTGAGCCTGGTTTCTCCCAAGGTTTTTTTCTCCATTCTGTCACCGATGGAGTTTCGGTTCCTTGCCGCTGTCGCCTCTGGCTTGCTTAGTTGGGGACACTTCATCTACAGCGATATCGTTGACCTGATTGCAAATAAATGCACAGACACTATTTTACTGAACAGAGATGACATAACTGAATCCATGATGAACTGCCTTTAACTATCATTTTTGCATTATTGACACTGTTTACCTAATGAATGTTGTTCAGTTGCTTTGACGCAATTTATTTTGTTTAAATAGCTATATAAATAAAGGTGACTTTGACTTTGACTTTGACTCAATGTCATTAGGATATGTCCCCAAAACCTTCAAACTGGCTGTTATTAAGCCTCTCATCAAAAAAACACAACTTGACCCCAAAGAACTAGTTAATTATAGACCAATCTCGAATCTCCCTTTTCTGTCCAAGATACTAGAAAGGGTGGTATCCTCACAATTATATTCCTTCTTAGAGAAAAATGGTATATGTGAGGATTTCCAGTCACGACTTAGACCGTAGCATAGTACTGAAACTGCTCTTCTTAGAGTTACAAATGATCTGCTCTTATCATCTGATCGTGGGTGTATCTCTCTATTAGTTCTATTGGATCTTAGAGCTGCGTTTGACACAATTGACCACAACATTCTTTTGCATAGACTTGAACACTTTGTTGGCATCAGTGGAAGTGCATTAGCATGGTTTAAATCGTACTTATATGACCCGAACCATCAGTTCATAGCAGTGAATGAAGATGTATCATATCGATCACAAGTGCAGTACGGAGTACCTCAAGGCTCAGTACTAGGGCCGCTACTCTTCACGCTTTATATGTTACCCTTGGGAGATATCATCAGGAAACATGGTGTTAGCTTTCACTGTTATGCTGATGATACTCAGCTCTATATTTCTTTGAGGCCCGGTGAAACACACCAATTTTAAAAACTAATGGAATGCATAGTCGATATAAAAAACTGGATGACGAGTAATTTCTTACTGCTAAATTCTGAAAAAAAACAGAGGTGTTAATTATAGGACCTAAAAACTCCGCTTGTAATAACCTAGAGCACTGTCTAAGACTTGATGGTTGCTCTGTCAATTCTTCGTCATCAGTTAGGAACCTAGGTGTGCCATTTGATTGCAATCTTTTCTTATAAAGCCATGTTTCTAGCATTTGTAAAACTGAATTTTTCCATCTCAAAAATATATCTAAATTACGGCCTATGCTCTCAATGTCAAATGCAGAAATGTTAATCCATGCATTTATGACCTCAAGGTTAGATTATTGTAATGCTTTATTGGGTGGTTGTTCTGCACGCTTAGTAAACAAACTACAGCTAGTCCAAAATGCAGCAGCAAGAGTTCTTAATAGAACCAGGAAGTATGACCATATTAGCCTGGTCCTGTCAACACTGCACTGGCTCCCTATCAAACATCGTATAGATTTTAAAATATTGCTTATTACTTATAAAGCCCTGAATGGTTTAGCAACTCAGTATTTGAATGAGCTCCTTTTACATTATAATCCTCTACGTCTGCTACGTTCTCAAAACTCAGACAATTTGATAATACCTAGAATATCAAAATTAACTGCGGGCGGCAGATCATTTTCCTATTTGGTGCCTAAACTCTGGAATAACCTACCTAACATTGTTCGGGAGGCAGACACACTCTTGCAGTTTAAATCTAGATTAAAGACCCATCTCTTTAACCTGGCTTACACATAACATACTAATATGCTTTTAATATCCAAATCCGTTCAGGATTTTTAGGCTGCATTAATTAGGTAAACTGGAACCGGAAACACTTCCCATAACACCCTATGTACTTGCTACATCATTAGAAGAATGGCATCTATGCTAATATTTGTCTGTTTCTTTCTTATTCCGAGGTCACCGTAGCCACCAAATCCAGTCTGTATCCAGATCAGAGGGTCACTGCAGACACCCGGATCCAGTACGTATCCAGACCAGATGGTGGATCAGCACCTAGAAAGGACCTCTATTGCCCTGAAAGACAGCGGAGACAAGGACAACTAGAGCCCCACATACAGATCCCCTGTAAAGACCTTCTCTCAGAGGACCACCAGGACAAGACCACAGAAAACAGATGATTCTTCTGCACAATCTGACTTTGCTGCAGCCTGGAATTGAACTACTGGTTTCGTCTGGTCAGAGGAGAACTGGCCCCCCAACTGAGCCTGGTTTCTCCCAAGGTTTTTTTCTCCATTCTGTCACCGATGGAGTTTCGGTTCCTTGCCGCTGTCGCCTCTGGCTTGCTTAGTTGGGGTCACTTCATCTACAGCGATATCATTGACTTGTTTGCAAATAAATGCACAGACACTATTTAACTGAACAGAGATGACATCACTGAATTCAATGATGAACTGCCTTTAACTATCCTTTTGCATTATTGACACATTGTTTTCCTAATGAATGTTGTTCAGTTGCTTTGACGCAATGTATTTTGTTTAAAGCGCTATATAAATAAAGGTGACTTGACTTGACATGTTATTTTCTAGAAAGAGTAATAATAATTGTTTTCTACTGTTTATTTATGATCCAAGGAATATCCTGTTTTTTGTTGAGGCAATAAAAAATACAGTCTGTTGTTTTTAGCAAGCGTTTAGCTGAACTTAACCAGCCACCCTTTATAAACATTTACAAATGATGAATAGTTTCCACTTTAGACTGGCTACTGCAAAAAAAATCAACAAATGATTAATAAATTATTATCAAAGGATCGTGAATGAAGGTCTGGTGCATTATTGTCAGGGAATTGCCAAGTTTCACTACCACCCAGTCACCTAAAATAACTGCACTGTTTAGCCAAAGGACAAATCTTTTGGTGTTTTCAGACAGACTGGAAAGGCACATACCTAGGATACACATTTTGTCTGGTCTCAGCTGAGAAAGGATTCCTGTTCTCTCATCTTACTGCTTTCGTGTAAGGACTTTATTATTTAAAATTAAAAAGTTAATTTAAAGGGTTTGTTTTACATAAAGGAGAAATGAAAAAAAGAAAGATATAAGAAATATGAAATGTCCCCTTATTAAAAAAAGAAGAAAAAAAATAGGCATAGGTAGCTATTATTACAAAAGGTATGCAGGATAAATTTCTCCTAAAGTTAAGACTGTTGCCTAGCATAGTAGAGCATACAGACCATACATACTATGATATTAGAATAGGTACCCCTTAGTCATAAAATACTTAGTATAAATCATTTAATATTTTCCAGGTTGTTACTCCTTCTCCAAAATTTGTGCAATGCTCCCTTATAATGCAAGGTAGAGCTGTACATCGGGCCTAACTTTTCAGGACCCGAACCCAACAGATTTTGGCCTGAGTCCGACAAGTACATTTTGATTGACAGCTTTTTAAAAGCCCGAACCGGTTTACAGTCCAACATTATTCAAATGTGCACACACACACAGCTCTATTGCCTTTTGTCAAGAATGAGTCATTTATACATGTTTTAACAATTTATTCATGACTAACGTAGCCACTTGGAAGTTGGAACAAAGAAATAAAATCAAAGTCATCTGTAACATCTTAACATCTCAGCGTTCTAAATAGGCCTAGGCATAGGCTCATTTAGCCTACAAATAGGCCAATGCACCAACGTCTTTCTTAACAAATTAGATAAATTAAATTAAGATAAATTCTAAATTAAGATGGGAATTTGGCAATAACGAAGTTAAGATAAAGGCTCCGCCGGATTTGCTTCGCCAATAGCAGCTGAAATTTAATAAAAGAATAATGCCTACAATGTCTACATTATGCATTTAAGACTCAATTAATATATAGTTATAATTTAAAAAACCTTTACTCACCAAGATTAGGCTAGGCCTACATGTTTTTGTGGAGGAAAATTATTGAATCCACTGTAGATGGCTTCAACGAGTTCCTGCACTCACTGATTGTGCGTCCAGCAATATAACCCACTGGCTCATTATTCTCCTTATAAACATGGTCAAAACACACTTTTCCACACTTCAGACTTTGCTTTAGTTGCTGGTGCAACCAAAACGTAATCGCCAGAGGCAAGCCTCCGTTTCTCCTACTCAGCACCCTTTTGCATCTTTCTCACGCTAATCGAAACACATCACATGACAGCTCATTTACCTCACAAACCTGGGCGCAAGCCTGAGCCCAGCCCAAGACCATGTAAAATGATATAAATTAAGCCCTAACCAGACCGAACCTGACGGTTTCCATCAGGTCCCGTCGGGTTTGGGCAAAGATCTTCAGCTCTAATGTAAGGCCAAGCCAGCAGAGGGAGCCCTCACCCAAATACTGACTGTGTTCCACTCCCTCTGCTTCATCTACACTCATTTCCTGTTTTGTTGCTTTATAGCCAGAGACCGTGCTCATACTCATTGCAAAGTATTGCCAGTTAAAATGCATTACCAATCGATTCTCTCTGATATTCTGACTGCCTGTTCTGTGTATGATTCTGCCTGTTTACCTGTTTAACATCTACCTGGATTATTTCCATTGTTTAGTTTGCCTGATCGGACTGATGCATGTGTTTGGACCTTTTGCCTCTATGCTCAACTTAGCCTTTTGGATTGCCCCTGTAAGTATTGACATATTGGACTATTATTCTGGTTTCAACCTTCTGGTGTTGACATCCTGCGCATCGGGACTCCACTCCTCTGGCTTCACCTCGTCCCTTCGTCCCTCTGGTTACATCAGGCTCCTTCATCCCCTCGGCTCCACCTCAGTCCTCTGTCGCTCGGCCTCCTGGATCCACATCTCTGCGTCGGTCGCCGGCGCCATCAGTTCCGCCTAGGTCCTCCGGATACTCCCCATCACCCTGGCTCTTCAGCTCTCCGTCTCCGCCTCCGCCTCTAGCTCCTCCTCAACCTGCTCCGCCGCTGTTGGTAGGCCCCCTGGACGTTCCTCCTCTATGGCTTCTCCCACCGTCGGCTCCACCTTGGGCTGTTATGGCTGTGGCCTGGGTCCTGCTGGGCTACTCCTGCTCCAGATCCCTCCTGGCTCCTCCCTCCGTGGTCTCTGTCTGCTTGCCCCCTCCCGGGAGTCCGCCCTCCACTGGAACCTCCTACCAAGTTCCCACCCACGCCTCCCTCTGTTGTTTCTGTGGAGCAAGGTCGCACCTTCCGAGAGGGGGGGAGTAATGTCACAATCTGGACTTATTATGTGTGGTTTTTTCCCCGTGAGCCAGTTTCTGTCTCCCGTGGTTTGTTAATTTAATTCCAGGTGTGTCTAGTTTCTTTCCCATGTTCCATGTCCCCATTAATTTAGTAATTCCATGCACCTGTCTGCTCCTCGTTATCCTGTCTTTAAAACCCATGTCCCTTCAGTATGTGTGAGTTGGGTCTACAAGTCAGTACATGTGTCTTCCTCCTGTGTTCTGTGTTAGATTTACCCCTGTGTTGGATTAATAAAGACTCTCTCGATTATATTCGATTCCGTGTTCCTTCCGGCACAAAAGCGTGACAGTGTGTTAGATAAGTAAGTGTATGATTTATAAATAGTGTTGTGTGTTCCACAGTTATTGTTAAGTGTTCATGAGATGGATTACCTGAGGGAAGAAACTGTTCCTGTGTCTGGCCATTCTGGTGCTCAGAGCTCTGTAGCGTCGGCCAGATGGCAACAGTTGAAAGAGGAAGTGTGCTGGATGTGAGGGGACCAGAGTGATTTTGCCAGCCCTTTTTCCAAGTTGAGGGACTAAACCAGGATATCGGTCAATACCTATGGACCTATTGAAGTCGAGAGCAACATCGGTTGTCTTGAGTTCTTACTTTGGGCAGAATATGCTCAAAACTCTCTAACTCACACATCCACAGGCCTAGCCCCTTTCCAGTGCATCCTGGGGTTCCAACCTCCCTTGTTCCCGTGGTCGACCCAGGGCACACCCACGTCGAGCTACAGGAGGCACTCCTAGAGGGGGGAGGTTCTGTAATCCCAAGCCAGCAGAGGGAGCCCTCACCCGAGTACTGACTGCTTCCGTTACACTCATTTCCTGTTTGGTTGCTTTATAGCCAGAGACTTTGCTCATACTCATTGCAAAGTATTGGCAGTTAACCTGCCTTAGCAAGTATTTCTCTCTGATATTCTGACTGCCTGTATTGTATATGATTCTGCCTGTTTACCGTTTACCTGGATTCTTCCCCTTGTTTAGTTTGCCTGATTGGACTGATTGACACTGTAAGTGTTGACATATTGGAATGTTATTCTGGTTTCGCCCCTCTGCCTGCCTTCACATTACTGTTTACTGAAGCTGCCCTTAATAAACTCCTGCGCATGGATTCAGATTCGGCCTCAGCTACCTCATTACATATAACTGCACTTATGTACTGCATAGGTGCACTATTATTTTAAAAATGATAGTGCACAGGAACAGTGCACTATCAGTAAAGGAACAGTTTTGCCAATTCGGTAATATTTAATTGTTGATAATGGTCAAGATTATAGCCTGCAATTTACAACAATTAAACTGAATTATTGTAAATTGCAGGCTATAATCTTGACCATTATCAACAATTAAATATTACCGAATTGGCAAAACTGTTCCTTTAAGATTGTGTTTAAGTCAAACCCCCATCAGGTATTCAGTTTAACTGAACACACCAGTATACAGAGTGTTTTGAATCTACATGCTTTTTCTTTCTCTTTTCCTCTTTAATTTGATCTGTGTAATCATGATTTGCCTTGCTGGTGGTTCCTGCTGCAGGTTAGGTTAGGGTAAATACTGCTTCATTTCACACCTCTTAATCCAATTTCACATTGTTCATTCGGTCATGAAGAAAGAGACAGTCGTGCCACAATCTCTCTTCCCCCATTACATGTTCTCTTTCTTTCCTTCTCCACTCCTCTGTTGGACAACTCCAGAGTTGAGTGGGTTTTGGAGACACAGGGATGGTTGTGTGGTTTTGGAGTTCATGTGTGGGGAACCCAAGAAAGTAAAGACACTGGTGTAACTTAAGGTCAAGTGAGCAGGATACTGGCGAGGCCTAAGATCTTGGATTTAACAAGTAATGACCACAGGATTAACATTCTTCAAACAAATAAAGACATGAGTTGTGTTCATAACAAATGTGACCAAGGACATCATACAAGTCTTTGGGGCCACATGTGGAAAAGTCACAATGATCAGTTTTTACTGATTTGGCTTCAAGTATAGATTGATTGATAGTAAATAATGTGATGTGATGCATGCAGTGATACGTTTTCATAAAAGGTGCTGCATCCCTTCACTTGATCTTTAACTGTGTAATATTCAAACACTGAAAGACATAAAAAACAAATCATAGTGACGCTAACAAAGTTTACTCAGTTTTTAATACACAAGGTTGATGGGAAAATGTGATTTGCTGAAAGTAAAAAACTTTATTGTCTATCAACCAGTGATAGAAATTTATCTTGGGTAAAAATTCTCACATGTACACAATAAAATAAATAAATAAATAATAATACAAAAAACACAACAAACTAAACACATTTGTCCTAAAGAAAGTACCTTTAAGATAAATAGATAAATATACAAAGCCTAAGATACAAAATCCTAAAATAACTATTTGGGCTTATTTAAAATAGAATTTGCAGTAGGAATAAAATAATTAAAATAGGGTTAGGGTTAGGGTTAGGGTTAGGGTTAGGCCAAGGGAGTTCTAAAACGACAACCTGATGGAAATATTTGAATGAAGTGAAACAACGGATGAGAGGGTAAGTAACAATGGAAAGTGCTTTCGTCTTTACAACACAGTTATAAAGATCTAAAAGTTGAATATGTTAGATCCCAATGAATTTAGATGCTTGTCTGATTACTTTTGCATTTGTTCTTGTTTTTAGAAAAAAGGAAGTTAAACAAGGAAACAATATTAAAGGTTATAACTGATTCAACATGTGAATGATACACTGCTGTTAAGATATCACGTATAACATTAAAACCCTTCAGCCTTCGCAAAAGAGATAATCGCTGTTGAGTCTTCTTATATGACACAATTTGTCTGCTGTGTAAAAGAAAGATTCAATATTAAAAGAAAAATGCTTGTCAATATTAGTATATCAATCTCAACCTGTTCCATTACCTGGCCCCAGCCTAAGTGATTCAGATAGAGGATGAACAGTATTAAATTAAATGAACGAAACATCCCACAACACAGCTCTTTGCTCTTACTAATATTTAACTCCAGCAAATTTCCTTGGAACCACAGGATCAAAGAATCAACAAACTGCCTATAAGGGATTGCTCATCTGTCATATATAAGCCACCACAGCCATGTCATCAGCATAATTCAAAATTTACAAACCATTAATATCACATTTAATTTAGAACTGACCCCTTCAAAAATCCTGTCATCTTCAAGCATAAATGGCATTTATGGAAATCAGACAAAAGTTACCCAAATGAACAAATCTTTTGGCCTTTTTAGACAGGCTGGAAAGATCATCCAAGCATTTTACATTAGCAGTAATGAATAATGATATGGACAGAAGATCAGAGGTCAACACAGAAGGAGCGTAGATGCTAGAAGAATGCTAGCAGTGCTAATTGAACATGTAATTTACCTTGACACTCCAACTGCCTAAAGAAGGAACAATAAATTAGAAAATCATTGTTCGGTTAGTTGAACAATTGTCATTTCAACTTACATCTCAATATTAAGACTGTGATAGATGTAGTTATTTATGTTGTTAAAGCTGCATTATGATAGATTATGAAAACGGAGTGAAAAATCAGTGTTCAAATTGTCTTCTTAACCCACTATTTACTGATTTATCATCTGTGCTGTCAAGTTAGATTTCGGGCATCAGAGTCACAGTGACTTATATATAATCAAACTATAAATTTGTTAAATTGTACTCAGGAAATTTTAAGTACTGCAGAAAAGTCTGAGCAAAACCACCCAAGACGTGGGAACAGAGTGTGTTGCCTGTTATTTTAACACATCAGGCATAAGAACTGCGTACATAGCTGGAAACACCAGCACGCCCCCACTGAAGTACTTTGACCATATTTTGGTCAGGTTAGATTTTTTGATAGAAGTCTCTTATGCACACCAAGCATTTATTTTACCAAAAATACAGTAAAAGTGGTGGTCTTTGTGAGAGCTCTGAATGCAGTTGTCATGATCTCTTGCTGAAATGTCTATGAACTCCACCAGAGGGCGTTCCATTTCTGACTTTTGCAACTCCATCCCAGATGTTTAGCACTTCAGTACTTGAGCAAGCTCTTATGGTTTTATAGTCCTTTACGTCCACTGCCCTCTCAAAACTCTGGCAATTTGATAATACCTATAATATCAAAATCAACTGCGGGCGGCAGATCCTTTTCCTATTTAGTGCCCAAACTCTGGAATAATCTACCTAACACTGTTCGGGAGGCAGACACTCTCTGTCAGTTTAAATCTAAATTAAATACCAAATTCTTTAACCTGGCTGACACATAACACCCTTACACATGTGTAATATTTAAATCAGTTAAAAGAATTGTTATAATGCATTAATTAGGTCAACCAGAACTGGGAAGACTTTCAATAACATGCAATGTACTTGTTAAATCATTACAAGAATGGCATCTACGCTAAAATTTGCCCTTTTCTTTCTAAATCTGAGGTCACCGTAGCCACCAGATCCAGTCCGTATCCAGGTCAGATGGTCACTGCAGTCATCCGGATCCAGTACGTATCCAGACCAGAGGTGGATCAGCACCTAGAAAGGACCTCTACAGCCTCTAACTTAAGCGGAGACCAGGACAACTAGATAAGCCCCAGATACAGATCCCCTGTAAAGACCTTGTCTCAGACGACCACCGGGACAAGACCACAGGACACAGAAGATTCTTCTGCACAGTCTGACTTTGCTGCAGCCTGGAATTGAACTTCTAGTTTTGTCTGGTCAGAGAAGAACTGGCCCCCTGACTGAGCCTGGTTTCTCCCAAGGTTTTTTCTCCATTCTGTCACAGATGGAGTTTTGGTTCCTTGTCTCTGTCGCCTAGTTGGGGACACTTAATTTCCAGCGATTTCGTCGACTTTAAACTGAATTAAGCATGACAATGACATCACTGAATTCAATGATGAACTGCCTTTAACCGAAAATTTTATGTTTTCTATTGTCCTTTTGCACACTAATTTCCTATTTGGTACTGTAAAGTTGCTTCGACACAATCTGTATTGTTAAAAGTGCTATATAAATATAGCACTTGGATCCTCAACTCCCTTGTCACGCCTCCGCGTTACAGAAGTACATCCGGATTACATTCATACTTCACACATTCATACTATATAGAATGTACTTTTCAATGATCACAAAACACTTACAAGTAATGGAGTCCTGACTGTAGATACATCTCTGTCTCATGCTGCCCAACTAAACTTCATTAAATTAATCAATAAGAAAGCTCATAGGATTTTATTGATTGGTCTAAAACAGAAATTCTTAAGATTAAGTCGTAAGATTCTACACCAATCAACCTTCCTCCTGTACTTCTCAAGTTGACTACTACAGAGACATCTGTCTACTGTATGGAGAACATAAAGTGACAGCAGTTTTTAACCCCAAACCAGAGCATACAACTAACACCTTTGAAGCCAGAAGCCTAAGAGTTGTGATGGATCATCAGTTAAGCTTCACAGACCACATTGCTACAACGACCCGGTCCTGCAACATTAGGAAGATTAGACCCTTCCTGTCAGAGCAAGCCACCCAACTTCTTGTCCAAGCTCTTGTTCTCTCCAGACTCCTGAAGTGTTTCCACTTTCGTGTCCCATATGCATCAGACATTTAGCCAATGGTGACTGGGCGTGATGTCTGAGGCTGAGACTGGAATTTCTGTAAATGCGATTGTCACTATCTGTATTTTTTTGGGAGTTAATGCAGTTGTCGAATGTGGTTGTCACTCCCGTATTTTAGTGAATTATGAGTGTGCAACGCGATTAAGGAGCAAAAGGTGAACGGACAACCAAATTCAGCTGCAGTCTGTATGTGGCCATAGTATCCTGGACATAGTGAAAAACAACATCAGCAAGAGCCAATTTTGCCACCCCAATTATAAAATCCTAGACATGCCCCTGTGGTGTATTAAATTACAAATTTATTGCAGGAAGTAAATGATCTGCTGCTAATGTCTTGGTGGCAATACCATAGGACATATTCAGAAGTCTTGTGGAGCCCATGCCTCCACACATCAGAGGTGTTTTTACAGCTTGATGGGGACCTAAACAATATTAGGCGGCTGGATTTAATGTTGTGGCTGATCAGTGTAGATACAGTAAATACTCAGAACTGACATATAATATAAGTATCAAACTTGAACTGTTTATGGCATCAGGTGTCAACAGATTGCTTGTTTGTTTAATCTGTTTGAGAAATGCAGTCCAGCAACATATGATATCACTGCAATTTCAAAGTCACAAAGGTAGATGTAGATGAGCTAAAAACTGCTTTACATTTGCAAGAATACCAGAGGGAAAACAGATGCATATGGGTAAATTAAATTCTTCAAGAAGAGTTGGGAGAATCCATCATTCTATTGAGAGAGTTGTAATTTGTTTTAAGACAAACTTTTACATACGTTTTTATGAGTCAGCATCACTTTAATAGGCAGTTTCAGGAGGGACAACTGCATTTAAATGCGGGAGTGAGTCCCTTAAATTTTAGCAAAATTGCTATGAATGGCAGCGTGGTGACCATAGCAAAGTTGTGGTGTCTATGAGAGAATGGAGACCCACAGATTAGCTAGTTTTGTGTTTATTTAGCTGCTGTTGACAAAACAGACATTAGACTACAAAGACATACGAAAATAGGCGAAACGTTATTAAATCTTTAAACTGTTGTTATTGAACAGCATACACTCTCTTGACCACAACTGGTTGGTCCACAATACCCCTCTCTCTGCCATCCTGTCAGATCTGTGGTAAACACATGATGCATGATGATACACACACACTGGCATGCTTCTCGTGACATCATCATTAACAACTAGTTGTTCAGTTCGGTTTTATACACACTACACAGAATTTATGAAGTGATGGTCTGAAATTCAGGGCAGCTTTCTTTGACCAAAGCAACATGTCAAACAACCAATCACAGTTCATTTCATTCATCATCACGTTTCACACACATCTCCCGGAAATCCTGTAAAATGTATCCAACCTGATGACGACTTTGACACTCCTGAATTGTTTCCACTTTCGTGTCCCATATGCATCAGACATTTAGCCAATGGTGACTGGGCGTGATGTCTGAGAATGAGACTGCAATTTCTGTAAATGCGATTGTCACTATCTGTATTTTTTTGGGAGTAAATGCAGTTGTTGAATGTGGTTGTCACTCCCGTATTTAAGTGAATTATGAGTGTACAACGCGATTAAGGAGTAAAAGGTGAACTGACAACCAAATTCAGCTGCAGTGTGTATGTGGCCATAGTATCCTGGACATAGTGAAAAACAACATCAGCAAGAGCCAATTTTGCCACCCCAATTATAAAATCCTAGACATCTCAACACCCTCACTTCCTGTTTGTTGTTGGCGTCTGTACTGCGTTTGAGCTCCGTCACTATATTCTTTTTATCGACTATTTTTAACTTAAAAATCAATTTTATACACCATCGTTTCCGTTTATATAATGTGTGAATATCCTCTATTGTATTCTACAAAAAAAACAATCAAAGTTTGTAAAACAAAGTTTTATTTTGATCTCCCGTGTCCGCTATTAGCTTATAACCCGTTAGCATCAGCAAGCGTGGTTGCTGGTAACTGCGCTTACATTGCTAATACTCTATTCACACACATTACCACTGCTGTACTCACTGTCACTTGCTTTAATGGCCGATGAATGTCTACCTTTGATTGCAGGTGGGGACACACTCGAGCTGCATTCTGTGCAGTTCGAGCTCGAGGCCGTGGGGAAGCAGATTCGCGACCTGGAGGTGAGGCAGGCCCAGCTGAGAGAGCGGAGAGCTGCGCTGGAATCATCCCGGGCTGACGCTCACAAGTCCGGGGTAAGTATACAGCGTGCTGCTAACAGTCCCACCACGTCTACTCCGTGTGTTTCTCTGCACAGGCCCGGTGCACCCAGGACGCGATCTTCCCAGATGTCCTTCACTCCGACGCCGGGACACCACGGACCCTGGGTGCATCCACAGCGGAGGACGCGAGCCAGGTCCCGGGCGACGACTTCTCCCCCTCCTGCCTTCAAGATCTCCACCCGGAACAGCTTCGCTCCCCTCCGCGAGACAGGACGCGACGCTGTGATCATCGGAGACTCCATCGTCTGACACGTCCGTGCTACGTTAGCCGAAGGAAAAGTGCACACTCATTGTTTGCCTGGTGCTCGTGTTCTCGATGTTTCTGCGCAGATACCCGCGATCCTGAAGGTCGACGAGAGCCCCAGAGCGGTCGTGCTTCACGCCGGGGTTAACGACACCACGCTGCGGCAGACGGAGACGCTGAAGAGGGACTTCAGCAGCCTGATCGAGACGGTTCGCAGCACGACGCCCGCGGCGACGATCGTCATGTCAGGACCACTGCCCACGTATCGACGAGGACACAAAAGGTTCAGTAGACTTTTTGCTTTAAATGAATGGTTGTTGTCATGGTGTAAAGAACAGAAACTGCTATTTGTTAATAACTGGAATCTTTTCTGGGAGCGTCCTAGGCTGTTTCGCGCTGATGGATTACACCCCAGCAGAATCGGAGCAGAGCTGCTTTCTGACAACATCTCCAGGACACTTCGCTCCATGTGAATAGTGAGACAATTCTCAGATAACTATTATGATGAGTTTTGTTCCACCCGCTTAAATGATAAAAGTACTTGCGCTGTAAAAACTATTAAGACTGTGTCTGTTCCCCGAATAGTGAGGTCAAAATATAATGTAGGATCTAGAAAAAATCTCATCGTAATTAAACCAGAAAAATGTAAAGTAAATGAACAAAAACAATTTTTAAAGTTTGGGCTCATAAATATTAGATCACTCACACCAAAAGCAGTTATTGTAAATGAAATTATCACAGATAATAGTTTTGATGTACTCTGCTTGACTGAAACCTGGCTAAAACCAAATGATTATTTTGGTCTAAATGAGTCTACTCCCCCAATCAACTGTTATAAGCATGAGCCCCGTCAGACTGGTCAACAATATATAGTGATATTCTCAATGTTACCCAGAAAACAGGATACAGGTTTAACTCTTTTGAAATACTTCTGCTAAATGTTACACTGTCAGACATGCAAAAGAAATCTAATGTATCTCTTGCTCTGGCTACTGTGTATAGACCACCAGAGCCGTATACAGAATTCCTAAAAGAATTTGCAGATTTCCTATCAGACCTTCTAGTTACAGCTGATAAGGCGCTAATCATGGGAGATTTTAATATTCACGTTGATAAAAAAAATGATACAATAGGACTTGCGTTTACTGACCTAATAAACTCCTTTGGAGTCAAGCAAAATGTCACCGGGCCCACTCATCGTTTTAATCATACACTAGATCTAATTATATCGCATGGAATCGATCTTACTGCTATAGATATTGTACCTCAAAGTGATGATATTACAGACCATTTCCTTGTATTGTGCATGCTGCGTATAACTGATATTAACTATATGTCTCAACGTTACCGTCTGGGCAGAACTATTGTTCCAGCCACCAAAGAAAGATTCGCAAATTACCTGCCTGATCTATCTCAACTGCTATTTGTACCCAAAAATACACATGAATTAGACGAAATTACTGACAACATGGGCACTATTTTCTCTAATACATTAGAAGCTGTTGCCCCCATCAAATTGAAAAAGGTTAGAGAAAAACGTACTGTGCTATGGTATAACAGTAATACTCACTCTCTCAAGGAAGTAACTCGTAGTCTTGAACGCAAATGGAGAAAAACTAACTTGGAAGTTTTTAGAATTGCATGGAAAAACAGTATGTACAGCTATAGACAGGCTCTAAAAACTGCTAGGGCAGAGCATATACACAAACTCACTGAAAATAACCAAAACAATCCAAGGTTTTTATTTAGCACAGTGGCTAAATTAACAAATTAACAGACGCCACCTGATTCAAATATTCCACCAACGTTAAATAGTAATGACTTTATGAATTTCTTCACTGATAAAATAGATAACATTAGAAATACAATAGTGAATGTATATTCTACAGCGTCTAACACTTCAGTTTCATCCATCGCACCCAAAGATAAACTGCAGTGCTTTACAACTATAGGACAGGAAGAGCTAAATAAACTTATCACTGTATCTAAACCAACAACATGTTTATTAGATCCTGTACACACTAAATTACTGAAATAGTTGTTACCTGTAGCCGAAGAACCACTTCTCAATATCATTAACTCGTCGTTATCTTTAGGTCACATCCCAAAACCATTCAAGCTGGCAGTTATTAAGCCTCTTATTAAGAAACCAAAACTAGATCCTAGTATACTGGCAAATTATTAATTATTATTAATTATAGGCCTATTTCAAATCTTCCATTCATGTCTAAAATTTTAGAAAAAGTTTTGTCTGCTGAAAAAGGGCACCTTCATGCATAAAAATGATCAGTATGAAGAATTTCAGTCAGGTTTTAGGCCCCACCATAGCACAGAAACTGCACTTGTTAAAATTACAAATGACCTGCTCCTTGCGTCAGATCAAGGCTGCATCTCATTTCTAGTCTTACTTGATCTTAGTGCTGCGTTCGACACCATAGATCATGACATACTCATAGATCGATTACAAAACTATACAAGTATTAGTACAAGGGCAGGCTCTAAGATGGTTTAGATCCTACCTGTCCGATCGCTACCATTTTGTTTACTTAAATGGGGTGTTGTCACGGAACCCCACGTAACGGAGGTGGGAAACAAATTCAAGTAAGAACAGTGTGGATATAGTGGGAAGTATTAATGGTGAGGAGTTTGCTGCTGGAGGAGGAAATCAGCTGTGCGTGTATTATTACCTGCTGTGGAGTTCTTCAAAAGTTCGCCCCTGTCTAGAAGACTCACCCTGTTGGTTGGCAGAAAGGAGAGGGAAGCGTCCGACCCACCCAATGTAGCACACCCTGGGTGAAACAACTTACCTGTGTGTGACATCAGCGGAGGCCGTGTTCGGCCCAACGCAGCAGCAGCTTTCGACCCGCATCTCTATCAGCAGTTGGTAAACCGCAGAAAAGGAACGCCTGACGTCTATTTCCCCAAAAGGTGTGAGTAACATCCTTTTCTGCTTCCCTGTATATTCACTGTAAGCTCTTGCCTAAAGCTAAAGCCAGCATATTGTGTTGTACATTCGCCTGTATGCCCAGAGTGAAGTCCCAGTTACCTTTGATGTACTTACCTTATGCCCAAAGCTAAAGCCAGCATATTGTGTTGTACACTCGCCTGTATGCCCCAGTGAAGCCCTAGTTACATTTGATGTACTTACCTTATGCCTAAAGCTAAAGCCAGCATATTGTGTTGTACATTCGCCTGAATGCCCAGAGTGAAGTCCCAGTTACCTTTGATGTACTTACCTTATGCCCAAAGCTAAAGCCAGCATATTGTGTTGTACACTCGCCTGAATGCCCAGAGTGAAGTCCCAGTTACCTTTGATGTACTTCCCTTATGCCCAAAGCTAAAGCCAGCATATTGTGTTGTACATTCGCCTGTATGCCCAGAGTGAAGTCCCAGTTACCTTTGATGTACTTACCTTATGCCCAAAGCTAAAGCCAGCATATCGTGTTGTACGTTCGCCTGTATGCCCAAGTGAAGCCTCAGTTGTCTTCCCTACAGACTTACCTGTGCCCCGAGCGAAGAGCCAATGGCCCCTCTGTCCACCGTCCATGTCCAGTCCTGTCATACTGACTTGTATGTTCTTGTGCAGATCTAGCAGGTCCCTTTGAAGTGTCTACCTGCACGTCGACCCGTTACTCAGGATACAGAAACCGCAAACGCCTCCCGTACACTTACCAGTACGGTCTCAGTCGGGTCCCGACAGCCATTGTGCAGCTCCACCAGCATCCGGACGACTGGGAGTCCAACCCGCTGGGCCGCCTTGGAGTTCGCCACGGAAAGCAGCAGGTATCCACCGTGCATTCAAACTCTAAATACTTACCACTTGTATCTGATACGTCCAGGAAAAGGAGAGGGCCCCGGGCAGCTGTCCTGCAAGCTAGAACAAAGGGGCACTTGTGAATAAGCTGATTGTCATCACATAGCCAGAAGGAAAGAGGAGTGAAGGACTTACTGAGATCTCCCGTGACGGAGTCTAAGAGACTCGAGACTGATAATCCCCCAATTGGAGAGTTGGATTTTAGCCTCCTTCCCCCTGCCTTCCCTATACCTTTTTTGGTAATTTAATAAAGCTGTTTTAATACTTACTGTCTCTCGTGTGTCTGGTCATTGGGGTGTTCTTGGGACCTCCTCGAGGTGGAAACTAGGGAGGGGCGTGACTCACGACATATGTGGTCCGCTCCGACCTGTGACAGTGTCATCTCATTTATCATCAGTAAAATATGGAGTGCCACAAGGATCCGTCCTAGGTCCCCTTCTATTTTCAATATACATGTTGCCCCTTGGTAATATTATTAGAAAAAAAAAAAAAATTTTTTTTTTTTTTTTTTTTTTTTATTTAACCTTTATTTAACCAGGAAGTCCCTTGAGATAGAATCTCTTTTTCGAGGGAGACCTGGCCAAGACGGCACACCAGTTACAATTTAAATACAAATACAACATAGTCAAAACAACCAAACAAGCATCACATAAAAAAGGAACAGGTCACATATGGCAGTTACATTTTTGAGTTATATGGCATTTTAACATGGTCTTGAATTCATTTAATGGGACTAAAACATTTAGATGTAGCAAGTTTTGCAGATTATTCCAAGACCATGGTGCAAATTAGGAGAAGGCTTTCCTCCCCAGCTCAGTAAAAACCCTTGGAACCTGTTAAGAGAGCCACCTGGTGGAACGGAGATGAAAACTGCTGGAATTCTTCTTAAGAAGATTACTTAAATATGTCGGCAGTTTACCTAACATGGCCTTGTATAGAAAAATATGAAAATGAAGTTGTCTACGTAGACTTAGTGACGGCCAACCATTCAGTTCATACAACGTACAATGATGAGTACGGGAACCAGAGTTAGTTATAAAGCGCAGAGCACTGTGATACACAGAATCTAAAAAGTGGAGAATACTAGAGGCAGCATGCATGTAGACAACATCACCATAGTCCAAAACACTCAAAAAGGTAGCCTGCACAAGTTTTTTTTCTAACAGGTTAAAACAAGCCTCATTCCTAAAAAAAAAACCCAGTCTTACTTTCAGTTTTTTTTACAAGCTTTTCAACATGAACTTTAAAAGAAAGTTTGTTGTCCAGCCAAAAACCTAAATACTTATATGATGTAACATTTTCAATTAAGTCCCCATTTAGTGTGTTAATAGTTATATTATCTGGGGATTGGGAACGAGCCCTTGAAAACGTCATAAATTTGGTTTTCTTAGTATTTAGCACTAACTTAAGGCCATGTAGTGAGACTTGGAGCTCTTTAAAGGCTAATTGAAGGTAATTTATGGCTTGGCTCAATGAAGGGGCAACTGAATATATCACAGTATCATCTGCGTAAAGGTGCAGTTTAGCAGTTTGCACATCCTTTCCAATATTATTTATAAATATAGAAAATAAAATAGGGGCTAAAATCGAACCTTGAGGAACACCCTTGGAAATCTCTAAAAAGTCTGATTTAAGACCATCTATAGAAACACATTGCGTTCGTTCTGTAAGATAATTTTTGAACCAATTAATAGCTGTGTTTCCTATTCCAATATTACGTAATCTATTTAGCAATAACTCATGGTCAACAGAGTCAAATGCCTTGGACAGATCCACAAATAAGGCAGCGCAATGTTGCTTTTTGTCCAAGGCATTTATAATGTCATTTAATAGCAACAAAGTTGCTGTAACAGTGCTGTGTCCAGCTCGAAAACCTGACTGTACATCAGTTAAAATGTCATGCTCTGCCAAATATTCTTTTATTTGACAGTTTACTTGAGCTTCCAAAATTTTTGCAAGAATAGAAAGTTTGGAAATTGGTCTATAATTATGAAGATCTGAAGGGTAGCCACCCTTTAGCAAAGGAAGCACGTAGGCTGCTTTCCATAATTTGGGAATTAAATTTGTCTGCAGACTACAATTAAAAATGTATGCTATAGGCTTAGCTATAATTTCAGCTGCAATCTTCAATAAGAAAGGTTCTAGGTTGTCTGGTCCTATTGATTTTTTTGAGTCAATAGCTTTAAGAGCAATACAGACATCCTCTTTTAAAATGGGTCTAAAAACAAAAGTTTCCGGTAGTGCTTCAGTGCTGGAGTCAGAGCAATGATAACTTGATTTAGACTCATTAGAAGTACAACCAGCTGATACAAAGTGATTATTAAAATGTCGAATTATGTCAATTTTGTTTTTAATTTCAACTGAGTTTACAAAAATATGTTGTGGAAGACCTGAAAAAGAATTGGAACCAGACAGAGACTTAATTTGCTTTCAGAATTTAGAGGGGTTATTAAGATTTTCAGACAGATTTTTTAGATAGTAATCTGATTTTGCTTTTCTGGTCATGCTTGTGCATTTATTTCTTAAAGTTCTAAAAGCAGTCCAGTCAGCAGTAGAATTTGTGGCTTGAGCTTTAACCCATGCAACATTTCTTTCTTTGATCATAAAGCTTAACTCTTCAGTAAACCATGGGTTATTCCTCCCGCTAATCCTAAATTTCTTAACAGGAGCATGCTTATTACAAATAGCTGAAAAGACATTATGAAAATATTCCCAAGCATGTTCCACATCAGGTATCAGACAGGCAGTCTCCAAATTACAGTTGTACAGATCTTGAATAAAAGCCTGTTCATTAAAACGTTTAAAACACCTTTTAAAAACATAACGAGATTTGTGTTTAGGTAATTTTGTGTCTCTTATACAAGCAATCGCACAGTGATCACTGACATCATTGCAAAAAACAGCAGTCGATGTGTATTTATATGGTATGTTTGTAAAAATGACATCCAACAGCGTTGATTTGCTATGATCTCTCGGGTTAATACGAGTTGGGGTGTCAATAAGTTGTGTGAGATTCAAAGAGACAAATAGGTCTTTAATATTCTCAGAGGCAGGGGAAAGCCAATCCCAATTTAGGTCACCCATTACAATTACTTCAGAGCCATTAAAGTTGAGTAATACATCATGAAGAGAGAAAATAGTTTCTTTTGTGGCGGAGGGTGGCCTGTAGCAGCCAACAACAGTGATGTATGTATCCTTGTATAAATTTACTTTCAATGCCAGTAAATCAAATTGTTTGACTCTACTTACTGACAATGTCACTGAGCTTAAGAATTTTGATTTAACGTATATAGCAACTCCGCCCCCCTTGCCTGGACGATCTGCTCTGAAAATATTATAGCCCTCAATAGCAATCATATTATCTGTTATTGTAGATTTTAACCAAGTTTCTGATAAGACCATGATGTCCATATCCATTGCATCAACCCACAGTCTTAATATGTCCATTTTTGGAAGAAGACTTCTAACATTAAAATGCATAATTCCAAGACCGGATCTGTTTTTGAAATCGCATGGAGAATATATAATTTGTAGTGAGTCAGGCCCAGGATTTGGCTGTACGTTCCCAGATAACAGCAAAAGTAGTTAGACAAAAGGTTTCACTGTATGTTTTTCATCACAATCACTGGCTGACAAGTGTGATGAAGGTCCATGTTGCACAGTAGAGTAGTTATTTAAAAAGTTCATTATTAGCAAGTGTAACGAGGGATTCATTTGTAGTAGATGACTATAGAGTATTTGTTGTTGTGCAGGATGGATAGACTGGTGATAACGGCATGCCTCCTTATTTGAGGAGTGAGATATTTGAAATGTACTCACCAGATTTTGCTCATCAATAAATGAGGTTGGCCGTGACTTAAATCCATCATTAAATGCCGTGAGTAGTAAAAATAGTAAAAGATGCATTTTGCTTTCATAAAACATAAGCTGAACAGACAAAAGGTTCCAAGGACTCACTGCAGAATTTTGTGAGTCTTGTAGAACAATCCTGACACTTTCGCTTGTCCAAGTATATTGACCAACACGCAAGCTTTTCGGTGATCCGTGAAACTTGTTATGGTTTAATCCATCCTGAGACACTTCACAGATGCAATGTGTTAACCAGCATACAGCATCCGTGATCCTTGCAGGAAGAGCATGTGCATGCTAAATCCAAGTTATTGTTATTTTCACATCACTACCATCCAGGCATGGGGAACAAACCGAGCCCAGACCATCCAGAAGACAGAGTAGATTTTAAATTCCCCTGGATCTTCAGCAGATCAAATTTTCAGCAGGCAGTAATCCCTCTCCTTCTAAGACAGATCCAAGTACAACAAGGCACCATGCGATACCATATGAAGACACTCAATAAACATGAGTTTCCCGGAAGGAATGTACTTTCCTTGGTTAGGTATTACAAAAGCCAGGAACATAAAAACACATGAAGAGTAACTCAGCACATGCCCACAAACTAAAGAACTCAACTGGTGGCGGCCATCTTGGATATGGAAAATACGGAATTAGCTTCCACTGTTATGCTGATGATACTCAGCTATATATCTCAACAAGACCAGATGAAACTTCCCAATTATCTAAGCTCACAGAGTGTGTTAAAAATGTAAAAGATTGGATGACAAATAATTTTCTCCAATTAAATTCGGATAAGACAGAGATATTAATTATTGGACCAAAAAACACTACACAGAATCTTGTAGATTACAATCTGCAACTAGACGGATGTACCGTTACTTCCTCTACAGTCAGAAATCTGGGTGTTATATTAGACAGCAATTTGTCTTTTGAAAATCATATTTCCAATGTTACAAAAACTGCATTCTTCCATCTTAGAAACAATGCCAAGCTACGAAACATGTTATCTGTTTCTGATGCAGAAAAGCTAGTCCATGCATTTATGACCTCTAGACAAGACTATTGAAATGCACTTCTAGGTGGTTGTCCTGCTTCGTCAATAAACAAGCTACAGGTAGTCCAAAATGCAGCAGCTAGAGTCCTTACGAGGTCAAGAAAATATGATTATATTACCCCAATTTTACAGTCTCTGCACTGGCTACCTATTAAGTTCCATATCAGTTACAAATTATCATTACTTACCTATAAAGCCCTAAATGGTTTAGCTCCTGCGTACCTAACTAGCCTTACACCACGTTACAATCCATCACGCTCCCTAAGGTCAAAAAACGCTGGACTTTTGGTAGTTCCTAGGATAGCAAAGTCCACTAAAGGAGGTAGAGCTTTCTCACATTTGGCTCCCAAACTCTGGAATAGCCTTCCTGATAATGTTCGGGGTTCAGACACACTCTTTTTGTTTAAATCTAGATTAAAAACACATCTCTTTTGCCAAGCATATGAATAATGTATCTCTTAAATTGTGAGTGTAGTTGCATCTGATCTAATGTGCATTTTTATTCATTAGCTTGGGTTAAACTAATTTTACTTTGTTGGATCAGCAGCTATGCTAATGATGTCTCTATTTTGTTTCTATGTTTTGCCACGGGATGTACCTAGGATTTACACAAGCTCCAGTCTGGATCCAGAACACCTGAGAAGACATGATGCTGACCAAATTACATCAATAAGATGCACCTGTGTTCATTGTCCATAAGCCATACCATACCATAACTCCACTGCCACCATGGGCCATTCAATCCACAACGTTGACATCAGCAAACCGCTCACCCACACAACGCCATACATGCAGTCTGCCATCTGCCCTGTACAGTGAAATCCGGGATTCCTCCATGAAGAGAACACCTCTACAAAGTGCCAGATGCCATCCAGTGTGAGCATTTGCCCACTCAAGTCGGTTATGACGATGAAATGCAGTCAGGTCGAGACCCCAATGAGGACGACGAGCATGCAGATGAGTTTTCTTCCTTTTTTTGTTATGCAAACGGATTGTTGCAGCAGCTGTCTGGATGGCTGGTCTCAGATTATCTTGGGAGGTGAAGATGCTGGATGTGGAGGTCCTGGGCTGGTGTGGATATACGTGGTCTGCGGTTGTAAGGTCAGTTGGATTTACTGCCAAATTCTCTGAAACGGCTTTGGAGACGGCTTATGGTAGAGAAATTAACATTCAATTCATGGGCAACAGCTCTTGTGGACATTCCTGCAGTCAGCATGCCAATTGCACGCTCCCTCAAAACTTGCAACATCTGTGGCATTGTGCTGTGTGATAAAACTGCACATTTTAGAGTGGCCTTTTATTAAACCGGAGGAGCCGTCGGCGTGGAGGGCCGAGCGGCAGTGTGTCTGGGAACCGGAATTAAAAAAAAAAAATTCTCCTCCCTCCCCACTCTCATCTCTGTCGCTCCTCATCCTTCCATCTCCTTTTCTCTCGCCTCGTCTGTCCTACCCCAGGTTCCTGCAGGTCACCGTGGGCGCCCAACACACCCCCACCCCCCCCGGAGGGAGTAGCGATGAGGTATGTGGCGAGTGGGGCGGGGCCGAGACACGTGGGAACGGAGCGAGGTCCCACGGAGGAGATGGAAGGATATAAAACAGGATTGACGACAGTGAAGGACAAGAGAGGAACAGTCCTGGGATTTATTTCGTGTTTTGATTTTGTTTGTGCGTGGCAGTCATCCATGAGGGGCTGCTGCACTGTTTTGTGTTTATTTTGATTATTAAAGTCATTTTGATTGTCTGCCGGTTCCCGCCTCCTTCTTCCCGATTATTATGAAGTTTGTACTGTGTTACAAACTCCTATTTTCCACAAATATTGGCTGAAGAGAAGAAGTTATTTTGTCCCAATTTCACGTACATTAACAGGCAGGTTTAATATATGAAAAGGATCATCCAAAATCACAGTTCAAACAAGAACAAGAACACAAATCAAGATATGAAAAAATTCACTTGCTCTTATTAAAAGTCCAAATTCACATGTTATCCATGATAATTATTATGCAAGACTGTGAAAAAGCATGTCAGTTCCTGGAAACCCCGGATTTCCAGTGGATTTTGGAAGTGTGCATCACCACATGCCTTTTAGCTTAATATCACCCACAAACCAACAGAAGAGAAAGTGAAAAGTGAAAGTGATGTGACATACAGCCAAGCATGGTGACCCATACTCAGAATTCGTGCTCTGAATTTACCGCATCCAAAGTTCACACACACTACAGTGAACACACACACACATTGTGAACACACACCCAGAGCAGAAGAAGAGAAGTTTACACTGGTTTCCAATTGTAGAAATGTGGTGAGCATTTTTAAAATGTGAACTATGAATTGGAAGGTTTATGGATTTTATCTTGATGCTGATGTTTACATGCAAACTAAAACAGCATCACTCCACCCAGCATCCACAAACACTGTGGTCATCTTGTTGACACGGCACTTGCAAACACACAGCATTAAAGTAGACTCAAATGTATATAAAGACTTGCTTGACATGTGTTCCTGTAGCTCAGCTTGTGAGTAAAAAAATAAGTAATGTTATGGTTCCACTGATTTGACAAACAATGGCGTAACTGATTATGCTACTACTATAACCTGCCAACAAACAAACATATTTTACATATATTTAACTTCCCATCTTTATGACATCACAAGCTTGACATATAAAATTATGTATAATATGTATGTATGTATAGCATAATGGTCAATAAACCTACTGAAGTTTGTGTTCACAATGTGATGTAATCATTGCAAACCATTGGTGATCAGACTTGTGCTGAATAATGACATTATTGTCTTCTGTAGAGCAGTTTACAGGTTAACTGAACTTGTTTAAAAAATTGATTAATGAACTTAATACTCTGAAATGAATCAACACTGAACTGACTTGACCCGGACTCTTTTTTTAGAGCTGCTTTACGGCAGAATTTCAATTTCTCTCACATTTTTGAAGTTTGCTTTGGTGATTCTGTTATTTTTGTTATTTTCCTGTTTATTACTGTGAAGCTGCTTTGAAACAATCTTTTTTGTATAAATAAATTTCTGTATAAATAAAGATGCATAGACATAGTGGGGATTTTTCATTCATAAAAATAAAAAAATAACTATCCTCAAATTGCTGCAACAAATTTGGAGTTTTGTTTAGAGTTGTTGATTTTTCTGAAACCAAATCCCCTTTAGTGCTTTTGCCAAATGTTCAGAATGGAGTGTAGAGTATATTGGTAACAGTATTATTTATGTGGTACATTTAAAGACTGGTTATAAATTGTGTGGCAGCTGAAATGTTGAAATAAAGAGCTGACTCTACTATTATGGAATAAGCGAGATGCAGGAACACTAATGTTGTTAGATTAGAGTAATGACAGCAGCATAAAGGGCAGCTGGAAGAGGATTGACCCCCCCCCCCCCCAACCCCCCCCCCCACACACACACACACACACTGACACACACAAAACAGCAAGATGAATTTAACTATATTGACAATAAGCGACTACGCCACCCTTTATTACTACCTGGGGAATTAAGTATCTGTATTGGTACTTACAAATACCAAGCACACAGGTTCGAGTTTCGTTTTTAACACAAATAAAATAAAAGACAGACAATAGGCAATATTGGGTTCACAGTAAATGGTCTCAGACAGTAGGAATTAGCTGTGGTATAGAAGCAAAAAAAAAAAATCACACACATTAGTGAAATCCACTCCAAAAATATAAGGAAACGAAACTGCACAATTTGAAAACAATAATCCCAAACTAAAAATAAATAGGCTGCCCACTCTGGATCCCCCATGTCATGGATTTGGTTTCCCTTCTCTCGTCCAGTCACCATTCTTGTCATCTGACGTTATCTCGTAAGGGAGAGAGGAGGTCAGCGAACGCCTATCCCCGCATGCTGACCGAGCGCTGATCCGTTTACTGAGAAGAACTTTCTGTTTGCTGTTTTACGTGAAAGACTTTATGTTCACTGATTGGGTACCGGTTTATCGGCTGCTTTTTGTTATTTGTTCTGAAGACTAGTTTTGTTGCATCGCTACTCTCTATTAAAGGAGCTTCACTTGCATAATCGCTTTTGGGTCCTCATCTTTCCATATTACAGAATAGCTACAAGGAGCCATGCTCGGAAGACATGACATGGAGCTAGCCACTGCTCGGCACGCGGTTGATTCCCTGTCCGCCCAGCTCTCAAATTTGTCCATGCAGATTCATCAGCTCAAGACTGGTTCTCCTGCTACCAGGGGGTTGGAATCCCCAGAGCCCAGAGTCAACAACCCTCCTTTTTACGCCGGTGAGCCTTCACAGTGTCGGTCATTTCTCACCCAATGTGAACTTGTCTTCTTTCTCCAACCAGTGACCTATGCTAGAGAGTGAGCATGGGTCGCTTACGTCATCTCGCTCCTGACTGGACGTGCCTGCGAGTGGGGAACCGCTGCATGGGAGGCTGAGGTCGAGTACATCACTCGCTTTGACTACTTCAAGGAGGAGATGATTCGGGTATTTGACCGTTCGGCCCGTGGAGAAGAGGCGTCTCGCATCTTGTCCACTCTCCACCAGGGTAGACGCTCAGTCGTTGATTATTCCATTGAGTTTCGCACCCTCTTGACCACTTTTGGGTGGAATGAGCCAGCGCTCGTGGCACGTTTCCTTGAGGGACTCAGTTCCAGCCTCAAGGACGAGGTCCTCTCCCATGATCTGCCGACTCGTCTTGACGTCCTGATTGAACTGGCCATACGAATATAGAAGAGGTTAGATCTCCGCCGCCGTTCCAGGGTCATGGACTTCCCCGCTCGTTCAGCCGCCACATCCATCTCTCCCCCCCAACCTACTCAGCCTGAACCAGAGCCCATAAAGTTAGGTGGACTGCGCATTTCCGCCAAGGAAAGGGAACGTCGCATCACTCTCCGTCTCTGCATGTATTGTGGCGCAGCCAACCACTTCGTGTCAACATGTCCAGTAAAAGCAAGCGCTCGTCAGTAGGTGAGGGATTACTGGCGAGCACTACTTCTATCTCTCCTTCAAAGTCGTGCACTATCATCCCTGTTATCCTGCATGGCCTGGTTCGTCAGTTTCTTGAAATGCCTTAATAGACTCTGGGGCTGAGGGGAATTTCCTAGACGAGTCCTGGGCCCGCAAGCAAGGTATTCCTTTGAGGAAGCATGAGGAGGCCACTCTTCTTGTTGCCCTAGATGGTAGTTCCCTACCCAGGGTTCATCTTCAGTCTGCTCCCTTATCTCTCACTGTCTCTGGTAATCACCACGAGACCCTTTCCTTTTTAGTTTTCCGTTCCCCCTTTGCTCCTTTAGTTTTGGGACACCCCTGGTTAGTTAAACATAACCCTCACATTAACTGGTCTAGTAATAACATCCTCTCTTTGAACCTGTCTTGTCATGTCAAATGTTTATTGTCTGCTAATCCCCCTGTTTCCTCTGGTTCTGTGTTTCAGGAGGAGCCGGGCGATTTGACCGGGGTGCCGGAGGAATATCATGATTTGAGGGTGGTTTTCAGTTGGTCACGGGCCACTTCTCTACCACCTCACCGGCCATACGATAGTAGTATTGAACTTTTTCTCGGGACCACGCCCCCTAGCGGTAGATTGTTCTCCTTGTCCGCGCCCGAACGTAAAGCATTAGAGGAATATCTGTCCAAGTCTCTTAACGCCGGTACCATTGTCCCTTCCTCCTCACCAGCTGGTACGGGATTTTTCTTTGTTAAGAAGAAAGACGGGTCTTTGCGTCCATGTATCGACTATCGTGGGCTTAATGATGTGACCGTTAAGAATCGCTACCCCTTACCGCTCATGTCATCGGCTTTTGATTTGCTACAGGGGGCAAGATTCTTCACCAAATTGGATCTTCGTAATGCGTACCACCTCATTCGTATTAAGGAAGGGGATGAATGGAAGACTGCGTTTAATACACCGTTAGGGCACTTCGAATATCGGGTTCTCCCGTTAGGACTCGTGAACGCCCCGGCTGTATTCCAGACGTTAATCAATGACGTTCTAAGAGACATGCTCAATATCTTTGTCTTTGTGTATCTTGACGATATATTGATTTTCTCTCCATCTCTCGAGGTACACATACAGCAGGTGCATCGAGTCCTTCAACGCCTTCTTGAGAATCGCCTGTTTGTGAAAGCTGAGAAATGCACTTTTCACGCACCTTCCTCGGTTCCGTGATCTCCGCTGATGGCGTTAGTATGGACCCTACGAAGGTACGGGCGGTTACCGATTGGCCAATCCCTGACTCTCGTGTCGCGCTCCAGCGGTTTTTGGGTTTTTCAAATTTTTATCGACATTTTATAAGTAACTTCAGTCAAGTAGCGGCTCCCCTTACAGCTTTGACATCAGTCAAGTCATGTTTTAAATAGTCAGAGTCCGCTCAGAAGGCTTTTGATCACTTAAAGTCTCTTTTTACCTCGGCTCCTATTCTCGTAACCCCTGATAGCTCTAAACAGTTCGTTGTTAAGGTCGACGCGTCAGAGGTGGGAGTTGGAGTCATCCTCTCCCAACGCTCATCCGACAATAAGTTGCACCCCTGTGCTTTTTTTTCCCACTGTCTCTCGCCTGCGGAGCGCAACTATGACGTAGGTAATCGTGAGCTGCTGGCCATACGTTTGGCCTTGGGAGAGTGGCGTCAATGGTTAGAGGATGCTACCTTACCGTTTATTGTGTGGACGGATCACCGTAACCTAGAGTACATTCGCTCCTCTAAGCGGCTTAACGCACGTCAGACTCGCTGGGCTCTATTTTTTGCCTGTTTCGATTTCTCAATCTCTTATCGCCCTGGATCTAAGAACGTGAAGGCCGATGCACTCTCTCGCCTCTTTGATTCCTCAGACTCACCCTCCACCACCGAGGGAATAATCTTTTCCTCTCGAGTTGTTGGTACGGTTGTTTGGGGAATAGAGAGGGTGGTTAAACGCGCCCGGTCTCACTCAGTCGCTCTGCGCAACGTTTCCAGGAACCTCCTTTTTGTTCCCGTTACGGCACGCTTAGCAGTTCTTCAGTTGGCTCATTCCTCCAAATTGACTGACCATCCCGTGACCCCCATCAGCAGGTAATACTGTCATTCTGACTATAGTGGATCGATTTTCTAAAGCCGCGCATTTCATAGCTCTCCCTAAACTTCCTTCGGCCAAGGAGATGGCTCAAGTTTTGGTCAATCACGTCTTTAAGATACCAACGATGCTTTGTCGTACCATGACCTGTACTCGAAAGTACGCCAATAATCGTTGTGTCAGAGGTCCTAAGTATCTTTGTGGTCAGAGAGTGTGGCTTTCCACCCAAAATTTACCTCTCCTGACTACTTCCCGGAAACTGGCTCCCTGCTTTATTGGGCCGTATCAAATTTCTAAGGTCATTAGTCCTGTCGCGATCAAATTGAAACTCCCTCCCAATCTTCGTCGCATCCATCCCGTTTTTCATGTTTCATGCATTAAACCAGTCATACGCGTGCCTTCTCGTACTCCTCCATCTGTCCCTGTTCGTGTCGAGGATGCCCCCGTTTACACAGTGCGTAAACTCCTGGATATGCGTCGTCGAGGTCGGGGCCACCAGCTTCTCGTTGACTGGGAGGGTTACGGTCCTGAGGAGAGAAGTTGGTTCCTCTCCCAGGACGTTCTGAACCGCTCTCTCATCGATGAATTCCTCCGCACTCGCCAGGTTCCTCCCTTGGGAGCACCAGGGGGCACTCCTTAGGGGAGGGGCATTGTCACGGATTTGGTTTCCCTTCTCCCCCCACCCCCCCACTCTGCTGGTCATCTTGTTACACTCACACAGCTCTTCAGCTGTTTCTCATTATCTCTCCTCTGTCACTCTAATAGATTCACACCTGTTCTCTCTTTTCCCTAATCATCCTTGCTATTTCTAGTTCCCCATTTTCTGTGCTCTCTGCTAGATTATTTCGTTTGCTGTTGATGCAGAAGCTACACTATCATCCTGTTCCAGTCCTGTCGTGTCGTGTCGTGTCGTGTCATGTCATGTCCTACCCTGCCTCTTGTTCTCCAGTCTCAGGTCAGATCAAACGGTGCTCTGGATTAATCTGTTGCTCTGCTCTCTGTCCAGTCCTGCTGGTGCTGACGAGTATTCTGGGCAGTCACCATTCCTGCCATCTGACGTTATCTCTTAAGGGGGAGAGGAGGTCAGCGAACGCCTATCCCCGCACGCTGCCCGAGCGCTGATCCATTTACCGACAAGAACTTTCTGTTTGCTGTTTTACGTGAAAGACTTTATGCTCACTGTTTGGGTACCGGCTCATCGGCAGATTTTTGTTATTTGTTCTGAAGACTAGTTTTGTTGCATCACTACTCTCTATTAAAGGAGCTTCACTTGCATAATCACTTTTGGGTCCTCATCTTTCCATATTACACCCCAGCTCCTGAAGATAGAAAGAAAAGTATAAAACTACAATAATATAATTAACAAAAAGAGAAAGAACACACAAGTCAATTTGACAAATTCTGTTCTTCAAAGTAACAAAAATAGAAACCTAACAATTAAACTTGGGACACTAGCTCCGTAGCTAAAGGTACAATTTGTAAGATATTTGCAGTGAAATATCCAAAAACCACTAGGCTAGTGTTATATATTTTTTCCAGCTGTTTACTAACAATATCTCTAATCTTTTCAACTACTTGTAAATTATGAGAAAATTCCCATCCTAAACAGTGACACAGGGCAGTGCAGTCACCTGTCAATGACGTTAGTTACCCTTTGTGACCGCCTTTACTGACGTAGAAACCACATGACAACAGTGTCGTGGACAAATGCGTAAGTAGTGTCTAGCATCCACCAAACCACTTGCTTGCTTCAAGCAATTCCCTAGACCCGCGTGAGGACACGTCTGATCGCGTCTTTGCATTGACTTTGTATGTTATCTACTTGTGAAAATCGTTGAACTCGCCTTTGAAAATTATGACATCAAGCACAACATTTATAAAACTTTACCTCATCCGTTAAATCCATTATTTATATTTCCGTTTGACATTGGTCGTCAGCGGTTGGGTAGAAGACAACAAATCCCATCATCCCACGCTCCTTCTTAGAGTCATCAAACTACGCGATTGTTATTGTTTTGGTAGTGCGCCCTCTCGTGGCAAGTCCTACAACCTGTACCTTTAAATCACCACAATCAATTTAAATCTCTGCAATACCAGGCGGTACCCTAGGATCACAGTTGTCTTATTTCACCAGGATTAAGAAAAACAAACAAATGGAAAAGACTTAAACAGCAATCAACAATTGCAAGTTAGAAACCAATGGGGTACCCACAAGTACGCTTGCAAGCAAGCTGCAAAAGAAAAAAACCCCAAGCAAAACAGCAGAGTCGAAGCGTCCGCCCATGCAGTGGCAGAGTGGAATAAGACCCGCTAATGCACTGATTTACATCTAAAATAAAACAAACCCAGACAGCAAGCAGTTTCGGCGCAGATCTGGCCCACATTTGGCCAGCATGGATTTCTCGCGGGCCATATGTGGGCCGGTTCTGGGCCGAAACTGCTTGCTGTCTGGGAAACAGTAAATCATCATACCCATAAAGGTGAATCATATAAAAAATAAAGTTTTACATACCAGCATGTGGGAAGCATGTCATTCATTCGGCCGAACGACACTTTGATGCACACAGGAAGAAAAAATTCACACCGGCAGAACACAGCCAGGGAGAGCACTGAACAGACACCAGCCTTCCAATTAGGAACACCTAAAGAAAGCTAAAAAAAGAATGCGCCCAACACATACCTCCAACACACTAGGCAGCCAGACAACGGCAGTAGCTGAAACAGTGATGTAACATCCCGTTTCCTTAGCAACTCCTTTATATACGCCAACTTAATAAGGCTCGATCCTAATGGGCATGAGCATCGGGCATCGAGATGCATGTCACAACAATCTACTCCCCGCTTTTAAAATCGCCGGCCCAGAGATCAGCTAATCAGTGAAAACCCCAAGTTCAATCCCAAGGCCTAAAAATGGCAGTTACACAATGAAATGCCGAATAAGATGGCAATGAGTCTCTTACTGCACGAGGGAGATGATGAGGGTTGGAGTGGCTACCAGCCATTTCTTGCCCTGTCTGTCATGGTATAGCCGCTGCTACCACTACATGCTCTTTTGATTAAGGAACATATACAGCCTTGGGGCCAACCTCAGTAACTTCCATTTCCAAAGCAACCAAATCTGAGGACACCCTTGAAAACTGGGGGGTCAAGCTCAACATATGGCACAACCTGATCTTGCAGGGGTAACACACCCACAAGGTCCACCTCATCCTCCTCATACACAGACACCTCCGGTAATTCTACATCATCCTTTACTAATACGCACCCAGAAAGATCTCTCTGCACTCAACTCTTGAAGAAGTGTGGTGACTCACCGGTGATTTGGTACGGAGTTGAATTATAACAAAAGATAACCTGGGCACACATTCAACCCAGTCCCTTTTCCTGGAGGTTGGCAAAGTGTGCAATAAATTGATCAAGGCACGGCTGAAGAGCTCGCACTGCCCATTTCCAGACAGGTGGTATGGTGTAGTGTGAGACTTCTTCACCCCATACAGGTCACAAAGCTGATGAATCAACAAAGACTCAAAATTACAGCCCTGGTCAAAATGCAACCGGCCTGCAATGCCAAACTTATAAAATCATTCAGTAACCAGGGCCTGGGCTACTGTCTCAGCCCGTTGGTCCTGGGTAGCAACAGCCAGAGTATACTTACTAAATACATCAGTCATGACAAGGACATTTTCTCGATAGTTCCATCACTGTAAAATCTATGGCCAAAACTTAATTTGGCCATGAAGCCAAAAGATGACCCATAAAACTTTGAGCTGGGGGCCACGTGTCCTTTGCAGACTGACACCTCACACAGTCCTGGCACCAACGGGCCACATCCGATGAATGGCTTGGCCAATAGCACCCCCCTCAGACCAGTTCAGCAGTTTCCTCTATACCCTGATTACCATGTTGCTGATGTAACAAAGTAAGCACTTCTGAATTCAAGGCAGCAGGCAGAAGTAACTGTAGGACCTCCTCACCGCCGTTCGGACAATAAACCTGACAATAAATTACACCGTCCTTCTTCACTATACGATCCCATTGCTGGAGCAACGACAAGGCTGACGGGGACATCTGCTGGCGCTTCTCTCACCCAGGGTGTGCCTTACACCTCCAAAATGGCAGGACCCCAGAAATAGCAGGGTCTACTGCCTGCAGTGAACCAGGCACAGTAGCAATCATAGATTGTTGTACCTCTGCTGCTGGTTCAACCTCCAATGCCTGCTGCAAAGATGCAGGCATTATTGTTCCTGGCATTAACCCACCCACTACTCTGCCCTCTCAGGGATTCTGGTGGGAAGGAGCATCTGCATTCCGATTAATCCTTCCTGACTGATAACTTATTACAAAATTGATAGCCGCCAACTGAGCAGCCCAACGCTGCTCCATATCCCCAAGTTTTGCTGTGGACAGATGGCTAAAAGAATCGTTATTGGTATAGACCACAAACCATCTGCCCAACAGGTACTCTTTAAATTTTTCAGTCATGGCCCACTTGAGCGCAACAAATTCCAACGTCATGGAGCTGTAGTTGAACTATTGCACACAGTAAGCCTCAGACTGCGACTTGCATATACAACAGGGCGGACTTGACCCTCCTGCTCTTGTAGAGGACTGCACCCAACTGGCATCTACCTCCAAAATAAATGGCTGGGAAAAATCAGCATATGCAAGTACCAGGGCAGTGGTGAGTCATACTTTTAACTCCTCTAAGCTGTCCTCACACTGCTTGCTCCTGGCATCAGGAAACTCCAACTCGAAACTTTCCCTTGCCACCAGATAATTCTGCTGCTAGTCTATGCAGAGGAGCTGCAATCTTTGCAAACCCCTTTACAAACCGACAATAATAGCTTGCAAAGCCAAGAAAAGAGCGCAGTTCTGTTGCACTAGATGGACGATGCCATTGGGCAATGGCCAAGACTTTGCTTGGGTCTGTTGACATTTCCCCTTAGCAGAAATCACATGGGCCAAATAACGAACCTCTGGTTTCAAAAATGCAAATGAAAAAAAAAACACAACAATGTCATCCAAATAAAAAAGTAATGAACACTGTTGATCCCTGAACAAACATTCCATTAGTCACAGGAACGTACTGGGGGAATTGCACATTCCAAACGGCATCCAATTCCATTCAAATAACCCAAATGGTGTGCAAAAAGTGGTTTTATACTTATCCCCCTCCATGACTGGAACCTGATTATACCCGCTGGCTAAATCCATAGTGGAAAACCAGCGGGCACCAGTCAAAGTATCCAGCGACTCCTCTATTCAAAGTAATGGAAACGCATCCTTCCTAGTTTTAACATTTAGCTGACGGTAGTCCACGCACATCCGTAGACTACCATCATTCTTAGCAAGGAATATCAGGGAAGCATATGGGCTACAACTCTCAAGAACTGATTAATATGTGCTCTCACCACTTCGTATTCAGAAGGAGGTATGCGCCAGTACCGTTGTCGTATAGGAACATCTAAAAGGGGAATGTCATGTGAAATTAAATCTGCACCCCCCAAATCCCCCTCTCAATTAGAAAAGACAGCCTGATAATTATGGAGGAGGACCACAACCTTATTCTGCTCCTTCTCTGCCAATGAAGACAAATCAACAGCATCTATCCATTCCTGCATGGATGAAACACCCACCCAAAAATCGACTGAGCACACGGTACCCAATAAAGACCTAATCTCAGTAACCCCTGGTGGTGGACTAACAACATACACACTAACTGTGCCAATCACTCTGTGAGGAAACAAGGCATCAGTAGTCCCCACATTGACAATTGGTAAATGAACTGTACCTCTTGTCACTTGAATTAAAGCAGGAGAGGCTAATAACCCGTAGGTAGTCCAGACTCCAAAGGTCCATAGAGTACTACACCACTAGAAAATTTCTCAGAACAGGTAGCCGCTACCATTTTCATCATACCACCTGATATGCGACCGGCTCTAGGGCCACTCACCTTCACCTTACCTGTCACTTCAGAGGGCAATTGTGAACTTGCCTGGTGACAATGATGCAAAGCCTGAAACACTACCTGAGAAGCACCTGACACTGAACGAGAATCAAAAAGCCCATACTGCCCAAAGAGCTCCTGGTAGCACCGGCCCAAGACATTCATCCCCAACATGCCAAGGGCTTGGGCACAGATACCACCAGGAGGGTCCCGGACAACCAACATACCGCATTTTGGGACCAGCTTACCACACAGTTCTATATCTAAATCAATATAACCTATATAAGGGATAGACAACCCGTTAGCAGCACTAAGCTGCAGCCACTGACAGGTCTTGAGGCATTCTTGGTCCCCTAGCTCGAAATATTTACAAAAACAGCTTTCTGTGATGGTAGACACCATCGAACCAGTGTCAACCAAAAACGGCACAGACATCCCACCCATAAAAACCACCAGATGAAGACAAGACAACATTAAATTTATCCCAGGGCCATCCCTAACCAACCTATCAGAGCCTACTGTTTTCCCTCCCAAGCTGCGATTCGACAAAATGGCGGGAACTAGTTTTCAGATACCTGCTGTGAATGTGGCTGCCTATTGTCCAGTTCCCTGGTGTCTGTTCGATCGGATGGGGGAAAATTAGTGGAAATGCGTTACCCATCACACTCCCTAGCAAAATGGCCATGTTTTTGACATCTACATACAACAGAATCATTACGTATAACACGTATAAATAGCCTGCCCACTCTGGATCTACCAGTGACTGAAGATAGAACGAAAAGTATAAAACTACAATAACATAATTAACATAAAGAGAAAGAACTCACAAGTCAATTTTACAAATTTTGTTCTTTAAAGTAGTTAAGCACCACAATCAATTTAAACCACTACAATGGTACCAGTTGTTACCCTAGGATCAAAATTGTCTTATTTCACCAGGATTAAGAAAAACTAACAAACAAACAAATGGAAAAGACTTAAACAGCAAGCAACAATTGCTAGTTAGAAACCAATGGGGCACACTAGCACCCCCACAAGTACGCTGGCAAGCAAGCAAGCTGCAAAACAAAACAAAAAAACCATAGCAAAACAGCAGCGTTGAAGCATCTGCCCAGTGGCAGAGTGGAATAAGACCTGCGAATGCACTGATTTACATCTAAAATAAAACAAAACAATAAATCATCATACCCTTAAAGGTGAATTTTATAAACAATAAAGATTTATATACCAGCACATGGGAAGCATGTCACTAATTCAGCAGAACGACACTTTGATGCGCACAAAAAGACAGCAGTCACACACGCAGCAATGTAAAGAGCAGGCATTCAGTATGCCGAATTTCACACTGGCAGAACACAGCCAGGGAGAGGACTGAACAGACACCAGCCTTCCAAGAAGACGGCACAATTAGGAATACCTAAAAGAAGCTAAAAATAGAACGTGCCCAACACATACCTCCAACACCTGGCAGCCAGACAACGGCAGTAGAGGAAACAGTGATGTAACATCCCATGTCCTTAGCAACACCTTTATATACGGCCACTTAATAAGGCTCGATCATAATGGGCATGAGCATCAGGCACCGAGATGCATGTTACCACACATACAGTAGATGCCAATTGTCACGATTTGTGTTCTGCAGAAGAAGAAAAAACACATACAGTACAGACCAAAAGTTTGGACACACCTTCTCATTCAAAGAGTTTTCTTTATTTTCATGACTATGAAAATTGTAGAGTCACACTGAAGGCATCAAGGGCTATTTGACCAAGAAGGAGAGTGATGGGGTGCTGCGCCAGATGACCTGGCCTCCACAGTCACCGGACCTAAACCCAATCGAGATGGTTTAGGGGTGAGCTGGACCGCAGACAGAAGGCAAAAGGCCCAACAAGTGCTAAGCATCTCTAGGGGAACTCCTTCAAGACTGTTGGAAGACCATTTCAGGTGACTACCTCTTGAAGCTCATCAAGAGAATGCCAAGAGTGTGCAAAGCAGTTATCAAAGCAAAAGGTGGCTACTTTGAAGAACCTAGAATATGACATATTTTCAGTTGTTTCACACTTTCTTGTTATGTATATAATTCCATATATAATTCCACATGTGTTAATTCATAGTTTTGATGCCTTCAGTGTGAATCTACAATTTTCATAGGCATGAAAATAAAGAAAACTCTTTGAATGAGAAGGTGTGTCCAAACTTTTGGTCTGTATTGTACATGTTTTGAACAATATGATGCAATGAGGAAAAATGATGACAGCTTTCTGGAACCCTCGATCTTTGTCACCTCCCAAGTTCTCAAGCCCAGTCACACAGCTCTCATATATAAATCTGAACCAGACCTTCAAATTGACATGTTTTTCTTCCATGTGAGTTTTAATGTGCCCGGCGTCCAAACGTAACTGTCAGTTCAGCCAAGTGGGAGATGACCAGGAATTATTTAGCATCTCAACAATGGCATTTTAAGCTAGCGTGCAAATTGAGTGTGTGCACACCGCTGGTTACTAACACTAATAAAACACAGACAATTCTAATCCAAACACCCATCAATACACCCTGAATCAGTCAAGTCAAAGGTTTCTATTAGCATTTTAAATGCTTAACAGGATTTATAGGTTTACCAAAATTTCCAGGTTTTTCAGTCTAGAAATAATCTTCGAATGTACCTCAGCTCTGTCCAGGCTCTGGTCCAAATGCTGAAATGCCTTGCTGTCTACTGTCTACATACACCACCTAATTGAAATGGATCCTGATTTGAAATGCTTTACAACACACAAATGCTTCAAATCACACAAAAACTGAACTCACACTAATAGCTGATTTGATGATAGCATGATGCTAAGTTAACAACTCAGTGGACATATCTCAAGATGGACCTTTACTACATCTTAGTTGATTTTTTTTTTCTCTCAAAATTAGTGCACCATGACTAGAGAAAACAGAAAAATGGCTGTGCTGTTCCATTTCACCAAAAAAGTAGGGAAAATTCAGCAGCCATATTGCACTTGACCATGCTGCTGGTTTGGGATTGTAGCTCCGTGTAGCTTTGTTTTTCTGTATGTAAAACCCACAAGGGCCAAATAAAACAGAGGAAAAAAAACAGATCTATCACCAAAGACAATAAGTCGTAGAAAAAAATGCACAATTCTTTATTAAACAATACCATAAAATTATTCAGGACATGAACTGATTCAGCTGACAGGGGGAACAGTTTCTTAAATTGTCCAACTAGGAATACAAAGAAACCTGAGCTACCTATACAAGAGACAATTCACTGTGGAAAACCACAGCAAACCCCCATACACCCTTCACTACAAACCGAGTATGTGATACACGTTCACAATTAGTAAACACCAAATCAACCCACAGAACCTATAAGGGTTCTATTAAATTGTACTCCAAGTTCTCCACCGATTACGATGGGAAAATACCCCCTGATGCTTGATCAAGGGGGAAGAACAGCTTAGATTAAATACATAATTTTAAGAAAAAAAAGAAAAAAAATACATCAACAATTCCACTAGCCAGCCACCAATCAACCAATACATTAAACAAAAAGACCATAAACAAACAACAACCACACATAAAGCTGGCTAGGAAATTAATTACGACAAATAAGTCAGGGAGCAGTCACTTTCACAACTATCACATAAAACCAAACAAACATAAAACACAAAAAAACTATATACGAGAACAGCGACTAGCAATCAACATCCAACACCCTTCTCTGCTCTGGACACAAACAGCGCTACGGACACTCTTTGCTCCACTTTAACATCTTGCTTGGACAACTTTTGCCCACTGTTATCTAGACCAGCACGCACTGCCCCATCTGCCCCCTGGCTGTC
Source organism: Carassius carassius (assembly GCF_963082965.1). Lineage (NCBI taxonomy): Eukaryota > Metazoa > Chordata > Actinopteri > Cypriniformes > Cyprinidae > Carassius > Carassius carassius. The sequence continues at coordinate 2,108,093 of NC_081800.1, read as the reverse complement.
TGAGGTTCTCCGTGAACATCGCTCTAAACTCAGGGCTGCAGAGAGGAAATGGCAGAAATCAAGAAACTCTACAGACCTCAGTGTGTATCAGTCTCTCCTCTCTTCCTTCTCTGCAAATGTCTTCACGGCTAAAACATCCTACTACCACAACAAAATTAACAGCTGTTGTGACGCTCGGACACTCTTCAAGACTTTCTCTTCTCTTCTTAATCCGCCGCCACCACCTCCTCCATCGACTCTTACAGCGGACGACTTTGCAGTTTTCTTCACAAATAAGACGAGATCCATCAGCGGCCAATTCTCCACACCGCAGACTGAGGACAACTTCACATTGACCGATGCACACTCTTTCTCCTCCTTCTCCCCACTCTCAGAGATGGACGTCTCCGAACTTCTCCTGTCCAATCATCCTACTACTTGTCCACTTGATCCGATCCCCACTCACCTCCTTCAAGCGATCTCTTCTTCAGTCATACCTTCGCTTACTCACGTTATCAACTCCTCTCTTCACTCTGGAACATTTCCCTCAGCATTCAAGCAGGCTCGGGTAAGCCCACTGCTCAAGAAACCATCTCTAAATCCAGCGCTTCTTGAAAACTACAGACCGGTATCCCTTCTTCCATTCACTGCAAAGACACTTGAGCGAGCGGTGTTCAACCAGTTTTCTATGTTCCTTGTACAGAACAACCTCCTGGACAGCAACCAATCTGGCTTCAAAAGTGGCCACTCAACTGAGACTGCTCTGCTCTCGGTTACTGAAGCCCTGCGACTAGCAAGAGCAGCTTCAAAATCCTCGGTACTCATCTTACTGGACCTTTCTGCTGCTTTTGACACTGTTAATCACCAGATTCTCCTGTCCACCCTCAGAAAGATGGGCATCTCTGGAACAGCACTCCTGTGGGTTAAGTCCTACCTCTCTGACAGATCCTTCAGTGTGTCTTGGAGGGGTGATGTTTCAAAGTCACACCACCTTGCTACTGGGGTTCCTCAAGGCTCAGTACTTGGACCACTTCTCTTCTCAATCTACATGACATCATTAGGATCTGTCATTCAGAAGCATGGCTTTTCTTATCACTGCTACGCTGATGACACCCAACTCTACCTCTCATTCCAACCAGATGACCCGACGGTAGCTGCTCGCATTTCAGCCTGTCTGAGTGACATCTCTAGCTGGATGAATGACCATCACCTTCAGCTTAACCTTACGAAGACAGAACTCCTGGTGATTCCAGTTAACCCATTGCTTCATCACAACTTCTCTATACAGCTGGGCTCATCAACCATTACTCCTTCGAGGACAGCTAGAAACCTAGGAGTTGTGATGGATCATCAGTTAAGCTTCACAGACCACATTGCTACAACTACCCGGGCCTGCAGGTTTGCCTTATACAACATTAGGAAGATTAGACCCTTCCTGTCAGAGCAAGCAACCCAACTTCTTGTCCAAGCTCTTGTTCTCTCCAGACTGGACTATTGTAATGCTCTGCTGGCGGGCCTTCCTGCATGTACTGTCAAGCCTCTGCAATTGATCCAGAATGCAGCAGCGAGGGTTGTCTTCAATGAGCCAAAAAAAGCTCACGTTACTCCGCTCCTCATCAGGTTACACTGGCTACCAGTAGCTGCTCGCATCAAATTCAAAGTACTGATGCTAGCCTACAAGACGACCACTGGCACGGCACCAACTTACCTAAACTCATTGGTTAAATCTTATGTGCCCTCCAGAAGTTTGCGCTCTGCAAGTGATCGACGCCTTGTGGTACCATCCCAAAGAAGTTCAAAATCACTCTCAAGGACCTTTTCCTGGACTGTGCCCAGCTGGTGGAATGACCTCCCAATCTCAATTCGTACAGCTGAGTCTTTACTCATTTTCAAGAAACAGCTAAAGACTCATCTTTTTCGCCTGCACTTAACCAACTAACACTAGCACTTTTCCTTTTCTTGACTTTTTATAAAAAAAAAAAAAAAAAAAAAAAACCTACCTATGCGTTCTATACTAGACTAACTGAGACTTGTCATGGCACTTGTACACTGTTGTTGTTCTCTTGTTGACCTGACTGCTTCTATTGTTCTCATTTGTAAGTCGCTTTGGATAAAAGCGTCTGCTAAATGATTAAATGTAAATGTAATGTAAATGTTAAGGTGTACAGCCAAACAAATACATGGTGGTCCTGAATTTATTCCATCAGGCAAACAGTTCTTCAATTGAGAGAAAGAACTACACCACAGGACCCCCAGCCCCACACGGCTACTAGCCAAATGGCTAACTGGTGCTACAAGGACCCCGGCTCCCTTTCCATATTGCCTGTCCTTTAAATTTGGCCACCCTATCAGCAATCTGCAATGGGATTGGTAGTTGCTCCCGAATCACCCCTCCCCTTCTCCTGCTTACCTTGATAAATGTAGAATCTTACTATCACTATCTGTTGTTTAAAGTGATAAAATATAACTTAATTCCCACCACATTTCTGATATTATCTATTTATCCTACCCGCTTAAACGATAGAAGTACTTGCACTGTCCAATCTATTAAGTGTCTGTTCCCCGAATAGTGAGGTCAAAGTATAAATTTAATGTAAACCAGAAAAAATGTAAAATAAATGAACAAAAACTATTTTTTTAGGTTTGGGCTCCTAAACATTAGATCACTCACACCCAAAGCAGTTATTGTAAATGAAATGATCACAGATAATAGTTTTGATGTACTCTGCTTGACTGAAACCTGGATTAAACCAAATGATTATATTGGTCATATTGTAGTTTGATTGAGTCTACTCCATCAAACTACTGTTATAAGCATGAGCCCCGTCAGACTGGTCGTGGGGGAGGTGTTGCAACAATATATAGTTATATTCTCAATGTTACACAGAAAACAATATACAGGTTTAACTCATTCGAAATACTTCTGCTTAATGTTACACTGTCAAAAATGCAAAATAAATCTATTGTATCTCTTGCTCTGGATACTGTGTATAGACCACCAGGGACATATAAAGAATTCCTAAAAGATTTCCTCTCAGACATATTGGTTACCATTGACAAAGCGCTAATTGTTGTAGATTTTAACATTCACGTTGATAATACAAATGATATAAATAGGACTTGCGTTTACTGACCTAAAACTCTTTTGGAGTCAAGCAAAATGTCACCAGGCCCACTCATTGTTTTAAATTAAACACTAGATATAATTAAATCGCATGGAATCGATCTTACTGATAAAGATATTGTACCTCTAAGTGATGACGTTACTGACCATTTCCTTGCATTCTGCATATAACTGATATTAACTATATGGCTGTGTGTTATCGTCCAGGAAGAACTATTGTTCCAGCCTCCAAGACAGATCTCAACTTATCTCAACTGCTCTGTGTACCCATAAATACACATGAACTAGAACAAATGACTGGCAACATGGACACTATCTTCTTTAATACATTTAAAGCTGTTGCCCCCATCAAATTGAAAAAGTTAGAGAAAAACATACAGTGCCATGGTAGAACAGTAATGCTCACTCTCTCAAGAAAGAAACTCGTAGTCTTGAGCGCAAAGGGAGAATAACTAACTTTTTGAATTTCTTAATTCATAAAATAGATAACATCAGAACTACAATAACAAATGTAGATTCTACAGAGTCTAATACTTCAGTATGAAAGAATTGTTACCTGTAGCAGAAGAAGTGCTTCTCAATATTATTAACTCGTCATTATCTTTAGGTCACGTCTCAAAACTATTCAAGTTGGCAGTTGGCAGGGTGTTATATTAGACAGCAACTTGTCTTTTGAAAACCATATTTCCCATATTACAAAAATAGCATTCTTCCATCTTAGAAAGATTGCCAAGGTACAAAACATGTTACCTGTTTCTGATGCAGAAAATCTATTTCATGCCTTCATGACCTCTAGACTGGACTATTGTAATGCACTTCTAGGTGGTTGTCCTGCATCTTCAGGGGTTCAGACACACTCTCTCTCTGAAAAAAAAAAAACTTTTATTTGGCCAAGCATTCAAATAATGCATCTCATAATTTTGGACTGCAGTTATATCTGATCAAATGCGCATTATTATTCTTTAGCTTGGGTTAAACTAATTAATTTTACTTGGTTGGAACAGCAGCTAATTATGTCTCTATTTGTTTCTCTGTTTTGCCATGGGATTGACATCCCATGATAACTAGTATTTACACAAGCTCCAGTCCAGAACACCTTAGCTCAGATGATGCCAACCCTAAAACAACATACAGATCTACCAAATTTTGCTATAAGTCAAGTCAAGCCAAGTCAAGTCTGCTTTATTGTCAGTTTTTCCATATGTACAGCATACATACAGAGAATTGAAATCGCATTACTCTCAGACCCTTTGTGCATACAGATAACATTAACAGTAGAGCATAAAAATACAGATAGATATAGCTTAAATATAAAATACAACTATACAAATAAAGGCATGGGAAAAAATTTATAAATAAAATACAGTTAAATAAAGCTGCACAAGGCACATGGCTGATAGAGTGCTAACCAGTAAAGTAAACTAACAGTGCAGATAAAAGGATTGTAGTGCAAAAGAGCTTATTCAGACTGATTTAACGTGACAAAAAGCTCAGAGAGCATTTCTTTATTTAAACTGGCTCTCACTATGTGTTGAAGTGACTTGCGTCAGGACACGTTGCAGGCGCCATACCACAGTGATACAGCTAGTCAGAATGCTCTCAATCGTGCCTCTGTAGAAGGTGCACATGATGGGGGCTGGGGCTCTGGCTCTTCTCAGTTTGCGAGGAAGTAGAGATGCTGCTGTGCTTTCTTGGCCAGTGCTGCGGTTTTGTCAGTCCAGTTGCACAGTGAAGTGTTGAGCCCCAGTTACCAGTTTGTGAATGAGCTGTTGAGGGATGATTGTGTTGTCCTGCGGGTGTCACTGTTGGACAGTGTTTTCTCTACTTCCTGTTGGCCTTCTGTAGCAAATTGTAGCTCCGTGTAGCTGTTTTTATTTTATTTTTTTCTCTAGAATCTTTATCTTACTATCACTCTCTGTTTTTTAAAGTGGTAAAATATAACTTAATTCACACCATATTTCTGATATTATCGATCAATCTTATCAGATTAACTTTGATCGTTCACTTTTATTTTATTTCCGTGAGTGCAGTACACCTGCAAAGCGTTAGCACTCGTAAGCTTGTCATTAGCGTTTTCATTCGAACCTATCGCTGTTTTCTTTTCTCCTCTCCCTCGCTCCAGTTTTTCACAAGTTCATCAAACAACCGCAGTAAGAATTTTCATCAAGCACGGTGAGTAATGGCTTCTCCTATCATTGTTTCTTGCACCTCTTGCCACATGTACAGTTTATCTATCTCTGTCGCTGATGAGGGATTCACATGTGATAAATGTAGGGAAATAGTTAGGCTGACAGAGAAGATTTCAGAATTAGAGACACGCATCCAAACTTTAATTGAGGACAGTAAAAATGTTAGGGCTCTAGATACGGCTTTGGATGCGTCTAGCTCAGGGATTCCTGTACATTGTTCGGTTCCGGAAACAGAGCCCCAGCAGCAGGGCAACTGGGTGACGGTGAGGCAGCGTAGTCGTGGGTCAAAACACCGCTCTTCTGTTCCGATCAAAACATTAAACAGGTTCTCCCCACTCAGTGATGCACCCACTGAGAAACCTGATGAAAGTGCTCTAGTTATTGGTGATTCTATTGTACGGAACGTGAATATAGAGACACCAGCCACCATAGTCAAATGTTTACCGGGAGCCAGAGCGCCTGACATCTTGGCAAATTTAAAAGTGCTGGCTAATGCTAAACGTAAATACAGTAAGATTGTTATTCATGCCGGCGCTAATGATGTTCGACTTCGCCAGTCGGAGATCACTAAAAATAACATTAAAGAGGTGTGTGAACTTGCAAGCACGATGTCAGACACTGTAATATGCTCTGGTCCCCTCCCTGCTTACCGTGGTGATGAGATGCATAGCAGATTGTCATCACTCAATGGCTGGATGTCTAAGTGGTGCCCACAGAATAACACAGGTTTCATAGACAATTGGACGAGCTTTTGGGGCAGACCTGACCTGTTTAAAAGAGATGGTCTTCATCCCTCATGGGGTGGCGCCACTCTTCTCTCTAGAAATATGGCAAATAGTCTTAGTGTTTATACTTGACTAACTGGGGCCCAGGTCAGGAAGCAGACAGACTGGCTAAACCGACCGTCTGCTAGCTGCCTCCCGTCACAGAGGTCAGTTAATTCTCAGCACATAGAGACTCTTTCACCTAGATATCACACTATAGAGACTGTGTCTGTTCCCCGAACTAGAAAATACAAAAAACGTCCAAACCAAGTTAAGATTAACAATTTAATTGAGGTTCAACAAATAAAAAACAGAAGCAATATGGATAAACAAATGATAAAGCTTGGCTTATTGAATATCAGATCCCTTTCTACGAAAACACTTTTTGTAAATAATATGATCACTGATCATAATATAGATGTACTCTGTTTGACAGAAACCTGGCTAAAACCTGATGATTACATTATTTTAAATGAGTCCACCCCCCAAGATTACTGTTATAAACATGAGCCACGTCTAAAAGGCAAAGGTGGAGGTGTTGCTTCAATTTATAACAACGTTTTCAGGATTTCTCAGAGGGCAGGCTTCAAGTATAACTCGTTTGAAGTAATGGTACTTCATATAACATTATCCAAAGAAACAAATGTTAATGATAAATCCCCTGTTATGTTTGTACTGGCTACTGTATACAGGCCAACAGGGCACCATACAGACTTTATTAAAGAGTTTGGTGATTTTACATCCGAGTTAGTTCTGGCTGCAGATAAAGTTTTAATAGTTGGAGATTTTAATATCCATGTTGATAATGAAAACGATGCATTGGGATCAGCATTTATAGACATTCTGAACTCTATTGGTGTTAGAAAACACGTTTCAGGACCTACTCATTGTCGAAATCATACTCTAGATTTAATACTATCACATGGAATTGATGTTGATGGTGTTGAAATTATTCAGCCAAGTGATGATATCTCAGATCATTATTTAGTTCTTTGCAAAATTCATATAGCCAAAATTGTAAATTCTACTTCTTGTTACAAGTATGGAAGAACCATCACTTCTAACACAAAAGACTGCTTTTTAAGTTATCTTCCTGATGTATCCAAATTCCTTAGCATATCCAAAACCTCAGAACAACTTGATGATGTAACAGAAACTATGGACTCTCTCTTTTCTAGCACTTTAAATAAAGTTGCTCCTTTACGCTTAAGGAAGGTTAAGGAAAACAATTTGACACCATGGTATAATGAGCATACTCGCACCCTAAAGAGAGCAGCCCGAAAAATGGAGCGCAGCTGGAGGAAAACAAAACTAGAGGTATTTCGTATTGCTTGGCGGGAAAGTAACATATCCTACAGAAAAGCATTAAAAACTGCTAGATCCGATTACTTTTCTTCTCTTTTAGAAGAAAACAAACATAACCCCAGGTATTTATTCAATACAGTGGCTAAATTAACGAAAAATAAAGCCTCAACAAGTGTTGACATTTCCCAACACCACAGCAGTAATGACTTTATGAACTACTTTACTTCTAAAATCGATACTATTAGAGATAAAATTGCAACCATTCAGCCGTCAGCTACAGTATCACATCAGACAGTGCACTATAGACCCCCTGAGGAACAGTTCCACTCATTCTCTACCATAGGAGAGGAAGAATTGTATAAACTTGTTAAATCATCTAAACCAACAACATGTATGTTGGACCCTATACCATCTAAGCTCCTGAAAGAGGTGCTTCCAGGAGTCATAGATCCTCTTCTGACTATTATTAATTCCTCATTGTCATTAGGACATGTCCCCAAAACCTTCAAACTGGCTGTTATTAAGCCTCTCATCAAAAAACCACAACTTGACCCCAAAGAACTAGTTAATTATAGACCAATCTCGAATCTCCCTTTTCTGTCCAAGATACTAGAAAAGGTGGTATCCACACAATTATATTCCTTCTTAGAGAAAAATGGTATATGTGAGGATTTCCAGTCAGGATTTAGACCGTATCATAGTACTGAGACTGCTCTTCTTAGAGTTACAAATGATCTGCTCTTATCATCTGATCGTGGGTGTATCTCTCTATTAGTTTTATTGGATCTTAGTGCTGCGTTTGACACAATTGACCACAACATTCTTCTGCATAGACTTGAATACTTTGTTGGCATCAGTGGAAGTGCATTAGCATGGTTTAAATCGTACTTATATGACCGCCATCAGTTCGTAGCAGTGAATGAAGATGTATCCTATCGATCACAAGTGCAGTATGGAGTACCTCAAGGCTCAGTACTAGGGCCGCTACTCTTCACGCTTTATATGTTACCCTTGGGAGATATCATCAGGAAACATGGTGTTAGCTTTCACTGTTATGCTGATGATACTCAGCTCTATATTTCTTCGCAGCCCGGTGAAACACACCAATTTGAAAAACTAATGGAATGCATAGTCGATATAAAAAACTGGATGACGAGTAATTTCTTACTGCTAAATTCTGAAAAAAACAGAGGTGTTAATTATAGGACCTAAAAACTCTGCTTGTAATAACCTAGAACACTGTCTAAGACTTGATGGTTGCTCTGTCAGTTCTTCGTCATCAGTTAGGAACCTAGGTGTGCTACTTGATCGCAATCTTTCCTTAGAAAGCCACGTTTCTAGCATTTGTAAAACTGCATTTTTCCATCTCAAAAATATATCTAAATTACGGCCTATGCTCTCAATTTCAAATGCAGAAATGTTAATCCATGCATTTATGACCTCAAGGTTAGATTATTGTAATGCTTTATTGGGTGGTTGTTCTGCACGCTTAGTAAACAAACTACAGCTAGTCCAAAATGCAGCAGCAAGAGTTCTTACTAGAACCAGGAAGTATGACCATATTAGCCCGGTCCTGTCAACACTGCACTGGCTCCCTATCAAGCATCGCATAGATTTTAAAATATTGCTTATTACTTATAAAGCCCTGAATGGTTTAGCACCTCAGTATTTAAATGAGCTCCTTTTACATTATAATCCTCTACGTCCGCTACATTCTAAAAACTCAGGCAATTTGATAATACCTAGAATATCAAAATCAACTGCAGGAGGCAGATCCTTTTCCTATTTGGCGCCCAAACTCTGGAATAACCTACCTAACATTGTTCGGGAGGCAGACACACTCTTGCAGTTTAAATCTAGATTAAAGACCCATCTCTTTAACCTGGCATACACATAACATACTAATATGCTTTTATTATCCAAATCCGTTAAAGGATTTTTAGGCTACATTAATTAGGTAAACCGGAACCGGAAACACTTCCCATAACAACCTATATACTTGCTACATCATTAGAAGAATGGCATCTACGCTAATATTTGTCTGTTTCTCTCTTGTTCCGAGGTCACCGTGGCCACCAGATCCAGTCTGTGTCCAGATCAGAGGGTCACTGCAGTCACCCGGATCCAGTACGTATCCAGACCAGATGCTGGATCAGCACCTAGAAAGGACCTCTACATCCCTGAAAGACAGCGGAGACCAGGACAACTAGAGCCCCAGATACAGATCCCCTGTAAAGACCTTGTCTCAGAGGAGCACCAGGACAAGACCACAGGAAACAGATGATTCTTCTGTACAATCTGACTTTGCTGCAGCCTGGAATTGAACTACTGGTTTCGTCTGGTCAGAGGAGAACTGGCCCCCCAACTGAGCCTGGTTTCTCCCAAGGTTTTTTTCTCCATTCTGTCACCGATGGAGTTTCGGTTCCTTGCCGCTGTCGCCTCTGGCTTGCTTAGTTGGGGACACTTCATCTACAGCGATATCGTTGACTTGATTGCAAATAAATGCACAGACACTATTTAACTGAACAGAGATGACATAACTGAATCCAATGACTGCCTTTAACTATCATTTTTGCATTATTGACACTGTTTTCCTAATGAATGTTGTTCAGTTGCTTTGACGCAATGTATTTTGTTTAAAGCGCTATATAAATAAAGGTTACATTGAACGCTGAACTTAAGTCTATGAACAGCATTATGATTATCAGTCTTTTTTCTCTAGATGTGTGAGTGCTGAGTGGACGGCAGTGGCGATGGCGTCATCGGTTGAGCGGTTGGACCAATATGCAAACTGGAAGGGGTCCAAGGAGGGGGGGAGGGCAGATTCAATATGGTGCATGACTAGCCGTTCAAAGCACTTCTTGAGAATAGGAGTAAGTGCAGCTATATGGTAGTCAATGAAGCAGGATGGAGATGGCTTCTTCGGGATTGGAATGATGGTGGTAGCTTTGAAGTAGAGGTCTTCATAGGTCCAAAAATGTGTGCCTGAACCCGAAAGAGACCCATAATGTACTACACCAAACCGACCGTGACCTGTCTAATATTTCAAAAGCTGGACCCGGACCCGACCCGGACCCGATTGTCACATATTCCACCTTAAATTGCTATTACAAGTCAATAAACCTGTTTAAAAAAATACAGCTTTTTGTCTTATCTAATTTAAGGAGCCGTAGTCTCTCTTTCATGTACCTGACTGCCTGTGATGCATTACAATCATCTGATAAGAAAGTTATCCAAGTTATTCCGCTCGTTATTCCAAGTCCAAGCTGAATCCACTCATTATTTCAGCTTCAAGAGTCCACTTGATGTCACAGTGACGGATGACAAATGCAACTGTGCACATGTACATTCTGACTCGAGTTAACTCGCATGATAATAACTTCGACTGTTTGCCCTTTTGAACTATAATAACGATCGCTCGTGCAATGCCATGGCCGCTGGAGTTATTTATTTGCTAACATCTCTGTGCTCTCTTCTCTGCGTCGAGTCTGAATCTGACCAATAAAACTTTAAGATTAAACGGTTCATTTATATTATTATAAACATGGGAGAAAATGTAAAGCACGGTTTGGCGGTCGAAGTGTCCCTCACTGGTTGCCATTGAAAAAAGAAACGGGCTCGAGACTACACATGCTTGCTAGCCGTATAAACCTAAAATATGTTTTAACGCAATTTGAGCGTCTTAGAAAACATTCATGTGACAGTTCACCTCAGATTGTGTTGCTGATTTGAAATGTATAAAATATTAGTGTCAAGTCTGCTAGCATTATCACCATGCATGCACTTGCATTAACTCTGAGTCTGCGTGCTCTCTTTCTAACGGCAGAGAGAGAGAGAGAGAGAGAGAGAGAGAGAGGGAGAGATCACTTTTTTTGGCTCACTCTTTTCTTTTCCTAGCTTTACAGGTTGCAAGTTACAAAAAACACAAGCAGTGTTTGATCACGGCAGTGTTTGTTCTCTGAGTCCGATGACTCCGATCGCACAGGTATTACACACAATGTTAAACAGACCCGGGACCCGAGGTAATAGATTCGGACCTGACCCGGACCCGGCTGATCATTTAAAATATAGACCTGAACCTGTAAGGGTCCCGGGTCGGGTCCCGGGTCAATGGGTCTCGGGCGCACTGTGAAGACCTCTACTTTGAAGCATGTTGGGACAACACCTTGACTTATTGAGATGTTGAAAATGTCTATGAAGACATTAGTGAGTTCCACTGCACAGTCTCTCAGTACATGCCCAAGAATGTTGTCAGGACACAGAGCTTTGCGTGCATTGATCCTGCTGAGGGATCTCCACACGCTGTCCGGGGACAGAGTCATAACCTGGTTGCCGGGATGCGGTGGAGTCTTCTGTGCAGTGGTGTTGTTTTGTTCCTCAAAGCGAGTGAAGAAGGTGTTCAGCTCATTCAGCAGGGAGATGGTGCTGTCACAGGTTCACGGTGGGGGCTTGTAGTCCGTAATGGTCTGTATCACCTGTGCCACAGGCTTTGAGTGTCTCTGCTGTCGCTGAATTGATGAGCTATCCTCCTGGAGTACTGTCTCTTAGCATCTCTGATGCCATGGGATAGGTTTGCCCTGGCTGTCCTCAGGCCAACCCCATATCCAGCTCTGGAGGCAGCTTTCTGAGCCTTGAGGAGTCTGTGGACCTCCCCTGTCATCCATGGCTTCTGGTTGACCCAGACAGTGATGGTCTTTGTGACTGTGACATCATCAGTACACTTGGAGATGTAGGCAGGGACAACGTCTGAGTACTCTTGGAGGTCTGTGGTGTTATTGTATGTAGCAGCCTGCTTAAACATATTCCAGTCAGTGGTGTCAAAACAGTATTGAAGAGCCTCTGACGACCCTTTCAGCCACACTTGTATTTGTTTGTGAACTGGTTTGGCAACTTTAATGAAAGTCTGTATGCAGGCATTAGCATGACAGTGATGTGGTCTGAGTCACCAAGGTGGGGGAGGGGGAGGGCTTTGTAAGCTCCTGTCTGTGTGGTGTAAACAAAGTCCAGAGTGTTGTTACCCCATGTTGGAAAGTCAATGTGTTGGTGTATTTTTGGGAACACACTCTTAAAGTCTACACGGTTGAAATCCCCAGCTAAAATGAGAAAACCATCAGGGTGTGCTGTCTGGTGCTCACTAGTGATGGGAAGTTCGATTCTTTTCCGCCAACCGGTTCTTTCAGACGGTTCGATTCAATAAACCGGTTGAAAAAAACGGTTAAGCGGTTCTTTTACGTTTGACGTAATGACTTCATTGGCGATGACGTAATGGCGTCACGTCTATCAAACATTCAAATATATAAAGTCAGTAATCATAACCTTAGTCAGTTAAAAACCTCATAATCATGAAAAGTTTACAATTAAGTTTTCCAACAACACACCCAAATACAGTAACAGCAATAATGTGCATACTAGGATTTAAGTCTTGAAGATATAAAGTAAATAAATGAGGTGTCATAAGCACAGAAACCATGATCCACTTACTATACAGAATCCATTGCGATTTATTTGTTATTAAATGAACTTACGTTTCGCCAGATTGCCCTTCATTCAAGCCCTCGGTTTACCCGCCCTCATAACATTAGCACAGAATCAGTTCAGAATCAATCACCAAAAGAATAAGTTCGGTTCCGACCGAAGATCAGTCGGCTTCACGCTGAATCACGCATGCGCAGTATCTTCAGCTCCTCGGTTCTCAAATCGGACGCGTCCGAAAGAAACGGTTTTCGGTTCACTGTACTGATGATCCGAAAACCGATGCAACCGGTTCTTGACTTGAGAACGAGAATCGCTCTAACCGGCACGTGCTGCAGTTCAGTATCATCAGCTGCTCTACTCGTGTTCATGTTCTGTTTACTACAAACTCAATTTGTGAATGTGTCATCATACTATCATACTATTTATCAACTATAAATACAGTACAGATATTTCATAAATCATCCCTTATTCCTATTAAACATCTTCTTTAGAGTCTTAATTATTGTCCAACTTCCCTGAAAACCCCTTTTGGCCTATACATTATCTACAATAAACAGATTAGAAACATTCGATCATCTTAAAAAAAAAAAAAAGCTAAATAAAATATAGTTATTTTATCACACTTTCCGATGTTTAACAAAATACTTAAAAAATTACACGCATGCGCAGTATCATCAGTTCATCGGTTCCCAAATCAGCCGCGTCCAACAGAAACGATTCTCGGTTCAGTGTACTGGTTAACCCGAAAACCGATGCAACTGGTTCTTGACTCGAGAACGAGAAATGCTCCAGCAGTGGGCGTGTTCGTTCGTCATCTGGCTCGGCTCGGTGGTCATCTTCAGTTCGGTCTTCACAGCAGTTCAGTCAGTGTACTGTTTGAGTAAATGAATGACTCCGGGATATTGGTTTATTTTGACTCAGAGGGAGTGTCAGTCACGTTAAAAAAGTGAACAGCTTAAGTCAATTGTGGATTAATGCTTATTGGAGACGCGAACCGTTTCTAACGATTCAGTTCAATTTGGTCAAGTCAAGTCACCTTTATTTATATAGCGCTTTAAACAAAATACATTGCGTCAAAGCAACTGAACAACATTCATTAGGATAACAGTGTGTCAATAATGCAAAATGAGAGTTAAAGGAAGTTCATCATTGAAGTCAGTGATGTCATCTCTGTTCAGTTAAATAGGTTCTGTGCATTTATTTGCAATCAAGTCAACGATATCGCTGTAGATGAAGTGACCCCAACTAAGCAAGCCAGAGTGACAGCTGCAAGGACCCAAAACTCCATCGGTGACAGAATGGAGACAAAAACCTTGGGAGAAACCAGTCTCAGTTGGGGGGCCAGTTCTCCTCTGACCAGACGAAACCAGTAGTTCAATTCCAGGCTGCAGCAAAGTCAGATTGTGCAGAAGAATCATCTGTTTCCTGTGGTCTTGTCCTGGTGGTCGTCTGAGACAAGGTCTTTACAGGGGATCTGTATCTGGGGCTCTAGTTGTCCTGGTCTCCGCTGTCTTTCAGGGCAGTAGAGGTCCTTTCTAGGTGCTGATCCACCATCTGGTCTGGATATGTACTGGATCCGGGTGACTGCAGTGACCCTCTGATCTGGATACAGACTGGATCTGGTGGCTACGGTGAGAGAAACAGAGAAACAAGATAATAAGAGAGAAACAGACAAATATTAGCGTAGATGCCATTCTTCTAATGATGTAGCAAGTACATAGGGTGTTATGGGAAGTGTTCCCGGTTCCGGTTTACCTAATTAATGCAGCCTAAAAATCCTTTAACGGATTTGGATATTAAAAGCATATTAGTATGTTATGTGTAAGCCAGGTTAAAGAGATGGGTCTTTAATCTAGATTTAAACTGCAAGAGTGTGTCTGCCTCCCGAACAATGTTAGGTAGGTTATTCCAGAGTTTAGGCGCCAAATAGGAAAAGGATCTGCTGCCCGCAGTTGATTATGATATTCTAGGTATTATCAAATTGCCTGAGTTTTGAAAACGTAGCGGACGTAGAGGATTATAAAGTAAAAGGAGCTCATTCGAATACTGAGGTGCTAAACCAAGCAACCATCAAGTCTTAAACAGTGTTCTAGGTTATTACAAGCAGAGTTTTTAGGTCCTATAATTAACACCTTTGTTTTTTCAAAATTTAGCAGTAAGAAATTACTCGTCATCCAGTTTTTTTATATCGACTATGCATTCCATTAGTTTTTCAAATTGGTGTGTTTCACCGGGCCACAAAGAAATATAGAGCTGAGTATCATCAGCATAACAGTGAAAGCTAACACCATGTTTCCTGATGATATCTCCCATATAAAGCGTGAAGAGTAGCGGCCCTAGTACTGAGCCTTGAGGTACTCCATACTGCACTTGTGATCGATATGATACATCTTCATTAACTGCTACAAACTGATGGCGGTTATATAAGTACAATTTAAACCATGCTAATGCATTTCCATTAATGCCAACAAAGTTCAGATGATAAGAGCAGATCATTTGTAACTCTAAGGAGATCAGTCTCAGTACTATGATACGATCTAAATCCTGACTGGAAATCCTCACATATACCATTTTTCTCTACGAAGGAATATAATTGTAAGGATACCACCTTTTCTAGTATCTTGGACAGAAAAGGGGGATTCGAGATTGGTCTATAATTAACTAGTTCTTTGGGGTCAAGTTGTGGTTTTTTGAGAGTCTTAATAACAGCCAGTTTGAAGGTTTTGGGGACATATCCTAATGACAATGAGGAATTAATAATAGTCAGAAGAGGATCTATGACTTCTGGAAGCACCTCTTTAAGGAGCTTAGATGGTATAGGGTCTAACATATGTGTTGTTGATTTAGATGATTTAACAAGTTTATACAATTCTTCCTCTCCTATAGTAGAGAATGAGTGGAACTGTTCCTCAGGGGGTCTATAGTGCACTGTCTGATGCGATACTGTAGCTGACGGCTGAATGGTTGCAATTTTATCTCTAACAGTATCGATTTTAGAAGTAAAGTAGTTAATAAAGTCATTACTGATGTGGTGTTGGGAAATGTCAACACTTGTTGAGGCTTTATTTTTCGTTAATTTAGCCACTGTATTGAATAAATACCTGGGGTTATGTTTGTTTTCTTCTAAAAGTGAAGAAAACTAATCGGATCTAGCAGTTTTTAATGCTTTTCTGTAGGATATGTTACTTTCCCGCCAAGCAATACGAAATACCTCTAGTTTTGTTTTCCTCCAGCTGTGCTCCATTTTTTGGGCTGCTCTCTTTAGGGTGCGAGTATGCTCATTATACAATGGTGTCAGACTGGTTTCCTTAACCTTCCTTAACAGTAAAGGAGCAACTGTATTTAAAGTGCTAGAAAAGAGAGAGTCCATAGTTTCTGTTACATCATCAAGTTGTTCTGAGGTTTTGGATATGCTAAGGAATTTGGATACATCAGGAAGATAATTTAAAAAGCAGTCTTTTGTGGTAGAACTGATGGTTCTTCCATACTTGTAGCAAGAAGTAGAATTTACAATTTTGGCTATATGAAGTTTGCACAAAACTAAATAATGATCTGAGATATCATCACTTGGCTGCATAATTTCAACACTATCAACATCAATTCCATGTGACAGTATTAAATCTAGAGTATGATTTCGACAATGAGTAGGTCCTGAAACGTGTTGTCTAACCCCAATAGAGTTCATTTGGTGAACTGGTTCAACCGGTTCACTAAGAAGAACCGGTTAAATTGAACGATTCGTTCATGAATCGGACATCACTAGTGCTCACCAATGTGCTGGTACAGTTCATTTAGTGCCTCGTTTCTGTTGCTGTTGTTGGTGCTGGGAGGGATGTATACAGCAATGAGCAGTATGGCTGTGTAATCCCTCGGTAGATAGAACAGCCGGCAATTAATAATCATAAACTCCGCCAGGGGTGAGCAGTGTTTGCAGACCGCAACAGCATCGCAGCATCACGCATCGCTGACGTAAACACAAAGCCCGTCGCCGCAAGATTTACCTCCCTCGATGAGAACTCTGTCCGCTTGATAGTATGTCAGCTGATCGAGCTGAATACTGCAGTCTGAAACACTGTTGCTGAGCCATGTTCCCCTGAACACAAAAACACAACCGTCTCTTACAGTCCTGTTGCTGAGCCATGTTTCCTTGAACACAAAAACACAACAGTCTCTTACAGTCCTCTGATTTGAGCATAGTAGTCGGGTGTAATCCATTTTATTGTCCAAAGAGCGTACATTAGCCAGTATGATGGTGGGGATAGCTAGCTTATGTGGGTTAGCCATTGGTTGCACCTCTGCTGTGGACAAGATGCAGTAGTGGGGGTCAGTGATGGTGTAGGCCTCCGTAGCAGACCAAGATCCGCACACTTAAAGACAGGTAGACGCAATGAAGACGTATGTCAGTGGCCAAGGAACTCTAAGATATATATTTAAACTTTGTAGCCGACTACGCCACCTAGAGTTGAAACTGAGACCCCAGGAACTCAATATTAAAACCAGGTTCTTTAACGGAGAAGGGAACAGTGGAAAACAACACCCAAAAATAGCAATAGAAAAACTAGTTTATTACAATAAAATTGTCTGCCAGAAAAATGAATCAAATAAAAAGAGGGCAGCAAGTCCAAGTCCAGATCTCCAATCCAAGCGACCGTCAAAGTTCAACTCAGTCTTGACTAGACATCTATGTTACAGCCGACGTCCGTTCACGCTCAGTCCTTCATAGAGGCCAGTATCAGCCCGATGCTGGAACACAGAAAAGAGAGACTGCCAGCATACGACGCCCAACTCACATCAATTCATGTATAACCCATTTATGAGTTTATTAAATAAAACTGGAACTTCTTTAAAATATCGGCCGATTCAAAAGTCACTCAAAATTATACAACGTAGGCTCGTTCTCATCCGTTAGGAGGCAATAATCTGGATTTAATAGGCACCCCGCAAGTGGAAATCAGAATGTACTCACAGCATGACTGGACAGCAAGCCTGCTATCCAGTCCAATGTATTCACGGCAGAAGAACCACGTCAATCATTCACTCGTCTACTCAGCACTCGCAGTAGTCTCTCACATACGGTCATCAACCCGTCTCACACGCTGCTACTCCAATAGTGCTCCGCGAATCACCGACTTTGTGATTACTCGTCTACAATGTGCTGCAATCTCGAATAGCCATAAGCCGTCTCAATGCAAGTGAAACACTCACTCTCTGATACAAGCACAACGTGGTTTCTCCTTCTCTCACTCTCGCTGTTGACTTCAGTTACCAGATGCGCAATGCTGCCACCAGTCTCAGTCACGGTTACATTTTTATAGGGGAACATATTCACCGCTCCACCCCAAAATCCATCACTGATTAGTTCATTAAATTATCACAAAATAGAGGTGTGGCTATAGGAATACTGCCTGCAAAAACACAGCAATCAACAAAAGAAAACACAGCAACTCACACAAAAGAAAACACAGCAATAAAATGTGATCATGCAATATAAAATACATTGTGCAACACGTTTACTCCACAACACCCCCCCCCCCCCCACAGTAAATTATAAGCAGTCCCTGCCAAAAGTTATTCAATTCACTCTCTATATCTCATGGGTCGCTGTCCAACATTTGTACGTGTAGATCGTCTTACAGTCTCATTTCCCATATTTACAGGTTCAGAAGCCGGAGCAACCCAAACACTATATGGTACAGGGTCCTGAGCCATGACTATAGGCACAGTATTCACTGAGTACTAGGGGGTACTAGGTACAGAGTACTAGGGGGTGCTAAAACTTCCACTTCAGAAGCAGCACATAATTTAAGTGCATTACGGTGCAGAACCCTTTCCTTCCCTCCCTTTTCAGGTCTTACCCGATACACCAACCCCGTCTCTCACAATGTTCCTATTACAACATGGGGCACTGGACCCCACCAGCCACATAGCTTTCCACGACCTTGCCTGTTTCGGTCCCTAACCCAAACTCGCTGACCATCTAACAAGGGTACATCCTTACACCCTTAGCTACAGGGATCCTCACTGTACGGCCAAACATCAAGTATGATGGAGCAAAACCTGTGGCGCTATGTACAGTGTTGTTGTAGGCTTGCATCAGCTCAGGGAGGAAGTCAGGCCACCTATCCCGTTTCTCTTGTTCCAAAGTACGGAGCATATTTAACAAAGTCTGATTAACTCGTTCTACCCTACCTTTTCCTGCAGGGTGATAGGAAGTAGTTCGACTTTTGACCGTTCCATATAACTGGCAAAACTCCTGCACCAACTCTGACTCGAAATTTGGTCCTCTGTCTGAATGGAAACGCAAGGGGCAACCAAAAGTCTGCACCACATGAGTCCAAAGGGCCCTCACTGTGGTCTGGGCAGTCTGATCTTTTGTTGGGACTGCCCATGCATAACGCGTGAACATATCTACCATAACTAATATGTTTTGGTAGCTATCACTAGGCCGTCCTAAAGACAAAAAGTCTAAAGCCACCACCTCTAATGGACACGACACTGAGATAGGATTAAGGGGCACTTTATGACCATCCCTACCCTTCTGCAGGCTGCAGGCGACGCACCCAGAATGGAACCCTCGCATCATCTCCTCCATCTTGGGCCAGTAGAAGTGGGACCGCACTTTGGTTAGTGTACGTTCAACACCTGCATGGGCTAATGCTTCATGATATCGCCTCCACACCTCCTCTTGTTGGACAGCGGGACAAACAATCTGCAATTGATACTCATGGGTATTTGGATGAATCATCTTTTTGTACAACACTCCATCATGGATTACAAGTCGTGATATATGGCGAAGCAACTGCTGTGCAATCAGGGGGTAATGCTCTTCTCTCAAGGGTAGTTGGTACACTGGCAGACCTTACATACCGCATGACCACCTGAAGATCCTCATCCCCTTGTTGTGCCTCTCGCCACTCAATCCCCAAAGCACCAAGAGCGGTGGCACCTCCATTGGCATCAATCTGCTGGACCTCTGTAAACTGGTTTTGCTCTGTTGGGGGTACAGGGAATCCGGACAAACTGCCGGCATTGTCATTTTCCCTCCCCGCCCGATATTTCACTATAAAGTCATAACTGGCTAGTTGGGCCACCCAGCGTTGTTCCACAGCCCCGATCTTAGCGGTTTGTAAATGGGCCACGGGGTTGTTATCAGTTACCACTGTAAACTTTGATCCAATCAAGTGATCTCTAAATTTCTCTGTTACAGCCCACTTTAATGCTAGTAACTCTAATTTAAAGGAACTATAATTTGCATCGTTTCTCTCTGCAGGGTGGAGACTTCGACTAGCATAAGCGATCACATGCTCCCGTCCGTCATACACTTGTGACAAGACTGCACCTAACCCTTGGTGACTGGCATCTGTATACAGAACAAATGGTAAAGTGAAATCTGCATAGGCTAGTACAGGGGCTTTCATTAGGCAGGACTTCAAGGTCTCAAATGCAGCCTGGCATGTAGCAGTCCACTCAATCTGACGTGTACCAGACTTTCTATCTACCGGAATGCCAACCAAGAGAGCATTTAAAGGTTGAGCGATTTTGGAAAAATTAGCAATAAAACGCCTGTAGTAGCCTGCAAGGCCCAGGAAGGCCCTTACCTCCCGGACTGTTGTAGGGGTAGGCCAGTCTTGAACTGCTGCTGTCTTTTCAGGGTCAGGATGTATGCCAGCCTTGTCCACCACATGGCCAAGAAACTTCACCTGCTGTTGGAAGAGCCGGCACTTGTCAGGTCTTAATTTTAACCCATAATGGGACAGTCGCTGGAATATCTGTTCAAGGTGGCTAAGATGGGTAGAAAAGTCAAATGAGTACACAATAATATCATCCAGGTATACCAGAGAAAAGTCTATTAGATAGCCACTTAAACAACGCTGCATTAACCGCTGAAAGGTGGCAGGTCCTTTGCACAGACCAAAAGGCATATGCAGAAATTCGTATAGCCCCAAAGGGGTGGCGAAGGAAGTCTTGGGACGATCCTCTGGGTCTACACCCACCTGCCAGTATCCACTTGCCAGATCCAGAGTGCTGAACCACTCAGCCCTCTTCAAAGTGGTCAGAGTCTCCTCAACTCTGGGAAGAGGAAAAGCATCTTTGTGGGTGACAGCGTTCAATTTCCTATAATCCACACAGAATCGCCAACTCCCATCCTTTTTCTTCACCATCACCACTGGGGCGGCCCATGGGCTAGCACTCTCCGAAATGACTCCCTTATTCAACATGTCAGCCAACAAGGCCTTCATTTCTTGATACATCATAGGAGGCAATGGTCGAAACCATTCCCGAATGGGAGGCACATTTCCAGTGTGAATTCTATGCTGTACCACCTCTGTGTACCCCACATCCTCTTCACCTTCAGAAAAGACTTTAGACCATTTTCTCAAGAGCGCATCAAGATCTTGGCACTGCTGTGTGGTCAAATCAGATCTTTGAGACAATTGACATATACCAGGGGAAAATCCATCTTCTACAATGGGGCTATCTTCAGTAAGACTCACCTCCACAATGCCTTCAGTATCCAACATTAATCCAAGGTCTCTGCATCCATAAATATCAGGGCTTTTCCTACAAAAACACTGTATGGATGTATATTACAGAGTCTCACAGGCATTTTACCATCTCTTACCATAGCAATTGTTCGTGCAGCAGCCACAGGTTGTTCAGACACAGGCTCCACAAGTCCACAGTAATCACGCTGTCGCAGACCCATTCGAGCACGTCCCCAGACTATGATTTCACTCCTTGGTGGAACACGTACACCTCATCTGTTAGACAGCCACACATTTCCCAGTGAGCCATCTTCATGAATGCGTGCCGCAACACGTTGACAAACTGCCGTAACTTGCTGCCATGCTTGTCGTTCTCTGGTACTCTGAAACAACGATGAAGAATGCCCCTCATTCTGAAAGAGAGCACTCCAACATTGTGAAATCACGTTCATACCAATTATTAAAGGGTTCGTAGAAAATTCATCTTTTACAATGACGACACCCTGCTCTGGAATTTGGACTCCAGCAACATTAAAATCAAACACAGCATACCCAATATAGGGGATTTCAAGGCCATTTGCAGCTCTTAAAGTCAAAACAGGGGCTTGGCCCATCTTGTACTGAGGGAATTTCTCCTCAAACATACTCCGTTGCATCAGAGTAACTTGAGACCCAGTGTCCAAAAGTCCTGTACACTCAATGTCCTGAACCATGACACTCACCATTGGACAGCCACCAATGAAAGAAGAAATGGTCCTTGAATTTTCTAATGGTCTTACTGGCCCCACCGCCTGGACCTCTGCAGCAGGG
Source organism: Carassius carassius (assembly GCF_963082965.1). Classification (NCBI taxonomy): domain Eukaryota; kingdom Metazoa; phylum Chordata; class Actinopteri; order Cypriniformes; family Cyprinidae; genus Carassius; species Carassius carassius. Next base: position 2,085,961 of record NC_081800.1, on the reverse strand, counting down.
CAAATTGGTTTAAATCTCCATTAGGCAGCACAATTTCCTTGCAATACCTTGCTATATGTCCTGACTGTTGACAGCGCCGGCAGATCGGCCTCCCCTCTGCATCCCATATATTCGAGGAAGACTGCCCCCTTCGTCGCCCAGAAGAAACATTTTGTGGCTGGAAAGGTACATAATTAGGTTGTGCATGATTTACTTGCGCCGCTGGACTAGACGACTTCAGCTCCTTCATCACTTCCTGTGTCAATTCTCGCATCTGTCCTTTAACTTCCTCCAAAATTTCTCGCTTTAATTCAGCTTTCCAGTCAGTCCCCTGTGAGCGAGAATCAATCCTACCAGGCCCACTAACCACAGCACAAGCCAATTCATATCTTGGTTGACTGTATTCTGCTTCCAACAGTAAAGCCTCTTGATGCAGATCTGCGAATGTTCCTTCTGGGTTTCGGCGTGCATACGTTCTCAGGGCTCTCAGAAAAGGTCCATCCTCCAACCCCAACAGCAACTGCTCCTTTAGTTGATCTTCCACAAGGGCCCCTTCTGGACTACGTCGCCGCAACCTACAATAAAGCTCTCGTAATCGCAACACAAATGTCTTAAATGATTCATCTTGCCTCTGTCTGCAACTGAAAAAATGTGACCTAAGGACAGGAAGAGGTATTTCTCCAGCATACAAAGTGTCTAATTGCTCAAAAATCTTATTGGCCTTATCCCTATCTCCATCAGCCAAAACACTTATTTCCCGCTTTGCATCACCACCCAGGGCACCCATTACAATTTTAACTTTCTTTGCTTCAGGTACTTCTTGGGCTTCTAAAAGCCCTTGCATTTGTTCTTTCCAGTCTCCATACTTCAAATCACAATCAGTACCCGTAAACTTTGGCACCCAAGGGGCACCAGGAAACACTGGCATCATCATTTTTTAAGCCTTTTTTTTTAATTCTATCAAGTGCTGTTCCACCGTTCCCGTATCAGATACCCTGCCGACTACGCCAAATTATGTCAGTGGCCAAGGAACTCTAAGATATATATTTAAACTTTGTAGCCGACTACGCCACCTAGAGTTGAAACTGAGACCCCAGGAACTCAATATTAAAACCAGGTTCTTTAACGGAGAAGGGAACAGTGGAAAACAACACCCAAAAATAGCAATAGAAAAACTAGTTTATTACAATAAAATTGTCTGCCAGAAAAATGAATCAAATAAAAAGAGGGCAGCAAGTCCAAGTCCAGATCTCCAATCCAAGCGACCGTCAAAGTTCAACTCAGTCTTGACTAGACATCTATGTTACAGCCGACGTCCATTCACGCTCAGTCCTTCATAGAGGCCAGTATCAGCCCGATGCTGGAACACAGAAAAGAGAGACTGCCAGCATACGACGCCCAACTCACATCAATTCATGTATAACCCATTTATGAGTTTATTAAATAAAACTGGAACTTCTTTAAAATATCGGCCGATTCAAAAGTCACTCAAAATTATACAACGTAGGCTCGTTCTCATCGTTAGGATAGAATTTATTGCCGATTTATTGCCATTATTGCCGATTCCATTGTACAGAACGTGAAAATAAAGACACCAGCCACCACAGTCCAATGTTTAACGGGAGCCAGAGCATCTGACATCTTGGCGAATTTAAAAGAGCTGGCTAATGCTAAAAGTAAATACAGTAAGATTGTTAATCTTTGTTAACAATTGTTAATGTTTGACTTTGCCAGTCAGATTCACGAACAAATAACATTAAAGAGGTGTGTGAACTTGCAAGCATGATGTCAGACACTGTAATATGCTCTGGTCTGCTCCCTGCTTACCGTGGTAATGAGATACATAACAGATTGTCATTACTCAATGGCTGGATGACTAAGTGTTGCCTGAAGAATAACATAAGTTTCATAGACAATTGGATGAGTTTTTAGGGCAGACCTGACCTGTTGAAAAGAGATGGTCTTTGTCCCTCCTGGGGTGGTGCCACTCTTCTCTCTAGAAAAATGGCACATAGTCTTAGAGTTTGTACTTGACTAACTGGTGCCCAGACACACTGACTAAACTGACCATCTGCTAGCCGCCTTATGTTACAGGAAAAAGTCAATTCTCAGCACATAAAGACTCCTTTCACCTAGATATCACACTATAAATACTGTGTCTGTTCCCTAGAACTAGAAAATACAAAAAAAACCATCCAAACCAATTTAGGAGTAACAATTTTATTAATGCTCAACAAATAAAAAACAGATGCCATACAGATAAACAAATGATAAAGCTTGGCTTATTTAATATCAGGTCTCTTTCTACAGAAGCACTTTTTGTAAATGATATGATCACTGATCATAACCTAGATGTGCTCTATTTGACCGAAACCTGGCTAAAACCTGATGATTACATTATTTTAAATGAGTCTATCCCCAATATTACTATTATAAACATGAGCCACATCCAAAAGGTAAAGGGGGAGGTGTTGCTTCAATTTATAACAATGTTTTCAGTATTTCTGAGAGGGCAGGCTTCAAGTATAACTCGTTTGAAGTAATGGCACTTCATATAACATTGTCCAGAAAAACCAGTGTTAATGACAAATCCCCTGTGATGTTTGTACTGTCTACTGTATATAGGCCACCAGGGCACTATACAAACTTTATTATAGAATGTGCTGATTTTATATCTGAGTTAGTGCTGGCTGCAGTTTTAATTTTTGGTGATTTTAATATCCATGTTGATAATGAAAAAGATGCATTTGGATCAGCATTCATAGACATTCTGACCTCTATTGGGGTTCGACAACATCTGTCAGGACCTACTAATTGCCAAAATCATACTCTAGATTTAATACTGTCACCAGTGTTGGGGTAGTTACTCAAAAAATGTAATTAGTTACTAGTTACTAGTTACTTCTGTAAATCGTAATGAGATTACTTTACTAGTTACTGCATTTGAAAAGTAACTTCACTACTTATTACTTTACTTTTTATTTTTCTCAACTCCTTTTTAATGGTTACATTTAATTGTATTCATCAAAAAGCATGTCTAATTCATTTAATTCATAACACATACATTTTCACAGCAATTTATTAAAAGTTTAACAAAAAATAAATGTTCAGGGCCCTATGAAATGTTTTATTTCTTCACCATATGTTTTATTTTTTTAGCATGTGTAATTATTTAAATGCATAAAAACAACCTCATGTCCCTGTTCTGGAGAGTGGGGTGAAGACCGACTTGATAAGGACTCACCCCTGGTCTTGCACAACAGATGGTTTTTTTTATTGGTTTTTATCCAATAAATTGGTTTTTATGGTGTTTTATCAATGAAATTGGTTTTATTAACATGCATATGAGGCTTGTTTGCTTTTTTAAATTTGTATTTTACTTTTGAAACCGATCGCACCTTTTAAACACACCTCAAATATGGACTTTTAAAAACAAGCAAAACACTGTGGTTTTAATCAAATGTTTTTTAACAATGATTGTTTCTTTCATTTTACCATTTATTACCATTTATTTATTTATTATTTTTTTCTTAAAATAGCCTTATGAAATGTTTTTTCCCCTCAGAAATTCTGTTGTGTATTTACATTTTTCTGGTTATCAAATGAAGGCATAAAACAAAACAAATTTAGATTTTATTTTAAAGATAAATTGCATTTCTTTTTTCTTCTTCTGAGAAATATTTTTTCAATCTGAGTATGAACAATAAACACAAACTATGCAGCATATAGTAAAAACAATTGGACAAATAGTCTTCAACAATACAGTGCAATAACAGTGCAAATGATTCACAAACTACACACAAAATGAGTGAGAAATATTCAGAGTGCAACAGAAAAAAATAGTGCAACTATCTTTATGAACTGTATAATTATATAATGATTTACTTAGTATACATAATATACATATTATAAATGATTGATTCGTTGGCTGTAATCTGTGTCAGAATCGATTTTACTGGGACATCGCCTAACGACCCAAGACATAAATCCCAGTGCTTTATCAGATGTGTTTCATCCTTGTTTTTGTTTTTTTCTGAGAGTTTTTTCATGCAAATGTGTTATTGTGTGTTTGTAGTCATGCACTCACGACAGACTTTACTTTCACTTTGTTTTCGTTCATTTTCCAAAGCAATAGGCTATGTTAAGTAGTAGTTCATAAGACTAGTTATTGGTTTAATATGGGAGAGTTTGAACCAATCTGCGCACGGGGGTGGGACTAAGCGTCAACAATCATTTCTGTTTGGCTCAGAGGAACGAAAGCATTGGTTTCTTCCGACGAATCAATGTTGTCAAAATGCGATGACGTAATCACATACACTACGGCGCCTCTGAATATCCATAATGAGTCTTTGAGGGTTAAGCGCTAAGACCAATCGTTATCGGGAAACCCCAGCCAGAACTTTACACACAGGCAAACACGGCATATGTAACGCAGGAAAGCGCGTTCCTATAGTCTAGTAAAGTAGTGTAGTTACCAATATTATTAGTGTAATGCGTTACTTTACTTCGTTACCCCAAAAAGTAATATAGTTACTGTAATCCGTTACTTTGTAACTCGTTACCCCCAACACTGACTGTCACATAGACTTAATGTTGATGGTGTTGAAATTATGCAGCCAAGCAATGATATCTCAGATCATTTAGTCTTGTGCAAACTTCATATAGCTAAAACTGTAAATTCTACTTGTTACAAGTACTGAACTGAACAGAGATGACATCACTGAATTCAATGATGAACTGCCTTTAACTATCATTTTGCATTATTGACACAGTTTTCCTAATGAATGTTGTTCAGTTGCTTTGACGTAATGTATTTTGTTTAAAGCACTATATAAATAAAGGTGACTTGATTTGACTTGACAAGTATGGTAGAACCACCACTTCTACCACAAAAGACTGCTTTGTAAGTAATCTTCATGATTTATCCCAATTCCTAAGCATATGCAAAAACTCAGAACAACTTTATGATGTAACAGAAACTATGGATTCTGTCTTTTCTAGCATTTTAGATATGGTTGGTCCTTTACGCTTTAGGAAGATTAAGGAAAACAGTCTGACACCGTGGTTTAATGAGCACACTCACACCCTAAAGAGAGCAGCCCGAAAAAAATAGAGCGCAGCAGGATGAATACAAAACTAGAGGTATTTCCTATTGCTTGGATGGAAAGTAACTTATCCTTCAGAAAAGACAACAAACATAACCCCAGGTATTATTCAACACAGTGGCTAAATTAATGAAAAATAAAACAACAAGTGTTGACAATTCCCAACAGCACAGCAATAATGACTTTTATGAAGTACTTTACTTGTAAGATCGATACTATTAGAGATAAAATTGTAACCATGCAGCTGTCAGCTATAGTATTGCATCAGATAGCGTGCTATAGATCGCCTGAGGAACATTTCCACTCATTCTCTTATGTAGGAGAGGAAGAATTGTATAAACTTGTTAAATCATCTAAGCCAACAACATGTATGTTAGCCCCTATTCCATCTAAGCTCCTAAAAGTGGTGCTTTTAGGGCTGTCAGAATGTTTACTTACTAAATTTGATATTATTTGATATAACTTTTCATCTGAAATCATGAAAAATGAAGCTCAATTGTTTTTGGATCATAGTATGCCTTTGGAGTACAGTACTGCCCAATAGGCATTGGAGAGAACTAATAGATGCAACTCGGTATATTGACAAAATAACAAAAACCAGAGCTGGACAGAATAAGTCATCCTGATGGAAAATAGTGAGATAGAGAAAGATAAAGATGGGTGGAGGGTGCTGTAAATAAAGGAGGACTAGGAAAATGTATATAAAATTTGATATATGCACTGAAAAATATCCAAATGCATGTTATTGCATGAAAGTATTTGGAACAAGAACACTGATGACATTGTATCCGAGCAATGATCCACAGCTGAGTTTTTCTTCTTCCTCATTTAAAGCCATTGTCTGATTCTCCTGCTTGGGTCCACAGCCAGAGGGGTGCTGCTTCATATTATTGTGAATGCGGTGACAAACGAAAATCATGTTGAACAGGACACATTTTCCAGCACAGGGAGGATGCCTAATCTTTGCTTTTAACTTTCTAGAGTGCACGCAGCCAAAATGAGAAGTGAAATAGCATCTAACTCCTGAAGCTCTTCAGATCTTTCAGGCATTGACAGGGTCTGCCAGAGTTTAGAGACGCTTGCCAAACACAATAGAAGGCACCGTGGCAAACAGATTTCCCCTCTGACCAGACCGGCCGACTGACGGACAAGTGGAGAAACTGGAGTAGAGAAGGAGAGAGCTTCCTCTTCCTCTTCTAGTGCATTAAAGTTAGATGAATGTGATTACCTTCCAAGAACTGATGATAACATCAGTTAACCTTCTGACGGATAAAAGATCCTCCATTTAAAGGAGTAAAAAATGGGATAAGAAGACCAAAAACCCACTTTGGCCTTTTATGTAGCCCTAAAAAAATCTAGCTTCTTTCTCTTTTTTTTTTCTTGCTTCTGACATCACCTTACCAGGCAACACCTGGAAGCATTTAACATCAAAGGTTCTCTCCAAAATTAATCTGAAGGGCCAACACATCAAGCCACTATCATCAAGGGCACAATTTATCACAAGAATTTGTGGAAACAAAACAAAAGCTACATCCCTTTACCCTGTCAGAGTGGGAGCTCTACAGCACAATGGGGCTCTTTGTTGGGCTTTCAATGCGTCATCACAATAATACGGTTTTGCTAGAGACCATAAAGTCTCTGCTAAGTTAATGTGAGCTAACAAACACATTAAGTTACACAGTTCATCTGCCATTATGTTGTAGTTATCGTGATGATTAGAAATTATAATGATTATGCTCTTAACGAAGCAATCAGCAAATTGCTGTTCTCTTGCTAGGTCCAAAAAGTTGATGTTATGCCAAACACCCTTATACCCCAGAATGGCATTATTGGATCCCAGGAGAGGGATTTTTCCAAACCCTAATAAGCAGATAGGATGGGAAAAGACATTCAGCATTGTGAAAAAGATTTGGAATTTTGATTTAGAAGAAAATTGAATGTACTGGTTTATGACATATTACACTTAACAGCATATATATATATATACACTAGAGGTGTGACGAGATAACGTCACGATACCCTTGCCCAGACCTTTCAGATACATTTGCACTACACTGGCTCCTTCACCAGTGGTGGTATGTAAGATATTTTATGTTCACATCAGGCAAGTGGACGCAAGATAAGCAGGAAAATTATGCAGTGTAGTCTTTATCAGTCATAAAAACAGAATTCACAGTTTAATGCAGAATGTCACGGAATTTGTCAAACTTTGAATTGATTAATCAATCAAAAGTAGGCCATTTCACTTAAATTAAATCATGATATGTACATTAACAGTAAATATAAAGCTGCAAAAAAGTGTGTGTTAATGAAAAGTGTCTCTGTTAATGAATGGTGCAGACTCGCGGTTTAATTTTCTACACATTGAAGCACGCGTGACGCTCCCGGTGATTTCAGCGTCTGTCGTCTAACTAATGAGGACGGAAACACATGAACAACGTCTCCAAAACTGCTGAGAGTCACTTCATGAGCATTTTACCATTTGATTTGAGTAAAACTAACATCATATCACTTACACAGGACTGAAAAGGTATTAGCGGCAACCCATCAAAATAAAAGTCCTGTACTTTTTTTTTTTTGTAGAATGTACGTAGCCTATTACTATTAATAGTAAATCACCTTTGTTTGCCATAAAATAAAGATTACTTAATTTTCAATAATTAAAAGATAAATGATAAATTAAATTAATGTTTTATGCCTTCACCTGATAACCAGAAAAAAATTAAATACACTACACAGAATTTTTAAGTGAAAAAAAAATCATAAGTTGTTTATTCATTCAAGTGACATGACATACAGCCAAGTATGGTGACCCATGCTCAGAATTTGTGTTCTGCATTTAACCCATCCAAAGTGCACACACACAGCAGTGAATACACACAAACCTTGAACACACACCCGGAACACACACAGACTTCACCCACATAGTGAAAAACTTTGAGATCACGGTTTAACAACCGTGACACTATATCCCTCAGCCTGGCTTTTGATGTGCCATGTCAGATGGCAACCTCTCCACAGACCGCGGGCAGGGTGGCCACTCATGACCGCACCCCAACCGGTGAGAGACGCGTCTGTCGCTAGCGTTACACGGCGACCAAGAGCTCCCAGCACCGGGCCCTGATTCAAGAACCAAGGTTTCTTCCATATGTTTAAGGCATAAAGGCATCGTCGCGTGACCTTGATAGTTCATAATGGATTCCCCCTTGGGGAAAATCCCTTGGTCTTGTGCCACCACTGTAGGGGTCTCATGTGCAGGAGGCCAAAAGGTATCACGTTGGACGCAGCTGCCATAAGCCATAACAGTCTCTGAAACTGCTCGACTGAGGTAAGGATTGACTCGATCCGAGCAGGAGACAGACGTGCCTGCATGGTGGTCGAATCCCAGACTATGCCTAGATAGGTGGTTCTCTGAACTGATGCCCTGCATACGGAGGGGAACCAGAGCCGCATCTACACATTTCGTGAAGGGAGTCCAGCACCGCGGGGAACGCTGGTGAAGGCTCCCTCCTCGAAGAGAGCCCTCTGGGATCGAAGTGTCCGCATCGGCAATCTTTCACAATGCGGACAGTCGGCTCCCTCGAAAGCCGACTCAGCGGGTTTCGATCCCAAGCAAACCACGCATAGACTGTGTGTATCCCCACCCGTAATATAGCGCGGGTAGGGAGGAACACACAATCTATAATGCGATCCAGAATCGCCCCTCAAATGTCTTGTCTTTGCTTTGCTTTTTGCCATTATGTTGTTTTAATGGACAGACAATAGTAAATAAGACTCACAAGACAGACTTTAGACATGCACACATAGAGCGCTTGCTGAAAGAAGCAAAGCTGAAGTCAGCTGCGTGGCACGTGCCTTTATAGCTTCCTGGTCGCTACGTCACCCCGCCCGTGACGTCACGCCCTTCCATTGGACAGATTGCACATGATATTCAGAGTTGATCATGCCAAAGGCGTTTCCCTAAAGCGTTCGACGCAGCTCAAGTTCCTGAAGAGGAACCAAAAACAACTGATAGCAGCTCTCAGTGATATGTGTCGGGTCCCCGCTATAATAGCAGCAATATTCACAAATGTTTACAGAACAAGCGGGAACCCAGTGTGCCTGTAGCTTTCTCTATTTCAGTTTTATCACGTGATAGAAAGTCTAAGGCCTTCTCAAGCCGAAGGGAAAACTCATCTAATCTGCGGCCTATTATTCATCAAACTTAGATTGATTTAAAGACACAAAGCACTGCCATTAAGCTAGCACTTTTAAACATTCGCTAACTAAAAAATAAATAATTTCTAATCAATTACTTTATAACCACAAACAATCTGGATTTTATGTTTCTAAATGAAACATAGCTAGAAGACAGCTGCAGTGCAACAATCCTAAATGAAGCAGCCCCTCCTAACTTTACATTCATGAATGTCTGCAGGCAGGAGCGTAGCAAGCTTTTCAAAAGTGCGGGGGATGGATGTGGTTTGTTTATAAACAATAAAAACGATGAATACAGTGACAGAGGGGTACAAAATGCAGGGCTTAAAGTTCTCCGGCACCGTGCCGGATTTCCAACTTGCAGCGTTTGGCTAGGAAAAAAAAATAATCTTACAATTAAAAAAAAAAATTAGAAAAGGGGAGAAAAAAACGCCCACACAAAGCTTTTTCTCTGGTGGTATAAATAATGTAATAATTTACTGTTTTTTTGTTTAAAATAATATACACTTTTCTTTCATAGTTCTTCAACAGGTATGCAAACAATGTCATAATTTCTCACTTTTTTCTCCTCAACAGGTAACCAAACACAACAGGTAAGTATCCACAAAAGTATTCAGCTAATCAACAAACAATGCTCAAAATATCAAAATCAGTTGCACTGGCAATGAACCCATAAATACACTGCTTAACAGTGGCAGTTTGTCCCCCCTCCTCGTCAATTCCCTGCCTTCATCATCACAGTTATGTTATACATTGCATGCCACATAACGTTACATAAGTGAATTTAGCTAGCTGCTGAACAATATCCCAATATTCGCAATTAGCATTAGTCTAAAAAACTAAATATAATACCAAAAACACTAGACATGTCAACAAAACGATAACAGAATATCTTCCCAAACACATAATCAAGCTTATTTAAAAACCTTGAAAGCATAAACACTCATTCAAAGTACCTGGAAAAGGGAGATGTAAATAATGTGACGAGCGTCCTAGGATGAATCAGCGTCGCCCTGGCAACCAACGGCATACACCTGATCGGTCACAGCTGCAGCTCATCAGAACACGGCTCTTAAGTCGTGGGGAAGTCGTGGCCTAATGGTTAGAGAGTCGGACTCCCAATCGAAAGGTTGTGAGTTCGAGTCCCGGGCCGGCAGGAATTGTGGGTGGGGGGAGTGCATGTACAGTTCTCTCTCCACCTTCAATACCACGACTTAGGTGCCCTTGAGCAAGGCATCGAACCCCCAACTGCTCCCCGGGCGCCGCAGCATAAATGGCTGCCCACTGCTCCGGGTGTGTGCTCACAGTGTGTGTGTGTGTGTTCACTGCTCTGTGTGTGTGCATTTCGGATGGGTTAAATGCAGAGCACAAATTCTGAGTATGGGTCACCATACTTGGCTGAATGTCACGTCACTTTCACTTTTCACTTTAAGCAGCACATGCTGAGCAGACAAGACAGACACTGGTCTCGAGCCGAATGCACGCTGGACTAAACCCTTTCTCTCATTTCTCTCCAGAAAGCAGCGAGTGACCGACAGCCCACCCACTTTGGAGCACGTTTGGACACCCACTTTCACTTGGATTGAGCACCGTGAGCACCAGCCTCCACGCACCCGCTTGCCATCCTACACCTTTTATTATTGTAAATAAAATCCACCCTCCGGGGCCTTTTGTTGTTCACGAAGCCAAAACTTGTCGAGTGATTCTTCACCACGTCACAGTGGGGGAGAAGGCGGGCAGATCCGTGAAGAATCACCGGCAAGTTCACCGCCCCAGCCCTTAATTCTTCCTTTTTTTTTCTCTTGCTCTTGGACGTGGCCCGGGAAGCGTGGGAGCAGCAGCCTGCCCCTCATCGCACCATCATCGAGCACGTACGACAAATGAGGGAACGGATCGACCAAGTGATGCCGTTAGTCCGGGAACAACTCACCAGGGCCCAGCAAGCGCAGCAACGTCACTACGACCGGGCAGCCCAACCGCGTGAGTTCCAACCCTGGTCCCCAGCTGCGCCTGCAAGTTCCTGGCCTCCTGGAAAGGGCCCTACTTGGTGGTGGAGAGGATTGGACCAGTCACATACCGGCTGAGACAGCCGGGATGGCGGCAGACGGAGCAACTCTATCACATCAACCTCCTGAAAAAGTGGGTGGGGACCCGGGACCAAGTAGCTGCCCTGAGCCTCACCGAACCCGTGGTTGTGGATGTCAACCCCCATCTCTCGGCTGCCCAGAAGACGGAGCTGCAGCACCTGGTCAGTCAGTTCCAGGATGTGTTGTCCTCGCAGCCCAGGCAGACCAACGTGCTACAGCATGACATTAGGACACGCCCAGCAGTCGTCGTCAGGCAACGGCCCTACCAAGTCTCCAGGTTCGACGGGTACCCCATGCCTCAGGTCAACGAACTGCTGGACCACCTAGGAAGGGCCTGGTACATCAGTACCCTGGACCTCACCAAGGGCTATTGCCATCCACTCCGCCCCGAGGCCCCGGACAAAGACCCAGGTACGAGCCTTCTTGGGGTTGGCGGGTTATTACCGATGTTTTATCCCCAACTTCTCCTCTTTAGCCGCCCCCCCTGACAGACCTGACCAGGAAGGGGCAGCCGGAGAAAGTATGCTGGACACCGTCAGCGGAAGAGGCCTTCGCCCAGGTCAAGGCAGCGCTCACGTCCGCACCTGTCCTTCGCGCTCCGGACTTCAGCTGCCTCTTCCTGTTGTTGTCTTTTGAATATCTAGGGATTGTGCTGAAAGGTGATCCACGCATTCAGTTTATTATTATTTACAGGCCTCCAAAATACTCTCCAGCCTTTGTTGAAGAGGTCACAGAAATGTTATCAATGATTTCCTCAGAGTTTGACTGTTTTGCTATTGCAGGGGATTTTAATATTCACATAGATAATGCAGAAAACAAAACTACAAAAGAAATGATAATGGTTCTACTAAACACTTTTGACCTGATTCAGCATGTGCATGGACCCACCCACAAAGGTGGACACACTCTGGATCTTATCATCAGTAGGGGTCTAAACATTTCATCCATTCTTATTAAAGACGTAGCACTATCTGATCACTTCTGTATTTTCTTTGATATATTGATCTCTGCTACCACTGAATCTAGATCTGTCTCTGTCAGAAGGAGATGCATAAAAGAGAACACAAGTGTACTATTTATGGAGGCTACATCTTTAACACCAAGCATTTCTGCAGATATTGCTCCAATAATAGTCAGTAAGAAAACAAACAGACAGAAATCAGTTTGGAGAAGATCAACAGCAGTTCAGATTATGAAAAGACAATGCAGAAAAGCCGAGCGGATGTGGCGGAAGATGAAACTTGAAATTCACTATAGCATCTATAAAGATAGCCTTCATGCTTTTAATGTGAAACTAGCCACAGCTAGACAGAATTTCTTCTCAGACGTTCTAAACAGTAACTAAAACAACACTCATACTCTTTTTGCCACTGTTGAGAGACTGACAAACCCCCCAAATCAGATTGCCAGTGAAATGCTCTCAGACAGCAAATGCAATGAGTTTGCTTCCTTCTTTTCTGAGAAGATCATCAAGATCAGGAAGGTGATTGGCACATCCTCAAGCAATGCAGAGGTCAGACAGATTCAGCCACAATATCAAAAAGATACTATATCTATTTTTGAAGCAATTGATAACAAAATTCTGGAAGACATAGTGCAGCACCTAAAATCGTCAACCTGCTATCAATATCTAATCTTCCTTTTATAGGCAAAATTATAGAAAAGGTAGTTTTTATTCAGCTGAATATATACTTAAACTCAAATGGATACCTGGACAATTTTCAATCTGGTTTTCGACTGCATCACAGCACAGAGACAGCACTCATTAAGATAATAAATGATATTCACTTAAATTGTGACTCTGGCAAAATATCGATGCTGGCATTGCTAGATCTCAGTGCTGCGTTTGTCACTGTCGAATCATAACATACTACTAGAGAGACTGGAAAACTGGGTCGGGCTTTCTGAGATGGTACTCAAATGGTTCAGGTCATACTTAGAAGGGAGAGGTTATTATGTGAGTCTAGGAGAGCATTAGTTTAAGTGGACGTCCATGACATGTGGAGTCCCACAAGGCTCAATTCTTGCACCGCTCTTGTTTAGCCTGTATATGCTTCCCCTAAGTCAAATAATGAGAAAGGACCAAATTGCCTATCACAGCTATGCTGATGATACACAGATTTACCTAGCTTTATCTCCAAATGACTACAGCCCCATTGACTCCCTCTGGAAATGCATTGATGAAATTAATAGTTGGATGCGTTATTAACTTTCTTCAGTTAAACAAGGAAAAAACTGAAGTCATTGCATTTGGAAAAAAAGATGAAGTTTTCAAGGTGAATGCATACCTTGACTCTAGGGGTCAAACAACTAAAAATCAAGTCAGGAATCTTGGTGTGATTCTGGAGACAGACCTTAGTTTCAGTAGTCATGTCAAAGCAGTAACTAAATCAGCATACTATCATCTAAAAAAACATTGCAAGAATTAGATGTTTTGTTTCCAGTGAATACTTGGAGAAACTTGTTCATGCCTTCATCACCAGCAGGGTGGACTATTGTAATGGGCTCCTCACCGGCCTTCCCAAAAAGACCATTAGACAGCTGCAGCTCATCCAGAACGCTGCTGCCAGGATTCTGACTAGAACCAGAAAATCTGAGAATATCACACCAGTCCTCAGATCCTTACACTGGCTTCCATTTACATTTAGGATTGATTTTAAAGTACTTTTACTCATATATAAATCACTCAATGACCTAGGACCGAAATATATTGCAGATATGGTCACTGAATATAAACCTAACAGAGCACTCAGATCATTAGGATCGAGTCAGTTAGAAATACCAAGGGTTCACACAAAACAAGGGGAATCCGCCTTTAGTTACTATGCCGCCTGCAGTTGGAATCAGCTTCCAGAAGAGATCAGATGTGCTAAAACACTAGTCACATTTAAATCTAGACTTAAAACTCATCTGTTTATCTATTTTTAATATTTTTAAAAGTTTAAAAATTGCTTGTTTTATTTTTATTATTATGTTTCTTCATTTTTTCATTTCATTTTACTTTCTTTTATGTAAAGCACTTTGAATTACCATTGTGTACGAAATGTGCTATATAAATAAACTTGCCTTGCCATGCCTAGCCTATATATATATACAGTATATATATATATATATATATATATATATATATATATATATATATATAATTATCTATATATAATCAACTTCTTTATATATATATATATAAATTAAAGTTGTGAAAGCGAAACTACTTTGTTTTGCCTTCCAAAAGAGGAAGATATCCGCTTCGTCATAGAGAAGATCCATGCTGGTCACTGAGGGAATACATCAACTTTGTGCTGTGGATTCTCTTCTGTGTCAGCCTCGCTGCACGGATGTGCTGTTTTCATTCAAATCAAAGCATAAATACACGTAGAAAATGTACCCTTGTGGTGCGGCTGACACAGAAGAGCGTAAGTTGCTTGCGTTCAGCTCATATTCTCCAAAATGGCACTACGGTGATGTGGAGTGACAGATGAGACAAATTGTTACTTGGTAGTCTATGGGACAGTCATAAGCCTCGCGGTTTTCATCCAAAACATCTTAAATTGTGTTCCAAAGAGGAATGAAGCTTTTACGGATTTGGAACACGATGGGGGTAAGAGATTAATGACAACATTTTCATTTTGGGGTGGAGTAACCCTTTGAGCAGAATGAATGAGTGAATTTCCAGAAATGTCTGCAGACTTTGTGATCCGAATTGTAATAACTGTAATAAACACAGATTATTTCTCTGATGTAACTGTTGACACAGCCTCACGAAGATGTAGCCTTGTTTGAGAAGCACACACAAGCAGATCATCTTTACTTGCTACTCAAACAAAACTCAATTCATCTCTCCACTTTGTCAGACACGTCACAACTAAGAATGTCAACTGAACTCCAATCTGCACTTTCTCTGTACTTCATTAAAAGTGGATTTTTTAGAAAGCAACCATATGAAAAGCAAACAGTATTGAATACATCAGTCAAACCCTCCAGAGGTCCACGAACAGAAGGATTCTGCACAACAGCACTGCTAAAGACATCAAATCTGCATGTGCCATACAGAGACCAAAACTCAAAACATATCAAAGCTGCACGTCCAGATGTAGTGTGTGTTTTTTAAGTAATTTTGGGAAAATAACACACAGCCTAATGAATAATCTAGACATCTATCAACCTGTTTTTGTAGGTTTATAGCAGGCAAGGCATGCAGCTGGCTCTTTGGCTCCCTGGGACGAAGGGCAAAGCTATAGAAAGAAGCATCCATTTAACTCCACCCATCTATTATAACCACAGGGATTATGGGAAAGAGAGGGACAGAGGCGTGCATTTAGATTACGAGCTGAGCTCTGCATGCAGGCAGTGACAGTTTCTTTCTGAAAGTGTCTGAGAGACAAAGCAAACCAAAGACTAGTTAATACTGACTGACACATTTCAGCCCTTTAGCCTGTTCTCTCATCTGACCCTCACAAACGAGGCTATAACTCAGAAAGAGCCATTTCAAAACAACTCCGCTCTTACAAGTGGGCAGGATCTAAATTTATTTGGCTGGTCATTAATTTATTGGTATTCATTTCCATTTTAATGCAAAACACGGATTCCAAATGTTGCAATTATTATTTCAATCACACCACACTGTCATAATGTCAGTAGCTGTACAAACAGTGAAGACAGAGTCCTTATTCAGCTATAGTATATTATAATATGGGAGACAACCAAAATGTGTTGTGTGGCCTTTAAGAAAGGGGTTGGATTAATGCTGAAACAAATTTGTGCAGAACCAAAAAGTAATTGAAAACTGTGGAAGTGATGTGGCTAGTAAAATTGTCATCAACTACATCCAAAAACTGTTTTCAAACAGCTAATTACACTACAAGCTAAGTCGGCTACATTTGAACCAACCTCATACTGTTTTTATTTTTCATTGATATAAAATATAAAAAATAGTCAGCTGATGTAAAACTGTTCTGTTGGTAAAATATACCTTACCTGAGTCGTTCACTGCACATCGAGTTCAGTCGTCAATCTTAATAAAGACATTCATCACTGATAAACAAAAGGATGTATTTCTTGATCTTTGTCAATTGACTGATAGGTAGATATAGCACTTTTTCCAAAGTGTTTTGTAGTTTGTTTGCATCGTGTATAGTTAACGCTCGAGTGATTCAGTACATGAGTTGACTAACGATCTGTGAACCTTTAACTAGTTTACAGATTCGTTGAATAGTTGATTAATGTATTAACTTGGTCTCATAAACAGACAAATGAGATCAAATTAAACACTGACGACTAGGGCCGGCTGCATAAACTGCTTAGACTAGTTTGTTTTCTTCAAGACTGGTCATAACTCTCTGAAGTCAGTTAGAAAACGGTTGATTTGCCCAATCTGAATCAGAACCTCTTGGCTAGCTGCTAGCTGGTTAAACTAGCTTGACAGTCTTAACATAGTGGCTATGTTTCACTCTGTTGATGATGGTATAGTTATAAAATAAATGTGGATGGCATAACAATGATAAATATTTACATTTGTATCAAATCCTCTGATTTGATTGCATATTGGCAAATCCGAGCACTGTTTAGTATTTTTCTCTAAAGCATTATACATTATGAAGAAGAATCTGGAATACAGGAGACATGAGCAAAAAAATGACTGTCCAACATGAAAATATTTGGCACTAATTTCAATAAAACTAGTCTGACTATCCTGCACAGATGAAATGGCTAGAACTACAAGAACAAAATCACACCTGAACAGTCTGACGGCCATCTTTGATAAACTATTAAAATGCAAACAATTCTACTGTAAACTGCATAAAACAATGTCAGTTATGATGTTCAACTTGAAATAAATCTACTGACAATTGGATACATAGTCCAGTTTTTTAATTGGACTGTTTGCATTTGGTGGGATGATGGTAAAAGAGGGGTCTGTGTTTGCTTTGGCAGCTCCATTGATAAAAACCCTGAATGGAGTAAAAAGCTCAGTGTGATGGACAGCCTCCTGCTACTGAAGACTAAAAAATATCACTTGACTCAGTTAAACAAACAGAAAACCTGATTGAAATCAATGCAACGAATTAAAGACATAATAACTGATGCCAAGAAAATGTTAAGTTGTGCCAAACAATTCCCAACTATCGTAAAACTGAAGCTTCAAATTTAAGATTCTAGTTCATGTTGACATTTAATACTTCTGTGAGCATTATTAATAGTGATGTTTGTCTTGGGAAACACCTCTAAGAAGTAGCTTTGAAAAGAGTGGCAGGTTGAGCTCTGTCTGTTGTGCTGATGATATTGCAAAGTCAGACACACATGCAGACAAACCGAAGCTGCAAAGAGCAGGACTTACACGTGTACTGGCCTGCCCTCTAGTGCTCATACATGGTTTTCAGAGTCACAAAAACCCAAAGAATGACCAAGTGAAATAATTAGCTTTAATTAATACAACGGAAAGGTTAATATTTCTTCAGGAAGTGACAGGATAATATCCAGATGCTGGAGTATCTGAGGAATGAGTCTGTGAAAACAATATAAAGCTGCTGTTTCAAACACCGTGTACAGGGCACTGACGTGGACCTGGTGAAGCAGCATTAGTCCACTGTGACCCCCTCTGGAAGCTCCACCACCACTGGAGCACATTCATCAAGATCTGCATCGAAGTCCCAACGAAACTTTTTGGTCAGATGGACTTTAAACTTTTCTGCTCTTTTCCGTAACGTGCTGTCGACTCCGGGACTGCTGGCAAACTGGAAGAAGTCCTGAAATGCACCACAGAAAGAAAAGATGCTAAAAACATCAGTTAGACTGACAAACACCCACAATTTGGTAAATGCATAACAGTATACATGTTGACTGACAAAGACCAATCTCTGATCACGACAGCAAACGCGTCTGGCTTTAATCCAGCATTTCAACCCATTCTGATCCCATACTGTGATATATTTTCACATGAAACTGCAAGCATTAACAAAGAGCTGCGGGTGAGTAGCTTTACTCCACCTGGACACCAAGGCTTATCTTTCTCAAATCTTTAATTATTCACTATTATTGTCGTAACCTTCATTAAGTTATTGTTTAAAAAGGCCAGGGATAATAGAGGGGAAACTGTGAGTGAACTGCACCTGAAGTGTGGAGGTGAGGAAGTTGTTCTGGGACACGATGTCCACAAAGAAGTCCGGAGGGATTTCTCCCAGCTGATGGTAGAGGACAGCGATGAGGCCCAGATACAGCTCCTTCCTCTCCTTCATGGCCTCCTCGGAGCGGCACAGCAGAGCCAGCAGGCTTTTCCAGTGCTCGAAGGCCTCGTACACATTCCCCACCAGGAAACAAACAAAGGCAAACTGCAGCTCTCCTGCGAACATGGAGACAAACAGTGACGTTTTATCATTCAATATTTCAGTACACAAATCATAACTAGATTTCTAAACGTTCCCCTTGTCTCGATCAAAACCAATGACAATGTATAATATCACAAGGCCACAAGCTACATAACTAGATGTGAATACAATTACATTTATGGGCTTTTTATAACAAAATGAGCATCCTTTCAGGTTTAACAGGATGTTTGGTTTAACCAGTGCTCACCCAGTATATTGAGCGGCTGCTCTTTATAATAGCTCTCCAGCACGCAGCTTAGAGCATAACTCCAATCCATACTATACTGGGTGATCTGAGCCGGCGTCGCTCCCGGAGGATACGCCTGTTTGGGAATGTTGGAAAAGCGCAGCTCCGTGCCTTCCCTCAGTTTCATCCGTGGCAGCCTGTCCAGGCCCTCCTTCATGCTCTGACACTCCTGATCGTTGCGGGGCAGGTTCTGCTCCTCGCGGTCTTTAGTGTGGGTCAGCCTCAGCTCTGGGATGACGTCGCTGAAGGCACACACCCTCCCGTTGAGGGGCTGCAGGGTGATGGCTACCTCCTGGCTCAGTCTGTCGGTCAGGGAGACCCACTTGCGGAGCGTGTCGTAGGGATAGGGGCCCAGGAAGCCGTCCAGTTCTCTGAGGTTGGCCCGTATGCGATCGGCCTCCACTGGGTCCTGTGAGAACTCCAAATCCTCTTCTCTCTTGTTCCAGTGGGCTACAAGCACCTCCCGGGGTTTCAGGGACAGAAACAGGCCTGTTTTGGGGCCGATTTCAGCACACGCTCCATTGGAGTTAGTGGCGCAGTAGTGGAGGAAGTGAAGTCCCGGAGGAATCATCTTCACCCCACGGAACCGAGGACCCAAAGTCCAGGTTTTGTAGTCAAGTCCCAACTCTGTTCCCTCGGGAACACCCAGTAAAACAAGCGTGGCTCCTTCCTCAAACAAGCCCCGAGCCACCTCAGGGTCCATATCTGTTCCCGCCATATCTGTTTAAAACAGGTGTCATTATATTACTATTGTAAATGAGACTGGAATCCCATTACAAAGACTGGTAATAACAATTAGCATCTGTCTATGTAATAAGAGCATTTTACCAGCTCTAGAAATTTGTGGGTTAGAAATAAATAAATTAATTGAATACAGTATAAAAGACTTGCGTTATATTAATAAGATATTAAAGTAAGGCACTGTTGACTGTATGATTAAGCTAGAAAGTCTGTTTTCAGAGAATAATATAAACAAACAGTCACCAACAGCGAAACGGGTGTGTGTGTGTATATATATATATATATATATATATATATATATATATATATATATATATATATATATATATATATATATATGTGTGTATGTCATAAAATAGATGCAAAACGTTGAACTGATCATACCTAAACGTCCGCTCAGTCACAAGCCCAATCTTTTTTACGTAAAGGCCATGTGTGAAACAAGAAAGAAACTTCCGGTTAAGTCGAACCTAAACCAAAATAAAAGGCCCACGGTACATGCGCGGTTGTTAATAATGAAAACGTTTTTAATTAAGGTATTTAGAGACATTTTATTAATGTTATTTATTTTTAATAACCCTGTGATGTGAGGAGCCGTGTAAACGAGTCTCTCTCTCTCTCTCTCTCTCTCTTTCTCTCTCTCTAACAAAATCCTTCAGAACAATTTAATTTTCAAAAAATATAAAGAAAAAAGTCTTAGAATTGTATTCAACTGCTGTTTTCTAAAGAAAATTGTATTAGTTTTAATATTTTACTGCGGCAGCTGCGCTCTCCGCGGGGCGCTTCACGGCTTCCGGTGCTCGTCGTACGCGGGTGTGAGAGCAGCACAGGGCTTTCATGACTGACTAGGGTGAATTTCCCCGAGATCTGCGTTAGCTGCGAGTCTCTGTAGCGATCAGGAGAGTTTGTTCCTGCGACAGAAGAGCGATGGGCTTCCGAAAGAAGAGCAAGAGTCCTCCCGTGCTTAGCCACGAGTTCGTGCTCCAGAATCACGCGGATATGGTGTCGTGTGTGGCCATGGTCATCCTGCTGGGACTCATGTTCGAGGTGATGATTTCACATGTCATACCTCCTCATCACGCCTGAGATCACTGCTTACTACGATATGATATGATATGATACATGACCATCATGTTTGAGGTTGTTACTGTTACACTCCTACGAAAACATAATTTTAAACATAAAAATTAAACATAAAATTGTGCTTGAATCAAGCACCTGATGACCTGGTTGATTTTAATAGCAAATAACAATCTTAATACACACATCATCAAGCAGGTTTATAATTATTTATTTATCATTAAACATTTTTAGGTCAAATCACATGGATCAAATTTGAGGTTATTGGAAATGATTCTCATATAGTAACATGTTAATCACATTTTAGGTTATTTCTGACTTTTATACAGAAATAATAACATGTTGATCACATTGTAGGTAATGTTTGACTCTTACACTCGTATAATAACATGATAATAACATGATTACCATGCATCAGTGCATTCTGTTGCATTATGCCACATAGACACCCACTTCTGTCCTGAAACCATGGTGTCCGTGTAGCATAAGAAAACATTAGAAGACAAATCATAATGTGCTCCTAATACAATCCCTTCATTGAATTGCCTGCAACAAGACAAGTGTTATTTTAATATATTTGTTAAACAGCACTAAACGTGCTAAATGAAATGATGAAAGCATGATCTGACTCTCATACGGACAGAACGGTGTCCTGTTAATGGTCTTGTCTACCTCTGCATGTAAACATGATGTGGAAAAGCTGTATCATACAATGATCTGAAGGTGTTTGGATCAGTCTGATCACTGATTCTGTTCTGATGTCGCTGCACTTTGAACCAGAACAACTGGAAGTATTTCATCTGGGACTGGTAAACTTGTGCAACACCTTTGCAATATGTTTGTGTATGCTTGTATGTATTAATTTAATTATGTTTTTATTGCAGGTGACCGCAAAATTTGCAATCATGTTCATCACAGTCCAGTATAATGTCACACTAACCCTGGATACGGGTACGATCTCTAGATCTTTCAAAGATGCTGACACATAACTAAAATAAAACTGTAAGGTGCAGTCATTGGGGTCCGAGCTGACATAAATATGACCGCAATTGCCAATTTTATATGACTCAGGGGCCTTTACATGACAACGTTTTCAGACCAAAACTGGAAACTTTGTATGCATTTTGGGTTACAACTAATAATTGAAGTGGCTTGTATTTGTGAAGAAAAGTACGGGAATGAATAAATTGATTTATGTGAGGAATATCTACAGATACATCTAGTTATTCAACTCAACTGAATGTGTTTTTCTGGCACTCGTGACATTTCAACACTTATCCCAGCTGGCGTCATCAGTTGTGGAAATGAGACGAAATGTCGGGACATCACAGGTCTCGCAAATTCTCCAGTTGAGGCAATTAGCGGAAAGCGTTTCTAAATGAGCCGCTCTGCTCGGACCCCTAATGAGTGCATAATGTGGAGCTGAAATAATTGTGGCTTCCTGGGTTTATTCAGATGCAGAGGACAAGCGTGAGCCTGTCAACTACTACAAATACGGTCCCAAGGACATCGCAACAGTCTTCTTTTACCTGCTCATTGCCATAATCCTTCATGCCCTGATTCAAGAGTACATACTCGATGTAAGTCATGTCATGCATTCTTAGCTTTTGAAATAAAGATGGAGCACTGAGCATGTTAACTCATTTGTACATTATTTGGGACATTCTTAAATCTTTTCTTGTTCCTGTGGCTCAGTGGTAGAGCATTTCGTTAGCAGCGCAAAAGGTTGTGGGTTCAATCCCCAGGGAACACACATACTGGTAAAAAAGTTAATGATCGCCTGTCACTATCATCGATTACAATATATCCTTGGTTTCAAAGAAACTTTAAATGGTAGTGTATATTGTTACAGAAGATTTCTTTTTGAAATAAATGCTGTTCTTTAAACTTTTGATTCATCAAACAATCCTAAAAAAAAGTATAATTAAAAAAATATTAAGCCGCACAATAGTTTCCAGCGATGATGATGAATCAGCATATTACAATGATTTCTGAAGGATCATGTGACTCTGAAGACTGGAGGAACTATGAATAATATTAAGTATATTAAAATAGAAAACCATTATTGATGCTTTTTTAAAATCCTATGCATTTTGTGCTAAATAGTTTATTTTATTTTTGTCATCTGGTGCTTGAAGCCTGTGTCAGACAGTTTAATCAGTGAAGATACATGAATGGTTTCTTCACATTGCCCTGATTCTGTCTCCATAGAAAATCAATCGTCGGCTTCATTTGTCCAAAACCAAACACAGCAAGTTCAACGAGTCGGGACAGCTGGCCACCTTCTACTCGTTCTCCTTCGTTTGGGGCTGCAGCATCCTCACCAATGTAAGAGATCTGTACAGGATGTCTCACAGCTGTTCAGCTGTACACACAAATGACTGTGTTTGTTTTTTATCAACAGGAGGAGTTTGTGACAAATCCCACTTTTCTTTGGGAAGGTTATCCTCATATCCACATGGCGTGAGTGTGAAGCTCTAACAACCCGCTATTAAAAAGTTTTTGTGTCTAATGATCAGTTGTGTGCCTAAATTCAGTAGTTTTGCTTATGTGCCGGTTCAGATCACTAACCCTTGCTTGTTTGAGCATTTTCGTTGCATTAGCGCTTCATCTCTAATAAGTCAACACCACATCATTGTTACAGCGAAGATCCCTTCTTTTAAATTGTTCAGCATTATTTTATTCCCTTGACTATTTAGAAACGCATTTCTCTCCAGCTTTATTAGTAGATCTGCAGATGTATTGTGGTATGACAGGATTGACCTGAATCTTTTAATGAATGTTTTCATGCATGGTTCCCCAAGAGACTCGTCTGACAGATCCTCAGTGTTGTTGTAATGAAGTAAACATTTAATTTATTGCACACGTCATTGTCCATTCTTGATTACTGTAGGATCTTAAATGCCTGTAATTAAACTATCAAAAAAAACAAAACACTGAGCAACTCTGCAAATCCCAAATCAAATTGCTGTAATTGTAACCTGTCTGTATTAGTATTTGTAAGCATTTGACATGATCATCTACAAACCTCTTTCTGTCTTTTAGTTTCCAAGTGAAGTTTTTCTATATCTGTCAGATTGCCTACTGGCTCCATGCTCTTCCTGAACTGTATTTTCAGAAAGTACGAAAGGTAAGGCTTAGTTTGTGCAATATGTACTGATACTTGATAGTTGACAGAAATGGATTCTAATACAACATGGTTCTTGTTTCAGATTACTACATTGAAATTGTGTTTATTTCTGTGTTTAGGAGGATATTCCACGCCAACTGTACTACATCTGCCTTTATATTTTTCACATCACTGGTGCCTATGTCCTCAAGTAAGTGTGAATTTACTTGTACGATGAGACTAGAGATAGACCCCAAGACCCAAAGCTGCTAGTTCAAAAAGGTCCTTATCAAATGAAATGGTGATTTTCTTTTTTTTTCTCCTTTTTTTTTCAGCAATTATTTCAAATGCGTAGACATTTTCTAGTCATTTAGGCTAAGTAGCTGTGCAGTTCTTACTCGTTTTCTGGGAATTATCCCATTTAAAATGCAGGAAAGCCAGACCAAGGACATGTTTATTTAGACATCCCCAAGATCAAGACTCCAACTGTGAGATGTATCATCTACAATATTATCGTAATTGTGGTTTTAAGCTTGTACAAGCGATGAGTTTTGTCTTATATTTATATCAAATGATACAGCAATATCACACAAACAAGCCTGGTGTTTTCCTGGATATCAGCACGATTGTGAATTGAATTTATAAAACCAAGTTAACATGTTGAAATACATTTTTAGACACAATGTTTTGCTTTATTTTGTATCTGTGAGCACATGAATGAATCTGTGTTTTGAACAAACCAGTTTCATGATGATTCAATGACCCAATTAATTAGCCATTTGAACAAATAGTTTGAATGAATAACTTAGTGTCACGACTCCACCACCCATTGGCGCCTTTAATTTCATAATATAACTTAATTATAAAATAAAACTTTTAGTATAATTTCATCATTAAAAAATAAAAAACTAAATGTGTAAATATGTTCAAGTCACCTTTGAGGTGTATCAAACAGATGTGTTAATCAGCATTGCACTTCAGCTCATTATTATTAATGTCTTAAAGGCAAGAATTTGACGAGATGATGCTTACACCTAATAGGGATATAAAAAAATACCATTATCATGGTGAAAATCTTTTGGAAATCATTTGAAGGGAATTTAATCTGTCATTACTGTGAACTAACCACAGCACAGAATATGAAAATATGATTCAGTTTTTACAGCACAGCTCATGCTGGATGAGTGCAGCGGTAGTGGTTAATTCATAAGGAACATGTATGTTTGAATTATTGAGGAGTGAATCTGACTCCTGTGTGTCTCTCTCAGTCTCCACCGTCTGGGCCTGGTTCTTCTGGTGCCACATTATCTGGTGGAGCTGCTCTTCCACGCCTCACGACTCTTCTACTTCAGTGATGAAAACAAGCAGAAAGGGTTCGTTCACGTCCTGTCTTGAGCTCTCACATCATTCTGCTTATTTCCACATAGTTCTTGTCATATAGTCATGTAATTTTATATAACGTCCGCCTGCTTCTGAGATGATTGTTCAGACTGCTGTTAAGAGGCCCGGCCTGTGTTTGTCTCATAGGTTCACACTCTGGGCTCTGCTGTTTGTCATCACACGTCTCCTGACGCTCACCGTTTCTGTCCTGACGTTTGGTTTCGGCCTGTCCCGCACTGATAATCAGGGATTCTCTTTAGCAGAAGGAAACTTTAATGTGCTGACTGTCAGGTAAGTCAGCTGGATTGCATGCTCTGTGAAATATACTTTTATTTGTTTAGCAGACAGATACAATACAAGCGATTTATCCAAAAGAGACCGTAATGACAGGAGAGGACAGTAGTCCAGAGCTGGCCAGTAAAGTTCAGGCTGATGTTATGTAGTGGGAATCTGTAAGTGGTCAGCAATGTTTCCTCTAATTTTTCCCACCTTCAGTAGTTCTTGTACCTTCTCCTCCGTTTCTTTTCCGACCTGAAACAACCTGATTCAGTGTTGACACCTTGTGGACAAACTAAGCAAAAACAATTTAAAGTGCACATGAGAGCTGCATGTTCATTGAATGCACAGTTAAAAATATTGGGAGGTGCACATACAGTATGTGTGTACTTTTCTGATGGTGAAATTCACATCATGTGCACTCTAGGCATAACCTAGCATACATGTAGAAAGTGAAGTATACTTTGGGCTTTACAGTACCGGATCAGATAGCAGTATTGATCAGAGTGCGAATGCTGTTAAAACCTTAACAATACCCATCCCTAGTGGTGACCTTCTGGGCAGGACTATGAGGAGATTGTATGTGGTTTTCTTTTATCCATGTATCAGATGTTCACAATAATTGTATTTGTATTCTGGGGGCTTAAGGCTTAAACAACAGGCAGAACTTTAAGTCATTAGCATAGCAAGTTAGGAAAGCCATGAGGCTGAATGATTAGTCTCTGTGTGGTTGTGTATATCAAGAATAAGAGAGGGCCAAACACCGAACCCTGAGGGATCCAAGATTTAGCTGATGTGACTGAGACAGCTCTCCCATCCAAGACAGGATCTAACAGTGAGGGTAGGAATCAAATTTGAGATATTCTGAGGCTATATTTGTGAATGATGACTTTCTAGGATGACATGTCTGTCAGCCATCTGCCTGACCCAGGCCTGGATGATGTGGAAATTCATCAATTTCCAGCTGAAAAAATGGAGAGAACAATCTCAAATCCAGGCCAGCAAGAAGAAAGCTGTCAGCCCAAAAAGCAGACCCAGCAAGAAGGACTCACGAGGTGAGACTTTCCTGAAAGTCATTATAATAAGATCATGATGTTCAGTTTCTGCATTCATGGAACTAGCGAAAATTAAGATGTTAAGATTTTTATGAAAGAAAACCACAGTTGATGCAGAAGTGAAGGGAGACTGAATTTCTACAATATTAACAACTGTAGGATATGAAGCACACATTTTATCTCTGGTAGATGAATGGAACTAATTGTTAATTTCATATGTTTGCCTGTTAAGAATGTTCTTTACAGGCTTTTAAAGTAAGTCCCATGCTTGCGGTGTTAAAGGTTCATTCAGTAGTTTGGTGCTAATTTAACACATTTTTTCACATTAAGAAATAAATAATATTTGTGAAGAGTTTGAATGGTGTACACTCACACGAGATGAAGAACTACTCATAATAATATTCTAGAAGTGTTTTAATTATGTAGGTTGCAGATCGTTAGTGTATTTCACTATGGTACAACGACTTGATATGCAGATTTAAACAGTAAAGAGAATTTTCATACAGTTAGAGAATGGGAAACAATTACTATCGTGCTTCACCAACAAGAGAATCAGAACCTGTATGGATCAGGAAGCAGAAAGGGACTGAACCAAGAAGGGAGAAAAACTGAGCGTAAACATCACTGCGTGGACTGATATCATGACTAAGGAAATCCTGAGTAGTGGTGCCTAAATTGCATCTAAATTGCAAGGGTAAGGTAATTAATTGTGTAGTGTGCTCTCTAAAACTTTAGGCCTGTTCACACCAAGGATGATAAAGATTACGATAAACATAGTTCTAAAAATCGTTGTCAGTATTAAAGAATGGCAGAGTCCACACCGCAGCTCTGACGAAAAAGGCACAGAGAAATTACATCGTTGGAATCACTTTTAGAATGATTTTTATTCAGCTGCTGAACAATTAAAACATTGACAGCCAATCAGAAACAATCCTACTATAACGAGCTTGAGAATTTAAAGCGGCAGACAAGTGTGCGCTTGGAATGAACTGATGATATCTTCCACTGGTATTGATGCTAATATAGTTTTATTTATTGTTATCGTTCTTAGAGTGAATGGACCTTAAAACTAGTGTCAGTGTCATTTACAATTGACCCTTCACAAAGACCCGCCCCCTTTAGTTACTGTTGCTATGTCGGACAAGCCATGGCGCTCTCACGCCACACATCATGTTCTCACGCCGTGGAAAATATATAGCAGAGAGGACACTAACAACGCAGCGACAGACAAGACAGAGCAGTCATATCTTTCAAATTTTGTCATTTTTTTTAAAAGAAATTCAAACAATAAATACTGGCTGACAGAACACTCAGTTCAAGCGGCATGTGAATCTTCCTCTACTGGTTATAGCACACAATAAATATGAACGAACATCAGAAGGGATCTTGTTTCAACTGTGGAAAGACATCAGCACACACCATTTTTCAAGTTCAAGTCAACTGACATTAATCTACTCTTCTGTCTGGTTTGTTTGTTGGACAAAAATATCAGTGTATCATCTAACACCATTCTGTTATTGGGCCTTACAAGAAGAACAGGGAGGTCAAAGGATTAGTTCACTTCCAGAATAAAAATCTCTTGATAATTTACTCACCCTAATGTAATCAAAGTTGTTTGAAAACGTCTGTTTTTCTTCAGTTACAAAGACTTTTTTCCATTGTGCTGAAGGTCCAAATTGCAGTTTTAATGCAGCTTAAGAGAGCTCTACACGAACCCAGCCGAGGAATAAGGGACTTGTCTAGTGAAGCCATCACTCATTTTCTAAAACATTAACATTATAACCATAAATGCTGGTCTTGCACTAGTTCATCTTCACATAATACATAATGACGTTGGAAAGGTTGCGTGCGGTTAGTTCTTTGTCTGTGCTCCGGTTCAGAAAGGTAGGGTAGGGTGAAAAACTCATTTTCTCCGGTGTTTAACCTTTTTTGTTTTAAAGGGTGTTTGACTTTCTTTGCACGCTCTTTTTGTAAACACTGGGTCGGTACTTCTGCCTACGTCACGTGTGACCTTTCCAACATGACTGCGCTATGCGTGTTTCTTTTCTTTTTTAAAGCAATTGACTGATTGTTTTTGCTAGAAAAGACCCTTATTCCTCGGCTTGGATAATGGAGAGCCATTTGAAGCTGCACTGAAACTGCAGTTTTAACCTTCAGCCTGTTGGCCCCCTTTGAAGTCCATAATATGGAGTAAAATCCTGGAATGTTTTTCCCGCAAAAACATAATTTCTATGTGACTGAAGAATGTAAGACATTAATTTCTTGGATGACATGGGGGTAAGTAAATTATCAGGAAATTTGTATTCTGGAAGTGAACTATAATTGTGAACTAACTTTAAAACTACTAACGAATGCACCTTTAACAGCCTCATAAATTATAATGAGCGATTAAATGTAGGAGAGATTTAGATATTCCCAAACTTTCCTTTGAGAAAATAAGCATCTAAATTATGAATTATAATTTCATCATCTGTCTTATATTAAACACACCACGGGATAATGGTAGACACCTGGATGACTAATTTCTGCCAGAAATTCTTCAGCACCAGACATCGGTGATGAAATCTCTTGTCACTGTTAACATACTAAAAGGGAAAGTTCACCCAAAAATGAACATTACCCATTGATTTACTTTTTTTCTTTCAGATGAATCCAATCAGAGTTATATTTAAAAATGTCCTGGCTCCTCTAAGCTTTATAATGGCAGTGAATGGGTGATATTCAACAGTCCAACGGTTCTCAACTCCAGTCCTCGCGCCCCCCTGCTCTGCACATTTTGTATGTTTCTCTTATGCTTCAGATGTTTGTTCTACGTTCAAAAGTGGACATCACAGGATATTCTGCCATGATTCCAGTTTGAAGCGAACCTATATGTTCTATTCAAACATATAATTGCATTGAAGTGCGAGATGTGAATTTAAATTGTATTTATATACAGCGGTTAACGATGTCACACTTGTCCGTATGAAGACGTTGCGCAGCACAAATCCGTGAATGAATGTTCTGAAGTGAGGTAAACTTCAACAGATTTCTTCTGCTCAGGGAGTAGGGAGCAATGAACTCTGTGTAGGGACCATGTCAATGGGAACACAGTTCATGCATTATGCTCCCTTCTAACGAGCTGATTATCTGAATCAGGTGTGTTTAAAAAAAGGGGGACATGCAAAACATTCAGAGTTGGGGGGCGCGAGGACTGGAATTGAGAACCGCTGCAATGGTCCAAAAGAATGCCAATAAAGCGCATCCATCCATAATAAAAAGTGCTCCACATGGCTCCCGGGGGTTGTATAAAGGCCTTATGTAGTGATTCGAAGCATTGGTGTAAGAAAAATTGCCATATTTAAAACTTAATAAACCGTAGCTAAAATAAAATCTAGCTTTTACTAACTGTGTGAATTCATGAGTGTTCATCAGCGGATTACGTGGGACGTAGTGTAAGGTCCGGTGAGAAGTGATAAACATGGAAGTGCAGCGGAGAGAGCAAAACAAAAACACTGGTCATGAATTAAAGTACAAAACGAAGATTTGTAAAGATACATTTTTGGAAGATTTCGATGTAAGCCAAGAGAAGACTGCTGTTCCTTTACTTAAAGTAAGGAAACTTTGCTTCCTTAGTTCTTGAGAGACTAGCAGATTTTAATTATAGAAAAGGGTCAAGTCAAAATAACTGATTAATAAATGATCATATGTATTTTATCTGCTACATAAATAATTATAGATACCTTATCCCAATTGTTTACATGTGTTACTTGTTTTTCTTCAACTGGTCAACATTTACAGCAGGTCATGCAAATTCAGTCTGTTTTTTGGGCAGACAAAACCTGCAGACAGGCTAAATGTAAAGCAGAATTAGAGCTGTTTCCTGTAACCTCCGTGGACAAAGCACTACTTCATTAGGTACTACATGGAGCGAAGATAAAAACAAATGCCATCAAATCTTTTCTGAAGACCCTTAGCACACTTTTAAAACCTCCCAGGTTTCTGCCTTGTTTTCACACAAAACAAAACTACTCTGCGCATACGAAAATTGTGCTTTATGCTGCAGAATATTTATTTATCCTGAGTTGTTCAAATCGTGGTAATCGAATAGATTTAATCACAATTAAAATAAGAAACGTTACTAACTTAACTAACCGTGGGGATTTTAATCATGATTTATCATGAAACTGGTTAGTGTTTCATCCTTAGTATACACATGTACAATTAGCAGAACCTAGAGAGTAACGTTTATAAAGGAGTAAATATGGCAATTATACTTACACAAACGCATCAATCCACTTCAGACTTTAATCAAGCCTTTAATCAACCCTCCGGAGCTGACTGGAGCACTTTTTATGATGCATGGACGCACTTGATTTTGCTTTACAATCTGGACAACTGCCATTATAAAGCTGGGAAGAGCCAGGACATTTTTTTATATAATTCCAATTGGATTCGTCTGAAAAAAAGAAAGTCAAATACACCCAGGATGGCTTGAGGGTGAGTAAATTATGAGCTAATTTTCATTTTGGGGTAAACTATCCCTATAAAATGATCGATACAAATTATGGTTGACTTTGCTAAAGCTTTTATTTCTCATTGACAGGGGGCTCAGACAATGGAGTCATGAAACCAGATGACAAGACCTCGCCAAGAGCAAGAAAATCTAAAGCCTCATAAGAAGACAGAGAGCAGCTGCCCTAAATGTGATGCTCTGTTTCCACTCTGAACTTTAGAAGAGAAACAGATTTGATAACTGCAGAAAGAACCACAGAGACAGACTTTGTTGTATGGCATGGTTCAGGTTTTATTGGTCTCCTGTTTTACCGGTCTGCATCTTAAAAATGAACTATAGATTTATAATCAATCATTATATCCATGTGCTCGTGACTTTTAGCCAAACTGAGAGGTTTTCTGAAGGTTTTGTGATGGACGTGAAGAGCAGATGTTGCGCGATCCACTCACTTGTTAAGTTGTGGGGTTTGTTGAGTCCAGCTCAGAAGATGAAGAATTTATCTGGCCCTGAACACAATTATACCCTATTTAACATAATGTCTGTGCTTTTTTATGAAACACAAACACAGTGTGGACAGAAGCTTTTGACAAGTGTCCTTTGTTAATTGTTAACCTTTAGCCCTTCAGTCCTGATCGCTACTATGAAGCTCAGTGAGCAAGTCCAGTATAAGGAGGCTGAGGTGGCCAAGGACTGCTACACAACATAGCTTTCAAATGACCTTAGCTGTGTGATTTTACATTTTGATACTGAGAGCAGGAAGAACTGTGTGTGAATGTAATTTGAGGATAATTTTATAATTGTTTGTAGCGTCTATGTTTGAGATGTTTGTGAGAGCTCCCCCTGCAGGCTTGGATGATGCTGACAACTAGTTTGAGGGCGTTGTTTTGGTTTTTGGTTGCATTTGATTGTCGTCTGTGGTATTTTTCATGGACAGTGGTTGAGGGGAGTAAATGATGGCTCCCCCTGCAGGCTCAGATGGCACTGCGTGCTTTAGAAACTGTGTATTCTGCTTGCTTCCAGTTCCTTACACATGCACCACTTGAACCTAAAATAATCATTCATAAAGTTTGAAAAGGTATAATCTTGTATCATAAAAGCCGATGAGCAACTACATTTAAATACTTGCATTACTCAGCCGAGTATGTGTGGTTAAAAAACTAGCCTAAAACATCATCTGCTGTTAAAAACTAATCGATTCGAGAGAGAATTGCAATGCATTCTGAAAATCTCAGAATTGATCCACGAATCACAATGCATAGATTTATTGTCCCAGGCCTAATAAAGAGCCCAACTGGCCAAGTTTGGGGCCTCTGGGTTTATCATGGCTACCTTATTGTTACCGATATAATTCGTAATACGTGCGACAATGGTGATACCGCTTTTAGTTTCAGTTTCAAATCTGTGATAAGCCTCAGAGCTCATTAAAGATTTTACTGTGTTTTAAGTGTGGATTGTATCTTGAACGCTATGAAAGCCAGCCTTTTGTTTCAAATGAATGGAAAATCTGAAGAGGTTTTGAGCGCAGGAGAGAGATTGCCGGAGAACTTCCTCTTCCAGTTTTATTGAGTGTTTGCCGTGAGTTTTACAGATGTTTATGAAGCCCTGAATCTCTGTTCTCATGTGAAAAGTGTTGGAACATCACTTTTTCAACACCTTGTGGCCTTTTTCCTTACATTCAAATGATCTGCTCCATTATCTATCACCTATAACTCTGATAATCATGCTGGACCGTGTCTGTCAGCATGGACGTCGCCGCTGCGCTGTGTAGTTTATATGAAACCATACAATTCTTAAAGTGTCCTTAAGCTAACAAAAGTAAAAGTTGCGTTCTTTCTCAGTTTGAGCACTGTTGAGTTCTCTTTGCGTATGTGTTATGTGTTTTAGTGTGATGAGAGAGTTTGATAGCCTATCTTTTCCTCATTGAAATGCCGTGAACGTGTGCATGTTGCGA
This sequence comes from Carassius carassius, assembly GCF_963082965.1. Taxonomy (NCBI): domain Eukaryota; kingdom Metazoa; phylum Chordata; class Actinopteri; order Cypriniformes; family Cyprinidae; genus Carassius; species Carassius carassius. Next base: position 2,052,898 of record NC_081800.1, on the reverse strand, counting down.
TCTGTGAAAGAATTGTCTCATTAGAAGCATTTGATGCCTAATAGCAGAAATAAAACCGTTTGTTAAACAAGTGTGAAAGCAAGACACAAACTGCCAGTTTAATTCATTTATTTTATGAACCCTGTTCGGATTATACAGATTCATATACACATGTATCAATTGCCAAATTATATGAAAGGGACTTGCTGCTCTCTCCCAGTTATTGGTAATGTCTGTTAAATCATACTTGGTTCTCGGTTCAGTTTGTAGGTCAAGTGCCTAAATCTGGCTGCAGAACTGGGTCGATCCGAGTCACTAAAGTTTGCTTTAGTTCAGTACATTTGTGAAATATTTCACAGAGACTTTCATAGTGGCTTTATAACACTCAGAGATCATTTTCAATTCAGGGTTTTAAAACTGATCTGTAATTGCCTTTAGTGATGGTTAATAATGTGTTGAAATGACACAGACACCTCCATATACACCTGTACGCATTAAAAAAAAAAATAATAATCCAAAGCTTTGTTTACGATGCAAAGCTAATTCTTGAAATTCAAGTTGGTGCTGATTCTTCTCTAACAGATGTTGTGTTTGAGATCTGGAGGACTGAACGGAGGAGTCATTTAGGTTTCATGAATAATAAAATCTCCCACGTTTACACAGAAGCCTCGTTCAGACTGTCAGCCCAAATCCGATTGAAATCCAGTCATATTTAGATAGTCAGAACGGAAACTAACTACATAATCCGATTTTTGCGAATCCGTTTCGAGCTACATTCATATGTGGTTTGGAATCCTATTCAAATCGCATTGCTTGAAGTCCGTTTAAGTCCGACTGGTCAGATCTGATTCAGCGTAGCTTTTTCACCCCACGTAAAACGTAACCCCGTAAACACGTCAGGCATTTTACAGAAAACATGCCAGAAAGCTTGTGTTGTTGGCGAAGTGCAAATCAAGCAGAAAAACGCGATATGCTGCTAGTATACGCAGATCTTTGTGTTTTGAAAGTAGCAGAGACAGCAGAACAGAATAAAGCCACACATTCCAGCTTCCAGCGTTTCTGCTGCTGCCTCACAAGGCGAAATATAATATTATTATTTACTATAAATAAACAGACAGCAACATGTTGGCATGTCGTAAGGCAACATCTGTATTGCAAACTGCATTGTTGTTACTGTTGTTTTTAGCGTAGGTGAAACTAATGCACATGCCGTAAAAATTAAAGCGCGCTTATGGACACTTAGTTTGGATATGAACAGTTGCGATATGTGCTGTGTGGACAGTCAGTTAATGAATCCCATTCCATCCAGATATGCACAAAATCAGATTTGATCTGACAGTGTGAACAAGAGTTTTGATATTGGTTTTGTCTTTGTTTCAAACCTCTAATTAACCCCCATTTTAAAGTAGAATGATTTATTCCTCCCGTCGTCCAGAATTTGTCAAGATATTTTTTTCTCCATTTTGACTGATGTTTGGCAAACTAAACATGAGAGGAAAATAATTATATAGAGTAATTCACTACTGAATAATTGTCAGATTTTTAAACTATTTTTATAGCGTTGAACTGTTGAGAGATAAACATTATTTAGAGCATATTTAAATAGTTTACTGCTTTATGGGTTTATTATTTTTATACTGTGTGGGAGAATCTTTCTACCATTTCAGTGGGACTGCAAATAATATACATTTGGTGACTATAAATATTGTGAAAAGATTGAAACATTACTGCCGCTTTCCCTGATTTGTCACTGTTCGTGTTGTTTGTGTTTTAAATTTGGGATATGAGCAAGTTAATAAAGTCTGTACTCTGTATGATGAGTCTTCATTTAGTTGTTTTGTTTTTGAGTAGTGGGATTTTGGTGGATAAAAACACAAAGTAAATGACAGTGAGAATAAACTTCACACATTGTTCTGTCATGTAAGAGACACGTAATGGATAACTGTGGTGTTTTGATATGGCTTAATTGTTTCCATTTTGTGTATATAAATGTAAATGGGGGGGGGGGGGGGGTCACAAAATGCATATGTCAAATTGAAAAGATGCATTAAAGGCTTCTAGAATCAGATATAATGAACCTGTATTATATTTCACCATGCCTTGCATAGTACAAGCACTGTTACTTTTCTAATGCTTGCCTGTATGTTCAGATATATTGTTTTATATCTATCTATCTATATATATATATATACACTACCATTCAAAAGTTTGGGATCAGAATGATTTTTGTAATGTTTTTTTTAAAGGAGTTTCTTATGCTCATCACAGCTGCATGTATTTGATCAAAAATACAGGGGAAAGTGTAATATTGTGAAATATTATAATGATGTAAAATAATGTTTTTCTATTTTTTTAATATACGTTAAACTAATTTATTTCTGTGATGCACAGCTGTATTTTCAGCTTCATTACTCCAGTCTTCAGTGTCACATGATCTTCAGAAATCATTCACATATTATGATTATTAGCAATGTTGGAAACTGTTGTGCTGCTTAATATTTCTTTGTAACCTGTGATCATATTTTTCTGGATTCTTTGATGAATAAAAAGAAGAGCATTTATTTAAGTTAGAATAAGCAATATTTTCTAACAAAGAAAAAAAAAATATTTCTCACAAAGAATCCAAAAAAAAAAGAAAAACACTGATTCCAACACTGATAATTCTAATAATCATCATATCTGAATGATTTCTGAAGATCATGTGACACTTTAGACTGGAGTAATGATGCAGATGGAAATTTAGATTTGCATTACAGAAATCAGTTATATTGTAAAGGATATTAAAATAGAAACCATTATTTTATATTGTAAAAACATTTTGCAAGATAATTTTTTTCTTTTTCTGTATTTTTGATCGAATAAATGCAGCCTTGATGAGCATAAGGGACTTCTTAAAAAAAAAAAAACCATTCAAAGTCTTACTGGTCCCAAACTTTTGACGTGTGTGTGTGTGTATATATATATATATATATATATATATATATATATATATATATATATATATATATATATATATATATATATATATATATATACGTAAGTCTGTGTGATGCTGTTCGTATGTTTGTCTTTCGATTAAATCTTTTGTTCAACCCTAGTGTGAGCATGTATTTTGACCATTTTGAGCTCATTGTAGGCCTAATGTAGTGGTGACTGCATTGCTGGCGTTTCATTCCCCTCTAGATCAGAGTTGTGTGAGAGACTGCATTCAGATTTCGAAATACCTTGTGGAGCAGTATGCAGCGATTGTTGTCTCTGCAGTGATTAAAGTGCTCACTGTAAGAAACAATCGTGTGGAAGTTGAGCTGTGTTAATGTTTTGCTGTATCTTGAAGTGCAAATTACTAAAACGACGATTCTTTAATAAATGATAGTAAATGATTTATAACTGCAATAGTGTGATAAGTTATTTATGACCTCTGTAGAACATAAACAAAACATATGATAGAAGGTGTATATTTATGAAGAAAGGGTTTTAGGATAAAGCAGAGTTTTGTATGATACATGTTTTTTTCTTTTTTTTCTTTTGAGTCCTCAAAAGATATCTCCGATTAAGAGTTTATCCCCGGTTTAACATACCAGTTCAACTGAGCTTTATCAATTGAAAGAAACTTGCATTGACTGATCTTAAAATATATCAGTGCCTTTGTTTTGTCTCAAGATGCACACCAGTCAAGTCACCTTTATTTATATAGCACTTTAAACAAAATACATTGCGTCAAAGCAACTGAACAACATTCATTAGGAACACAGTGTGTCAATAATGCAAAATGATAGTTAAAGGCAGTTCATCATTGAATTCAGTGATGTCATCTCTGTTCAGTTAAATAGTGTCTGTCACCTAGAAAGGACCTCTACTGCCCTGAAAGACAGCGGAGACCAGGACAACTAGAGCCCCAGATACAGATCCCCTGTAAAGACCTTGTCTCAGAGGAGCACCAGGACAAGACCACAGGAAACAGATTATTCTTATGCACATCTGACTTTGCTGCAGTCTGGAATTGAACTACTGGTTTCGTCTGGTCAGAGAACTGGCCCCCCAACTGAGCCTGGTTTCTCCCAAGGTTTTTTTCTCCATTCTGTCACCGATGGAGTTTTGGTTCCTTGCCGCTGTCGCCTCTGGCTTGCTTAGTTGGGGACACTTCATCTACAGCGATATCGTTGACTTGATTGCAAATGATTGCAGAGAAACTATTTAAACCGAAATGAGCGGATGAAGTGACCCGGACCCTGTACCTGATTCTCTCACTTGACTTCGTGATTGGTTGACAAAAATTTTTAAATAATGAATGGAAAGATAAAATAACTGGTTAATGGCCATTTGAAATTTTTGATTCTGTTCGGAACTATAAAATTAGATTTTGTTTCTGGTTCTGTTCCTGTCAAAATGTTGTTTGTTTCCGGTTTTCGTTTTCGTTGCTTGAATCGCTAATCCTTTGCTATTTAAAACTTGACTATTTCCAGATGTCTGATTCCACTGCACTAGCCATCCATCCATCTATCCAGGGTCTTCACCTGCCTACGTCCTGAGACTTTGTGACCCTAGAGTCTAGAGAGCACAAGCAGTTTGTTGGAGAATGGATGGATTCGATCTCCCTGCGTACTAGAGCACATATGCACTTGCACACTGCCACTTGCACACAGACTTTTTTTTACACTCTAAAAGAATAAAATCTTTTTATATCTACACTGAACAAAACTATAAACGCAACACTTTTGTTTTTGCCCCCATTTGTCATGAGCTGAACTCAAAAATAGGCCTATTTCTCTCAATAAAAGGCCACTCTAAAATGTGCAGTTTTATCACACAGCACAATGTCACAGATGCTGCAAGTTTTGAGGGAGCGTGTTATTGGTATGCTGACTGCAGGAATGTCCACCAGAGCTGTTGCCCATGAATTGAATGTTAATTTCTCCACCATAAACCATCTCCAAAGTTGTTTCAGAGAATTTGGCAGTACATCCAACTGCAGACCGCATGTAACCACACCAGCCCAAAACCTCCACATCCAGCATCTTCACCTCCACGATCGTCTGAGACCAGCCATCCAGACAGATGCTGCAACAATCGGGTTGCATAATCAAAGAAGTTCTGCACAAACTGTCAGAAACTGTCTCAGGGAAGCTCATCTGCTGCTCGTCGTCCTCATCGGGGTCTCGACCTGACTGCAGTTTGTCATCGTAACCGACATGGAACCTAGGTGTGCTAGGTGTGCTATTTGATCACAATCTTTCCTTAGAAAGCCACGTTTCTAGCATTTGTAAAACGTACTCGGTTACTAAACATAACCTCGGTTCTCTCTAGAAGAGCGCAGCAGTACACAGCCATAGGCGAGATGGCTCGTTCGCTCATTGGCTTGTTCTGCGGCAACTGCACAGCCTATCGCGCCCTTCTTGCCACTTCCCACCGAAACGGGTGTGGCCCAACCTATAAAAGGAGCTCGAAAAGGCTGACTCACCTGATTTATTTCATCGCTCTCTCGTATTGCGTCTTAGCTAAGACGCTACGGGAACCCAATGTAAAACGCCGTGCGTGCAGGGATCACACACCAATAAACCTGAAGCAACGCCCAGGATTTACAGTGCACAGTCACCTGAGGGACTCACAGAGAGTCCAGGACAGGAAGGGGGGAAGCCCTCCGTCCCATATCTAGCAGCATCCGTAGATGCGGCAATATGACATCACACAGCCGAGGCAAGGCCTGACCAATGTGGCAATCCGGGTCTTACGCAATACTGCCCATATAACCGTCGGCAGCGCATAACGCTCACAAACTCAGAGTTCCCTTCAGGGCCCTGATTCGACTATACCGACAGCAGCCTTGCTTGCAAGGCGGGAACCTCCAGGTTATAGAACCTGATAAATGTAGACGGCAAGGCCCAACCTGCTGCCATACATATATCCTGCAAAGAGATCCCAGTAGACCATGCCCACGACGAGGCGACGCCCCTTGTGGAGTGTGCTCTGATGCCCAGCGGGCACTAAAGGCCCCTGGAAGCGTAAGATAACGCTATAGCCTCAACTATCCATCTGGATAGAGTCTGTCTCGAAACAGCCATTCCCTTGGAACGTCCACCGAACGAGACAAACAGCTGCTCAGTCTGTCGAAAGGCAGCAGAGCGAGACACATAAGCTCTTAAAACCCTGACAGGGCAAAGAAGCCTCGAGTCTCTATCCTCTCCTGACACCGGCAGGGCAGACAGGGCAATAACCTGAGCCCGAAACGGCGTGTTGAGGGATTTCGGCACATGACCGTGCCTAGGTTTGAGTATGACCTTTGAGTCATTAGGTCCAAACTCCAAGCACGACTGGCTCACCGAGAGCGCGTGCAGATCACCCACCCGCTTCACTGAAGCGAGAGCCAACAAGAATACTGTCTTGAACGACAGATGCTGAAGGCTAATTGATTGGATAGGCTCAAAGGGGGGACCCTTCATGGCCTCCAAAACCGCCGCGAGGTCCCACATAGAGACTGACGGAGGTCTGGGAGGATTCAGCCTCCTAGTTCCTCTAAGGAAGCGGATGACCAAATCATTCCTTCCTATTGACTGACCGAGCGCTGTTTCAGAAAACGCTGCGATGGCCGCCACATAAACTTTGAGCATGGATGGGGCTCTGCCCTTATCCAACAGCTCCTGTAGGAAGGAGAGAACCTCCGTCACCTCACAACTAAGAGGTGAACATCCTCGAGCTGTGCACCTGCTGGAGAACACCGACCACTTCGAGGCATACAGACGTCGTGTCGACGGAGCTCTAGCCTGAGTGACGGTATTTAGCACTCCCACTGCGAGATCAGCGGGTAACCGTTGAACGCCCACACATGGAGGGACCACAACTCCGGTTGAGGGTGCCAAATCGAACCCCTGGCCTGCGAGAGGAGGTCCCTCCTCAACGGTACTGGCCACAGGGGCGACATCTGCTAACTGCATCAAATCTGGGAACCATGGTTGGTTCTTCCAAAGAGGTGCTACAAGCAGTATTGAACATCTCGTTTCTCTCACCCGTTCTATCACCTGCGGAAGGAGGGAGACGGGAGGGAAAGCATAAAGCGGGCAGCATGGCCATTTCTGTGACAGCGAGATTTCGTTCTTGGAAAAGAACGCGGGGCAGTGGGCGTTTTCGTGGGATGCGAAGAAGTCCACCTCCGCCCTGCCAAATCTCTCCCACAACACCCGGACTGTTTGCGGGTGTAGAGACCATTTGCCCGTAGGAACATTGCCTCTGGATGTTCCGCACGTTCTCCACTGCCAGCATTTCCAGACAGTTGATATGATGGAGCTTATCCCGTTCTGACCACAGGCCAAAGAACGGTCTGCCCTCGAGCAGCGCTCCCCATCCCGAAGTGGAGGCGTCCCTCGACACCATCTTCACATTCGGGGAAGTCCCCAGGCTTACATTTGATTGGTACCAGCCGTTTGCTGTCCAGGGTTTCAGGGCTGTGACACAGCTCTGATTGACCTTGAGACGCAGTCGGCCAGACACCCATGCTCTGCGCGGCACCCGCGCCTTCAGCCAGAGCTGCAGGGGGCGCATGCGGAGCAGGCCCAGCTGCAGAACCGGAGATGCTGAGGCCATGAGGCCCAGCACCTTTTGACAGTGCTTGAGCGAAACGGTTGCGCCGCAGCGGAAAGAACTCGCTGCGCGCTGAATGCCCAACGCGCGTTGTGGTGACAGCTGCGCCGTCATGGAACACGAGTTCAGAACTATACCCAAAAACAGAATCGTCTGACTGGGGTTCTGAGACCGAGCTTCTCGAGGTGATCGAGTAAAACGGCCCTGAGCTCCGCTCGTGATCGAGCCAGAACCAGCCAGTCGTCCAAATAATTCAGCACTCGCATGCCTCTGAGTCTGAGAGGAGCGAGCGCCGCATGCATGCACCTCGTAAACGTACGAGGAGCCACGGACAAGCCGAACGGCAGGACTGTAAACTGGTATGCCTGGCCCTCGAAGGCGAATCTCAAATATCGCCTGTGATTTGACGCTATCTGTATTTGAAAATACACATCCTTCAGATCTATTGACATGAACCAGTCCCCTCTACGAATCTGCGCGAGGAGCTTCCTGGTCGTAAGCATTTATAAACTGCGTTTCATCAATGCCTTGTTCAGCTGTCTTAGATCCAGTATGGGCCTGAGACCCCCGTCTCTCTTGGGCACCAGAAAGTATCTGCTGTACAGCCCCCCCTCGCTTTGAGCTCGAGACACAGGCTCTACAGCCCCTTTGCTCAACAGTTTTGATATTTCGGCCCGTAGTATGTGTGCTACTTCAGTTTTGACCGTAGTTTCGACGCGCGCTAAAAAACACGGAGGACGTCGGCAAAACTGTAGCGAGTAGCCTCTCTTTATAATGCCTAGCACCCAATCCGAAACCCCTGGAAGCGCTGACCATGCATCTGCATGAATGGCTAAGGGCTGGATGCGTAGCGCGCTGTTGACTGGGCAACGGCGGCGCTTGGGTGTGCTGCGCATTTGAGGCGGGGAGCGCGCTGATCACAGCGGGCAGATCGCTCCTCCTCGACCCCTTCCCGGCGCCTAACTGACTGGGGGAGGGCTGAGCGGGTCCCGTGGGACTCGTGATGTCTGCGAGTAACTGTGGGCTGCATGTTTGCACATTTACCACTTTCAACTCGCTGTCTGCCTGGGCAGAGCGTTTGTGCACGGGCCTCGTTTTTACAGAAGCAACGCGCTGTATGTGGCATAGTGTATGTGGGCACTGGGGAGTGGGCACGTTTACTATGTGGTGCGCTCGACCGATCTGAGTCGATCTTATAGGCGCGAGCCCCGTGTGCAGGGCTGTGCTTACATGTGGAGATGGGCACTGAGGAGTGGGCATAGTCACTACATTTATAGCACCATCGGCCGTGGCCGGAACACCAGAAATAACACTTTTCGTGAAACATCTGGGTAGCCGTGATAACGGATTTTGTGTGCAGGCAAGCGGGCACTCGTGCAGGCTTGCGCATTGCAGAAGACGCTGAGGCAGTCACAATTCTTGGAACTGCAACAGCGGCGCGCTTGGGTGAGAGCTCGGCCGCAGCGGAACTCGTACACCGGCGCTTTCCTAGCAGTGCTAGGATGTTTTCGGGGCTTCTGGCTTCACCGCAATCCTCTGCCGCGGCACGGGGTGACGGCTGGAAGAGCGAGAACGGGGTCCCGAGCTGCGTTGCTGACGCTGTCGCGATGACGCAGCTGGAGGCGGTGGGCGTGACTGAGAGCTCTGTGGGGCCGGTCTAGAGCGGCTAGTTGCAGAACCGGAGCGCTTCGGCAAGAAGTGCTTGAACGCCTGCGAAGCTTTCTGGTCCTCGGCGAATCTCTCCATAAACTTGTTGACAGATGATCCGAAGAGGCCAGCAGGAGTCAGCGGCGCGTCGAGGAACGCAGCGCGCTCAGACTCCTTGATGTCAGAAAGCGTCAGCCACAAATGCCTCTCAGCCACCGTAGTGGAAGCCATAACCAGTCCCATGGCCTGTGCAGCGGACTTAGTAGCGCGGAGGGAGAGATCCGAAGCACTCCTCAGATCCGTGAGACTGATCGCTTCAGGTCCCATCTCATCCAGCTTGCGGAGGAGATTGCCCTGGAATATCTGCAGCGTGGCCATGGTGTGCAGCACAGACGCAGCCTGCCCAGCAGCAGAGAAGATCCGTGCGAGCAGCGATGACGTCATGCGGCAGGCTTTGGATGGCAACGCCGCCTTAGTCCGCCGTCCAGCAGAGGGCGGGCAAAGGTGCGCTGCTATAGCCTGTTCCACCGGCGGAAGTGACAGGTAGCCTCTGTTTTTAGCACCGTCCAGTGTGGAGAATGCTGGTGAAACAGATGAACGAACTCTCGCCGAGAATGGAGCGTTCCAAGCTTTCGCCACTTCTTCGTGAAGCTCAGGAAGAAAGGGGGCGTGCTTTGAGCTGGGAGAAAAACGCTCATCCGGGAGAAAGTTACCATCTAGCCGGGAACGAGCTGCTAAATGCTAATGCTAAAAAAAAAAAATAATGATATGATGGCTTTAATGATAATTACGTCATTTTATGATTTATATAATTTTTCTGATTTTTGTGACAGATCATGTAATATAAATAATCTGTAGTATCAATAGATTGCACTATTTAAAAGATAAAAAATCTGACCTTACATGTTCGAGTCTCTTTCACTATATATTTTCAAATGTATAAATGAACAACAAAAGTTAACAGCGAGATTCAAAAATTAGTTTTATATCTCGCTGGGTCTCTCGCGAGAAGTAAGTCAAACTTGCTTTGCGTTGCAAGGCTCGGGATTGGCTGTTCGCCAGTGATGTCACACATTCATGTGCACGTGCTCCACAAACTCAGGATCAAAGCCTGAGTTGACAAAGAAAGTTGATGAACAGCATCATGGTACCAACAAAGCCAGATTGGAGAGGTTTGGTTTTGTCAACTCAGAACGAATCCTGTAACTCTGAATTTGTTCAGCTACCATCGTGGTACAGGCCCCTGGAAAGCTCTTTTCAAGCTGAGCTGATCAAAATGAGCATAACTGATCACAGCTGAAAGTCACATGGCTTTGTGTGCCATTGAGAAGTTGATGACCTGCGCCTGGTTGAGTTTACAAGACATTTTTAGGAGGGGGGTGATCCTTTTCTACGTCAGTTTTTTTTTTCTGGCATTTTGATGTTTTATCTTTCACTTGGAAGTAAATACAGCTGGATTAAACAAACTGTGTGTCCGTCTTTATTAAGTTGGCTTGAGAAAGCCAACTTACTGAAATCCTATTTAAACTTCTTCTTCTTCTTCTTCTTCTTCTTCTTCTTCTTCTTCTTCTTCTTATTTTTCTGGCCGCAAAATTTTTGGAACCTAACTCCTCCTAGACCGTTCAAGCTACATACTCCAAACTCAGGTCAGACCTTCATACTGTTCTGACTTGGTGTGCTATATCTTTTCAGACTGGTTTGAAATACGGTTTTCTTAAAAATTAATATTAAAAATCATAAAAATGCCCATAGACTTTCATTGACAGGATGTTCAGATGACCCAAGCTCCAAATCCTATTAGACTCAATCAAGCTTTGATGCTAATCAATTTAAACTCATTCAAACTCTAGGCAGCTAATCTATTTATCTATCTGTCTATCTATCTATCCATCCATCAATCTATCAATCTGTCTATTGTTATCTATCTATATATCCTAATAATATGCTAATCATGCTAAAATCATGTTAGCAACATGCTAGTCGCATGCTAGTCATGCTAGAAACATGCTAGCAACATGCTTATCATGCTAGAAACATGCTAGTCGCATGTTAGAAACATGCTAACAACATGCTAATCATGCTAGAAACATGCTAGCCCCATGCGAACCATACTAAAATCATGCTAGCAACATGCTAGTTGCATGCTAGTCATGCTATAAACATGCTAACAACATGTTAATCATGCTAAAATCATCCTTATCCATCAATCTATCAATCTGTCTATTGTTATCTATCTATCTATCCTAATAATATGCTAATCATGCTAAAATCATGCTAGCAACATGTTAGTCGCATGCTAGTCATGCTAACAACATGCTAATCATGCTAGAAACATGTTAGTCGCATGTTAGAAACATGTTAACAACATGTTAATCATGCTAAAATCATGCTAGCAACATGCTAATCAAACTAGCAACTTGCTAGTCGCATGCTAATCATGCTAGAAACATGCTAGCATCATGCTAATCATGCTAAAATCATGCTAGCAACATGCTAGTCGCATGCTAGAAACATGCTAGCAACATGCTATCATGTTAGCAACATGCTAGAAACATGCTAGTCACATGCTAGAAACATGCTAGCAACATGCTAATCATACTAAAATCATGCTAGCAACATGCTAGTCATATGCTAGTCATGCTATAAACATGCTAACAACATGTTAATCATGCTAGCAACATGATAACATGCTAGTCGCATGCTAGTCATGCTAGAAACATGCTAGAAACATGCTAATCATGCTAGAAACATGTTAGTCGCATGCTAATCATGCTAGAAACATACTAGCAACATGCTAATATTTGCCTCAGAAGGCAGGCTTCAAGTATAACTTGTTTGAAGTAATGGTGCTTCATATAACATTATCCAGAGAAACAAATGTTAATGATAAATCCCCCGTTATGTTTGTACTGGCTACTGTATACAGGCCACCAGGGCACCATACAGACTTTATTAAAGAGTTTGGTGATTTTACATCCGAGTTAGTTCTGGCTGCAGATAAAGTTTTAATAGTTGGTGATTTTAATATCCATGTTTATAATGAAAATGATGCATTGGGATCAGCATTTATAGACATTCTGAACTCTATTGGTGTTAGACAACGCGTTTCAGGACCTACTCATTGTCGAAATCATACTCTAGATTTAATACTGTCACATGGAATTGATGTTGATGGTGTTGAAATTATTCAGCCAAGTGATGATATCTCAGATCATTATTTAGTTCTGTGCAAACTTCATATAGCCAAAATTGTAAATTCTACTTCTTGTTACAAGTATGGAAGAACCATCACTTCTACCACAAAAGATTGCTTTTTAAGTTATCTTCCTGATGTATCCAAATTCCTTAGCATATCCAAAACCTCAGAACAACTTGATGATGTAACAAAAACTATGGACTCTCTCTTTTCTAGCACTTTAAATAAAGTTGCTCCTTTACGCTTAAGGAAGGTTAAGGAAAACAGTTTGACACCATGGTATAATGAGCATACTCGCACCCTAAAGAGAGCAGTCCGAAAAATGGAGCACAGCTGGAGGAAAACAAAACTAGAGGTATTTTGTATTGCTTGGCGGGAAAGTAACATATCCTACAGAAAAGCATTAAAAACTGCTAGATCCGATTACTTTTCTTCTCTTTTAGAAGAAAACAAACATAACCCCAGGTATTTATTCAATACAGTGGCTAAATTAACGAAAAATAAAGCCTCAACAAGTGTTGACATTTCCCAACACCACAGGAGTAATGACTTTATGAACTACTTTGCTTCTAAAATCGATACTATTAGAGATAAAATTGCAACCATTCAGCCGTCAGCTACAGTATCACATCAGACAGTGCACTATAGACCCCCTGAGGAACAGTTCCACTCATTCTCTACCATAGGAGAGGAAGAATTGTATAAACTTGTTAAATCATCTAAATCAACAACATGTATGTTAGACCCTATACCATCTAAGCTCCTAAAAGAGGTGCTTCCAGAAGTCATAGATCCTCTTCTGACTATTATTAATTCCTCGTCATTAGGATATGTCCCCAAAACCTTCAAACTGGCTGTTATTAAGCCTCTCATCAAAAAACCACAACTTGACCCCAAAGAACTAGTTAATTATAGACCAATCTCGAATCTCCCTTTTCTGTCCAAGATACTAGAAAAGGTGGTATCCTCACAATTATATTCCTTTGTAGAGGAAAATGGTATATGTGAGGATTTCCAATCAGGATTTAGACCGTATCATAGTACTGAGACTTCTCTTCGTAGAGTTACAAATGATCTGCTCTTATCATCTGATCGTGGGTGTATCTCTCTATAAGTTTTATTGGATCTTAGTGCTGCGTTTGACACAATTGACCACAACATTCTTTTGCATAGACTTGAACACTTTGTTGGCATTAATGGAAGTGCATTAGCATGGTTTAACTCGTACTTATATGACCGCCATCAGTTCATAGCAATGAATGAAGATGTATCATATTGATCACAAGTGCAGTATGGAGTACCTCAAGGCTCAGTACTAGGGCCGCTACTCTTCACGCTTTATATGTTACCCTTGGGAGATATCATCAGGAAACATAGTGTTAGCTTTCACTGTTATGCTGATGATACTCAGCTCTATATTTCTTCGCGGCCCGGTGAAAGACACCAATTTGAAAAACTAATGGATTGCATAGTCGATATAAAAAACTGGATGACGAGTAATTTCTTACTGCTAAATTCCGAAAAAACAGAGGTGTTAATTATAGGACCTAAAAACTCCGCTTGTAATAACCTAGAACACTGTCTAAGACTTGATGGTTGCTCTGTCAAATCTTCGTCATCAGTTAGGAACCTAGGTGTGCTATTTGATCGCAATCTTTCCTTAGAAAGCCACGTTTCTAGCATTTATAAAACTGTATTTTTCCATCTCAAAAATATATCTAAATTACGGCCTATGCTCTCCTGGTCAAATGCAGAAATGTTAATCCATGCATTTATGACCTCAAGGATAGATTATTGTAATGCTTTATTGGGTGGTTGTTCTGCATGCTTAGTAAACAAACTACAGCTAGTCAAAATGCAGCAGCAAGAGTTCTTACTAGAACCAGGAAGTATGACCATATTAGCCCGGTCCTGCACTGCACTGGCTCCCTATCAAACATCGTATAGATTTTAAAATATTGCTTATTACTTATAAAGCCCTGAATGGTTTAGCACCTCAGTATTTGAATGAGCTCCTTTTACATTATAATCCTCTACGTCCGCTACGTTCTCAAAACTCAGGCAATTTGATAATACCTAGAATATCAAAATCAACTGCGGGCGGCAGATCCTTTTCCTATTTGGCGCCTAAACTCTGGAATAACCTACCTAACATTGTTCGGGAGGCAGACACACTCTTGCAGTTTAAATCTAGATTAAAGACCCATCTCTTTAACCTGGCATACACATAACATACTAATATGCTTTTAATATCCAAATCCGTTAAAGGATTTTTAGGCTGCATTAATTAGGTAAACCGGAACTGGAACCGGTACTTCCCATAACACCCTATGTACTTGCTACATCATTAGAAGAATGGCATCTACGCTAATATTTGTCTGTTTCTCTCTTGTTCCAGTCCAGATCCAGATCCAGTCTGTGTCCAGATCAGAGGGTCACTGCAGTCACCTGGATCCAGTACGTATCCAGACCAGATGGTGGATCATCACCTAGAAAGGACCTCTACTGCCCTGAAAGACAGCGGAGACCAGGACAACTAGAGCCCCAGATACAGATCCCCTGTAAAGACCATGTCTCAGAGGAGCACCAGGACAAGACCACAGGAAACAGATGATTCTTCTGCACAATCTGACTTTGCTGCAGCCTGGAATTGAACTACTGGTTTCGTCTGGTCAGAGGAGAACTGGCCCCCCAACTGAGCCTGGTTTCTCCCAAGGTTTTTTTCTCCATTCTGTCACCGATGGAGTTTCGGTTCCTTGCCGCTGTCGCCTCTGGCTTGCTTAGTTGGGGACACTTAATCTACAGCGATATCGTTGACTTGATTGCAAATAAATGCACAGACACTATTTAACTGAACAGAAATGACATTACTGAATCCAATGATGAACTGCCTTTAACTATCATTTGGCATTATTGACACTGTTTTCCTAATGAATGTTGTTCAGTTGCTTTGACGCAATGTATTTTGTTTAAAGCGCTATATAAATAAAGGTGACTTTGACTTTGGCTAATCATGCTAAAATCATGCTAGCAACATGTTAGTCACATGCTAATCATGCTAGAAA
The DNA here is from genome assembly GCF_963082965.1 of Carassius carassius. NCBI lineage: Eukaryota > Metazoa > Chordata > Actinopteri > Cypriniformes > Cyprinidae > Carassius > Carassius carassius. The sequence goes on along the minus strand of NC_081800.1, from coordinate 2,037,439 downwards.
CATGCTAGCGACATGGTAGCAGCATGGTAATCATGCTAGGGACATGCTAGCGACATGCTAGCAACATGCTAATTATGCTAAAATCATGCTAGAAACATGCTAGCAACATGATAGTCACATGCTAGTGCTAATGCATGATAGTCACATGCGGGTGTCGCTGTTGGACAGTGTTTTCTCTACTTCCTGTTGGCCTTCTGTAGCAAATTGTAGCTCCGTGTAGCTGTTTTTATTTAATTTTTTTCTCTAGAATCTTTATCTTACGATCACTCTCTGTTTTTTAAAGTGGTAAAATATAACTTAATTCACACCATATTTCTGATATTATCGATCAATCTTATCAGATTAACTTTGATCGTTCACTTTTATTTTATTTCCATGAGTGCAGTACACCTGCAAAGCGTTAGCACTCGTTAGCTTGTCATTAGCGTTTTCATTCGAACCTATCGCTGTTTTCTTTTCTCCTCTCCCTCGCTCCAGTTTTTCACAAGTTCATCAAACAACCGCAGTAAGAATTTTCATCAAGCACGGTGAGTAATGGCTTCTCCTATCATTGTTTCTTGCACCTCTTGCCACATGTACAGTTTATCTATCTCTGTCGCTGATGAGGGATTCACATGTGATAAATGCAGGGAAATAGTTAGGCTGACAGAGAAGATTTCAGAATTAGAGACACGCATCCAAACTTTAATTGAGGACAGTAAAAATGTTAGGGCTCTAGATACGGCTTTGGATGCGTCTAGCTTAGGGATTCCTGTACATTGTTCGGTTCCGGAAACAGCCCCAGCAGCAGGGCAACTGGGTGACGGTGAGGCAGCGTAGTCGTGGGTCAAAACACCGCTTTTCTGTTCCGATCAAAACATTAAACAGGTTCTCCCCACTCAGTGATGCACCCACTGAGAAACCTGATGAAAGTGCTCTAGTTATTGGTGATTCTATTGTACGGAACGTGAATATAGAGACACCAGCCACCATAGTCAAATGTTTACCGGGAGCCAGAGCGCCTGACATCTTGGCAAATTTAAAAGTGCTGGCTAATGCTAAACGTAAATACAGTAAGATTGTTATTCATGCTGGCGCTAATGATGTTCGACTTCGCCAGTTGGAGATCACTAAAAATAACATTAAAGAGGTGTGTGAACTTGCAAGCATGATGTCAGACACTGTAATATGCTCTGGTCCCCTCCCTGCTTACCGTGGTGATGAGATGCATAGCAGATTGTCATCACTCAATGGCTGGATGTCCAAGTGGTGCCCACAGAATAACATAGGTTTCATAGACAATTGGACGAGCTTTTGGGGCAGACCTGACCTGTTTAAAAGAGATGGTCTTCATCCCTCCTGGGGTGGCGCCACTCTTCTCTCTAGAAATATGGCAAATAGTCTTAGTGTTTATACTTGACTAACTGGGGCCCAGGTCAGGAAGCAGACAGACTGGCTAAACCGACCGTCTGCTAGCTGCCTCCCATCACAGAGGTCAGTTAATTCTCAGCACATAGAGACTCTTTCACCTAGATATCACACTATAGAGACTGTGTCTGTTCCCCGAACTAGAAAATACAAAAAACGTCCAAACCAAGTTAAGATTAACAATTTAATTGAGGTTCAACAAATAAAAAACAGAAGCAATATGGATAAACAAATGATAAAGCTTGGCTTATTGAATATCAGATCCCTTTCTACGAAAACACTTTTTGTAAATAATATGATCACTGATCATAATATAGATGTACTCTGTTTGACAGAAACCTGGCTAAAACCTGATGATTACATTATTTTAAATGAGTCCACCCCCCAAGATTACTGTTATAAACATGAGCCACGTCTAAAAGGCAAAGGTGGAGGTGTTGCTTCAATTTATAACAACATTTTCAGGATTTCTCAGAGGGCAGGCTACAAGTATAACTCGTTTGAAGTAATGGTACTTCATAAAACATTATCCAAAGAAACAAATGTTAATGATAAATCCCCTGTTATGTTTGTACTGGCTACTGTATACAGGCCACCAGGGCACCATACAGACTTTATTAAAGAGTTTGGTGATTTTACATCCGAGTTAGTTCTGGCTGCAGATAAAGTTTTAATAGTTGGGGATTTTAATATCCATGTTGATAATGAAAACGATGCATTGGGATCAGCATTTATAGACATTCTGAACTCTATTGGTGTTAGACAACACGTTTCAGGACCTACTCATTGTCGAAATCATACTCTAGATTTAATACTGTCACATGGAATTGATGTTGATGGTGTTGAAATTATTCAGCCAAGTGATGATATCTCAGATCATTATTTAGTTCTTTGCAAAATTCATATAGCCAAAATTGTAAATTCTACTTCTTGTTACAAGTATGGAAGAACCATCACTTCTAACACAAAAGACTGCTTTTTAAGTTATCTTCCTGATGTATCCAAATTCCTTAGCATATCCAAAACCTCAGAACAACTTGATGATGTAACAGAAACTATGGACTCTCTCTTTTCTAGCACTTTAAATAAAGTTGCTCCTTTACGCTTAAGGAAGGTTAAGGAAAACAGTTTGACACCATGGTATAATGAGCATACTCGCACCCTAAAGAGAGCAGCCCGAAAAATGGAGTGCAGCTGGAGGAAAACAAAACTAGAGGTATTTCGTATTGCTTGGCGGGAAAGTAACATATCCTACAGAAAAGCATTAAAAACTGCTAGATCCGATTACTTTTCTTCTCTTTTAGAAGAAAACAAACATAACCCCAGGTATTTATTCAATACAGTGGCTAAATTAACGAAAAATAAAGCCTCAACAAGTGTTGACATTTCCCAACACCACAGCAGTAATGACTTTATGAACTACTTTACTTCTAAAATCGATACTATTAGAGATAAAATTGCAACCATTCAGCCGTCAGCTACAGTATCACATCAGACAGTGCACTATAGACCCCCTGAGGCACAGTTCCACTCATTCTCTACCATAGGAGAGGAAGAATTGTATAAACTTGTTAAATCATCTAAACCAACAACATGTATGTTAGACCCTATACCATCTAAGCTCCTAAAAAAGTGCTTCCAGAAGTCATAGATCCTCTTCTGACTATTATTAATTCCTCATTCTCATTAGAACATGTCCCCAAAACCTTCAAACTGGCTGTTATTAAGCCTCTCATCAAAAAACCACAACTTGACCCCAAAGAACTAGTTAATTATAGACCAATCTCGAATCTCCCTTTTCTGTCCAAGATACTAGAAAAGGTGGTATCCACACAATTATATTCCTTTGTAGAGAAAAATGGTATATGTGAGGATTTCCAGTCAGGATTTAGACCGTATCATAGTACTGAGACTGCTCTTCTTAGAGTTACAAATGATCTGCTCTTATCATCTGATCGTGGGTGTATCTCTCTATTAGTTTTATTGGATCTTAGTGCTGCGTTTGACACAATTGACCACAACATTCTTTTGCATAGACTTGAATACTTTGTTGGCATCAGTGGAAGTGCATTAGCATGGTTTAAATCGTACTTATATGACCGCCATCCGTTCGTAGCAGTGAATGAAGATGTATCCTATCGATCACAAGTGCAGTATGGAGTACCTCAAGGCTCAGTACTAGGGCCGCTACGATGGAGTTTCGGTTCCTTGCCGCTGTCGCCTCTGGCTTGCTTAGCTGGGGACACTTCATCTACAGCGATATCATTGACTTGATTGCAAATAAATGCACAGACACTATTTAACTGAACAGAGATGACATAACTGAATCCAATGATGAACTGCCTTTAACTATCTTTTTTTTTTTTACATTATTGACACTGTTTTCCTAATTAATGTTGTTCAGTTGCTTTGACGCAATGTATTTTGTTTAAAGCGCTATATAAATAAAGGTGACATTGACATGCTAGTCATGCTAGCGACATGCTAGCAACATGCTAATTATGCTAAAATCATGCTAGAAACATGCTAGAAACATGATAGTCACATGCTAGTCATGCTAGAAACAGGCTAGCAACATGCTAGTCACATGCTAGTCATGCTAGAAACATGCTAGCAACATGCTAGTCGCATGCTAATCATGCTAGAAACATGCTAGCATCATGCTAATCATGCTAAAATCATGCTACCAACATAAATTTAGCATGCTAGAAAAATCCTAGCAACATGCTAATCATGTTAGCAACATGCTAGTCGCATGCTAGCCATGCTAAAAACATGCTAATCATGGTAAAATCATGCTAGCAACATGCTAGTCGCATGCTAGTCATGCTAGAAACATGCTAGCAACATGCTAATCATGCTAGAAACATGCTTGTCGCATGCTAGTCATGCTAGCAACATGCTAGTCATGATAGGAAAATGCTAGCAACATGCGAATCATGCTAAAATAATGCTAGCAACATGCTAGTCGCATGCTAGTAATGCTAGAAACATGCTTGCAACATGCTAATCATGCTAAAATCATGCTAGCAACATGCTAGTCGAATGCTAGTCATGCTAGAAACATGCTAGCAACATGCTAATCATGCTAGAAACATGCTTGTCGCATGCTAGTCATGCTAGCAACATGCTAGTCATGATAGGAAAATGCTAGCAACATGCGAATCATGCTAAAATAATGCTAGCAACATGCTAGTCGCATGCTAGTAATGCTAGAAACATGCTTGCAACATGCTAATCATGCTAAAATCATGCTAGCAACATGCTAGTCGAATGCTAGTCATGCTAGAAACATCCTAGCAACATGCTAATCATGTTAGCAACATGCTAGTCAAAATGCTAATCATTGTAGAAACATGCTAGCAACATGCTACTCATGCTAGAAACATGCTGGCGACATGCTAGTCGCATACTAATCATAATGCTAGGAACATGCTTGTCGCATGCTAATCATGCTAGCCAAATGCTAGTCATGCTAGAAACATGCTAATCATGCTAGAAACATGCTAGTAACGTGCTAGTCAAATGCTAATCATGCTAGAAATATACTATCAACATGTTAGTCATGATAACAATGCTAGCAACATGCTATTAACATGCTAATCAAGCTAGAAACATGCTAGCAACATGCTAATCATGCTAAAATCATGCTAGCAAAATGTTAGTCGCATGCTAATAATGCTAGAAACTTGCTAGCAACATGCTAATCTTGCGTGAGACATGTTACCGACATGCTAGCAACATGCTAATCATGCTAAAATCATGCTAGCAACATGCTAGCAACGTGCTAGTCAAATGCTAATCATGCTAGAAATATACTAGCAACATGTTAATCATGATACAATATCCTAGCAACATGCTATTAACATGCTAATCATGCTAGAAACATGCTAGCAACATGCTAATCATGCTAAAATCATGCTAGCAACATGTTAGTCGCATGCTAATCATGCTAGAAACAGGCTAGCGACAATGCTATCAACATGCTAATCATGCTAGCGACATGCTAGCAACATGCTAATCATGCTAAAATCATGCTAGCAACATGCTAGTCGCATGCTAGTCATGCTAGAAACATGCTAGCAACATGTCAATCATGCTAAAATCATGCTAGCAACATGCTAGTTGCATGCTAGTCCTGCTAGAAACATGTTAGCAACATGCTAGCAACATGCTAGAAACATGCTAGCAACATTCTAATAATGCTAGAAGCATGCTAGCAACATGCTAGTCGCATGCTAATCATGCTTGAAACATGCTAGCAACATGTTAATCATGCTAAAATCATGCTAGCAAAATGCTAGTCGAATGCTAGTCATGCTAAAAACATGTTAATCATGTTAACAACATGATATCGACATGCAACTAACTTGCTAATCATGCTAACGACATGGCTAGTCACTTGCTAATTATGTTAATGACATGCTAGCAACATGCTAATCATGCTAGAAACATGCTAGTCAAATGCTAATCATGCTAGAAACATGCTAATCATTCTAGCAACTTGTTAGGCGCATACTAATCATGCTAGAAACATGCTAGAGACATGCTAGTAACTTCCTAATCATGCTAGCGACATGGCTAGTCACTTGCTAATTATGCTAGCGACATGCTAGATACCTTGCTAATCATGCTAAGTACATGCTAGTCACTTGCTAATCATGCTAGCAACATGCTAGCAACTTTGCTAATCATGCTAATGACATGGTAGTCACTTGTTTGTTATGCTAGCAATATGTTAATCACTGTCTTTTTTAAACTTCTTAAACTTTTAAATCTTTTTAAACTTTTCACATTTTCAAACTTTGTAAACTTTTCAAACTTTTCAAACTTTCTGGTCAGGCTTTCTCAAGCCAACTTAAAGTTTGTCTTGACAAACTTTTTTATCTAGTTTATTATTATTTTTATTGTTGTTAAGTTAGTGTTCATAAACGAGTTATGTATGATCTTTCAAGAATTTCAAGTTAATAATAAAACAATCTACGAAAAATATTTTTATAGCTTGTGTCATGTGATGCCCCCCTAGTTGTTGTGAATGGTTGGTGCCCCTGGGCACTGGCCCAAGTGCCCTTATGGATAATCCGGCTCTGCCTACCAGGACTTATTTAACCTACAACAATGAAAAAACATTAGTTCTTTCCAAAACTCACTCAAAAAAACAGCTCTGTCAGGCCAAAGAAGAAGCTCGCAGAAATGGGGATAGATTCTTGTATAAACAGGCCAAATACACATTGGAAAAGGATTTCTGAATGGCAAAGAGGAATTATAATGGAAAGCTAAATAATCAATTATTTTCCGGTGATCCTGCTTCAGTATGGAAAGGCCTGAAGGAGATCATCAACTACGAGACACCATCCCCCAACAGAGTGGAGAATCAACAACTGGCAGACGATCTGAACGAGTTTTATTGCAGGTTTGAAAAAACACCATTTACACCTCCTGAAACCCCCATTCCCCCCCTCCAGCAATCCAAATCAGTAAAAATAATGTGTGTCAGGTCTTCAGAAGGAACAAGAGAGGAAAGGCACCAGGCCAGGACGGTGTTACACCAGTCTGTCTGAAATCCTGTGCTGACCAGCTGGCCCCCATCTTCACACAGATCTTCAACAGATCACTGGAGCTGTGCAAAGTCACCTTATGTTTCAAACACTCCACCATCATCCCCATACCAAAGAAAACCAAAATTACAGGACTAAATGATTACAGGCCTGTGGCTCTACCATCTGCGATTTTTAAACGAATAGTTTTGGCTTATCTGAAGGACATCACTGGACCCTTGCTGGACCCCCTGCTGTTAGCCTGCAGAGCGAACAGGTCTGTAGATGACACAATCATCATGGGACAGCATTATGTTCTGCAACATCTAAACAGACCAGGGACTTATGTGAGGATCCTGTTTGTGGACTTCAGCTCGGCCTTTAACACTATCATCCTAAACCTCCTCCTGCCCAAACTAACTCACCTCTCTGTGCCCACCTCCGTCTGTCAGTGGATCAACAGCTTCCTGACAGACAGGCAGCAGCTAGTGAGGCTGGGAAAATACACATCCAGCACCCGTACAATCAGCACCGGAGCTCCCCACGGCTGTGTTCTCTCCCCACTGCTCTTCTCCCTGTATACTAACGATTGCGCATCTAAGGACCCCTCTGTCAAGCTCCTGAAGTTTGCAGATGACACCACACTCATCGGCTTCATTCAGGACGGTGACGAGTCTGCTTACAGACAGGAGGTTAAAGAGCTGGCTGTCTGGTGCACTCTCAACAACCTGGAGCTGAACACGCTCAAAACAGTGGAGATGATCATGGACTTCAGGAGAAACCCCCCTGCACTCCCTCCACTCACCATCATGAACAGCACTGTGGAGTGCTGTGGAGTCATTCAGGTTCCTGGGCACCACCATCTCTCAGGACCTGAAGTGGGACATTCACATTGACTCCATTGTGAAAAAGGCCCAGCAGAGGTTGTACTTCGCCAGCTGAGGAAGTTAAACCTGCCACAGGAGCTGCTGAAACAGTTCTACTCTGCCCTTTACCAGGCTCCCAACAGGAGTGGATGTATGAGAGAGTAGGGGCGCTGGACAAGTCAGGGCTGGCGGCGTGTGATGGGGCACACCTGATGGAAATGGAGCCTCATCACCACCGCTGTTTAAAAGCCCAACGCGCCTCTCCTCAGTAGACCAGTCTCTTCCCCATGTATGCACACTGGTGTCCTCATGGGTCCTGGAAGGGTGCGTTGAGGGACTCCAGCGTCACCAGAGATGTGAGTTTGCTCGTTTGCTCCTCCCACAACACTGGGGGAGAATGAGGGCAAGGCGCAGCGCAGTCGGGAAACACCTTATGACATCACACCCTCTCGCTCGCAAAAGTTTGTGAAAACCCGAACTGGGATGGAGGAACGATGGAGACATCCTCCCAGCCACAAAAGGAGTAAGTGACTTCTCTCTTATTGTCATTTTACCCTGTCGACTAAATCTGGTTTCTCTGTCCCTGTTCCGGCACGGTGTGAGAGGGAGAACTGTCCAGAGAGGAATCCCCACCCCGCCCACTCCGACCATTTGTAGCCTGATTGAGGATTGTAGCACTCCCGTTTGGACAGCGCCCTGATGACGGGGGTGTCGCTTGGGGGGGGGGGGGTGAAAGTGAAAGGTGAAAGTGACGTGACATTCAGCCAAGTATGGTGACACATACTCAGAATTCGTGCTCTGCATTTAACCCATCCGAAGTGCACACACCCAGAGCAGTGGGCAGTCATTTACGCTGCGGCGCCCGGGGAGCAGTTGGGGGTTCGATGCCTTCCTCAAGGGCACCTTATTCGTGGTATTGAGGGTGGAGAGAGCACTGTACATGCACTTCCCCCACCCACAATTTCTGCCGGCCCTAGACTCAAACTCACAACCCTTCGATTGTGAGTCCAACTCTCTAACCATTAGGCCACGACTTCCCTAAGGAGTCAGCTGCCTCCTTCCTGATTATCATCGGCATCCGTCCTAAATCGCTGCCCTTCACCAGGCTCCCGACAGGAGTGGGTGTATGAGAGAGGAGGGGCGCTGGACAAGTCAGGGCTGGCGGCGTGTGATGGGGCACACCTGATGGAAATGGAGCCTCATCACCGCCGTTGTTGAAAAGCCTAACGCGCCTCTCCTCGAGAGACCGCTCTTTTCCCTGTGCATGTACACTAGTGTCCTCGTGGGTCCAGAAATGGTGCGTTGAGTGACTCCGGCGCCACCAGAGACGTGAGTTGCCGGACCCGCGGTCCAGACGAGAACCGCACCCATTTACATGGCCATCAAGCCAGGAGGTCAGGCCATCTATCCCCATCAAGCACCGTGGCCAGTGAGAGGGATGAAGCCACTAGAAGAAGCCGCCACCCCTCACACCCCGGACCCGCAGAGGGGAGCACGTTCAGCCGCCGGAATACGCCCTTTACCTGGACCCTTCCTCCATGAACACTGCCTGACCCACACGAAACCTGCAGCATGACGAGAACACCAGATCCCCCACCAGTTTGTTTTGGACACTCTCCCCCTTTGGACACTTTATTTCCTCTGTGTCTGTTGTTTGCTCCTCCCACAACACATGGAAAAAGGCAAGGTCAACATTGCTTATTATTTGCGGTTATTTCATTCATAGAGTTTACACATAGTTTTAAGGAGTCATTGAATGTTGCTAAAAAGGACATTATTTTCCACATAGACCCCTTACCATATTGTGATGCCTACTCTTGACAGAGAGCTGGTCTGGTTTTTGAGAGACGCGCAGAGATGGCAATGCAGCTGTTTGATTGGCATAAGCCTATAAGGTTTAAACCATTGCCTTTTAAAAAAACACAAATAGTGGGCTAGAACATGTATGATGTATTATTTTAATTGATCTTACCAAGCTCTGATTTCTGAGAGATCAACAGCAATGTGGTGTTTGATTTGCACTCTTTTCATTCATAAAGTTTATACATTCATTCTCTTCACACACATTATCACATGACTTCAGAGGTATTGGTACTGGTTTGACAGGGCTTTTCAATGCAGGTAGAGATCACAGTTTCGGAGATTAAAATCTAAAACAATATAATAGTATTAAATCAGATAATCTATAAATGTATTTTGGCAAGACAATTTTAAACTGCTTAAAGAAAATTCCCTGATATTCCATGATTTTCCCCCCAAAATTATCCTGATATAACTTTTCCTGAAAAACCATGATATTCCAAATATTCCATGACCTGTGGGAACCCTGCAAGCAACTGCTGCAAATTCTTATGTGAATAAGACCATATAGCCAGTCTTACTGGACCCTTCTCTTGACTGAAATGTTGCGTTGCTTGGCAACAGAGATAGAAGATTAGAACTATTTCTTGGAGTGGATGAAATAAATAAATCTACATAAATGATTGAAAACACAATTTTATATATTCAATCACCATTGAAGGGGAACAGATGTATAAACGCAATATGTCTTGTGGTTACAGTATTGGTACCTGCGCCAATTTGCCAGAGGCCTTGTAGTTATATCCATACCAGGGCTGGGATGAACAAAGTTTCACGTGGAGCATTCTGAGATATTTTTTTTGCTGAATTACCGTGGAGTGTGAGTTGTGCTAAAAAATAAACTGTCGGGATAATCACACAGCACTTGCCGTAGGCTACACATCCAATAATGACATGTCTGATTCACGAACTAATGACTCATTTGAACCGATTCACATAAATGAAAGGTTAAAACAACTGATCTGTCCAACACTGATCTCATGAGACATCTGAATCGGTGTATAACAAATCGGTACACTTTACAATAATGTTCCATTTATTAAATTCTAGTTACCTACATTAGTTTTTTTTTTTTTTAAGAAAAAGGTGAGTGGCAGAGTGTATTACTTTACGTTGTTGTTATTTTTATGTGAATGAAGAATTAAAAGATGCACTTTTTCAGGAAGCTAGGACTAGGCCTATGTGTTTTCAACAAATGTTAAATTCTGTTGGTTCAGGAAGGACACCATGAGAGGCTGCTGGCTCCCACTGTCGCTGTTAATTTTTATTTATTTTTTTGTTGGAAAAGCACTCTCTGTATTAGCTTAAAGCCCTCAAGTTTACATTGGTTACTGTATTCTTTCAATTGCTCTAAACAAGTATTTTGGGTGACCTTTTTTTTTATTGAATGTTAGACATCAATTTGTTGTTATTTTCATCTGAAAGAAGAATTACAAAATGCACTTTTTTTTAGTAAGCTAGGCCTATGTGTTTAAGGCTTCAAGGTTTTATCGAATGCTACCTCTGACTAAGAATGCATTACTTTGCACTTGTATAGTCTTTTATTTTGGACTTTTTTATAAATTGGTATTAGTCAATTAATGGGGAGATTATCGATAATCGCATCAAACCGAAATAGAATCGGACTGAAAAAAACAAAAAAAGACTTGTTAGATTAATCGATTCACCGAAAAATAATCGCTAAATTAATTGTTAAAAAAAATAATCCTTTATCCCAGCCCTTATCAGTAACAACCCACTGTCACTTTTACCATATTGCTTAATCAGTGAAATTCAAACAAGAAGTATTAACAGTAGTCAATGACGGCAAAAATTGCAGAGTTAAATTGATTTTCAAATTTGTAATCTGGGAAGTCAGGTCTGTATTCCAAGACATAACACGTAACTTGCATGTTCTTTAAATTAAAGGGTTAGTTCACCCAAATAGCAAAATTATGTCATTAATAACTCACCCTCATATTGTTCCAAACCCGTGAGACCTCCATTTATCTTCAGAACACAGTTTAAGATATTTTAGATTTAGTCCGAGAGTCCCTCCATTGAAGCTGTGTACAGTATACTGTCCATGTCCAGAAAGGTAAGAAAAACATCATCAAAGTAGTCCATGTGACATCAGAGGATCAGTTAGAATTTTTTGAAGCATCGAAAATACATTTTGGTCCAAAAATAGCAAAAACTACTTTATTCAGCATTGTCTTCTCTTCCGTGTCTGTTGTGAGAGAGAGTTCAAAACAAAGCAGTTTGTGATATCCGGTTCACTAACGAATCATTCGATGTAACCGGATCTTTTTGAACCAGTTCACCAAATCGAACTGAATCGTTTTAAACTGTTCGCATCTCCAGTAAGCATTAATCCACAAATGACTTAAGCTGTTAACTTTTTTAATGTGGCTGACACTCTCTCTGAGTTAAAACAAACCAATATCCCGGAGTCATTCATGTACTCAAACAGTACACTGACTGAACTGCTGTGAAGAGAGAACTGAAGATGAACACCGAGCCGAGCCAGATAATGAATGAAAGATTGATTGGTTCTCGAGTCAGGGACCGTTTCTGTCAGACGTGTCCGATTCAAGAACCGAGGAGCTGATGATACTGTGCATGTGTGATTCAGTGTGAAGCAGACCAACACACAGAGCGTCTGAACCGAAATGATTCTTTTGATGATTGATTCTGAACTGGTTCTGTGCTAGTGTTATGAGCGCGGGTAAACCGAAGGCTCGAATCAAGGGCAATCATCGCCAATGACGCCATTGTGTTGAGCGCAAAAGAACCGGTGAACCATTTTCTTCAACCGGTTTATTGAATCGAACGTTCCGATAGAAGTCAATGTTTTGTTCGTTATCTGGCTCGGCTCGGTGTTCATCTTCAGTTCTCTCTTCACAGAAGTTCAGTCAGTGTACTGTTTGAGTAAATTAATTACTCCGGGATATTGGTTTGTTTTAACTCAGAGGGAGTGTCAGTCACATTAAAAAAAGTTAACTGCTTAAGTCATTTGTGGATTAATGCGTATTGGAGACGCAAACTGTTTAAAATGATTCAGTACAATTTGGTGAACTGGTTCAAAAAGATCCGGTTACATCGAATGACTCGTTCACGAACCGGATATCACAAACTGCTTTGTTTTGAACTCTCTCACAACAGACACGGAAGAGAAGACAATGATGAATAAAGTCATAGTTGTTGCTATTTTTGGACCAAAATGTATTTGCGATGCTTCAAAAAATTCTAACTGACCCTCTGATGTCACATGGACTACTTTGATGATGTTTTTCTTACCTTTCTGGACATGGACAGTAGACCGTACACACAGCTTCAATGGAGGGACTGAGAGCTCTCGGACTAAATCTAAAATATCTTAAGCTGTGTTCAGAAGATGAACGGAGGTCTTACGAGTTTGGAACAACATGATGGTAAGTTATTAATGACATAATTTTGCAATTTGGGTGAACTAACTTTAACAGTGGGATGCATGTCTTGAATACATAAAGTTGATTTCAGGACCTCAATGACAATGACTGCAGGTGTATGGGAGGGTTCAGATGGTGGCAGAGATAACCCTGGCATCACTAGCATACATATACACCCACCCACCTTTCAGAGCCTTCAAACTGTCCTCATCCAGTTCAACAAAAACTGCAGGCACTGTCCCTGGCCGCTGAGACTCCGCCTGAGGGATGGCGTCCTCCTCCTCCTCACTGGTGTTAATCACCTATGCAGAAAACATCAACCTAATTACCTTAAACAACAATGGCAGCTATACACTCCTTATCATACACATGCTAAAGCACAATTTTAGTGGTGTGAGTGTGTGTAGAAATTAACAGTTCATACACTCTTGAATAGTAACTCATTTTCACAAAAATGCAGTTCTGCTACATCACAAGCTCACTAAGGTTTGTAGGTTGGGTTTGGACTTTGGTACTGGTACATAATTCAATTAAAGTGCAAAATGTGATTGTACATGCATTTCAGCACAAATAGGCTATAATCCATCACTGTAAACTCTGTAACATTTTCTGGGGAACACTGCACATTTGATGAAGTCAGTTACATTTTTAAACTTACCATTTTTCGTTTTTTGGGAGGATCAAAAATATCACAACATGTGTCATCAGAATCAGACTCATATCTAGCAGGAGTAGAACTGAGTTGTCTTGTAGGTTGCTGTTTGAGGTCCCTCTTGAGCTGTTCGCCTATCTTGGCCGTCTGTGAACCAGACTGACAACATACATCTTGTTTAAGAGAATGATTTTGAAAATGTCCACACCACCACTTTAAGTAATGTCACACACCGTCGAGGAATAAGAACAGCAAACGAACATGTATTATTCAAAATAGACTTGATAATAATAATAAATGTTTCTTGAGCAGCAAATCAGCATATTAGAATGATTTCAGAAGGATTGTGTAACACTGAAGAATAGAGAAAATTCAGCTTTGATCACAGGAATACATTTTAAAATATATTCAAATAGAAAGTAGTTATTTTAAATCGTAAAAATATTGCACAATATTACTGCTAAATGCAGGCTTGGTGAGCAGAAGAGACTTCTTTAAAAAAAAAATCTTAAAGTTACATTCAAAAACTTATGACTGGTAGAGTAATCTCTCTTAAAATACCTTACTTTTATCATGGGTTATGATAATCAAAACAGTCCTGAGCTAGATTAAGCTTTGATCTCTGCAAACCAAACTATCACTTTAATCAAATATTTAATAATAATGTTTAATACCGTAAAGCTGCTTCATTTAAATAAAAAAACTATAGACGTGATGTGAATGGTTTGCTGAGCTCGTGCAAACATCCACATCAGTGTAATAAGATGCATTTTTAACTGCTACTTTCATACTGCTGTGATTTTTGTTTTTGTTGTTATTTCGTTATTGAGAGGAAAGCGCGTGTCATATATTTTCATATCCAAACGCCATTCTGTTCGGCCCGGGTGCGTTTCTCTGAAGCAGCGCTGAGTGCTATTTCTCTTCTTCTCTTGAATTGCATCGAGGAGAGCTGAATTACAGTCTTGCGCTACAGCGCCACACTGCTCAAACCGCATTAGTGCAGGCTCTAAATTAGGTCAAGATAAATAAAACGTGTACTCGACAACAGAAATATTTGTCAACAATTTTTTTTTGTCGATATTGTCGACTAATCGTTCCATAACTGTTAAGTCATAAATCAAACTTACAGTCATTCCTAGCTTCACCACCCTCTTCTCCTGGCCAGACTGACTGGAAGACCATATATCCCCCCGTTTGAGGAAAGCGACACGCTTCTGGACTACTTCTTTGTAGTTTTCTGTGAAGAAGACACATAAAATACAAATTCAATGTGACCTTTTAATAATAAAAAAATATAATTTCAAGACAGCAATGTCACTGTCATTTAATTTATTTGTACTTTATTACTTTCATCAGTATTGGGCACTAATGTCCATAACCACCTTATGGCGGGAGTCCATCCCTCTGTACATTGAAAATGTCTCCTTGACACAACTGTATTTGTTCTATATTTTAGCCTGTTGCACCTTATAAATATGCTGTTCCCAACAACCGAATGACTTTAGTAACTTTGTCTTAACTAATTATAAGAATTTTCATTAAATGGTCATGCTGCATAGCGACGACGAATTCCATTATACTAACGTTACTAGCTAACGTTTAACCTTCACTAGAACCTAAGCCAAACACTTCAAAGATAAGCTATGGGTCTGTAAACGCTAGGCTTGGAGCGTTCTCTATAGGAGGACTTATTAATTATGGCGTTTTTCCATTACATTGTACCTGCTCGACTCGCCTCGACACACTGCCTCCGTTTTCCATTGCAGATTTTAGTATCTCCTCAAAAGCATGGCTGTTCGTCTTATATGCCGGCTCAACGGACACACCAGCACACAAGTAACGTTATAAACATTAGCCTATGTAAGTGGCCTGATGTTTATACTTGTGCGCTGGTCTGTGCGTGGAGCCGTCATGTGTGTGTGTACGTAGGCTACGGCGAAAGCTCTGCCTGGAGCCTCCGCGGAACTGTAAAAAAGCGGCGCCAACTGCCGTGACCTAACGCGACACACACACAGAACGTAGAAGGTGTGTTGTTGTTGCCACAGTCAGAAGACACGTTTTGTTTCAAATGATGCTGGAGGCAGCAAAAAAAAAAAAAGAACTTTGTTCAGGACACCCCCACCCCACCCTTCACTTTCACGACAAAGTTTGGTATTGTCTCAGCTCGCTTGGAAACTAACGTTAGCTGAGGTGGTAATAAAAAAGTACCTGTTAGCAGGTAACGTTAATGTTACCAGGTACTTTTTTTCGTAAGAGTCGAGGATGGAGGATGGAAAAGCGCCATGTTTCAAGCACTTCATCTTCAGTAACGTTTAATTACATGGCAGTACTCGGTTAGTTAATGTTACAAAGAGTATTCCGAATATTTCCAATGTTTTAGAACTTACCCGCCATGAACAGCAGTTTGGCTGCAACCGGCTTCGGATCTTGCCTGCGTTTAGCTGGCAAAATCACCTCTATCCAGCCTTCCTGGGACTGGATGTCTTCCTTGCAGGTCACTGTAACACCAGCATTTATATATGCATCCTGTATAATAGATGTACTCTCTGCAATAACGGACCCCGTCTACGAAATAAAACAGCCCATACATGGTGCTAACTTTACCCTGTTACCGCCTGAGTTTCAGTGATGAATTTCAAACATTAACCGTTACTAAATGGCTACTGTAGCTAATTGCCGCTGAAACTTCTACATAGTGATTGGATGTCGATGATACTGCGCACACTGATTGGATGTGGGAACCGTCGGGGGGGGGGGGGGGTAGGTCCAATTCCTGGGTCCATTCGTAGCCATCTATTGCTTAGTCTTGATTTTTGAATCTTGATCTGTTGCAGTGCACAACAATAGTTATTCAAATATGCCACCTGTACAATCAAACTACAAGTCCTACTTATTGGTCACTAATAAGAAAATACCAAGGACAACAGAATACAGACACAGGAAGGTAATTATAGTTTGTATAATTATTTTAATTTTTTTTATATGTTTTCTTGTTCTTCTTCTTCTTATAATTATGGTAGTAGTCGGCCTACTACTTCTACAATAATACTAATAACAATTATAATAATAAATAAAATAATATTAAGAAAGCCCTAATATAGCAGTACTTCTAATAATATTAATAATAAATAATAATGGAAATAATAGGATAATGATATACTGTCTTGAAATTGTCTTTTGTTTCAGGGAAAAGGCAGAAGACATAAACAGTACAAGCAGTACCTTTGCAGCACTGGTGTTGAAGTCCCTGACAGAATTTTAGGATGTCATGACAGAGAAGTATGCTAGCATATATGATGATGTAAAGATTTTATTTTGTGCAGTGACATGGATGGTGACAGTTGTTTTGCTTACAGCCTCCAGTTCACCATGATGCACCACTGCAGCCAACAGCAGGAAAAAGAAAGAGAGCTGACAGTAAGGTCAGGACACTGACAATGCATAATTCATTCCTTATAGCCTAACTGTCTATTCTTTACTTTTTTACTTTGTAACAATGTGACCAACAATTGTTGAATTACTTACATTTGGATGGTTTCCTAGACATTAGTAGGCCTGTGTGCCAGTCTATAGGCGAATGTAATGTTCTACCCTGTAACTACTCATGTCTGTACCTGATGTCTGTTTGGAAACTTACTGTAAACCCTAACGCTCAAAATAATCAATTGGTTTGAGTAGGACAAACTTAAATTAAACTAATTAGTTCAGTCAAATTAACTTTTATGAGTATTTAGCACTTTCTTTTTCTTTCAAGTTCACATAACTGATATATTTTAAGTAAACTGATCTGTTTCGTTGTTTTGAGTTTTATTAAATGATTTATTTTAATTTAAACAAACTTAAGTTTAACTGAAACGGCTGTGATGTCTGTTTCCCAGCACTTGAATAGAAGAGTAAATGCTAAAATTAAGTTAAATATATTGTTTTTTTTGTGCAAAATTATTGTTAAGTGGGATATTGAGTATTGATTAATGTTTTGTGCTAATTTAGAAGAATTTCTGTTCATGTTGGTTTTAGGACAGTAACTATCATGGTGACGTGGTGCATGCGGCTTGATTTGAGAGCAAATAAAATCTTTATATTGTTGCACTCATACAGCAGGTGCTGTATAACATATTATTGTTAGCATGATAACAAAATAGTATGTTAGCAAACAAGCTTGTTAAAATAAAGTTAATACTAATGAAAGTGTTCACATTGAGATTATAAGAAGGTTTAAAGTTAATTGTAGGAAATAGTGTATTCAGATTTTAATTGTTTTTAACTTGAAATCTTTAAGTATAAACTTTAAATCTACCAGATCTGCTTACTTAAACTTTGAATTTCAATTTGATGGAACAATGTATGATATTCACATAAATCATACACCAAATTGCTCAGGATGGCCAAGAAAAGTGGGTTTCTGTCTATATGTGTTTGTGTGTGCAATACAATATGGGGCAGAGTGTAGTACAACAAAATATCTAGTAGAAGTAACATATAGGTTAGTGGCAATAGTGTGCAGAATAAAAAAAAAACATGCAGGCCAGGACACAGGTATTACACATTTGTTCACCATGCTAGTTTATTGGTATTTTGTATTTTGAGGAACTGACTCCCACAACGTAACAAACTAGCTCACACATTTTTCTCATTTCAGAGTGGAGCGGTTGGAGCAAGTTGCTTTACTTTTAGTGTTTTAAGATCCCACTCAATACCAAAAAAAACACCAGATTCAGTGACTAACTTGCCACATACTTTGTGCAAACTTCAGAATGGATCAGCTGCTGAGGACGATGTGGTTGATATAGGAGAGCATCAGACCATGCAAGAACCAGAGGCTGAGAGACCCAACCCAAATCCGTCACAGGTAAGATTACAATTAATTATAGGCTATCGTTCATCTTTGTGCGTTTAGTTTATCTTTTACAGGAGTGATTTGCTATGATGACTCGATGCACACAATCTGAACAACAAATTTCATTCTTCTGCCATAGAATAGAATAGAATTACAAAGACTTTATTTTCATGTCAGGCACTTCCATTTTGCTCAGCAGGCCACAATAAAAACAATTTATCAAAACCCATCAGAGACTAATACTAAACTAAAAATGGTTAAATGAACCCATATGTAAAAGTGCTCGATCCCAAGGGTTCCCAGAATAATACATACATTTCATGTGTAATCATATTTAGAAAATAACATATCACAAATAATTATAATCTTTTACTAGTGTTAGATTTTGCTCAGGTAGTAGAGCAAAGTTAATGTGTTCTGTGTCATTCATATAGGGCATTTTTAAATAATTAGAAACTTGACAATATATGATAAACCTGAATACTAGAGAATGTTTTGTTCATTGTACTGAATGTTTTTTTCAATCTCAATGTGTCATTTTGTAGGATGGAAATTGTGGAGATGACCTTTTGTACCCTGGAGCACCAATTACCAAAGGTCAAAGTTTGCTCCTTCTAATGGCTTACGTCCTGAGGCATAACCTGACCGGGATTGCTCTGGATCATCTTTTAAGAATTTTTCATGAACTTTTCCCTGCACTGATACCAGCAACCTCATATCTCTTCCATAAATCCTATGGCCAATATGGCGAGTATGTGCCCCATTTCTACTGCCATCAGTGTTCAAATTATATTGGAACAAAAGAATGTGGTTTGACACAGTGTGTTCTGTGTGAGACAGAATTTGATGTGGAAGCTAGTCTAGAAAAGGGTTCATATTTTTTGGTTATCAGTTTGTCTTTGCAAATTAAAGAGATTCTGGAAAATCCCAACATCAAAATCCAAAGACATACATCAACTCCAGGTTTTATTTGTGATGTGCAATGTGGAGGGGAGTATAGGAGGCTTAAAGATAGTGGTGAAATAGGTGATGATGACATCAGTCTGATCTGGAACAGTGATGGGATCCCTGTTTTTAAAAGCTCTAGATGCCAAATATGGCCTATTCAGTGCCAAATCATAGAGCTACACCCTACAGAGAGGAAGAACAACATATGTGTTCCTTGTCTTTGGTTTGGAGAGAGCAAGCCTAATATACAGACTCTCCTAATTCCATTTGTAAAAGAGCTACAGGAACTTCAAAGTAATGGGATCACCTGGGGAGATGGTTGCACTTCAAAGGTGCATGCACTTGTATGTAGTGCAGATTCAGTTGCAAGGCCACTTCTCCAAAATAAGAAACAGTTTAATGGCATTTATGGCTGTGACTTCTGTTACCACAGAGGTGGAGGCTCCTATCCATATGTTATTCCTGAACCCCGTCTTCGTACAGAAGTTGAGCATTTTGACAATGCCATGAATGCAACACCTCAGCAGCCCATAATGGGAGTGAAAGGCCCAAGTCAACTAATGAAACTAGACAAATTTCAAATGGTGCAAGGCTTTGTTCCAGAATATCAGCATAGTGTATGCCTTGGAGTTACTAGACAGCTGACTTCTCTGTGGTTAGATTCCACAAACCATCAGCATGGTTGGTACATAGGCACCCAAACTGAGCAGATCGACGAAGTGCTTAAAAAAATTTCACCACCAACTGAGATCACAAGAGTACCACGATCTATGCAAGAAAGAAAGTTCTGGAAGGCGTCTGAGTGGAGGTCGTTTCTTTTGTTTTATGCTTTGCCTGTTTTAAATGGCATCCTCCCCAGAAAATACTGGAATCATCTTTTCCTTTTGGTTTTTGCAGTATATCATCTACTGCAAGAAAGGATCAGAGAGGCCGAGGTGGTGATAGCCGAGCAGGCATTGAAAAAATTTGTCAGGGAGTTTCAGGGGTTATATGGCACAGCAAATGTGTCATTTAATGTGCACCTCATGACACACTTGGCTGCGAGTGTGAGGAACTGGGGACCATTGTGGGCCACATCCACATTTTCCTTTGAATCTTTTAACGGTACCCTGTTGACATATTTCAATGGCACAACTCATGTCCCTGTCCAAATAATGAAAAGGTACCTTAGGGAAAGGAGTCTCACAAAGAAAGGAGCAACAGTTATGCATAATGCCAATGAGTATGTCAAAGATCTTTTCTATGAACTACAGGGGAGAAAGTGTTTAACTGACAAATCAGTTCAGATCAGTGCCCATGTCAGAGTTTTTGGTAAATCAGTACAGAAAGATGTCTCGGTTTTACACATGCTTGCAATAGATGACCTACTAGGTGTTAGAGTGAAACAAGCCTCCTGCTACAACCGTTTCATTGTGAATGGAATACTGTATCACTCTGACACAAACAACCGCCTACAGAAAAGAATCAACTCTGTTGTTGAGTTGCAGAATGGCACATTAGTCAGAATTGTGAATTTGGTCGTTTCTGGTGCAACACACTGTGTTTTGGTCAAGGAGCTTGTTAAGTCTGGAAGGAAGCTGTGCAGAGACACAACACTTAATATTGCATCAAGCTTTGTGTATGAAGTGTCTGAGTGCAATATAGTGTATGCCATCCATCCAGAGTCATTGACACGCAAATGTGTCATGGTTGAATCCAGGGAGAAGGTATATGTTATTCCTCTGCCAAACAACATTGAACGAGACTAATGGCATCAAGAAAATTGAATACTGCCAAGAAGTCCCAGAATTCCTGAGACCTATTGAATTGACTTGTAAATACAATATCTGTACTAAGAATTACGGTTCTTTACCTGTTACATAAAGTGACCCTTCTGTCAATCAAGTGTTTGTGCATTAATACAAGATGTAACAGTAAACAAAATGAGCTTGTCTTACTCACTGCAGCATTGTAGCATATGACCCTTTAAGAAATCAGCCTAACAATGTCAATACACTTTCCATTAGTTGCCTACAGTAAATTAATAAATATCTAAATTTCCACTAAAAGTGTTTGAATTTTAGCATATTTTATGACAGTACAGTGATATGCTAATAAATGTACACTTATATTTTAGTGCACTTTGTTTACAGTGTACTAAGATTACACTACAGATGAAGGGAAATCATTGTACACTTTAATAAATTATACTTTGTATTACAAATAAACGTACTTACTAAAAGTACACTAAATTACCACTATACATTTTTGTATTTTAACATATTTTATGAGAGTACTCTGATATGCCACTAGAAATACACTTATTTTAGTGTGTACTGTATAAAGTGTACAGAAGTCACACTTCCAATGAAGTGAGAACATAGTACACTTTAAAAAAGTATACTAACAATTAATTTCCAAAAAATATACTTCCCATAAGTACACTGAATAGCCACTCTAAGTATGTCAAATTTAATATACTTAAAAAAAAATCTTCAATACAATTTAAAATACATTAACAACAAAGTACACTTTCAAAAAGTACATTTAAAAAATAATTTGATTACTTATAATTTAGTAGACTTACTGTTTGGACTATTAAGTTGAACTTAACTACATCTTTTTTGAAGTATACTTTTAAAAAGTACAAATCAAATACTCTTTAAATAAAGTACAACAAGTAGAAGCATACTTGTTTTATAATTCATGTACTTCATTCATATTTCAAATACACTAAAGTATACTACTTTTTTACCTGGGGTGACTGTCAGTTTGTGCGCATGTGACAGGATTTTTCAAAAAAATTTATACAAGACATAGTCAGCCAGACGATGAACATTATTAACAGGAATTATTTTATGATGCAGTCACACTTGTAGCAATATTTGTTAGTTCTGTTTGTTGATATAGGGTTAGCATCATCTGGGGTCCTCTGAGGGGTCAGCATCATCTCTTCACAGGTGTTCTGAGGAAGGCTATTCCAGAGTTTGGGAGCCAAATGTAAAAAAGCTCTACCTCGTTTAGTGGACTTTGCTATCCTAGGAACTACCAAAAGTCCAGAGTTTTGTGACCTTATAGGTAAGTAATGATAATTTGTAACTGATACGGAACTTAATAGGTAGCCAGTGCAGAGACTGTAAAATAGGGGTAATATGATCATATTTTCTTGACCTGGTAAGGACTCTAGCCGCTGCATTTTGGACTACCTGTAGCTTGTTTATTGACGAAGCAGGACAACCACCTAGAAGTGCATTACAATAGTCCAGTCTAGAGGTCATGAATGCATGAACTAGCTTTTCTGCATCAGAAAGAGATAACATGTTTCGTAGCTTGGCAATGTTTCTAAGATGGAAGAATGCAGTTTTTGTCACATATGAAATATGATTTTCAAATGACAAGTAGCTGCCTAATATAACACCCAGATTTTTGACTGTAGAGAAGTCACAGTACATCCGTCTAGTTGCAAACTGTAGTCTACTAGATTGTGTGTACTGTTTTTTGGTCCAATAATTAATATCTCTGTCTTATCCAAATTTAATACGAGAAAATTATTGGTGATCCAATCTTTTACATTTTTAACACACTCTGTTAGCTTAGATAATTTAGAAGTTTCATCTGATCTCGTTGATATATACAGTATAGCTGAGTATCATCAGCATAACAGTGGAAACTAATCCCGTATTTTCTAATAATATTACCAAGGGGCAACATGCATATTGAAAATAAAAAGGGAACTAGGACGGATCCTTGTGCCACTCCATATTTTACTGGTGATAAATGAGATGACGTCCCATTTAAATAAACAAAATGGTAGTGTTCGGACAGGTAGGATCTAAACCATCTTCGAGCCTGCCCTTGATTATCTGTATAGTTTTGTATTCTATCTATGAGTATGTCATGATCTATATGGTGTCGAACGCAGCACTAAGATCAAGTAAAACTAGCAATGAGATGCAGCCTTGATCTGACGCAAGGAGCAGTTCATTTGTAATTTTAACAAGAGCAGTTTCAGTGCTATCGTGCGGGTGAAACCTTGTGACACTGCCACAGTAAAGCCCTGCATTATGCTCACTTTAGTCATGTTGATGTTTAGTTTTTTTTTTCTTCAAAATCTTTTTGTTTGAGGGGGATTTATTTAGGTTTCATTTAGGTTTAAAAACAGAGTCAACAGATTGGGGTATCTTTGCATGTGTCTAAATAGTGTCTATTTTGTCTCATATCCGGGTTTGTATTCATGCTGTTTCTGTGTTGTACAGTTTGGACAAATGAGTAAAAGGCAACAATATTCAAACCCCTCGTGATAATGATTCAACACTTTAGTAAAGAGTTGGAGTTGTTATAATCTGACTGAAATTCTTCATACAGATCTTTTTTTCTTTTCTTTTTTTTGCAGGAAGGAGCTCAATTGAGCAAACACAACTTTTTCTTAAATTTTAAACATAAATTGAAGATTTGAAATAGGCCTATAATTTGCCCATTCACTAGGATCTAGTTTTGGTTTCTTAATAAGAGGCTTAATAACTAGGATCTAGTTTTGGTTTCTTAATAAGAGGCTTAATAACCGCAATCTTGAATGGTTTTGGGACGTGACCTAAAGATAACAACGAGTTAATGATATTGAGAAGTGGTTCTTCTGCTACAGATAACAACTCTTTTAGTAATTTAGTGGGTACAGGATCTAATAAACATGTTGTTGGTTTAGATACAGTGATAAGTTTATTTAGCTCTTCCTGTCCTATAGTTGTAAAGCACTGCAGTTTATCTTTGGGTGCGATGGCTGAAACTGAAGTGTTAGATGCTGTAGATTCTCTGTTATCTATTTTATCAGTGAAGAAATTCATAAAGTCATTACTATTAAACGTTGGTGGAATATTTGAATCAGGTGGCGTCTGGTAATTTGTTAATTTAGCCACTGTGCTAAATAAAAACCTTGGATTTCTTTTGGTTATTTTCAATGAGTTTGTGGATATGCTCTGCCCTGGAAGTTTTTAGAGCCTGTCTATACCTGGACATACTGTTTTTCCATGCAATTCTAAAAACTTCCAAGTTAGTTTTTCTCCATTTGCGTTCAAGACTATGAGTTACTTTCTTGAGAGAGTGAGTATTACTGTTGTACCATGGCACAGTACGTTTTTCTCTAACCTTTTTCAATTTGATGGGGGCAACAGCTTCTAATGTATTAGAGAAAATAGTGCCCATGTTGTCAGTAATTTCGTCTAATTCATGTGTATTTTTGGGTACAAATAGCAGTTGAGATAGATCAGGCAGGTTATTTGCGAATCTGTCTTTGGTGGCTGGAACAATAGTTCTGCCCAGACGGTAACGCTGAGACATATAGTTAATATCAGTTATACGCAGCATGCACAATACAAGGAAATGGTCTGTAATATCATCACTTTGGGGTACAATATCTATAGCAGTAAGATCGATTCCATGCGATATAATTAGATCTAGTGTATGATTAAAACGATGAGTGGGCCCGGTGACATTTTGCTTGACTCCAAAAGAGTTTATTAGGTCAGTAAACGCATGTCCTAATGCATCATTTGTATTATCAACGCGAATATTAAAATCTCCCATGATTAGCTCCTTATCAACTGTAACTAGAAGGTCTGAGAGGAAATCTGCAAATTCTTTTAGGAATTCTGTATACGGCCCTGGTGGTCTATACACAGTAGCCAGAGCAAGAGATACATTAGACTTCTTTTGCATGTCTGACAGTGTAACATTTAGCAGAAGTATTTCAAAAGAGTTAAACCTGTATCCTGTTTTCTGGGTAACATTGAGAATATCACTATATATTGTTGACCAGTCTGACGGGGCTCATGCTTATAACAGTAGTTTGGTGGAGTGGACTCATTTAGACCAATATAATCATTTGGTTTTAGGCAGGATTTAGTCAAGCAGAGTACATCAAAACTATTATCCTTGATCATTTCAAATGATCATTTACAATAACTGCTTTGGGTGCTAATATTTATGAGCCCAAACTTTAAAAATTGTTTTTGTTCATTTACTTTACATTTTTCTGGTTTAATCACGATAAGATTTTTTCTAGATCCTACATTAAATTTATATTTTTACCCCCAGGACGCTCCCAGAAAAGATTCCAGTTATTAACAAATATCAGTTTCTGTTCTTTACACCATGACAACAACCATTCATTTAAAGCAACAAGTCTACTGACTGTTTCGTGTCCTCGTCGATATGTGGGCAGTGGTCCTGACACGATGATCGTCGCCGCTAGATGAATGCTTTTTCCACTAAGAACATCCATATTTATGTAAAAATGCTTACATTTCCCATTAAATAGGCTACACAAAGACACTTTTACATGCAAAACAGTTTAATGGTTGATTGCATATCTCCATGAAAACAGTGTTTTGTATGTATTTGCTGACTGCATTGCAAAGCTTCATTAAATTGTTTAAATTTATTTCAAAATGCTAAGCATTCTGGAGAACAATAGGGCAAAAATGCATACTGCAAATGGCTGATGCACTTGTTTTTCAGGGCATCATTTTTAGGAGCATTTGTAGTTACTTAATACTTTTTCGCCATTTACAGAAACCAGCACTGTCTGGCAGGCAAATAGACTGAAGAGCCTCTTCATCATCAAAACTGAATAAATCTTTGGCTTTTATCAGACATTTTTTCTGAGCCATCTTGATCAAACAGGATGCTCCAGTACAGGGCGAGATCTGTAGAGATCACAGTTTGAGAGATGACTGAATTGATATCTATACTTATAACACAACAACAACTGTTTTAACACTTGGAAAAATACAATAAATGCATGATAACAGTCAGAAGCTAATACAAAGGGCTGCAAGTAGAAATGACAGCCAAGTATGCAAATGCCACAACCATTAGTACGTGTTTGACAACATTCAAAATGGCAGTAAATTTTTTTGGGCAAAAATTACAGCTACTGGATTTCAACAGCACTGAACTATGGTGAATTATTGTAAAAGTATGATTTGGATTATTACCTCACAAACACAGCCGCTCTGATACATGCTGAGGTACAACTTTTGAGCTTGGGAGAGTTTGTTCCAAGGCTTCACAAGGTCACATAAATTAAGAACGAGGCTGCCGCCCTGGACACTTCCTTAGATGGAAAAAAAACATTATATTTTTCCTTCTCAATTAAAGGGTTCGTTCACCCAAAAAGGAAAATTCGCCTTTGTTTTACTCACCCTTGAGGCATCCTATGTGTATATGACTTGCTTCTTTCAGATGAATCCAATCTGAGTTATTTTTAAAACTGTCCTGGCTCTTTCCAAGCTCTATCATTGCAGTTGCAGGTGTTTCTACTGAACAGCCCAAGAGACATTAAATAAAGCGCATGCATCCATAATAAAATGTGCCTCTCATGGCTCCGGGGGTAAATAAAGCCCTCCTGTAGCAAATCCATGGGAAAATCCAGACTTCAAACTTAATAAACACTTTTCTCTCACTTCCGGTATCTGTCATACGTGGAAGCCGTTCCAGGACATCAGAGCTTAGAAGTGCCAGGACAATTGTTAAAAATAACTCTGATTGAATTCATCTGAAAAAAGAAAGTTGTATACACATAGGATGCCTCGAGGGTGAGTAAAACACAGCCTAATTTTCATTTATTGGGTGAATTAAAACTTTAGTTATACAGTTAGAGTAATTTTTTTGTACCTAGAGATATCCTCACTAATTGAACCCTCATGTTCTGTTGAGATTCATTATTGTTTTTAGGTTTGATGTCCTGGATAATATTAGACTTTTCTTTGAGGATTTAGGGTTAGTCTTTGGTCAATTAATATTGAAGCTTAATTGATCTGACTGGAATACAGATAAAATCTGAACAAATTATATACATGTATGTTGACTTTGTTAATGTTACAGAGGGAAAAAATGGATGTCATACACTAAACAGCTAAGGTTTAAAAAATATGTGAAATCTGTCAAATCACATACTGTTTAATTTAGACTGTAAATTGGGCAAAAAATCTGGGCATAATATGTGTAGGATATTTCAGCCTCGACTGATGTTAACAACCATCATCAGGAATCAGGGTGTTCAGTTTCGTCTCAAACTCAGAGATAGTAAATGATTTTACCTGCCAGCAGATACTCGTCGTTTTGCAGACTGATGCTACAAAAAGTTTGTTGTGACCTTGTGTAGATGACCTGAATTCTCTTCTTGTCTAATGGCTTAAATTTCTGAATCAAAATAATAATATAAATTAATAATAATACACACACACACACACACACACACAGATAAACATATTTCTTGTTGAAAAAGATTGTATTGGAAAATAATGTGTCAAGTAGCCTACATTTTCTCACCTCAATAGTTTGGATTTTGTATGCATCTAATTCAGGGAGATTGCTGTTCACCTTTCCAATGACCTTAGCTCGAATCACTAATTGGTTAAAAAAAATTATACTTGAAATAATGTTGTGAACCAAACAACACTGTAGCCCATTGAAAAACACTGAGACATTTGTCAAAATATCTTCCTTTGTGTTGCACATGGAAAAAGTCATACAGGTATGAAATGACATGGGTGAATAAATGATGACAGATTATTATTTTTATTTTTTTATTTTTTTGTACTGTCCCTTTAAATAATTTGACACTACACAAGAAAAGATCTCTTGTTACTGAAAAAATAAAATTCAAAAAGAACAGTTTTCATTAAATAATGTCATATATTGTCATATACTATCATTTAGAAAAAATTAAGGTTCCATCATTTTACTTTCCATAAACCTAATGTGTAGTTCAGTAACTTAAGTCACTGAACTAATGTAAATGAACTGAAATGTAAGATCTTGTTACATCCTAAAGCAGCATACAATATACAGATTTGAACACAGCACCTGTTCGTGTTTGATTAGCTGCATGTGATTGACGTACCTATATCAGATGCGCAGAAATGCTGTTGAGGGTGTCTCGGTAAACATGTGCATCCCTCGGTCACCTGTTCGTTCAGTGCCACAGACAAGAAGAACAGCAGCGCTAGAGTCACAGCAGCAGACATGCTCTCACTCTCACAGTGCAAGACTAAACTATATACTCAGGCTCTGAAGCAGACACGGCTTGCTCTCTAGATATCTCTAAATCATAGTGGACATCTTATATAGCTCTTATGGCTACCACCCATCTAAGCTCAGAAACCCCAACTCATGCACAGTCATCAGCACTCAAGTGTGTTAATGAAGAGTCCAGTTCCACATAACGTACAAAAGATTGAGCAATAACAGAATAAAGCAAAAAAAAAAAAACCCCATCATGTGGAATCACATTTTCCTCGAGTAAGTAAGAGTTCATAGTACTGTGGAAACACATTGTGACTTTGAAAGCTTTATCCTCTGTCCAAAAAGAGCTTCTGTTGAAAATGAGTTGCAAAATAATTGCGTCAGACTCCCAGTGTAACACAGCTTTGGGCTGATGAGGCTGATGGATCAATCAGTTATAATGAAACATACATGACTGTAATTCCCATCACAGTGCAGTTATAAGAGAACAAAGAAAGAGACAGTGTTGAAAGAGACAACATCAACCCTCAAATTGTGAAATGTTTATAAAGCAGCATGTTGCAAACTTTCATCACACATTCTATCAATATGATGTGGCATAAAAATAAAAAATGTTTTCCAAATATTTGCATTCTTATTTAAAGCATATGAATTATTAAGAAAGCCATGTTTGTGGACATATGAAAATATGTCAAACTCAGAACAAAATATTTCACTTAATATAACATGCAATCTGTTAACAAAAGCTATTTGTTTTTATAAAACTGACATCAAACTAAACACTTAACCAATGACCAGTGGACTTTTGATATCACCATCCAAAGTCCTGATATCTACAGTGCAGCTTCTTGATATAAAATCAATTCCCAGTTCTAAAGCAAAACACTTAATCTAGCAGTTCACCCAAAATTAAAGCTTGCATCCGAGATGTTGGTGTAGGTGTAGGTTTTTTCTTCAGTGCAATAGTAAAGATATTTTTACCTGAAACCAATACAAAATTGAAACCTGTGGCTCTTAATTATTTTCACTATTATTATCTGTAATCCAGAGCCTCGGGCAAATAAAATGATGTTCACAAAGAAATTGTTATTTTAAACTGGATCTTTTTAGTAAACTCGATGAACTAGGTTCATCAAATTGAACTGAACCATCTGAAACACTCCCTGGCTTGAGCAACACAGATCTACTGGTTATTCAAAAACTTGAAATAAACCAAATTACAAATGTATATGATACATCGGGGGATCTCGTCAGACAGACAAATCTACTTCAAGTGTATTTTAGGAGTTCAACACACTCTAAGCGAGCTTCTTTCTGTTGGTGGAACAGCACTTCAGTGGTGGTGGTTTCCAGTGTAGAGTGGGTGGCACACATCAGGCTGCACTACCCCCTGTTTGTGTTACAGATGGCCATCTCCCCTGTGTGCTTCAGCACGTTAAAAGAGCTTTTTTTCCCTAAAATAATATTTGAGCTAAATCTGCCTTGATCTAGTTCTCTTCCTGGTAGAAGTCATTGGAGGACTACTTCAGGCAGTATCTCAGGTGATCTGAAGATCACAGGGATGGCTACCCCTCTGAAGAACCAACTTCCCAGGGACCCCTCAATTCTCTAGCACTCCACACCTAGTCGAACCTCCCAAGGAACATGCTGGGAGCTCTAAATGGCTCTTTTTTCCGATCTGCACTTTACCACAAACCAGCAGGTTCACAACTTCTTCAGCCCCTAATAGGTCCTACTGCTCGGCCCCATCGCCATATATATGCCCTAATGCATAGGGAATTGCACTTACTATGGTCTTAACAGTGCTTTCAAGGTCACCTTCTTCCATTTCAAAACAAGCATGTGAAATGCTTATATTACTGCACTGGCCATCGGAGTGAATCAACCCTGTGATGCTACATGTGGTGGTACTGCAAGATGGCAGCGATTTTGCTCCAAAAGCTTTTTTCTTTAAAATGTTTACTGTATTGGATTACAAACTTCACAGTCATGCGAAAAAGGTTGCGGGAACCGGCGGACATTCAAATTAAAACTTTAATAACAAAATAAACACAAATCAGTGCGACAGCCCCTCGTGGACGACTAACGTGCACAAATAAAAACCAAACACAAACTAAAACCCAGGCCTGGACCTCTCTCGTCCTCCACTGTCGTCGCTCCTCTTTTGTATCCTTCCCGATCTCCTCCGTGGGACTCAAGACCGCTGAGTGGTGCAGGTGTCACTCATTTCCCAATCACTACACCGGCCTCGCTCCGTTCCCACGGCTCTCAGCCCCACCCCACTTGTCACATTTACATTAATCAAATTTGTTATGTATATTTTAATTATACCCCACTCGTCACATACCCCCATCGCCCATCGCAGGCAGAGGGTACTCCCGAGACTGCGCTCTACCCCCCTCTCCTTCCGGGGGGACCGCTCACGGTGGCTGCGGGAACCTGGGGGTATGACAGACAGACGAGGCGAGAGAAAAGCAGATGGAAGGATGAGGAGCGACAGAGACGAGAGAGGGGAGAGAGGAGAAAAAAAACAAATAGCTGTGTGAACTCTTCCTGGCGGTGGCAGACTGCTACGCCCTGCTCGATGGCACCGCGGATTCACCCCAGCGGCGAGGGATCTTTGGCAGCGCGTCCCTCCTTCCTCTAAGGTTTCGGCACCAGTGTCATTACACTTCACAGTGTATTACAAACTTCACAGTCACGAGAAGAAGGAGGCAGGAACTGGCGGACATTCAAATCAAAACTTTAATAACAAAATAAACACAAAACACCGCGACAGCCCCTCGCAGACGACTGCCGTGCACAAACAAAACAAAATAAAACCCAGGCCTGGACCTCTCTCGTCTGTGGGACTCGTCGCTCCTCTTTTGTATCCATCCGATTTCCTCCGTGAGACTTGAGACCGCCGAGTGGAGCAGGTGTCGCTCATTTCCCAATCACTCCACCGGCCTCGCTCCATTCCCACGGCTCTTGGCCCCGCCCCACTCGTCACATTTACATTAATCAAATTTGTTATGTAATTAAAATGGAAGGTATTTTCCTAAATAATGCAAACTTGACTGACTGCTTCATTTCCACTTTAAAGTCTGCATCGCTGCAGTAACTGTGACCCTGACGGTAAGATGGTAGGGAAGCACAAGCTGTTTATCAGGTTCCTTAGGGGAGTGATAAGGTTGAATCCTCCTCGACCTTCCTCTGTACCCTCTTGGGACTTGAGTCTGGTGCTCAGAACACTACAGCACAGCCCTTTCAAGCTAAAGTTTCTCTTTCAAGCTAAATCTGCTCCTGGTTGCATTGGCCTCAATCAAGGGGGTAGGGGACCTGCACGCATTTTTGGTCAACGAACTGTGCCTAGAGTTTGGTCCGGCTGACTCTCAGGTAACCGGTAGGAGGTTGGGTGCCATACGTAGTGACACGTATGTGATCCCATATGTGTATTCTTCCATGGTATAGCTTTAAGCCAGTGTTTCCCTGGCAGAAATTCACTGCCATCTCTACGAATGGGTTACAACTACTTCTGAATCTTCCATATGTACAGAGATCCTTATGAGTTAATCCATATGCTTGAATCCTTCCAGTGATATCCAATCTCACTGAGTGGGTAGTGCAGTGACAACAGAGACGGGTCTTTCTGATGTGAGCCCTGGCCAGCATTCTAAGGGTCACAGGAGGCTGAAAGGGTCAGCATCCATGGCATTTTGTTAGGGACCCCCAATTCCTTAGTATCGACGTGTTGGCGAAAATGACTGACTGAACGGGAATGTCTCGGTTACGTATGTCACATCCTATCGCCACAGCTGCTGTGCCACCGCTGAGTGGCCAGGTCACCAGCTTGGGCTGCCTATTTATCCACCTTGTTTTGAAACGCGGAAGTAGGTACGATGACATACTTCCTTATAATGTGTTAAACTTTCAAACAAGAAATGGCATGCAAAAACTTTTTATATTTTTCATTTTGTTGCTTGGAGTAGACAGGTCTTTGATGCGGAATATAAGGATAAGGGGGATAAGGGTGTAGGATAAGGGGGAGGGATGGAGGGCCACGTCCATAGAGGGAAATAGAGAGAAACAAAAACAAAACAACAACAAAACAAACAGGCCAGGAGAGAACGGAAAGTTCCGGGGCCCAGGGCAGAGCCGACAGGGCAGGAATCCAAGGTGGAGCAGGTGGAACTGGAGCCCACCGGGATGGCACAGATGGAACTGGAACCCACCACAGCTGAGCAGACGGGACTGACGCCCACCAGATCGGTGCAGAGAACCACCACCCCCTTGTGGTTGAGACAGAGGCCCACCAAGGCGGCGCAGAGAACCACCACAGCCGAACAGACGAGACAGAAGCCCACCAGAGGCAACAGAGGACCACCACAGCCGTGCGGTCGAGACAGAAGCCCACCAGGGCGGCGCAGAAGACCACCACAGCTGTGCAGTCGAGACAGAAGCCCACCAGGGCAGCGCAGAAGACCACCACAGCCGTGTGGTCGAGACAGAAGCCCACCAGGGTGGCACAGAAGACCACCACAGTGGGATCGATGGCACAGGAGAGCAAGTCTGGTTAGGTAAGCCTGAAATAGAGTACATGAACAGGTTAAGGGTGGCCTCCGTGGCCCTGATGAGATGGTAGATGGTCTCCATGGCCAGGACTGTGCAGGCAGTGAGATCCTGGATGGCCTCCATGGCCATGACAGGATAGGACAAGTGCTCAGGAAGTTCGGCTGAGACGTGACGAGGCTCTGGAAGTTCCGCAGAGACATGAAGAGGCTCTGGTAGTTCAGCAGAGATGTGAAGAGGCTCTGGTAGTTCAGCAGAGATGTGAAGGGGCTCTGGTAGATCCGTGGTGATTTGACTGGGTTCAGGAAGATCAACGGTGGCTTGACTTCGTTCAGGAAGATCAACGGTGACTTGACTTTGCTCAGGAAGATCAACGGTGACTTGATTTTGCTTAAGAAGATCATTGGTGACTTGACCTTGCCCATGAAGAACACTGGTGACTTGACCTTGCCCATGAAGATCATTGGTGACTTGACTTGACTCCTGAGGTCTAACTGTGGTAGTGCTTGACTCATGAGTGGTAATGGTGACTTGACCTGACTCAGGATGGTCAACGGGGACCTGACTCGACTCTGGAGGGTCAAAGGGGACCTGACTCGACTCTGTTGGGTCAACGGGGACCTGACTCGACTCTGGAGGGTCACCTGTGGCTGCCATCTTGTGAAGTGGCGCTGGGCTGGCGGCCATCTTGTGCTGTGGCACTGGGTCGGTGGCCATCTTGCGCAGTGGCGCTGGGCTGGCGGCCATCTTGCGCAGTGGCGCTGGGCTGGCGGCCATATTGCGCAGTGGCGCTTGGCTGGCGGCCATCTTGCGCAGTGGCGCTGGGCTGGCGGCCATCTTGTGCAGTGGCGCTGGGCTGGCGGCCATCTTGTGCTGTGGTGCTGGGCTGGCGGCCATCTTGTGCTGTGGCGCTGGGCTGGCAGCCATCTTGTGCAGTGGTGCTGGGCTGGCGGTCCTCCTGTCTGGAGACACAGGTCTAGAATTGGCCATCACACCTGGAAAGACAGGTGTGGCTGGGGTATCCCACTGAGACTGATGTTGTACGTAGATACATGGTGAACCCCCAAAAATCCAGGATCTCCAGCTCCTTCATCTCCCACTCTGGCACAGGGTTATCCAGACAGGCGTTAAAAAGGTCTTTAAGTGCCTCATCATTGTACCCCATTCCTACCGCCATGGTCCAGAACAATTGCGCCAAACCACCCACCTCACTCCCCTTTTGAAGGAGGGTGGTTAAGTTCGAAAGTCTCCCCATCCAGTCCTCCATGGTGGCTGGGGAACGGATACAAAATCCCACACCGCTGGATCTGGGCATGGTGGAGTCCTTCTGTCACGAATGCACACAGGAAACGAGAGATCCAATTGCAGTGTTTTAATAGGATAATTCAAAAATCATAATCCAAAAACAGGCAAGAGGTCATAACATAAAATCAGTCCAGAAACAAGAAAAACACAAGGGAACACGAGAAAGCCAGGTGACGGAAAACAAGGACTCCATGAAACAGATAGAAAACAGACTGGTTTATATAGATAGGTGAAGACGATGAAAGTGAAGACAGCTGAGTGCAATTAACAGGTGTGCAATTAACAGTGATGAAAGGGACAAAGGCTTGTGGGATAATGTAGTGCCTGCAGTGGGGTGACTATGGGGAAGTGAGACCACTAGTGGACACCCAGGGAAACACAGACCAGACACTGTGACAAAGTGTCAGTTCACCCAAAAATCAACATTTTCAAGATTTACTCAACCTCGAGGTCTTCTAAATCTGTATAAATGTATTTGTTCTACTGAACATAAAGGAGTGTATTTGGAATAATGTTAATATACAAACTATTCTTGGATCAAACCATTCACTTCCATAGTATTATTTCTTATTACTATGGAAGTGAATGGGACCCAAGATTTGCTTGGTAACAATCTTCGAAATATCTTCCTTTGTGTTTAGCAGCAGAAATAAATGAACACAGGGTTGGAACTATTGAGTAAGTAAATGACAGAATTAAAATTTTAGCTATCCCTCAATGCACTTTTTTGTAACAGTTATCTTCTGTTTCCTTACGAAAAAGTAGTATACTTCAAGTTTATTTTACTAAGTATACTTAGTACTAAGTAAGTCTATTTTCAAGTATACTTTATGTAGCAAGTATTCAAATATCAGTGTTCTAGTAATATATTGATAGTTTAATAATTAAATACTTGTACACTTTGAATTATAGTTTCAGTAAACTACTAGTTTTGTAGTTTTATACTGCAAGTATAGTCATAAATTTTTAAACTTTAGGCAAGGCAAGGCAAGGCAAGTTTATTTATATAGCACATTTCGTACACAATGGTAATTCAAAGTGCTTTACATAAAAGAAAGTAAAATAGTAATGAAGAAAAATAATAACAAGAATAAAACAAGCAATTTTAAAACATTTAAAATGAATTTAAAACAGTTAGAAAATGATTTTACACAAAATTAAATAAAAAAACAGTGAAAATATATATTGCAATCAGTTCGGACATTGCACAGTGCTCATTCAATAAATGCACAGCTAAAGAGATGAGTTTTAAGTCTAGATTTAAATGTGACCAGTGTTTTAGCACATCTGATCTCTTCTGGAAGCTGATTCCAACTGCGGGCGGCATAGTACCTAAAGGCGGACTCCCCTTGTTTTGTGTGAACCCTTGGTATTTCTAACTGACTCAATCCTAATGATCTGAGTGGTCTGATAGGTTTATATTCAGTGAGCATATCTGCAATATATTTCGGTCCTAGGTCATTTAGTGACTTATATACGAGTAAAAGTACTTTAAAATCAATCCTAAATGTAACTGAAAGCCAGTGTAAGGACCTGAGGACTGGTGTGATATGCTCAGATTTTCTGGTTCTAGTCAGAATCCTGGCAGCAGCGTTCTGGATGAGCTGCAGCTGTCTAATGGTCTTTTTGGGAAGGCCGGTGAGGAGCCCATTACAATAGTCCACCCTGCTGGTGATGAAGGCATGAACAAGTTTCTCCAAGTCTTCACTGGAAACAAAAGATCTAATTCTTGCAATGTTTTTTAAATGATAGTATGCTGATTTAGTTACTGCTTTGACATGACTATTGAAACTAAGGTCTGTCTCCAGAATCACACCAAGATTCCTGACTTGATTTTTAGTTGTTTGACCCCTAGAGTTAAGGTATGCATTCACCTTGAACACTTCATCTTTGTTTCCAAATGCAATGACTTCAGTTTTTTCCTTGTTTAACTGAAGAAAGTTCTGACACATCCAACTATTAATTTCATCAATGCATTTCCAGAGGGAGTCAATTGGGCTGTAGTCATTTGGAGATAAGGCTAGGTAAATCTGGGTATCATCAGCATAGCTGTGATAGGCAATTTGGTTCTTTCACATTATTTGACTTAGGGGAAGCATATACAGGCTAAACAAGAGCGGTGCAAGAATTGACCCTTGTGGGACTCCGCATGTCATGGACGTCCACTTAGACTTATGCTCTCCTAGACTCACATAATAACCTCTCTCTTCTAAGTATGGCCTGAATCATTTGAGTACCATCCCAGAAAGCCCGACCCAGTTTTCCAGTCTCTCTAGTAGTATGTTATGATCGACAGTGTCAAACGCAGCACTGAGATCTAGCAATACCAGCACCCATATTTTGCCAGAGTCACAATTTAAGCGAATATCATTTATTATCTTAATGAGTGCTGTCTCTGTGCTGTGATGCAGTCGAAAACCAGATTGGAAATTGTCCAGGTATCCATTTGAGTATAAGTATTTGTTCAGCTGATTAAAAGCGACCTTTTCTATAATTTTACCTATAAAAGGAAGATTAGATATTGGTCTAAAATTGCTCAAAATGGTGTTATCAAGATTGCTCTTTTTCAGGAGGGGCTTAACAACTGCATTTTTTAAGGAGTTTGGAAATGTCCCAGAAAGAAGTGAGGCGTTCACCACTTCTAAAAGATCTGCTTCTAAGCAGTTAAACACATTTTTGAAAAAAGATGTGGGAAGTGTGTCAAGATAGCAGGTTGACGATTTTAGGTGCTGCACTATGTCTTCCAGAATTTTGCTATCAATTGCTTCAAAAATCGACATAGTATCTTTTTTATATTGTGGCCTAATCTGTCTGACCTCTGCATTACTTGAGGATGTGCTAATCGCCTTCCTGATATTGATGATCTTCTCAGAAAAGAAGGAAGCAAACTCATTGCATTTGCTGTCTGAGAGCATTTCACTGGGAGGTGAACAGTCATTGGGGGGTTTGACAGTCAAAGTCAAAGTCACCTTTATTTATATAGCGCTTTAAACAAAATACATTGCGTCAAAGCAACTGAACAACATTCATTAGGAAAACAGTGTCAATAATGCAAAAATGATAGTTAAAGGCAGTTCATCATTGGATTCAGTTATGTCATCTCTGTTCAGTTAAATAGTGTCTGTGCATTTATTTGCAATCAAGTCAACGATATCAGTCTGTCAGTCAGTCTCTCAACAGTGGCAAAAAGAGTACGAGTGTTATTTAAGTTACTGTTTATAAGGTTTGAGAAGAAATTCTGTCTAGCTGTGGCTAGTTTCACATTAAAAGCATGAAGACTATCTTTATAGATGCTATAGTGAATTTCAAGTTTTGTCTTCCTCCACATCCGCTCGACTTTTCTGCATTGTCTTTTCATAGTCTGAACTGCTGTTGATCTTCTCCAAACTGATTTCTGTCTGTTTGTTTTCTTACTGACTATTATTGAAGCAATATCATAAATAACATTCTTAACTTTTGAGTTGAATGAATCAAGGAGAGTATCAACAGAGTCTGCAGAAATGCTTGGTGTTAAAGATATAGCCTCCATAAATCGTACACTTGTGTTCTTGTTAATGCATCTCCTTCTGACAGAGACCGATCTAGATTCAGTTGTAGCAGACATCAAAATATCAAAGGAAATACAGAAGTGATCAGATAGTGCTATATTTATGTCATACTTTAAGTATACTACCATGTCCCTATTTAGGTTTTAATGTGTATATATTTTGTTATATGAATATCTGAACATACAAAACATCCAAAGAAAGAACTAAGAAATCTGTTTGTAAACAAAAACATTTTATTCAAGCTTCATGCATTATTTTTTTTAAAACTTTAATGTGTTTCATAAAAAAAAAAAAATTTAAACAAAAAGCTGAAAAAAGACAATGAATTGGATTCAGAATGATAATCAAAATGTAGATGGAGCCAGTCAGCACCCCACAGCTTGACTGTAATTATTACCTCTTCATTGGTCATTTTATTCCATAACATTACAGTTTTATGCTGTTTCATGTCAGATGATGCGGTTACATCTGTTAGTATCTGGTGTTTCTTTTTTCTTTTCTTTCTTCTTTTTTGGAAAATCTGTGCAGAAGATATGTACTAGCGCCCTCTACCGTGTAATAATGAAAACAGAGATTCTAGGAGTATAGCTCAAATATTTTAGAATTTTTCTAAGTATAAGTCAAGTATAATTAAATGTCATTTTAAGTATATTTCTGAGGAGTACATAAAGCCCATTTCTGAGAAGTACATTATAAGTAAACTAAAGCATACTTTACTATTTTAGTTTAAAAGTATAGTAATAGCACACTTGAATAAACTTATTTTTCGTAAGGGTTATCAACAACTTCAGCTTAGCACTAAATATTATTTTTGCCCAATAGGAGTGTCATCGATAAATAATTAGTGTAAACAATGTATTTTGTTAGAGCACATAACTGTAACATACCTGTTTGTGGATATATTCTGATGAGCAATCGCCTCGGAGTCTTCACTGAAGCATCGTTTCTGAGGCAATGGATGATTTTCCATGGATCTGCCATCAACGAGGGGTGTAAAGAGCAAACATACAGAATTTTTTGGTGGTTTCTTTAAGTTTAAGGCTTTTAGTTATAACCAAAGATGACAAGCATTAATTAAATAAATAAATAAATAAAAGTAAATAAAAAGGGAAGTCGTGGCCTAGTGGTTAGAGAGTATGACTCCTAACCCTAAGGTTGTGGGTTTGAGTCTTGGGCTGGCAATTCCCACGACTGAGGTGCCCTTGAGCAAGGCACTGAACCCCCAACAGCTCCCTGGGCGCTGCAGTATAAATTATGCCCACTGCTGTGTGTGTGTGTGTCTGTTCACTTTGGATGGGTTAAATGCAGAGCATGAATTCTGAGTATGGGTCACCATACTTGGCTTAACGTAGCCTTTAGTTGGCTACGTCACTAAATAAATAAGATATATTTACATACAATTGTTGTAATGGACTTTAATGTAATTTAATTTTTCCTACATTTTAGTAGATTAACTAATTTTGCATATTATCCACTTGTAGAACGAGTCTGTAATGCTATTTTAGAGATGAGCAGCTGCATCTCATGCTGATGTCACACTATCTTGCAGTCAGCATGATGCATCCCAGACGGCCATACGACCAACCTATTGCAAAACATGAATGTTACTTTGCTGTGGCGAGAGATAAAAACACACCGTTGGCAGGTTTCTTAATCCCAGCCATTTTTTAAATGTCATTGTAGCTCTGTGTTTTTTTGTTTTTTGTTTTTTTTTAACAAGCCATTACTTATTTTAAGAAATACCATTGTTAAATATAGTGAGAACATATAATACAGAAAAAATGCAAAATTGTTGGGGGTTGGTTACAAGTGTCGGAGTGGGGTAGTTTACAATTTTAATGTTTATGTTTTTTTTTTACTGTTTACTGAAACTGTTTAGTTAATTATTGCTTTTAACAACATAAATAAAACAGCAATGAAAGTTACTAAACTAAAAATGAAAATAATACAAATCACAGACTAATTGAGTAAAAAGGCTATTTTTATACCAATTACACTTACACTCTAAATGTTCTTAGTCTCTGGAGATTTGCGGAAAATCGCTAAAGCAGAAACTCATGCACTTCTGACAGCAAAATGGAAATATTTCCATTGTTTTTTTTAACATTTAAAGATGGAGAATATACCTGTGCATTGTAAGTTATGCATTAAGGAAAACAGCATATCTCAAACACATTAAACATCAGGTCTCTGTCAGCCTCACAAGCAGCCTTTCTGTCAGAGCTTCTAACGGATTGAACTGAAACTATAAACTACTGGCTGCTAGGAGAGAAATAAAATAGAGAAATTCTTTAAATGCAAAGCAAACAAACAAACAATTTTATTTTTATTTGTCTTCATTTTCAAATAAATTTTTCTGTTGCTTGTTTTGAATACTGTGCATGGACAGGGACGTCACTAGATTTTTGCATAGTTTAGAGTGACAAATCGTACCAGCATATTTTTTAGGTCAAAATGTGTAGCCAGTACGCAAAATGTGTACATGTTGGCAGGTCTGCACTAATACAAACCCAACACAACAACAAGAACATGAAAAACGAACATGGAACAACACATTTATTAATCTGTTAATGTTAGTTATTAAAAAGCAGTCATTCAGAGTTTGTTCATATTGTTAGCCACGTTCTACTTGAAGCAGCGCTGCACAGAATGATCACTGTATGACATCAAAGCGAGAGTGATTCGAATACACTGGATCCATGTGCTCTCTTATTGCTCTCGCGGTACTTTGATGTCATACAGTGATCCTTCTGCGCAGCACTGCTTCCAGTCGAACGCACCTGTTGTTGCTGTTAGGTGACTAAGCGGTGTCTGAATAGTGGCCAGATGTGGGGTGATGACATCATCATTTCACAAAATATATGGATTGGCTCTACACACAAAAGTGCAATGGTGTAGTTTTCAGATTTATCCACTCTGGGACCTGGTTTAAAAAAATAGCGTTTTCAAGCTCCTTAAATGCCAGATCCATGTGGACAGGGCCTTAGTTATGTCTTTGTCATTTCACCTAATTTTCCCCTTTGTTTTTAGTTAGTTATTCATTTCACCTGTGTTCTATTAATTAAGTCATTATTCCCTTGCCTGCTTTTGTTCCTGGGGTGTATTCCAGAAAGCACGGTTAACTTACTGTCAGCTATGCCCTAAACTTTCAGTTGATTAACCCCAAACCTTGCTCAAGGTATCAAATCAAATCAATTTTATTGTCACATCACCACAGCACATGTGCCAGACAGTGCAGAACAATTTACATATATAATGTGCAATATACACATAAGCCTGATTCGGACAGTAATTGTTTCTCATGTGGACGTATGTAAAAATAAATGTATGTATCACCTCAGTGATAAAACTCATGGATGGCGATCTATTCACAGTGGATGAGTGAGTTCTGTGATCCTACGAACCTGGGAACGCGCTACTCACGTGACTTACAAAATCACTTAATTGTCTGCTGTAAATAAAATTAATTTTATTTACAAAATGTATTCTTTTTATTGTGTAAGATGCATTTAAACTTAGTTATTATATAAAATCTATTCTTATTATTCCAAGCATATTTTATAATATATAATAATTTTTATTATTTGATTATTTAAATCTCCTGTTTAAAAAGACACACTATAGTTATAAATATACGTGTTATACATTCCTCGACAAAAATCTCGTCACCTATTCAAGTTGTAGGAACAACAAATTATAGCTGATCATTTGGAATCAGAAGTGGCTCATATGAAAGGCAAAGGGCTCTAGATTACGCTTATTTTACCAAAATAAAATCTTATCATGCCTTGATTTTTAATTATTCAATTAGGACAGAAAGGTCAGACTTTGCTTCGACAAAAGTCTTGGCACTTAATAGAAATAATGTACAGCACAGGGCATAAAGTCATGGTGCAGTGGAAAAAGATTGAATATTTTGTATGACTCCCATGAGCTTGGAGGACTGAATCCGTATGTCATGGCAATGACTCAAATAACTTATTAAAGTCATCTGGAATGACAAAGAAAGCATTCTTGCAGGACTCGCAGAGTTCAGCAAGATTATTTGGTTTCATCTTCAATGCCTCCTCCTTCATCTTACCCCAGACATGCTCAATAATGTTCATGTCTGGTGACTGGACTGGCCAATGCTGGAGCACCTTGACCTTCTTTGCTTTCAGGAACTTTGATGTTGAAGCTGAAGTATGAGAAGGAGCACCACCCTGCTGAAGAATTTGCCCTCTTTTGTGGTTTGGAATGTAATGGGAAGCAAGAATGTCTTGATACCTCAGGCTGTTGATGTTGCCATCCACTCCTTGCATGCCCCATACTGAATGTAACCCCAAACCATGATTTTTCCTCCACCGAACTTGACTGTTTTCTGTGTGAATCTTTGGTCCATGCAGGTTCCAATAGGTCTTCTGTAGTATTTGCATTGATTAGGATGCAGTTCAATAGAAGATTCATCTGAAAAATCAACCTTCTGCCACTTTTCCACAGTCCATTCTTCCTGCAAGCTGTGGACCTTGGCAAATGCAACATGATTTTTTAGTTGTTTTCTGTTTAATGCTGGTTTCTGAGCACTAATTCAGCCATTGAGACCACTGCGTGAGAGAATTCGACAAACTGTTAGATACAGAGGTTTCTGGTGACCAGTTCTTATGTAACTCTGCTGTAGTTGGGGGTTGGCCCTGGACT
Organism: Carassius carassius; assembly: GCF_963082965.1. Taxonomy (NCBI): domain Eukaryota; kingdom Metazoa; phylum Chordata; class Actinopteri; order Cypriniformes; family Cyprinidae; genus Carassius; species Carassius carassius. The sequence goes on along the minus strand of NC_081800.1, from coordinate 1,994,838 downwards.
GTCGAACAAACAAACAATCCTCTTGAACAGTTGTCTTACAGGCTCTGCCTGACCTGGGCCTGTCATGAGCTTCACCAGTTTCTTCAAATCTTTTTCTTATCTTCTCCACTTGATATTTAGATACATTAAAGATGTCTGCCACCTCAGCAGGAGACTTGGTTGGTCTTCAGGCTAGTGATGATCAGCACTTTGGTCTGTGGTTGAATCTTTGGCATGCTGTCAAAGGTCAGGATGCATTTCAAATGAAGGTTGTGTGTGCTGGGGTTCTTCTTCTACACACCTGGGAATGTGTTAATTACAGTATTTGTCACAGGTGACGCTCTAATCTGTGATTGGTTGAATCCTTTAAAGATGTGACAAGACTTTGTCTAACCAAAGTCTGACCTTTCTGTCCTAATTAAATAATTAAAAATCAAGGCATGATAAGATTTTATTCTGGTAAAATAAGATAACAAAATAGCAAAATCTACAGGCCTTTGCATTTCATATAACCCACTTCTGATTTCAAATGATCAACTATTAGTCAAGTTATTATTAAGTTGATTTGAGAAAGCCAACTTACTGAAATCCTATTTAAACTTATTATTATTCTTTTTCTTCTTATTATTATTATTCTTCTGTCCCAAAACTCCTCTAGACCTTTAACTCTACAAACTCCAAACTCAGGTCAGACTTTCAGACTGTTCTGACTTGGTGTGCTATATCTTTTCAGACTGATTTGACTTTCAGTTTTCTTAAAAATTAATATTAAAAATCATTAAAAAAAAACCATAGACTTACATTGCAGAGTGCTCAAATTGAGCCAAGACTACGGTGGCCCATTAGTGCACAAGCCAAACATTCAAATCTAAACTCCCTGAAACCCCTAGACTCAATTAAACTACCATTCTATGTCAGTATATCTATCTATCTATCTATCTATCTATCTATCTATCTATCTATCTATCTATCTATCTATCTTCAAACATTTTCTTGCTTTCTTTCTTCCTTTCTTTCTATAGGTCTATCTATCTACTCATCTAATATTTCTAATCCATCTATCTATCTATCTATCTATCTATCTATCTATCTATCTATCTATCTATCTATCTATCTATCTATCTATCTATCCTAGCAACATGCTTCTAATGTTAGAAACATGCTAGTCAAATGCTAATCATGCTAGAAACATGTTAACGACATGCTGTCGCATGCTAGTCATGCAAAAAACATGCTAGCAACATGTTAATCATGCTAGAAACATGCTAGCAACATGCTAGCAACATTGCTAGTCACATGTTAATCATGCTAGAAACATGCTAGCAACATGCTATTCGCATGCTAATCATGCTAGAAACATCCTAGCGACATGCTAGCAACATCCTAATCATGCTAGAAACACATTAGCAACATGCTAATCATGTTATCAACATGCTAGCGACATGCTAGCAACATGCTAATTATGCTAGAAACATGCTTCTAACTTCTATCTATCTTTTTATCTATCTCTTTCTAAGAAATCTATTTTTCTTTCTAACTAATCTATCATTCTTTTTTCAAACTAATCCATCTAGCATTCTTTCAAACTAATCTGTCATTCTTTCTTTTGAAATAATCTCTATCATTCTTTCTTTTTAACTCATCTATCATTCTTTCTAACTAATATATTTTTGTTTCTTTCTAACTAATCTATTATTCTTTCTTTCAAACTAATCTATCTATCATTCTTTGTTTCAAACTAATCTATCTATCCTTCTTTTGAACTAACCTATCTATCATTCTTTCTAAATAATTATCTATCACTCTTTCTCAGTAATATATATTTCTTTCTTTCAACTAATCTATCAATCTAACTTTAAACTACTTTAAACTTCGAACTACTTTAAACTTCTTACTTCTTTAAACTTCTTAAAACTTTATGGTCTGGCTTTCTCAAGCCAACTTAAAGTTTGTCTCAACAAACTTTTTTTTCTAGTTTCAGGCTGCAAAGGCACACAGTGGTATTATTTTAAAGGGGGTGATTGTTTTCTATACCCACTGTTTAAAGTTATTAAAAGAAAATGTTAGTAGTGTGTACCCATGCAAAACTCACCACCACTCTACTTCTCTCGAGTTTTTATTTATATATTTTTTAAATTGAGAACCTAGCATAATCAAGAGTATATATATATATATATATATATATATATATATATATATATATATATATATATATATATATATATATAAGCACCTGAGCTTTCTGCAGCTTTCTGTTGAGATGCCTGCATTTCATCCCCAGACATTTACTGCACAAAGTTAAATGTGATTGCGTCTTCATATACAGAACTCAAACTGTGGGTTAAAGCCTTATTACAACTCAGTTAAATCCCTATTTTACACAATAATACTAATGATGCTTTCTTCAACAAGTACCATTATAAAGAGAAATTTAGTGAAGCTAATTACTTACTTCATCTTTTAAAATTCGGGACTGCTCTTCACAGCCAATAAGACTATTGAGTATTGACGAATCCAAAGACCTGCAGATAAAGCAGAGATATACATTAACATCATACTGACTGCTGTCTGATTGCTGTGTCTATAGATTATTTTATAACCCAAGACATTCAGACCTGTGAAGCTGTATTCATACTGCATTATTCGATTTAAAATAAAAGTGTTCGAAAACATAAGTGATTACGTTATATATAATAATATAGTACATGTGCAAATAATGGCCTGTGTGTTTTTCCCATATGAGTGGATGTTATCTTTTACTCTAAAATTCATTGATTTATTTGTTTTACACAAAGGAATAGTGATTACCTCCTCTATAGTCCAGGAAGATACTTGAGCTGCATGAAGTCCTGCGACGCCGGGCAGTAATTTACAGTGCTGCTCCCAGCAGAGAGACAGAGTCCGGTCCGAACTCGCTGTAAACGCTTTCATGAAGAGAGACGAGTACATTCCCTCTGAAACACACACACACAGTCGTCACGCTCACATGCTCCATATGCTGCTGAAAGATTTACATCATTTGTATTCTTAAAAAGGTTTACTCAATCAAGGTACTTGAGATGATTGCACTTGTCATAATTCTTCACAGTAATTTCATCACAGTGTCTCTTTAATAAAACCATGCAATGGTGCAATGAATTGCAAAATAACACGATACAGACATCGTCTGTCTATACATTGTTAAGTTATATTCTGAGTAAGGGTTTGCATAACACAAAAATGAACACATCTGTCAGATTATCAGGAAACAGAATATTGCCTTGGTTAACATGTTAATGTGACACATATATAGTTGGAATAATCCTTGTGCATTCAAACACAGTCACTACTGGAATTTTATTTACAATTTTATTGAAAATGTTGTAAAGTCAAACTCACTCTGACAATTTCTTTTGCGATATTTAGGGGGGCGACCAATCCTGGTGACAGCAAGCACAGTGGACTTATAAATCTCTTTAATATACAAATATCCTTAATGTACAAATACACAGTTACACTTGATTAACACCATGTGAATGTTGTTATACCTGCCATGGTAGCGAGATTTCTTTGCTCTCTGGCCGAAGACCAGCTGGTTACGTCTGGATCCCTCTGTATCAGAGAGATCCGCTTTAAACTGGCCCTGGTTCCTCTCAGCCAATGGGCAGCCAGACAAACAGTGATGAGCAGTGAAGCGGCCGGTCACATGACCTGACCCATCACATCCCGGAGTAGGGCACTTTCTGAGTGACAGAAACCCGTCTGTTTCTTTTTTCTGACAGCTTGATTATTTTTACAGCAGTGTATTAAACACTCTGAATCGGTGTGCATTATAGAAACGATGAAGTTTGACCTGTGGTGGAAGCTGTATTTGGAGGTGCTGCGTGGCTGAGGCATAGAGGAGAAGCTGGGCTGCTGGGTCGTCAGGCTCTCCTGGGGACCTAAACCACACAGGGGACTCTGAGCTGACACAGCATTAGGTACATGAGCAGGTAAGAGTCCGAGGAGTGAGGACTGGGCTTGATCTGGAGAGAGCTCACCAGGTTTCTGGCAGGGTGGAGGTTTGAGGGGGTGTCCTGTGCCTTCACACCATCCCGCAGGGTGGATGTCCGGATGATCCGAATCCATCCACTCATCATACAAGTGACTCCAGCCATCAAAATGAATCTAAGGACAACAGATATAACAGATCTTAATCTAATATATTTATATATATATATATATTTTTTTTATCTATCATCTATCATTATCTAAAAAACAGTACAAAAAACAAAACAAAAAAAGTAATAGACAAGTCAAATTAACTTGAAATGTTACAGAGTACAAAATTAAAAATTTCTAAAGAATAATATACAAATGAGAAATTGATATAAATCATTTAGGCATTGGTGTAAGAGAAATAAGTTTAATATGTATTCTCTGAAAACCATTTCTGTCATTTTTCTGCTTCTCAAAAGGGTGTTTAATATTTTAACTTTAACTAAATAATTTTTACTTAACTGCTATTAAGTTGTTTTTATTTTTTCAATACATTACCTTTTTTTGGAAATAAATTAATTATTTTACTCAGCTAGAACACATAATAACATAGTAACAATAATGACATCTATAATGTTACAAAAGCTATTAAAATGTAGCTTTTATAATGTTTCCACAAAAATATGAAGCAGCACAACTGTTTTCAACATTGATAATAATCAGAAATGTTAGTTGAGCAGTAAATCAGAATATCAGAATGATTTCTGAAGATCATGTGACACTGAAGACTGGAGTAATGATGCTGAAAATACAGCAGAGCATCACAGAAATAAATCACATCTTAACAGATATTCACATAGAAAATAGAAAATTGTATTAACATTTTACAATATTTCTATTTTACTGTGTTTAACATAAATGCAACATTGGTGAGCAGAAGACTCCCTTTTTCTTGTATATTTCTACTGGACTTTTATGAGCCATTAATGTGTTTAATGTGTTTAATATACTGTATCGATTTTTATTTTTGTTTGATTAAACTGGCATAGCTGTCAGCTTGAGTTTTCTCACCTTGATTCTGTAATTGTCGACCTCCAGCACCGTAGCCACGCGGATCAGGCCCGGACACCTTTTATCCACCGCCTCCAGCTTCTTCTGCACCTGGAAGCTGTGGGAGGGACGCTGAGCAAACACAGGAAGAGTAACTTTTCTTATTTTGACCGAGGAAGTGATTTTTAGAGACGATTTTTAGAGACGGAGAGGTTTCACACACCACTGTGAAGGCTTCAGGAGCGACCGCCGTCGAGCCCGTCTCCTCCAGATACCTCTCCCATGAGAACCTGTCAGGGTCCGGATAGTCTGTCGGGACGAGACCACACCGAGCCAGTGTTATAAGGGCAGACGTGAGTATTCATATGTGCAAGTGCACTAGTGCTCAAACGTTTGGGCTCAGTGAGATTTGAGACATGATGCTTCTTCACCAAGGCTGCATTTGTCAAAAATGTAAAAATATCTGTTAGACAGGAATAAATTATCCTGTCATTTCGAAGCTGTATTTTCAGCATCATTACTCCAGTCTTCAGTGTCATATGATCTTCAGAAATCATTCTAACATACTGATTTGCTGCTCAAGAAACATTTCTGATTATTATAAATGTTGAAAACAGTTGTTATGCTTCATATTTTTGTGGAAACTATGATACATTTTATTTTCCAGGGTTCTTTAATGAATAGAAAGTTCAAAAGAACAGCATTTATTTTGAAATAGAAATCTTTTGTAACATTATAAATGTTTTTACTGCCATTTCTGATCAATTTAACACAATTTAGCTAAATAAAAGTATTTCTTTCTTTCTTTCTTTTTTTTTTTTTTTTTTTTTTTACTTTCCCCTATGCTTTTAAATACTGATCTGAACAATGAACAGTTTCTACAAAAAAAAAAAAACATTAAGCAGCAATAATGGTTTTCCAAATTGATAATAAAAGGAAATGTTTACATACACATACAGTACATACTGCACATACATTTATAGATATATAATTATTCCAAACTTTTAACCTGTATTGTTTTGATGTATTATGTTAGTCACAAGTTTGCTTTTTTACAGTCAAAGTCAAAGTCAAAGTCACCTTTATATATATAGCGCTTTAAACAAAATACATTGCGTCAAAGCAACTGAACAACATTCATTAGGAAAACAGTGTCAATAATGAAAAAATGATTGTTAAAGGCAGTTCATCATTGGATTCAGTTATGTCATCTCTGTTCAGTTAAATAGTGTCTGTGCATTTATTTGCAATCAAGTCAACGATATCGCTGTAGATGAAGTGTCCCCAACTAAGCAAGCCAGAGGCGACAGCGGCAAGGAACCGAAACTCCATCGGTAACAGAATGGAGAAAAAAACCTTTGGAGAAACCAGGCTCAGTTGGGGGCCAGTTCTCCTCTGACCAGACGAAACCAGTAGTTCAATTCCAGGCTGCAGCAAAGTCAGATTGTGCAGAAGAATCATCTGTTTCCTGTGGTCTTGTCCTGGTGCTCCTCTGAGACAAGGTCTTTACAGGGGATCTGTATCTGGGGCTCTAGTTGTCCTGGTCTCCGCTGTCTTTCAGGGCAGTAGAGGTCCTTTCTAGGTGCTGATCCACCATCTGGTCTGGATACGTACTGGATCCGGGTGACTGCAGAGATCCTCTGATCTGGATACAGACTGGATCTGGTGGCCACGGTGACCTCGGAACAAGAGAGAAACAGACAAATATTAGCGTAGATGCCATTCTTCTAATGATGTAGCAAGTACATAGGGTGTAATGGGAAGTGTTCCCGTTCCGGTTTACCTAATTAATGCAGCCTAAAAATCCTTTAACGGATTTGGATATTAAAAGCATATTAGTATGTTATGTGTATGCCAGTTTAAAGAGATGGGTCTTTAATCTAGATTTAAACTGCAAGAGTGTGTCTGCCTCCCGAACAATGTTAGGTAGGTTATTCCTGAGTTTAGGCGCCAAATAGGAAAAGGATCTGCCGGCCGCAGTTGATTTTGATATTCTAGGTATTATCAAATTGCCTGAGTTTTGAGAACGTAGCGGACGTAGAGGATTATAATGTAAAAGGAGCTCATTCAAATACTGAGGTGCTAAACCATTCAGGGCTTTATAAGTAATAAGCAATATTTTAAAATCTATATGATGCTTGATAGGGAGCCAGTGCAGTGTTGACAGGACCTGGCTAATATGGTCATACTTCCTGGTTCTAGTAAGAACTCTTGCTGCTGCATTTTGGACTAGCTGTAGTTTGTTTACTAAGTGTGCAGATCAACCACCCAATAAAGCATTACAATAATCTCACCTTGAGGTCATAAATGCATGGATTAACATTTCTGCATTTGACATTGAGAGCATAGGCCGTAATTTAGATATATTTTTGAGATGGAAAAATGCAGTTTTACAAATGCTAGAAACGTGGCTTTCTAAGGAAAGATTGCGATCAAATAGCACACCTAGGTTCCTAACTGATGAAGAAGAATTGACAGAGCAACCATCAAGTCTTAGACAGTGTTCTAGTTTATTACGTGCAGAGTTTTTAGGTCCTATAATTAACACCTGTTTTTTCAGAATTTAGCAGTAAGAAATTACTCGTCATCCAGTTTTTTATATCGACTATGCAATCCATTAGTTTTTCAAATTGGTGTGTTTCACCGGGCTGCGAAGAAATATAGAGCTGAGTATAATCAGCATAACAGTGAAAGCTGACACCATGTTTTCTGATGATATCTCCCAAGGGTAACATATAAAGCGTGAAGAATAGCGGCCCTAGTACTGAGCCTTGAGGTACTCCATACTGCACTTGTGATCGATAGGATACATCTTCATTCACTGCTACGAACTGATGGCGGTCATATAAGTACGATTTAAACCATGCTAATGCACTTCCAGTAATGCCAACAAAGTATTCAAGTCTATGCAAAAGAATTTTGTGGTCAATTGTGTCAAACGCAGCACTAAGATCCAATAAAACTAATAGAGAGATACACCCACGATCAGGTGATAAGAGCAGATCATTTGTAACTCTAAGGAGAGCAGTCTCAGTACTATGATACGGTCTAAATCCTGACTGGAAATCCTCACATATACCATTTTTCTCTGAGAAGGAACATAATTGTGAGGATACCACCTTTTCTAGTATCTTGGAAAGAAAAGGGAGATTCGAGATTGGTCTATAATTAACTAGTTCTTTGGGGTCAAGTTGTGGTTTTTTGATGAGAGGCTTAATAACAGCCAGTTTAAAGGTTTTGGGGACATATCCTAATGACAATGAGGAATTAATAATAGTCAGAAGAGGATCTATGACTTCTGGAAGTACCTCTTTTAGGAGCTTAGATGGTATAGGGTCTAACATACATGTTGTTGGTTTAGATGATTTAACAAGTTTATACAATTCTTCCTCTCCTATAGTAGAGAATGAGTGGAACTGTTCCTCAGGGGGTCTATAGTGCACTGTCTGATGTGATACTGTAGCTGACGGCTGAATGGTTGCAATTTTATCTCTAATAGTATCGATTTTAGAAGTAAAGTAGTTCATAAAGTCATGACTGCTGTGGTGTTGGGAAATGTCAACACTTGTTGGGGCTTTATTTTTCGTTAATTTAGCCACTGTATTGAATAAATACCTGGGGTTATGTTTGTTTTCTTCTAAAAGAGAAGAAAAGTAATTGAATCTAGCAGTTTTTAATTAGAGTTAGCTCTTCTAGAGAGTTTTTAATGCTTTTCTGTAGGATATGTCACTTTCCCGCCAAGCAATACGAAATACCTCTAGTTTTGTTTTCCTCCAGCTGCGCTCCATTTTTCGGGCTGCTCTCTTTAGGGTGCGAGTATGCTCATTATACCATGTATTACATTCAGTCATAGTTGGCTAATTAATTAACTACATTTCTTGACTTACTGTACTGTGAATAATATTAATAATACATGTTATTATATATTGAATATTGTCATATTTCTGTGGCCAGCGTACAAATGTTTTATTATTTTTATCAATGTTATATTCATCTATAGAAGCAACTCATGATAATAACAGCACTTAAATATCAAAATAACAATTAGGTCACAAACTATGGAACAAAGTAATGGTATTTGTTTGCTTTTCTAAATGGATCTCCGCTTTAATATTTTCAAGTGAGTGAAGAAGCTTCAGAGGCAAACGTAGTGTTTGAGGACATACAGATGCAGTGTGAGTTACCCTGAAGAGGCGTCAGTGGCAGGCCCCTCTCCTGACACCAGCCGATGGGATGAATGTATGGGCTGTGAGCATCCACCTACAATCAAGAGGAAACTGATGATAAACCTATTCATTTCACACTGGACCTGATATATACAGTATCATTGAAACAATTGAAAGATGTAACTCACCAGTAGTCATACGTGTCATCCCAGTTATCAAAATGAACTAGGAAACGTTTGCCCACTTTGTCTGTTACCGTGGCAACACAGATGAGAGAGGGGTTCATCCGGACCACGGCCTCCAGCTTCATCCCTACCTCAAACCCACAGTCTGTCTCTGGCTGTACAGTCAGAAAACCAGCTCTATGTTCACACTGAGTCCTTGGGTAAGAAACAGCAATACAGGCCTAGTGTTTGACTCACTTTGACTGAGCTACAGAACAACTCTTTCGGTGCAGCTTCTGATCTTGTGATTTTTAGGTAGTTGGACCAAGAAAACTCTTCTTCTTTACATCCTGCAAGGGAAGCAGTCTGAATGGTTAAAATAAAAACCATTACACAAATTATAACATGCATGAATTTACAATATAACTTTATTTTAGCACACCTATAGCAACTGTGATATATAACAGATATTCATTTTTTTTAAAACCCCTTAGCTGTCACTCACGTTTTTAAGTTTTCAGTTGATATATAATTTCTGATGATTTCTAAAATGTGATAGAGAAAAAGGCAATGAAGAAGTCTTTTTTTAACCCCTTCAGACCTGAATTATGTTTAAAGTTTCTGAAAAATATGAAAGTACATTTTCCCAGCTCATGAGGCTTCTATAAATGAGACCGAATACAAATATTACAAATTTCAATACTCTTTAATTGAAATTTTTTTTTGTCCATTTCAGTGGACATCAGGTCAAAACAGGGGTACTTCACAAAAACGTACCATTATGAAATACAATAATAAACATAAAAAAATGTTGGTCTATACTTTAAGCTTATTCTCAAGGTCAAAAACTTGAATAACATTTCAGTATAACATTTCAACCTTAATTTTGAGGTTTTTATTTTACAGATTGCACATTGTTTGTAACAAACTAAATATCTTATAATCAATCAATTTGGTAATTTTTTAGTCATTTTCTGTGTGGATCTTTCTTTTTTTAGCAAAAACTTGAACATTATAACATTTCAACTTTTTCAAGGTTTTTGCTTTATAGATTGCACATTTGTTTATTCATAACAAAATGATCCTAGGAATAAATCAAGTTACGTTACAGTCATTTCCTGTGTCCATCTTTGAAACAATTTCTCTGTGACACAAAGCAGTAGTGCACCTTGCACTTATCACAGAAGACGTGTGTTTTCCCAGAACAACCTTCCAATTTGCATCTTGTTGCTTCCTTTTTTGTATCATAATTTGGCAGGTGGTTCACCATATCTTTTTGGACTTCAAGAACTGGCGGACATTCCCTTGCCCCTCTCTTTTGTCCAGCTTCATCATGTGGAGTTTGAGAGGTACTGGCTGCTTTAGAATTGCTTGGCCTCCCTCGTTTTTTTGAACCCTGTGGCTTCCCAGAACGCACAGGCACTTCGGCCACATTCATTTTGAATTCAAGAAGATCCATGATTTTCTGTGGCTGAGTTCCTTTGTACTCATTGTCCCTGCGAAACTCAAGCCAGCTGTTCACTACAGCAACGTCAAAAGCATGAGTAATCATGCTGTTTACAATTTGTATTGTAAAAAGTGCTATACAAATAAAACTTGAATTGAATAATCATGCGCAGTGGCCATTTGCGGGACTTGATATCAATCCTGTAAAGGCTGATTAGCTGATCTAGCTTGCCCACCCCTCCCATGCCCTTGTTGTATTTCTTCACAACCTCTGGACGCTTGACCTTCACAAACTGCTTCTCTTTCTTATCCCACCTCTCAACTTCGTCTTCATTTCCAACACCAACAAAGTTGGAGGCCAGCATAACAGAGCGGTTATCAAACCACTTCACTAGAACAACTTTTCCATCCCTACTTCTAACTTCCTCATGGTTTCCCCGCGTTTTCTTATACATTTCCTTGTCTGTCTTCAGTGGTGGATTTGCAAAGCGGAAAAGCCTTGCTGTTCCAGCAGCAAGGATTTTCTTTTCTGCAAAATCTTCAAAAACATTGTAGGTGGTGAAGTAGTTGTCAAAAAAAAGCTTGTGGTTGGGAGCCTGGATTCTCTGGCACAGGTGGAAGACAACAGAAGCTCCATGCCCTAGAACATTTTTGCTTTTCTCAAAGCTCTGTTGTGGCACCTTGATAGATGAGGAAATCATAAGCAAGCCCACTTTTGCCAAAGAGGAAATACATCTTCACTCCCCATGGTGTAGGTTTCCCTTTGATATACTGGAGCACAGAGAGTTTTCCTCTGAAAGGCATAATCTGCTCATCAATACAAAGATCTTCCTCCAGTTGTAGCTGCAGACAGCGTTTCCTTATGGACTCATAGATTGGTCTGACCTTGAAGAAAACATCAGTGTCTCCAGGAGGCCTCTCATGGTTGTTTACAACATGCAGGTTGGAGCGGAGTTAAAAAAAACGATCTCGAGACATAGTTTGCTTAAAAATTCCAATATTGATACTGGAGGACCAGTACATTTTTACTCTTGGAAGACTAAGAACTCCCATTGCCATATGTAAAAGGACTTCAATCTCAGAAGCTGAGGCATGTTTATACCCCCTGACTCCATTTTGTTCTGCATATATATTGGTCATTGTGCTCATCAGCTCAAACATCTGACTTGGAATGTACTGCTTGAATTAGCCGTATGGTGTTAGTGGCTCAGTGGGGTCAGTGGTGGGAGTTTCCCATGTTGTTTCTACTGGGGTAAAGCGGGTGTGACGACGCCACTGAATATCACTCTTTTTTGTGATATTTGTAAAGGGATCATCACCAAGTACTGGTTCTACATCTGCCTCATGCTCATGCTCATAATCTTCACTGTGCTCATGCTCATAATCTTCACTGTCTTCTTGATTCTGACTTTCCTCTGCCTCAATCTCAATTTCTTCCCCTACTACTGGTGGTGGTTCATCTCTGTCCTCCCCTAAAATGATTACCAAAACTGTCCCTTACATAAAAACTGTGGAAACTGTATATCCAATAAAATGATATTTAATACATTTAGTGACATCTAACTGTATGAAACATCTTAACTAACTATCGCTAATTTTAATTCTACACTCACCAATTGTTGGAGATCTAGCATCATCTGCATTTCCATCTCCATTTTCCTCATCACTCCACATAAAGTCAACATCTGAGATATTTCCATCAGCTATATGTTCAAGCACTTCAAGAACTGTATATTCTGTATAAGAAATAGGTTAAAAATCATTAGTACTGAGATATAGATTTTTTATATATATATAAGAAATTTCAATCAGCATTACTGGACATGTGATTTCAGTAACAGACGTTTGAACCCACTGTCCATTCTAATGGACAGACACATTTGAAAAAATCCTGATTTAAAACTTGCAATTCTACAATCGATTTTAAAATGTAAATAATAAGTTCAATCCCTCTATTTTACCTACAAACCAAGAAATACTGGCAAACATATCTTTTTTTTATAAAACCATAAAAAATGCTGCTTGTGTCACAGTGTCTGGGTTGTGTCCCTGGGTTTCCACTAGATGTCCTCCTTTCTCACGGTGTCTGTCACCTTATCACTTCCTGTCTCCTTATTTGGTCACCTTCCTCCTTGTTTAGGTAATTGATTGTTCCCCACCTGTCTCCTGTTTTCCCATCATCCTTTTGTGTATTTATACCTGGTCTGTCTGAGTCTTAGTCACGGAGTCCTTGTTTAATGTTAAACGTTAATTCTTGTCCGTCATCTTGCCTTGCCTTGCCGTCTTGTTTAGTTTATGTTTGGATTGCTCTTCTGGTTTTCGACTCACGCCTGGACTGTTTATTCTCTGTGGATTAACCCCTAATAAAGACATACCCGCAATTGGTTCTCTCTCCTGTGTGTTCAGTAACACCAAACGTGACAGAAGGACTCCGTCACCTTGAGATCCAGCGGTATGTCGAGTTACGCTTCTTCCCCAGCCACCGAGCAGGAGAGAAGCATTCGATTTGAGGGAACCCGCCTGGTCGTGTTTCGCGGGACCAGGGGAGGGCGCCGAGGGGGAGGTGGGCGAGAGGAAGCCCAGCATCGCTCTCCACCATGGCCCCCCTTTGACTCTGGGCTCACGTGGGAGGGACCAGAGCCGCCGTCTCACCAGGGCAGAAGGAGAAGGCCAGCGACACTGCCCATGATGAACGCGGGTCCAGCACCACAGCACAAGACGGCCACCAGCCCAGCGCCACGGTGCAAGATGGCCGCCAGCTCAGCGCCAACGCCCAAGAGGGCCGCTGACTCATTCTTGGATTATTTCGCTACGCTGTCCAAGATCCTAGAGATTCCCAAGACGGTTAATGTCATGGCTGCTGAGCCAGCGCCACAGCACAAGATGGCCGCCAGCCCAGAGCCACAGCACAAGATGGCCGCCAGCCCAGAGCCACAGCACAAGATGGCCACCAGCCCAGAGCCACAGCACAAGATGGCCACCAGCCCAGTGCCACAGCACAAGATGGCCACCAGCCCAGCGCCACAGCACAAGATGGCCACCAGCCCAGCGCCACAGCACAAGATGGCCGCCAGCCCAGCGCCACAGCACAAGATGGCCGACTCAACGCCTGAGTCTCCAGACCAGGTGTCACCGACTCGCCAACATAGAGGGCAGAGGAGGAGGAGACAGGCGTCTACCGCTCCTCAAAGCCCCGAGGACGTTCCCGAGGCGGTGCCCGATGCTGTTCCCGAGGCCGAGGCGGTGCCCGATGCTGTTCCCGAGGCCGAGGCGGTGCCCGATGCTGTTCCCGAGGCCGAGGCGGTGCCCGATGCTGCTCCCGAGGCCGAGGCGGTGCCCGATGCTGCTCCCGAGGCCGAGGCGGTGCCCGATGCTGTTCCGGAGGCCGAGGCGGTGCCCGATGCTGTTCCGGAGGCCGAGGCGGTGCCCGATGCTGTTCCGGAGGCCGAGGCGGTGCCCGATGCTGTTCCGGAGGCCGAGGCGGTGCCCGATGCTGTTCCGGAGGCCGAGGCGGTGCCCGATGCTGTTCCGGAGGCCGAGGCGGTGCCCGATGCTGTTCCGGAGGCCGATGCTGTTCTGGAGGCCGAGGCGGTGCCCGATGCCGAGGCGGTGCCCGATGCTGTTCCGGAGGCCGAGGCGGTGCCCGATGCTGTTCCGGAGGCCGAGGCGGTGCCCGATGCTGAGGCGGTGCCCGATGCTGAGGCGGTGCCCGATGCTGTTCCGGAGGCCGAGGCGGTGCCCAATGCTGTGCCAGAGGGCGATGCGGTGCCCGAGGCCGATGCTGTTCCGGAGGGCGATGCGGTTCCGGAGGGCGAGGCGGTGCCCGATGCCGTTCCCGAGGCCGAGGCGGTGCCCGATGCCGTTCCCGATTCGGTGCCCAAGACCGGTCTAGAGTCAGGGCCAGTCACTGATGACCTTCCAGAGTCAGGGCGGGTCACCGTTGGACGTTCAGAGTCAAGTCAAGTCTCTGGGTGGGCTGCTGCTCGGGCCTGTTGGACTCCGGCATCGACCACAGGGGGGTGGTGGTCATCCGCTCCGCCCTGGGGGACTCTGGCATCGACCACGAGGACGTGGTGGTCCTCCGCTCCACCCTGGGGGGCTTCCGCTCTGACCACGAGGACGGGGTGGTCTTCCATTCCGCCCTGGGGGGCGTCCGCTCTGACCATGAGGATGTGGTGGTCTTCTGCTCCACCCTGGGGGGCTTCTGCTCTGACCACACGGACATGGTGGTCTTCTGCTCCGCCCTGGGGGGCGCTTGCCCTGACTACACGGTTGTGGTGGTCTTCTGCCCCGCCCTGGAGGACTCTGGCCTCGACCACAAGGACGTGGTGGTCTTCTGCCCCGCCCTGGGGGGCTTCATGTTGTTTTTTGTTTGTTGTTTTTGTATTTACTCCTGTCCCTGTTCCTCTCTGTAGTCTGGCCCTCCATCCCTCCCCCTGAACCTCCTCCAGTCCTCCTCCCTCCTGGTCTTCCTGTTTTGTGGTTACTTTCTGGTGCCTGTTTCCAATGTCTTTCTTTTCTGGCCCTCCATCCCTCCCCCTGAGCCTCCACCTGTCCGCCTCCCTCCTGGTCTGTTTTGTGTCTGTCGTGGAGCGTCTGGGAGCCGCTCCGTAGAGGGGGGGTTCTGTCACAGTGTCTGGGTTGTGTCCCTGGGTTTCCACTAGATGTCCTCCTTTCTCACGGTGTCTGTCACCTTATCACTTCCTGTCTCCTTATTTGGTCACCTTCCTCCTTGTTTAGGTAATTGATTGTTCCCCACCTGTCTCCTGTTTTCCCATCATCCTTTTGTGTATTTATACCTGGTCTGTCTGAGTCTTAGTCACGGAGTCCTTGTTTAATGTTAAACGTTAATTCTTGTCCGTCATCTTGCCTTGCCTTGCCGTCTTGTTTAGTTTATGTTTGGATTGCTCTTCTGGTTTTCGACTCACGCCTGGACTGTTTATTCTCTGTGGATTAACCCCTAATAAAGACATACCCGCAATTGGTTCTCTCTCCTGTGTGTTCAGTAACACCAAACGTGACAGCTTGCTTCTGTGTTTGGAGTTAAGTGCTGCCATGTTTCTCTTCATTGTAGTGGATTTTTTTTTAATTATCACATGCAGAGCTTTACTGCCATTTGATTGGAAGATAAACGTCCAATCCCATGGACTGCAGGCTTTAAAGTAGGTTAAATTCTCCAGAAGTAAAAAAAAGGGGCTGACATGTGATGTCCATTATAATGGACATAGGGTCCGAAAGGATTAACAAAGGTCAGATTTTTGAGGGTGCACTCTTGTCATAAATTAATCTATTACTTTTCCTACATAATTTTTAACAAAAAATATTGGTAAAATATATATTTGGGAGTCTTCGACCTTTCCAACGATATATAGTTTGTCAAGATCAGATTAGATTTAATTGTAATATAGTGAAGTAAATGTAGGCATCCAGTATATGGGACGGGGTGACAGTTAAAGGGTTCAAGTACAAATTAAAGCAATAAAACTATATAGCAATAAAATAATAGGCCATGTGTTAAGATTGACCCACAGTTAAGGGATTTCCTTGGCACAAGTAACCTTACAATGGTAAAATCACTGTACCCTGGCCAAAAATATGACAAAAGACAGAAGTATTTCTACGTAATATACCTATATAATATAGTTCATTAGCCAACTGTATGAAACACCTCAAGAAACATGTCTTATTATTATCAAGCTTAAAGCTACAGTCCATAACTTTTGGCGCTCTAGCGGTTAATAAACAGAGCTACTCAGTTACTAACGAAACCTCAGTTCCATGAAATATATGAACGAGTACTGTGTCTGCTAGGAAACTATGAGAAAAAGCATTTTTTCTCCTGAACTGAAGCATTTTTTTTCAATCACGCAGTGAAACTGCATGGCTATTGGATCGTGGAGTGTATAAAAAAAAAACCTATGTTGACAAAGCCTGCCAGAACAGTTGGGGAATCTGGCTATATAAGTGGGAGTTCGCAACAGGATCCTTAGGTTACTTTAACTGAAGTGACAACTGATTCGTGCGAATACATAACACAACTAGCGAGATAGCATCAACTATCCATCTAGAGAGTCTTTCACTCATGACCGGATGCCTTTTGGTGCGGTTACCAAAGTTGACAAAGAGTTTTTCTTAATGTATATAAGGGGTGGAACGCTCAATATAAATTCTCAGAGCTCTGACAGGGCAGAGCAGAGATAACTCTCTTCAGAGGGAGGAAGTCCAGAGAGCGTAATGACCTGTACTCTGAATGAAGTGGACAGCACCTTTGGTACGTAACCATGCCTTGGTTTCAGGATGACCTTAGAGTCGTTAGGCCCAAATTCCAGGCAGGCAAGGCTAATTGATAGCCCCTGCAGGTCCCCTATTCGCTTTACTGATGCTAGCGCCAGAAGCAGAGCAGTCTTCAGTGACAGTGACCAAATGTTGGTGGACTGTAGCGGCTCAAAAAGAAGGCCCTTCAGGGCCCTCAGCACAGTGGGCAGATCCCATGAAGGTATGGTTAGGGGACGAGGCGGATTCAGCCTCCTGGCAGCCCTTAAGAAACAGATAACCTTGCTGATCCTGCCCACCGATTGGCATGCAATAAGGGCATGAGAGGCTGCTATAGCCACCACAAAGACTTTGAGAGTAGATGGGGAGTGTCCCTTATCCAGCAGCTCTTGCAGGAATGACAACACCTCTGACAAATTGGAAGGAGTGTCTTTGACTAGGTTAACACCAAGCAGAAACAATAAACCACTTAATGGCATAGAGGCATCTTGTAGACGGGGCTCTAGCATCCGAAATTGTGTTCAAGACTTGCTCTGGGAGGCTCGAATGCTCCCGTCGAGTGACCAGAGGTGTAGGGCCCACAGATCGGGCAGAGTGTGCCATATTGTCATGTTCACTTGAGAGAAGAGATCCTGTCTCAACAGAATGGGCCGAGGGCCCACTACCAACACCTGAGTCAGCTCTGATAGCCACAGCTGGTTCCTCTAGAGAGGGGCCACCAGGAGAACCTTGTGTTTTTGTTCCCTGGTTAGCCTGATTACCTGTGTGATCAGGGCAATTGGGTAAATACATAAAGGAGGAGGTTAGGCCAATCATGGGCCAATGCATCCTTGGTCTTTGAGAAATTGGGCAGTGAGAGTTGTCTTCTGAGGCAAAGAGGTCTACCTCAGCCTCGCCAAAGATCTCCCAGATCCTCTGAATTGTCTGTGGATGGAGCGTCCACTTGGAGAGGGAGAGTGGTACCAATTTGAAGGAGGTCACCAGCCTCCATTTGGCCAGAGCCCATTCCGGTGTGACTACAGCTCTCATTTTGACTGAGTCAAAATTTATTCCCAGGAAAATATTCATTGGCTGTGGAATAATGCGTTCTTGGCTAAATTGACCCTGAGACCCAGGTGCTCTAGGTGGCTGAGGAGGAAGGTCATGTGTGATACTAGTTCTGCCTCCAACTGGGCCAGAAAGAGCCAGTCGTCAAGGTAGTTGAGAATGTGGATTCCCATTTGTCTCAGAGGGGAAAGATCCATGTCTATGCACTTTGTAAAAGTGCGGGGGGCCAGGGACAGCCCGAGGGGAATGACTGTGTATTGATAAGACACTTCCTCGAAAGTGAATCTCAAGAAATGCCTGTGATGGGGGGGTGGGATCTGGATGTAAAAGTATGCATCCTTCAGGTCCAGGGAAAGGAATCAGTCTCCTGATCGAATTTGGGCAATCATCCTGAACAACCTCTTCATGAGGGCAAGATTCAGGCATCAGAGATCGAGGATGGGCAAGAGGCCACCATCTTTCTTGGGGACGAGGAAGTAGTGGCTGTAGAAGCCTGACTCGCTCTGAGCTGGAGGAACCATTTCTACAGCTCCTTTTGCCAGCAGATTCATCAACTCTGAGTGCAGGCAGGGAGTGTATACTTGCTTTGTACTAAGGTGGGGACCACGCCGCTAAAGCGTGGGGATCTTCAAGTGAATTGGAGTGAAAATCCTCATTTACTATCCCCATGACCCATTTCGACACTCCGGGAATGGCCTGCCAGGCCTCGGCCCGTGTGGCGAGGGGTTGGATTAAAGGTTCCATATTGTCAAAACTGAAATTTCCGGGCTTTTTTCACAATAACTGAGGTCTACAGGCTATTTAACTACCATATAAGATTTAAAACAGTCCACAATAAAATGCACACAATCTGCATAAAGTAGCTGTGAGTTTTCACAAACCATTGTGACTTCCGTACAAAGTTGTCATCAGAACCACACAGTCACCACCTTTAGTCACCAACCCGAGCACCACCCACCACCGCATTTTACTTTTGTCAAACCCCCAGACAGCATTGCATCCATAACATTGCCGAGCAACAACAATACGGGTAACATTTCGAAAATGTTAACTTTAACCACGAAACTAGATCGGCCAACCTGTAACGTTATACTCTCACTCAAAGGATGGACAATCTAACAGGATTATTACTGTGACGTGGATCACATCCAACGTTTATATTAAAGACAACCTCACCTTGTCTATCTAGTCATAATGAAGATGTATATACATTTACATTTCAGCAGGCAACTATTTTTACAGCTACATTATTGTTCCTGCCACAATTAATCACAACAATGTATACAAATTATATATAAATCGTCAGTTTGTTGTTTAACACACATGCACACAGAAATTTTTTCATACACGACATAGTCGTGAGATGCAAGAAACATGGCAAGAAATCTGTAGACTCATCTATAACAACAAAATACAATACTTTATAGAACCTTTTCTAATAAGTGTGTGCTGCAGACGCAATCATTTTTGATGATTGTTTCTGTCCATTTTGCTAATTATTTTGTATTTAACCACAGCTGTCTTAGTTTTTTTGTCCGGGAGTGGTAGCAGATATGCGATCAAATTTCTAATTTGAGGCTGTATTACGTAGATTCAGGCACCCAACATCACAACAAGATTATATTTTGAGCTCCTTATGTAGCCGGATCTGTGCTGATTTTAATGTGCCAACTGCAGTTTCCCATTTGTTTTCCTGCCTCCAGCTAACGCTGTGATGTTGGCTGACTCTAGTTACCTGTGTTGGGCCTGGCCGTGCGTCACTCAGGCCAATCAGAAGAGAGGCTCATGAATATTAATTAGACAGGCCAAAATAGACCTGTTCTTAGCAGATCTCTTCAGAAAGGAGCTGTTAAAATATGAGTTTTTGGTATTTATACCACAAATATATATTCTTAAGGAAATCAAAACCTAAGATAAAACTCCAAAAAGGTGTACAATATGTAACCTTTAATTTGAGTGACTGGCCGCATGGGGGCAGAATACTCTTGAGCATTGGAAGAGAAAGTTTGCTCTGTTTTTGAAAATGTTTGTGTTTTATTTTTCCCACTGTAACAGCAGCTGATTGCCCGGGCACTTGAATGGACCCATTGTTTGCGAAAAACACATTTTCCTCTGTACCCGGAGTAAAACAGGATGTCAGGAGATCTAAGAGAGGCTGCTTGATAGGCGGTCCGGCCGTAGAGAGACCTGCCCCCATCCTTTTCCTGTCCAGCAAATCAGAAAGACTTCTGAAGTGCTGGGTCCAATGCAATCTTGGGTCGAGCTCCCTGGGACTTAGGATGAACGGAGTGGCAGAGCCACTGAGCCACTGAGTTGGCGTAGACTTAGGGCGACTAGAAGCAGCAGCATAGCTGCTTTGGCAGGAAATGTTGCATAGCTAGAGACGATTTCTATGCCTCCATGCTCGGCGAAACCTTTGGCCGCCAGTCCAAAGAGACCCTTGGGACACATTGGAGTGTCAAGGAAGGGGATCTTATCCGCATCCTTGAGTTCCGTTAATGGCAGCCATAAATGGTGCTCTAGCACCACAAGGCTGGGCATCGATCTTCCGATCACCTGAGCAGTGGTCTTGGTGGCACACAGAGCCAGATGGGTTGTGCTCCTCAGCTCTCTGAGGGTCGCAGGGTCCAGGCCAGTTTCGTATGAGGATGCGAGGATCTTTGCCTGAAAAGACCTGGAGGACTGCCATTGAATGAAGCGCCAAAGTCGCCAGTCCAGCTGAAGTGTAGGCACGTCCAGCAAGAGCTGAAGTGGTCCTACACAGCTTGGACAGGTGAGCGGCCTTTGCTCTCCAGCCGATAGCCATGGGCAGGCAGAGGTGGGCGGCTACAGACTCATCCGGAGGAGGCAGCTTTTCGTACCCCTTCTCTTCTGTGCCGTCGATAGAAGTGGGGGCTGATGAAGAGGCAGTACAGAGGCGGGTGGAGTAGGGAGTGTGCCACGATCTGGTGAGTTCATTGTGGACCTCTGGGAAGAATGGAAAAAATGCTGTTATGGGGCCTGGCGGCACCCCGGCAGGAACCATTCATCCAGATAATTGAAAGAGGGCTGCTCTGGCGGAGGCCACTCTAAACCTAGTTCTTTAACTGCTTTCTAGAGGATACAAAGAAGTTTGGCAGAACATCCTTCTTTGGCGGCGCTGGGAGAGGACTTTGGCAAGGGTGTGTGGTCAGTCACAGAGCCCAAAAGCTCCTCTGCATCTGAGGCTGTTAATGACATGCTGTCATCAAGCATATCATTCTCACTTCTCCCAAATGAGACCAGGTCACTTGCGCCGGCACTGAGACACTGGTCAGAAAATGACACAAGAACTCCCTCTCTAGGGTGAGGCTGAAGCACACAGGATCTGGTCGAGTTGAGTTCTTTGCCCTGCTGTTTTTTCATCACAGTTCCCTGGGAGGAAGAAAACGGTAGGGTGCGAAGGGTGGAGTCTCTCTCTGAATAGAAAGCGATCAATGAGCGAAGAGAGACAAGATTGAAGTTCTAGCAGTGAGAACATTCAATTCCAGAGAGTGCAGCTTCCAAATGGGATTTCCCCAAGCAGGAAACACACTTATTATGGCCGTCATCGGAGTGCAGGGGAAACCTACACGAACCGCAGTAATAGCTTGGCATTTGCAACAATGCCAATTTGCTCTGTTAGTTAGCTCTTTTAGAATCGATGGATGGCGGCAGGGGAAAAGGATCTGAACTGCTGCATCGCTGAAGTGGCAGAGAAGCAGGTCAGCCATGCTGAGAGCTCCCGATTACAGCTGCGAAGGCATGTCAACAGTGAGCAGGCTTCAGATCAGAGTAGAGCGTTGTCGTTGCTGAAGGAGAAGAAATCTGAGAATCCTGTGACGAATGCCTGCTTATTGCCAGATGCCCCGCCCATTCTGGCGGACTTTGGCCACTTTGTCACCATAGGCTCGTGGAGCTCCGCTGCCAAGCCATTGCACTGCATGAACCAATGGCCATGCAGTTTCACTGCGTAATTGAAAAAAGGCTTCAGTTCAGGAGAAAAAATAAGTAGAAGACGCAAAACTGCATGCGTTTTGTGGGAGAACTTTGTAGTCAGAGCTACTTCTAGCATAGTGATTCAGGACAAGCCAAAAACACGGTTTGGAAAATGGATTTATGGTGTACTTGCTTATTATATAAATTGCATTCATTTTGAACACAAAAAAAGTTATGGACTGCCGTTTTAAAACAGTTTTTGCTGCTTACATTTTTTTATATAAACTGTGATATTCTACCACTAATCAAATGCTTAGGGGAAAGAAAAAAACTAAAACTAAAAAAAAAGACTTTAAGAAAGAATTTAAGTGTTTTATTCAGCAAGATCACGTTTAATTGATCAAAAGTGGCAGTGAAGACATTTATAATATTAGAAAAGATTTCTATTTCAGATAAATGCAGTTCTTTAGAACTGTCTATTCATCAAAGAACCCTGGTAAATAAAATGTATCACAGTTTCCACAAAAATATTTGGCAGCACAACTGTTTTCAACACTGATAGCAGCAAATCAGCATATTAGAATGATTTCTGAATATCATGTGACACTGAAGACTGGAGTAATGATGCTGAAAATTTAGCTTTGAGCAAAGCAATACATTACATTTTAAAACAGTTAATTTAAATTGTAGAAACATTTAACAGTACTGCAGTTTATTTTTGATTAAATAAATTTAGCCTTGGTAAGCAGAAGAGTTACAAGAGACAACTTTAAAAACATTAAAAAGCCGTAAGTATTCCAAGGTTTCATTTAGCATATGTAATTCAACCTGGAATTTTATTTATTTATTTTTCATCCAAACAGTCACCTTTTGGGGTATACAGCTTGTGTACAGCTTTTTTATTTATTTTTAAAATGAGCTTTTACTTTTATTTTTTTACTTTTAATTAAAGATTTGGCTCAAGTTTTAGGTTTTTGTGTTTTTTTGTCATTAAAAAAATAATAATAATGTCTGTATACTTTATATTTTTATATTTATTTTGTATTTTATTATATTTGTTTATTTAAGATTTTGTTTAATACATATTTTCTTTTTTGGTTTTTTTGGGTTTTTTTTTTTGTTTTTTTCTATTTTGGTTAAAAAAAAAATTAAGTAACTTTTTTTGTGTGGTTTTGGGTTTAGCTTTAGTTGCACTATAATAATATTTGTACATCTAAATTTGAAAGTTTTGAAAATCATGTTGGTAAGGAAAACAAAGCCTGCATTTTGACAACATAATTTTCAAGCAGTAATGTAGTGATTATCAATTGTGTGGATGCAGAGTGCAAGTGCATGAAATCTAACTTTAGTTCATTAGCAAAGGTTTCATGAAATAAAAGCGTGATGAATTACCTGCTTTGTTCTGTCTGCCATCAATTTTTAAAGCCTCCACTTTCTCCTCCTTTAATGAGACATGCATTTCAATGCATTAGAACTAATGTTAAAACAAACACCAAGCACAGCAATGACATTAATTAGAAAAATAACTGCACCATTGGTTCAGCATCAGACTCTTCCTCTGATAGGCTGTTGTATTCCCTCCTCTTCCTCTTCTTCATGGGCTTCAACATTTCATGCTCATGACAGATCACCTGTGCTTCTGCAATCCCTGAAGGACTACAGCATCTGATTGTAATAAGTGAATTTTTGTGGAAATTGAGAAATAAACCAGACGCAAGGAAACAGGCCAGACCCAAAGGGATGGGGTCCCAAAGGGAATCCAGTCATCAACATATGACTAGTAACTCAATTCATAATTTGATAGTAAAAAAAAATAAATACAAAAAAAAAACACTATCAGAAGGTGATTATTAAAGCTACATAAAACAAACTCTCACTCTCTTACTTGACCATAATCAGTCCTATCCCGGGTTCCACAGTTCAGCACCCCCTTTATCACTTCCCTAGCTCAGCAATCCGTGCACCTAGGAAGCAAATGAAAAGTTTGGAGAGAAGACAAAGAGTTTTGTTGGCGCAGACAAATGAGCCAACAACTTTTCCATATCAGCTAGGGCCTCAGAGTTCTTAAAACGCCCAATCCACAATTGTTGCTCTGGCATACCGCAGTCATAATCCTGTTCCCCAGGAATAGAATCCCCCAACGTGATCTCCTCAGACACACACTCTGACCTAGAACCTTCCACACTTGACCTTCCACCTAGAACCTTCCACACCACAACACAGCGACGGCTGGGGCATACGGGAATAATAGGGTTTTAACAAATTCACATGACAAAGCTGTGTGCTTTTCCTGCGATCTGGTGTAGCAATCACATAAATTTTCTCGGTCACTTGTTGATCACCATATAAGGTCCTGCAAATTTGGCTTGAAATGGCGACTGGATAATAGGGAACAAAGCAAGTACCTGGTCACCTGGACTAAAAACCCTCCGCTCTGTATTCCTATCATACCAGGACTTCATTTTCACCTGTTCTGAAGTCAACTTCTCTTTAGCCAGGTTGCCTGCAGTATACAGACGATGGCAAAAACCATTCACAAAGTCAATTAAATTCTTAGGAGGCTCTGTCTCCCTCCAACGGTTGGCCAGTGCAGCCAATGGACCACGAACAGTGTGGGCAAATACAAATTCATTTGGGCTAAACCCAAGGCTTTCTTGCGTTACCTCTCTGGCCGACAACATGAACCATGGTAACCCCTCTTCCCAATCCCTACCCAACTCAGTGCAGTATGAACGGAGAAGTGATTTCAAGGACTGATGAAAGCGTTCCAACGCCCCCTGACTCTGGGCATGATACGCCGAGGCTTGATTGTGTTGAACTCGAAGTTGTTTCAAAACTTGTGCAAATACATGGGAACAGAAATTTGACCCTCGGTCAGATTGAATTATTTTTGGAATACCAAAAATTTAAATAAACTGAGAAAGAGCACGGACTACTGACTTGGCTGAAATGGTGCGCAACGGATATGCAGCTGGATAGCGGGTGCTCTGACACATCACCATTAATAAATAGACAGCGCCAGACTACGTTTATGACAGTAGTTGCAACGTTTATCCGCTTCACGTGAACCACCACCATCGTTTATCATGACCTGGCTCTAAAGCCATGACAAAAATAGAAGGACGCAGTTTTAACCCACAAAATGGAATTTATTAACTAAACAAAAACACTGATACAACAACTAACATAACATAATACAACCATGACGTGTGAAAGTCAGTAAGGTCAGTAGAATGAAGTGCATGTTTGGATGAATGGAACATATGCTGTTGCGTGATGCATGAACAAAATAGTGCACGGGAGAGAACGGCTCCTTCTCAACAAAAAATGGTAGGTTTATGAAGGCGTGAAACACATGGACCCAGGTGTCCGCAATCTCACTGACAACAGAGAAAATTTAAAAAATTAAATTTATCCATTTAGCAGACACTTTTATCCAAAGCGACTTACAGTGCATTCAGGCTATCAATTTTTACCTATCATGTGTTCCCGGGGAATCGAACCCCCAACATTTCGCTTGATAGCGCACTGCTCTACCAATTGAGCTACAGGAACACAATAAACAGGAACAGAATAAACCAGACGCATGGAAACAGGCCAGACCAAAGGGCCATCACAATATATACACACATACGTACATAAATAAAGAATGGTCTTATGTATTCCTATATGCGTTTATGCGAAGAAAATACTGTCTGGATACAATAGGGCAGCTCTGTACAGTGAAAATGTTGAATCTTTGAATATAGCAATGATTTTTTACATGCAGTTAAACCAGCTGCGGTTTGAAAAGCTGTCTGTGATGACTGTAGTGTTTATTGATCAAACACTCTGAACAAATAAATTGTTTGAACTGGCGTGTAGCCTCTTTATTTTCAGAACATACAATTCTAACATGAGCTTAGCTCTCTGTCACTTCTTTTGTGATCCTTTAGGTAATTGTTCACTCTATTAGCTATTACTGCCATCTAGAAGACGATCATAGGAAACACACCTAATCACCACATCCCCTTTCCTTTAGAAGAAAAATATAAACTAAAATGCATAAAAACAATAGAAATAATATAACACAATTATCCATTTGACACTAAACAGAAATTTCAAAACAACACATTTGTTTATCACATTTCAAATGTAACTGAGCAGAGTTATTTACAAATTAAGTCGATCAGGTTTCTTTATTATGCGTGATGATCTTCTTATTATAGGAGGGTCATTTGTTTCTGCAGAATGACCATTGTCCAGGGGAATGTTAGAAGATGAAGAAGACTGCATGCTGGGTGGTGTTACATCTTCAGGTGAGACCAGAACTTCTTCTCCTTTAATGTCAGTCAGTGTCTGGCTCGTTTTTTGCGTCTTAAGAAGACTTCTGCGATTTCTCCGAAGGACCTGCCCATTCTCTGTTCTGACAACATATGATCTCAGATTCACCTCTTCCAAAACAACAGCTTTCTTCTCCCAGCAGTTGGTATCTTCCACTCTCACAATGTCATTCTTTGATAACACTTTCAGCATTTTGGTTTGCTTGTCATAGTTTGTTTTTTGTCTCTTTTGAAGAGCCTTCTGTTTCTGCTTTATTTGCTGCACTGTTCATCATGTCTCGTTATGTGTCAATCCGGCAGGGAAGTGTCGTTCTTATCTTGCGATTCATTAAGAGCTCTGCAGGAGATGCACCATGTTCCAGAGGGGTTGCTCGATAGCTCAGAAGAGCTAGATATGGATCTGCCCTTCCTTCAGATGCTTTCTTCAACAATTGCTTTACTATATGCACTCCTTTTTCTGCCCTCCCATTAGACTGAGCATGATGGGGACTTGAGGTCACGTGTCTGAAATCATAGTGAGCAGAAAAGTCCTGAAATTCCTTTGAATTGTAACATGGGCCGTTGTCACTCACTACAACCAGAGGAATGCCATGCCTGGCAAAAAATCGACTTCATCTGCTGCATCACACATGCACTTGAGGAGTTAGACAGCAGGGCTATTTCTGGAAAATTTGAAAAATAATCCACTACCAGCAAATACTCTCTACCATGGATATGAAACAGATCAGTACCTTCTTTCTGCCAAGGATGCTGAGGTAGGTCTGTTGTGATCATTGGTTCTCTTGCTTGCTTGTTTTGATGCTTCAGACAAACTTCACAAGTACTGACCATTTTTTCAATGTCAGAATTTATTCCAGGCCAATAGACTGAATCCCTGGCTCTCCTTTTGCACTTTTGCATCCCAAGATGTCCCTTGTGTATCCTGGAAAGCATATTTTTTCTCAGCACTTGTGGAACAACAATTCTGATCCCGCTTAGAAGAATGCCATCTGCCACACTGAGCTCATCTCTAACATTGTAGAATTGCAAGCAGGAACTTTTGACCCAGACATTGTTCAGATTTTCAATAACAGCCTGAAGAAGTGGATCTTTTGCTGTCTCCTCAGCTATTTGCTTGAGCTTCTCATCGGACACGGGAAGAGATTCAACAACAAGATTCACATGTGTGTTCACATCATCTTCTGTGGAACTCGCATCTGAGGATGTGCATGTTAATGGTGCACGGGACAGCGCATCAGCTAGGACTATGTATTTCCCTGGTATGTAGACTAATTCGAAATCATAATGTTGCAGTCTCACCATAAGACGCTGAATGCGTGGAGACATCTGATTCAGATTCTTTCTGATGATTGCAATTAAAGGCTTGTGGTCCGTCTCTGCCGTGAATGACGACAAGCCATAGACATAGTCATGGAATTTCTCAAATCCAAAGATGAGTCCGAGACATTCCTTTTCGATCTGAGCATATCTGCACTCAGATTGTGTCATTGTCCTAGAGGCATAGGCTATCGGTTTCCAGCCATCAACACCTGCTTGGAGCAAGACCGCACCTAGACCATCCTTTGATGCGTCCATGGAGATTTTGATACTCTTAGAGGAATCAAAGTAGGGAGAACCGGTGCTTTTGTCAAGGTTGACTTGAGCATTTTCCATTCTTGCTCATGCTTACTAGTCCACTTGAACTCAGTTTTATGATTAAACAGTTCCCTGAGGTTCGCAGTTTTTGTGGAGAGGTTTGGTATGAATTTGCCAATGAAATTTACCATTCCCATTATCCTCAGCACACCTTTTTTGTCCATAGGACTCGGCATGTCCAGAATCGCCTGAATTTTGCTTTTGTCAGGTTCAACACCACATCCAGACAGCTTGTCACCTAGAAAGGTCAATTCAGTGACACCGAACAGACATTAAGCTCTGTTTAACTTGAGGCCATATTTCCGAACTCTCTGAAGTAGCTGGAAAAGTCTCTGATTGTGTTCCTGCAAAGAGGATCCCCAAATGACTATGTCATCGACATATGCACGAACTCCCTCCAGTCCTTCTATGATATGCTCCATGGCACGATGAAAGATTTCTGAGGCTGAAATTATGCCAAAGGGTAGACGAAGAAATGAATACCGTCCAAATGGAGTATTGAACGTGCAGTACTTGGTACTGTCTTCATGAAGCTTCAATTGCTAGAATCCCTGTGAAGCAACTTGATGAAATACTGTGCACCAGTCATTTCACTTGTGATCTCCTCACGTTTGGGAATCTGGTAGTGCTCCCTTTTTATGCTCGCATTCAAGTCTTGAGGATCCATGCATACTCTCAGATCACCATTTTTCTTTTTTACACAGACCATCGAGTTCACCCAGTCTGTGGGTTCCTCCACTTTCTTAATTACTCCTAGAGCTGTCATCTTATCAAGTTCCTTTTTTAGTTTCTCTTTCAGTGGTGCAGAAACCCTTCTCGGAGCGTGAACTACAGGGTGGGCATTTTCTTTGAGTTGAATTTTGTAAATGAATGGTAGAGCTCCCAGTCCCTTGAAAACATCATCAAATCTGCGAACAATGTCATCTGTAGTTTCCTGCTGTGTTGCTGTTACACCATGACTATTGATACAGTACACTCTTTTTGCCAGTCCTAATTCCTCACAGGCTTTGTCACCAAGGAGAGACTGATGATTATCTGGAACTACAACAAAGAGCAGGTGATGAATTTTGTTCTTGACACATACTCGGAGTCTGCACACAACTTGAGTCTTTATTTCCTGTCCATTGTAGGTTTTAAGTGACTCAGTGTTTCTTTTTATCTGGGGCTTGATTTTCATTTCCTTTATGTCACTTATGCTTATGAGATTGGCCTTTGCTCCTGTATCAAGTTTAAGAGGCACAATGGTTCCATTGACTTGTAGTGACACAATCCATTTGTCATCAGATACACAGTTCACATCGAAGTAATTTTTTATAATTTTCTTCTTGTTTTTGCTGAATATTTTCTGTGTCTCCACTGACCATGCCCACAAAGAAAGTGTCAGACAACTCTGTCTCATCCACAACATGAACAAATGATGATTGCTTTGTTTTATTCTTCGAAAAACACTGCTTAGCGAAGTGGTTCATGCCTTTGCATTTTGCACATTGCTTTCCATATGCTGGGCATTGTTTAGGCTGATGCTTTCAGCCACATCTTTTACAGCAAAATGAATCTGTGCCAGTCTTAGGTACTGCTTTTTGACTCTGCCTTTTCATTTTGTGGGTAACAGCACCAACTACTGGACAGTCAGCACCTGTAATGCCTTCTTTACCGGTGAAAGTCCTAGAATGCAACAGAGCGAGCTCACTCTCATGACAAATCTTAACCCTCCTATTAACTTTGGGGTCAATTTGACCCCATTCAATATTTAACGTCTGTAAATACATTATTATAATTTAGTTTTTTTCTTCAGATTTAATGAATTTTCCTAATTTAATGGGAACAACTCTGTAAACATAAAATTAACCTGCAGGTATTTTTTAAATGTCCTGTACACATTTTGTAGCATCGGTGGTCCCAGGCTCTTTTAGCTGTATAAAACATAAGAAATATAAAAATTTTACACACATTTGTTTTGATTGTTTTATTGAGGTCACTATAACATGTTATAATTATATAATGTTCATTATAATTTTACATATTCAATATTATATAAAAAAAAACGTCCCTCTTTTTTAGGGCTCTAACCTAACATAACCTTATCTGAAGTAGTTCACATGACATTGGACATAATTCTCATGAGAACTTTGATGTTCCCGTGCCGTAGGGGAGGGGAAAACATCATTTTGCGAGAACTTTGATATTTCCTGTGCCATGGGGAGGGGAAAACCTAATTTTCATGGTTTACCAAACAAAGGGGAGGAGCAAACATTATAAAAGCATGAACAGAAGCATTCTAAACCATTTCTGTGTGCTCTCTATGTTCTCCATCTCTCTCATTTGAAAATTACATCTAAGCAAAGATTTTCTGTCAATGAGATTTTGTCACAGGTTTTTGACAGTGAAAGTGACATAGAGGAGAATGTGTCTGAGACCGATGATAATATTGAGGACCCTGATTATGAGGCATCCTCCTCAGATGAGAATGAGACTCCTATTGTTGACCCTCCTGTTGTCTCTCAACCACCCACAAGCCCATTACCTTCCAAAAATGGAAAGTTATCATGGTCCCACTCACCACCTGAACAACAGGGTACACTTAGTGCTGGTAATGTCATCAAAATGGTTCCAGGGCCCACTAGATATGCTGTCAGCCATGTCCAAGATAGAAAATCAGCATTTCATCTTTTCATCACACCATCAATTGAAAGGAATGTACTTGAAATGACAAACTTAGAGGGTAGGCGTGTGTATGGGGATGGTTGGAAAGAATTTGATGTAACTGACTTGAAAGCCTACATTGGGTTGCTCATTTTGACAGGAGTCTACAAGGCAAAAGGAGAAGCAACAGCAAGCCTTTGGAATGCTGACACTGGAAGGGCAAAATGCAATATGTCCCTGAGGGGGCACATCTTGTAGCTTTTGGTCTCTCAACCGAGGTTGCTGAGATCATCCAGAACTCCCTCCATGAGGAAACTATACACCTTGAGGTGGAAACCTTTCACCTCCTGGTGTGAAGACTGCCAGCACAACACAGTTATTTGCCCAGTTGGGACAGTTCTGGAGTTCCTGCAGGCTCATCTCTCTGCAGGTTTGACCCACTCCACCCTGAGGGTCTACGTGATGACCATTACAGTCTACCGCGCCCCTCTTGGTGGCCATTCAGTGGGCAGACACCCTCTGGTTACATGTTTCCTCTGCGGTGCACTGAGGCTGAGGCCTCCGGCCAGAAGAAGTGGTTGATCAGGATGCTATCCTAAAACTTTGAGTCCTCTGATCTCCCCACACCATTGGGAGTCAAGGCTCACTTGAACCGAATTATGGCAGCCTCCAAGGCCTTCTTATCAGGTGTGTCTATACAGGACATCTGCAACGCAGCTGAACGGTCCACACCCCTCACATTCATCAGATTTTCTTTCTCTTGCCTTAATTGTGCTCTTTTATGGCTCAAAGCCATACTTCCGTCATCCCTGCCAGAGTTCATTTCATTCCTAGAAGCTGACGCTCGTTCCACCTTACGTTCTTTTATGGCTTCCTGGTCGCTACGTCACCCGCCTATGACGTCACGCCCATTCATGAGACTGATTTCACATACTATTCAGAGCTGATCATGCTGAAGGGCGTTCCCATAGCGTTTCGGACGCGTAACCTAGGGCGTTTTTCTTGGGGTCAAATTGACCCCACACATTATGTATGTTGCAATCCTTGATAACAAAAAAGCACTGTTATGTGTTCCTTACTGATGTTTTGATTGTGATGATGTTCTCTTTAAATATAAATATTTAAATGTTTAAAATAAAAACCTTCAAAATGTTTGAAATTGTTTTTGTTTTTCCCGGGGTCAAATTGACCCCAAAGATAACTCGTGTTACTATCCTTGATAAAATAAATAGTTTTTCTTTTCAAATGTTATAGATTACAAAAATCTATACTTAGAAATATTATAAAACAAATAAAACACCAAAAATATATATACTTTTCCAATTTTAGGTCAATCAGTAAGATTTTATGGTGATTTGTAAATGTGTCCATAGTCGTGCAATGGGTATTCTGGATGTATAAGGGGTTGGGAGGGGGGTGGTGGGTGGATGTCAACTTAAAAGGCTATTTAAGTAGTCAACAAAGACATAAATTACCTGAGACACAAACCTTAGTAAAAAAAAATCACATTCTGGAGGTTTAAATTACTGGGGTCAAAATGACCCCAGTGTGTAACAAATGTTACCAGAATTGAGGATAACAGGAGGGTTAATAGCACTTTCTAATGTCAGCTCTGTTTCTCTGAGCAGTCTTTCTCTTATTTTCTTGTCATCAATTCCGAAAACAATTTGATCTCTGATCATTGATTCAGCTAAGACTCCAAAGTTGCATGTTTTTGCCTTTAGCTTCAAGTCCGTCAAGAATGAGTCAAAACTTTCTCCCTGAGATTGAATGCGTGAACGAAACACATACCTTTCGTATGTTTCATTTTTCTTGGGTGAGCAGTGCTCGTCAAATTTCTTTATGACCTCATCATATTTTTCTCCGTCCGCAGCGTCCGCGGACGTAAAAGTATTGTATACTTCAATCACCTTAGGTCCAGCAACAGTCAAGAGCAACGCTATTTTCCGTGAATCCGCCTTACCATCCAGACCAACAGCCTGCATATATAGCGTGAATTGCTGCTTGAATGTCCGCCAGCTGCTATCCACACTCCCGGTGAGTTTCAGCGATTGCGGTGGTTTGACAGCATCCATCTCTGTTGTACCACAGGACAGTTCACTCCTGGTACCATGTAGTGTTTATTGATCAAACACTCTGAACAAATAAATTGTTTGAACTGGCGTGTAGCCTCTTTATTTTCAGAACATACAATTCTAACATGAGCTTAGCTCTCTGTCACTTCTTTTGTGACCCTTTAGGTAATTGTTCACTCTATTAGCTATTACTGCCATCTAGAAGACGATCATAGGAAACACACCTAATCACCACAATGACTAGGTAATACAACTATAATTGTCCATGGTTCATGGGACAATACTGATACGGTAAAAAATGTTTAGTATTTAGATTTTGCTAGACCATTTCACTACAGGTATGTATGAGATCCAAATAGATATAAAGTTTTTTTGAATATTACAATGAAACAGCACTTTAATAGGAGTAACATACACATGCAGATGCATGTGTAATTCAGTCCTTTGATTGACTAAAAGTGTTTCCAAATCAGTCAATACATACTAAATTTGAATGATAATTAGCATTTCAATCAGCTATATCAGTTAACATTTGGATGTGCCGAACTATTTCTATAAAAATGGAAATGGAATTGGATGGAAACTTGGCTTGTGTTAATAAAGCAACTAAGCTCTTATATACTCCTGCTCGGTTAATCTTGAGGCCTGACTGATTATACTTTTGTTTATAAAATGCTATAAACTGACAGCCAGACTTCAAAACATCATAGAGCCATGCTTGTACTAATCCAGAGGCCTCTAATGAATAATTACCTGGTTTATCAGCTTGTTTGATATCAGCTTATTTTGTCCGCATTCCTTCAGTGGTCAGGTTAAAAGAGCCTATTTTCCCTTGACTGATCACTTCCAGTGATCCAGCATCACTAACACATAACTGTGAAAATCAGAATAGTGTTGTTATTATGCAGTAATAAAAAGTAATATATTATATATATATTGCCTTCAGGAAGTAAAATGCTCTCTTTTCTTCCACTCCTTCAACAGAGATTACCTTTCTGTTCATCACTTTGACTGGTGAGACATCAACCTCTGTCTGCAGTTTTTGACATTTTAAAGGTGTCATGAACTGAGAAATCAAAATCCCCTTGATCTATTGACATATAAGAGGTCATTGTACTATAAAAACATCCTGTAAATTTCAGAACTTAAAACTTTCTTGTTAGTCTTAAAACTGCTTGTATTGAAGCCAGTCTGCCAAAAGGAAAGTTGTGGAATGTGCCACTATATGATGTAATAGTGCGTCTAAACCCCGCCTCCACAGAAGATGAAGCTTCTACATCACTGTCAGTTTAGCTCCGCCCACCGATTCGCGCATGTAGGGTCAATAAGGAAAGAATCAAAGGCAGGTCTACACAGAAACCACAAAGATGATCTGAGGATGAGGAGATGCTATTCAGTGCCATGCTCTGGGAGAACATTCTTTGCATTGTCTCCTTTGTGATTGCATCATTAGGAAAGAGTGGATGAACTTTATTTTTAATGAATATCATAAGAACTTGGTCCTTTGTTTACTTCATTTAAATATGGATTCTTTTGAAGTTTTAGGTTTTTGTGTTTTTTTGTCATTAAAAAAAAAAAAAATGTCTGTATACTTTATATTTTTATATTTATTTTGTATTTTATTATATTTCCTTATTTAAGATTTTGTTTAATATGTATTTTCTTCTATTTTGGTAAAAAAAAAAAAAGAATTTAAGTACATTTTTTTTGTGTGTGGTTTTGGGTTTAGATTTAGTTGCACTATAATAACATTTGTACATCTAAATTTGAAAGTTTTGAAAATCATGTTGGTAAGGAAAACAAAGCCTGCATTTTGACGACATAATTTTCAAGTTTTCAATAATTTTCTGAGTATTCATGTGTTTTTAACCAAAATCACAGCAGGTTAGGTAGTAGGTTATCATACATACACACCTGCTAGCCAATCACAGCACTGGGTGTTTACTTCTGACTCGACAATCTGTCACGCCTATTCAAACAGAGTGAAAACAGGACAGAAAATAGCCTTTTGCTTCTGAATTATCTTTTTCTTTTTCTTTTTTTTAATGTGAAAATCTTGATAACACTACTATAAGTGGACCTCAGTACAGTACAAAATAATAAAAAAGGCCGTTCATGACCCCTTTAAATCACCAGTCCTGGTCATCATGGGAACTGTACTCCACTGGGATGATGCCAGGACAGGCAGATCCTTCAGGGTATCCTGGAGGGGAGCAGTGTCTAAATCAATACTACTGGGGTGCCTCAGGGTTTGGTGTTTGGCCCTCTCCTCTTCCCATTATCCACAAAATCAAAATCACCTGAGTGATTGATTTAACATTTGAGATTGAGATTGATTTAACGTTTGTTTGAGCATTTGATTCATTATTTTAGTGTTATTTATTTGATTTTTATTATGGCAGCATTGGATTGGATTACAAAAAAGAGTTTGTTTCACTATATGATGAGATCAAATGCCATTAAACTGATCACTTAACAGGCTTTTTTATTTTTATTTATTTTTTTATTTGGCTTTTCATAACATATGGTGGATTATTTCAGCAGCAATTTTGGGCATTTGGTTTTATCATTTGAATTATACTAAAAAAATAAAAAAAAAAAAAACTTCCTGCAGTCTTAGCATGAAATGCTTGCATTGAACAATTCCTCAATTATAAGTTGCTTTGCATAAAAGCATCCGCTAAATGAATTAATGTATTTAGACATCTTTTATATTTATTTAAAATATTTTAATGACTTAACTGATATGTATTCGATCTGTTTTCCACACCCTGAATTTAGTTTCACAATTAACTTCAGCAATCATTCTGAATATGTTAACATGGTTAAATCTATCAGTAAAACTATCAATGACTTTGCCACATGTGGGGAACATATTATAACCTAATTAGACTTGTGCTGTAACATCACATCTACATGTGGCACAGAGGTGGCTGCCTTCTCCTTTTCAGCTGATTTTTGAACATGAAGACCTCAAGAGCTTATTGTCGACTCGTCAAGATCACCGTATACAGGTCCACACAGACACGGACATCTTGCTCACCTTTAGATTGCTTCCAGGGAGGGTTGCCATTCCCTCCTTCCAACCCAGAACATGGACAATCATCCCTCCAACCTGAGCAGGAAGTGATGCGGCCTCCAGTTCACTGCCTTTAATCGCCTTGATTGCATTTGGAGGCAGATCCACTTTTGGCAATGTATGAGCAGAAGCTTTGGAAAAATAAACATTTTTGTCTGGCCTGAGAGGAAGTATTGTTTTATCCACAATATTTAACATCTCTAAATGGAGAAATGGACTAAACAATTGTTCAGGAGGATTATGTTCATATAATACAGTCAATCAAACACAGGATCTAATCTCAAGCTCTATCCTTACAGCTTGGACAGCAAGCCAAATCTGTTTATTGTTTTAGTTTTAAAAGAAAAAGAAATGGGAAATTTAATGACATAAATGTACTTTCTATTGAACTGTAAGCACCTGGAAAGATGATTGTGGTGGTATTGTGGGTTTTCAGCCGCTGTGCAAACCTGTCATTGTGAGCTTGAGAGACACTGCTTTCAGACGGGACGTCTGCATCATGTGGCAGGACATCCAGGTCTGCTTTGGCACTCATAGCAAGACTTTGCTCTGTACCAATAACAACAGAGGATTGAGGACTTCAAGACAGCATAGAGGCCATTTAACTATGCAACACTGACAGACCACACCATTTCCCTTCAGAAGTAGGGAGGTTGTTTGTTGTTGTTTTTTTAAATAAAGGGGCAGGATATTTGAACAATAATTTCAGATGATATTACCAGTGAACAGCGAAGTTAAAATGCTGCAGTTTATCAGAGGTTTTAAGAGGAAGACATTTAGGAGGATATTTTCTGTCATTCCTTTACAAAAGTGAAAGAGAAACAGGACAAAAACAAAGATGAAGCACATATGATGGTAATGCTCAACCCATAATCTGATAGTGATGGTGATACATAATCCATAATCTGATGGTTGTGGTGATGATGATGCATAAGTGATGGTGATGATGCTCATCCCATAAACCAGTGATGGTGATGATTATGCATGAACTGATGATTGTTATGGTGTGAGTGAATCTTCCATTCCATGTCAAAAAGCATCAGTTCCAGCGCATCATCTCCTCTCCCCAAAATAATATTTACTCTACCAGTGCAAAATGGCGGAAGTCCATGTTCCTGTGCAGTAAACTGTAAAGTAGGCGAACCATTCATTATTTCATTCCGCTCTTGCCTGAAAGACTGCTTTATGAGGAACATCCGATTCCGATGTATTTGGAAGGAAAAGACAGATGCACTATGTTATGATGATCGATATTAAAACATATGTAGTAATTTCAATGCAACCTCAGTTTAACTGCTAATTATTAGGGTTATTTAATCATTTTATGAAGGAAAAATACGATGAAATGCACGACATTATAAGTATCCAGAAATGCATGCAAAGTCAAATCTATTTATATCGAACGTGTATTTATGCATGACATGAATAGTGTGTAATGTGAAGGCGATCAGAAAATGAATTTATTCTCACCAGTGCTGGTCCTGCTCGGGAAGAATGTGATCTGCGCATGCGCACATCATGAACGCACAATCCTTTGATGCTCTGAAAGTGTGTGGCATTTATTCTACATAACTTTACATGTGATAGTGTGCAGCGTACGACATCTCTGTGGGGATTGGTACCACATTATTTTAAAGATAAAAAAAATAAAACAATATTTTGTAAAGGAATAAAATGTTTGCCCTATATGACATTTGAGCGAGACGTTAGAGCAAATGAGTACATCCCTGAATGAAAACAGATAAATAAACTTCACTGTAGGAATATTATAAGAGAGTCATAATTTCTTGTAGTTTTATTTAAGTGTTACCTGGAAGTGCAAATATATATACAAATATCATAAATATCTTAATTGAACTTCCTTCCCGATCCGTTCTTCATCCTGATTCTGCTTTTATACTTATCTGAACCATGGATGGGAAGTTAAACAGAAAAATGCTTTACATAAAACTTGAGCATCCTCTAAGTATTTATTTGATTTCTTTATTATTATTAGACTTTGCTGTTCAAACAGATAAATATGCTTTTTAAAAATCATAATACTGAACATAATTTATGTTGTTTAAAATTGGTTAGATTCTGGCTAAAACAACCAGACTAAACCAGTCTGGGCAAAGCCAAGAGGACATTTATTAAGAAACACAATATCAATACTTTGTGTCACACAATCATGTCACATAACTCGTTATTTACAGTGCAATACAAAGCCACTATTGCTATGTGCTATTGCCCTACACTCGACCCTTGGGCTACCATTGTACGACTGTATGGTGGATTGTATGACGGATGTTTTTCTTACCTTTCTGGACATGGACAGTAGACCGTACACACAGCTTCAATGGAGGGACTGAGAGCTCTCGGACTAAATCTAAAATATCTTAAACTGTGTTCCAAAGATAAACGGAGGTTTTACGGGTTTGGAACGACAAGAGGGTAAGTTATTAATGACCTAATTTAGATTATTGGGTGAACTAACCCTTTAGAGTATATTACATTTTAAAATGCTCACAATCAGTTTAGTTATTTTTTTTGATGGACTACATATTTATTCTTCCCACTAAAGCAGTAAATGACTAATTTTTTGATTCTCCCCAATTCTTTTTTCTCCTAAACTTTCCTTCGTAAAAATCCTATCGAGTCATACCATTTAGCTTTGACTATATTCATAAATGTGTAAATAAATGTGAAAACCATGCTTCTAAATTTAATTAAATAAAAATTAGACCATGTATTAAATAATTATGCAAGTGACTAAACACTGGTGTATAGCTGTGAAGCGCTGTCTTTCATCTTATCCTGTGACCTTCAGTAACTGTCGATTCTGAAAGTCTGGACACAAATATTTCAAAGCTGAAAGGCTTTGGGCATGTAATGTCATTGCCGTTTTCATGTTTATTAAAGACTTTTCACATAATACAGGGATTCCCAAACATTTTACTCAGCCAAACCCCCAGTAATTTAACACATGTTTACAGTTCTCTGTTCTCAGTTAATGTTCCGACTCCCAATCGAAAGGTTGTGGGTTCGAGTCCCGGGCCGGCAGGAATTGTGGGTGGGGGGAGTGCATGTACAGTTCTCTCTCCACCTTCAATACCACGACTTAGGTGCCCTTGAGCAAGGCATCGAACCCCCAACTGCTCCCCGGGCGCCGCAGCATAAAATGGTAACTATACATAAAATAAGGTAACTACATGGGTTAGTACCTAGTTAATCACTTTACAGTTTTTTTATATTCGCTTTGGTACTATTTTCACAAATAAGCTGTACATTTCAAAACTCTTAGTACAAAAATCCAAACTGATCACACTTGTAACACAGCTAGTCATTCTTTCAAAACCTGATCTCATGCTTTAATTCAGTTGCACGTTTTCATTCCATATAATCATTGTTTCAAACACAAGATTATTGTAATATGTAATGAGAACATTTGGTTTAATCACCGAAACACAACAGTATGATCTTCTTTCAGTTTAGTACTTTTAACATTCAGTTCATCCAACAGCAAACAATGCAAGATACTGGTTTCAAATCAGCCTTAGAAGTGCTGTAATTAATATGCTACAGTACTATAAAAGACAGATTACACAGTTTTCACATTAGGCAATACACTTATATACCAATATATTTAATACATTACCCAACATTTACATAATCGATAATTTCCAAAATATCCATCCTATGCGTAATCAAGTGAAGGATCAATGAAGACATCCTCTACAACAATTTGGGCGAATTAGTTTTTATTTTTCAGATATAATTGTAACATAGGTATACTTTCTATAATGAAATTTAACTAAATGAGAAGAAAACATAACATTTAGTGCACACATTACATTAATTTGGATCAAGCCTGTCTTGAGCATTTGGCCATAGATTCTCATCCACATCACAATGAATGTTATCATTGTTCAAGCACCTTGGAAAAAACCTTTTGGCGTGGCGAATCAATGCTTGACATTGGTCTACACTGATGTCATCACATGCATCATCCATGGCCTGAAGGAGGGTAGCACGCTCAAGGGGTTGGCGATCATAGACCTTCCACCTCCATGCTGAAAACAATTCTTCAATAGGGTTGAGAAAGGGAGAGTATGGAGGCAGGTAGAGGGTCATGAATCGGGGATGGGCCTGAAACCATGCTTGAACTACCTCTGCATGGTGGAACCTGACATTGTCCCACACAATTACATAGGTGACCCCTTCACCTTGATAGGCTTGCTCAATTTCATTGAGAAACTCAATAAGATGTGCAGCATTATAGGAGCCAAGTAATGGCCTACAGCCTACAACACCATCTTCAGAGATAGCTGCGCACATGGAGATGTTTCCTCCACGTTGTCCAGGCACTTGACAGTGGCCCGTTGGCCGATGATGTTCCGTCCATGGCGATGAGTTTTGGCCAGGTTAAAGCCCGCTTCATCAACAAAAATGTACTTGTGATGGTTCATATCAGCATCAAGCACCATAACCCTCTAAAAATATATATTTTGGTTAGTTCTTTTTACAGTGTTGTTCCAATATACATATGATATAAGTGATGCATCAAATACAACAGTAATACAATATATAGTGCTGTACCTGGACATACTCAGCCCTTAGTTGTTTCACCCGGTCATTATTTCTCTCAAAAGGCACCAGGTAAATTTGTTTCATTGATACCTTGTGCCTCTTTAAAAGGTGGCCTATTGTTGGTTGGCTGATGGATGCCACACTAGCAAAGGTGCCCACCTCTCTGACCTCTTTGTTGGGGCCCATGCCCACCTCTCTGTTGGGGCCCATGCCCACCACTCTGACCTCTCTGTTGGGGCCCATGCGCACCTCTGACCTCTCTGTTGGGGCCCATGCGCACCTCTGACCTCTCTGTTGGGGCCCATGCCCACCTCTCTGTTGGGGCCCATGCCCACCTCTGACCTCTCTGTTGGGGCTCATGCGCACCTCTGACCTCTCTGTTGGGGCCCATGCCCACCTCTCTGTTGGGGCCCATGCCCACCTCTGACCTCTCTGTTGGGGCTCATGCGCACCTCTGACCTCTCTGTTGGGGCTCATGCGCACCTCTGACCTCTCTGTTGGGGCCCATGCCCACCTCTCTGTTGGGGCCCATGCCCACCTCTGACCTCTCTGTTGGGGCCCATGCGCACCTCTGACCTCTCTGTTTGGGCCCATGCCCACCTCTCTGAAGGATCTCTTGTCCACAAGCTCTTTCTATTCCTTGCTGTCTATCCTGCTCCATGTTGAAAGAAATTGCCAGTGTTTACACCCCCACTTTTATATAGTGACCAATTGTGGTTACCACTATGTGAAATCAATTCGCAATAACGAGTATGCATCATGTGTGGTTACACATGATTTATATGTTCGTACAAACACGCATTTTTATTTCTGTTGTTCTCAAAATCCATATACTGTATATTGCTGACAACCCAATTTAAAATATATAGGTTTACCAAACGGTTCTGTGATTAACCATTAAGATCAGTTGGATTAAATAATAGACAAATGTATTAAACTGAACGAGAAGAGATGCAAATCAAAAGTTTGATAGCAAGAGATTTATGAAAGGTGGTTACTGTGAATGAAACATTTATAAAGATGAAACACTTGTTTTGTGCAGTGAAAAGGATACTTTGTGGTTTTGTGTATTGTACTAACACCATTCGAAAATGCTGAAATGTGCACTTTTGATGATCTGTTGTGATATTGGTACTATGAGTTGTGAAAATGTACACCTTGCTTGTGAAAATAGTACCAAAGCGAATAAAAAAAACTGTTAAATACATAGTATGTACATGCAGACCAGGAGAGTAAAATTAAGCATTAACATTATAGTTGGTGTGAATAGGACTTAAGTAATGCTTTTCTCTGCCAAGGAGAAAAAAAATAAAAATAAAAAGTATAGCCATTTATAATTAATAGACTTTGAGAAAAATGCATTGAAAAGAACACACAACAATAAAATAAACAGAACAAACTTTAATAAAACAAAATCAGAAAGTTTTCAATGAACTATTACATGAAGAAACGCAAGTCTAGATTTTTCAGATAATAGTTTAAGCCACAAGACGCAGTGGCCTTTCGTTTCCTTGCCGAGAGTCCTTTTCCAGCCACTCGGCACATAGGATCATGGTTTATAAAAGGACTGACATGCAGCGCACTAAATTAAATCACTTATTTTCATGCTATTGTTATGTATATAAAATACTGAAGCTGTGATTCTCTTTTACTATGGAAGATAGGTAAAATAACAAAAATGAAACACTTTGGACCTGGATCCTATCATGACTATTAGAAAATTATCCTTGCCAACCAGCCTCTTAAGGAGATGGGGTGGGAGGGGAGGGACAAAAACAAATATCAGACTGCACTTAATA
Organism: Carassius carassius; assembly: GCF_963082965.1. NCBI lineage: Eukaryota > Metazoa > Chordata > Actinopteri > Cypriniformes > Cyprinidae > Carassius > Carassius carassius. Next base: position 1,952,698 of record NC_081800.1, on the reverse strand, counting down.
CTAATCTTGGGAGGCAGATCTGGAACGGGACCGGGATTTAGAGCGCGAGCCAGACTTTGAGCGAGAGCGTGAATGCCTGTCTGGAGACTTGTATTGGCTCTTTTCAGCCTGAGGTGATGGAGAGCGAGAAGCAGACTTGGCACGAACCCCATCGCCATTCTCCATCGGTGAAGCCGATCTACTCCTAGATTTCTTGCTGACCGACTTCTCCTTGGAGCGTTCACGATCTGACTTCACTTTAGAAGTGCTCTTAGAGCGGGACTTGCGCTCGTCTGAGCGGGAGCGAGACTTGCGACTGGTTGATCGACTGCGAGATTTGCGTGTTCGGGAGCGAGAACGGGATTTACGGTTGTGCGAGCGAGACTTGCTCGATGGAGATTTGGAGCGAGACCCATGTCCTGACCTGGAACGGGAGCGGTGCCTGCGAGAGCGAGACCTACAGAAGACAAACAGCAGCTGAAAGTGGAGATCCAAACTGTTGTGTTTACATTCAATTAAAACTTTCATTTTATTACCTAGAGCGAGATCTTGAGTTGCTCCGAGAACGGCTGCTACGGCGGCTCCTACTACGAGAACGACGCCGGCTACGAGAACTGGGGAAAAAGATTAAATTTAATAACAAATACTCCTGTCCCAAATGTATAGGCAATGTCAAATTTAGAGGTAAATACTGAAGCTCTTATCAAAGCAGTGCTCTGTTAAGCATTCAGTTTGACAAAGGACTGTTTGTCCAATTAAAGATCCTGTTTCAAAACACCCCTTTAACTTTGAAGGAATCATAATCGGCAATTAAACGGGGCCCAAGCTAGAACCTTGTGGTATACCAATGGTGAAAAGTGCCCAGCAAGATCCCAATCCTAAAAGTGTTAAAATGTCCTTCAATATAGATAAAAAACCAAGGCAATCTAACAGCACGACCCTACCAGTTTCACCAGAAATGGGTGTTTTGCACTTGTTAGCACTCACCGAGAACGGCTGCCAGAGTAGGAGCGACGACGGCGCTGCTTGTCTTCAACCAGACGAATCTTCCTGCCATTGATGTCTGTTCCATCCAGTTTCTCCACAGCTCTCCGCATGTCAGAGTAGGAGCCGAACTCAATCACGCCCTCATTGGCACGCTCCTTATGGGCATCTGCGTAGGTCACCTCACCTGCCTGTCGCATGAAATCCTGCAAAAGGAACCCAAACTTCAACTCCGTGCAAAACATTGCTGGCGATGGGAAAGTAGATACTTGAGTGTTAAAATAGTGATGTTCAGAGATTAATAATTTTACTGAAACTGAAGTTCATGAACCTTTACCTTGAGGTCTTGCCAACTGCAACGGCTAGACAGATTCTCCACAATGAGACGGTACTCAGTGCGAACAGGAGGGCCATACTTATTCCTTCCAGGGCGACTTCTGCTGCTGTAACCACCTTTGTAAGCAAAATCAAGGGAACATAAAAAGATCCTTTAATGAAAGAAATCAGAGAAAGACCACTGATTTAACATTACAACCTAAGAGAAGATACAAGTCATATTTGCCCTCTGTTGCTTATTGCCAACCTGTTCAGACTCAAGAGCAGTTTGCTGCCTCCCAGAAAAGGCATTACTATTTGGATAAAAAAGAAACTGATAAAACACAAGTCTGACAAGACCATCATTCTTGGTCTCTCAGGGCAAAAATGTTATTTTGATAGGCAGCATGATACATTTAAAATGTTTAATATTCAGGCTCACAAACCCTTCACTTCACTTGCTCGTACAGAAATGCTAGTGAACCCAATGTCTCCATTTTATGCATTTCAATTACATCTTGGCTAGAGGCTTTCCATATGGACAACATAGCAATAACTAGTGTCATTCCTCACCATCACCCCTGGTCTATTGGCAAAAGGCTGCGGTCATCTTGGCTTCCGGTTAGGTCAGCCAAAGCATCAAGGGGCAAAGGTCACACACACATTGTAAGGTGAAGAGGCCAAGGCCAAACTGGTCAGGTAGTCATCTTAGCCACAACGACACTTGGACTCAGCCTCAGTCCCCACTGGACTCTTTCAAATTGAAACATCAAGGACTTTGTTATTATGAAGATCAAATTGGAAATAAAATAAGACTTATACATGGATGTTGATGCTTACTTTCCACTGGGCTAGAACACAAGCTTAAACTCAAGAACAAAAGAAATGGCATATTGGGCAAAGAAAGAATATATAAAAACGCCCTCAAAAAAGAAACAAGTGGAGAAGAATGTAAAATTAAAAAAAGTAGCATGTTTCAAAACAGTTAAGTTATTAGTGATCGCAAAATGAAAACTAAATAGAATTGGTAATGACTTGCCCTGATGTGGCTGGGCTGAAGGGACAGATCATTCACGCACATTGTTTCAAACCGGTTTCTCTATTCAGTTGAACACGAAAAAATATATTTAACCAATTTGTGTAACCAAACAGTGGCTGGTAGCCACTTGATTTCCAAAGAATGGAAAAAGATACTATGGAAGTCAATGGCTACCATCAACTGTTCAGTTACACAGTTCTTTTGTGTTCAGCAGAAGAAAGAAATTTGTACCGGTTTGAAAACTTAAGTAAATCATGACAATTTTCATTTCTGGGTGAGCTATAGACAGGGTGCACATAATAAGTGGTCCGCATGCGGGACCAAAATAAGAAATGTGCTGTGTAAATTATTTCGGAGAGCATGTTTGCATACAGACATGGTTGACCGCTGTTAATGCACAATTACCATTTTAGATTGGCAAACTGTACTGTATAAGATTTCTATTCAAACTGAAGATATAAATCTACGCTGAAGTTTTCAAAGCACAATGCAAAACTGTGACCTTTCATTCACTGATGCTCTACAGTCGGCAGCGCTAAATCTGGAAGTGCGTATACTTGCCGGCAACACACCAAAATAAAAGCTTGCTGATTTTAAGTTTGAAAATTAAAAATCTAAATAATTCCAATAAAAAAAAAATGATCATTACGGCTAGGGCTGGGTATTGTTCAAAATCTTTCAATCCGGTGCCAATTCCGATACCTCAGTTTCGATACCGGTTCCTAACAATACTTTTTTCAATACCATATGTTTTAAAATCCATTTCAACATCAACACAAATACATTAAATAAAACTTTTATTTTTCACCTTAATTAAAACAAATACTGGTAACACTGCACACTCAGGATAACAATAATACAACTGGTTGTGCTTTTTGGATAGGGGTGCGCCATTCAGGGGCGGACTGGGATCAAAAAGTTGCCCTGGACTTTCTGGCCCACAGCAGCCCACCACATCATAACGCAAACGCCTCTGTTTTGATGTCATTTAATTTAATAAGTAAACAGTTTGGAGATTTTAACCAATAGGGCAACTGATCCTCCGTTGAAGAAAAAAAAAAAAGACTGCAGCTGCTCATTTAGCGACTCCTAGTGAGCGATACATGCTCATCAAGACACAAACATTCTCCTAGAACTCACACTGTGCATTCAGTTATCAGATCCATACGAATAGAAGTTTATAAACTCAAACGATTGCTTTATGTGCTTTACAGATGAACTTGAAGTCTTTATTCATTCGAGATGTTCAATAATAGATCATCTTTGGCTCGGTAATACAAGTTCATGATCCGATTAGTGAACAGATGATTCTTTTGAGTCAATCTTTTAAAATAATAATTTATTATTTTGTTTAACGAAACCAGTGTGAAAACCAGTGTTTCACAAACTGGATGGATATGAGGTGCAGGGCTCGCAAAATCATTAGCCCCACGTCCCGGGACTACGGTGTTTTCCAGTCTGACGGATTATATTTTGAATAGTGATGTCAAATTCCTAACTTGCATCGCGTTGTTCACTCGCTTGAAGGGGTGAAACGGATCGTAGTTGATCATTTGCACTAGTTTCTAAATATTGCTGATTCAAGTGTTTTAAACAATTCGCGCGCGTTCGGAGCTTGCGCTCACTCATTCAAAGCTCGCGCTGTGAGCAGCATTTTAGACAATGCGCGTACAGAGAATTAATTCATCTTTTGCGTATCGTAACTTCTGAATGAACACATACACAATTATATCAAAATAATTGTCTCTGCAAGTATTCTCGTAAACACAGTCGGTTATGTTTTAAATGAACGTATACAGTGGCCTGCTGCTCAGAGAAATTCACTGTAACGGAAAAATCTGTCTCTCTCTGTTTTTTAGACGACGTGAAAGGGGGCATGTTTCAAGATACGACAACAAACAAATGCCTCATTAACACCAGCTTTGGTTGCAATACTCTTATCGCATATGTTGCACTTTGCTGACTCGGCATCTACTTTTATAAAGTGTAGCCACACTTTAGACCTCTTTGGCATTGTAAAACGGAAACGTTTTGAGAAAAAACAACTACACTTGTGATATGTGACTGCGAGTATCTTCAGAAATCCTCCCCGTCACGTCACGTGGTGGTGGACAGCCAATCACGGCGAATTTAGGTCCTTACATGCACGTATGCTACAAGCTCACACAGACACAGCCGCTTGGCACAAAAAAAAAAAAACCGGCCGCTTGGCTTTAGGAACCGAAATTTGGCACCGAAAGATAAATCATTTTTCGATACTCATAGTATCGAAGTTTTTCGTTCGATACCATAAAGGCATTGAAGTTCGGTACCCAGCCCTAATTACGGCTCAAATTTAGATAATAAAAAAACATTTTATTTTTCAGTTTACTATAAAATTATTGTTTATTTAATACTCCATATTTTAAAATATATATTTTTTAAGTGCAATAAAATCACTCACTAATTTTTTTATAGTTATATTCTAAGAGTCACACCATGTGAGGAACAAACCAAATCTCCAGGTTCTCGTATGACAACCAGGCTGAAAAACTTGTGCACCCCTGACTATAGGCTACCTTTTCATTCACAACATTTCATTAGCACATCAACATAAGGAATCCAGAAAGCTGTGTGGAGCTGGGGCCCGTTCTTCATACCTCGCTTAATACACCAGAGTAGCAGTAGCTGTGATAGATTTTAAATGTCAATTACGCTTAAAAAGATGCAATCTAGTCCCGAAGAACCAAATAATCAAAATCATGACGAATCGTCAAAAATCAAATCCAGATAACGGAGTTAGCGATGTACGGAGAACGGGCCACTGATCTGGGTTTCTTTTGTGTAAAAAAAAAAAAAAAAAAAAAAAAAAAAAAACATTTTGACTCTTTAATAGCATTTTTCTTCAGCTGCTGAAAGTTGCCAGCATGACAAATGAAATACAGAAATCAATAATAGAAAGTTAAAGTAATTAACTACCAATAGGACAAAGAAAAAACAAACACTTGTAAGCAGTGTTACAGCTGCAGGAACATAAAGCTGGGTAGCAAGTTTTGTGTTTGCTTACCGTTTTTAATATCCTGTTACAATCATCTGGTTTACAGAAACTCAAAAACGATCTCAATGCAATACATTACAGATGTTCTTGTACTTACTACTGCGTCCTCCTCCTCCTCCTCCTCCTCCTCCACCGCCTCCTCCTCCTCCTCCTCCGCCGCCTCCATGATAACCCCCTCCTCCATAGCTGTCTCGGTCCCGGCGTGGACCCCGGGCGTGCTCCACCATCACCCGCTCCCCACACAGCTCTTTACCGTTCAGCTCATACACGGCATCATCAGCATCACGGGTTTCCTCAAACTCAACAAAGCCGTACCTATAAACACAGCACTGATCAGACTCGGGCTGCAACTAACAGTTATTTTGACAATCAATTAGTTGGTAGATTATTTTTTGGATTAGTTTTCGTAAAAACTTAAATTTTTTATTTATTATTATTATTTATGCTGTTGTCAGTTTGTTTTTCATTTTATTTACTTTGGACTCTTAAATCATTACTTGAAAGCAGAAATTTAAGCTTAGTCTTTGTTATTCTTTATTCCCGAGTGCACATTTGCTCCTTTTGAGGAAAGTGATTTGAAAGCATGTACTCTTTTGGTTCACCCAGTTATTTATTATCGTTCTTTTCTATATTGTTTGTGTTTCATGTCGTTGTCATTAATATCCTTTAACGCCAGGGACCAAAGGGATAGTTTCTCTTCAGGAGTGTCATTCTACTAATGATGATTACAAATGGTGGAAATCTCAGTGGGGTAATGAACACTCAGCTGGAGTAAGCATTTTGAGAAACACATTTGGTGGGGATGCATTAGGCTCAGATTCAGATAGCTTGGGCTTATACTTCTTTGAATAAAATGAGTGCTTCATGTTTCAGAATGAAAATGCACGGGTGTTTTTATATGAATTTATCTTCGAAAATAACTTTGTCATTTTCATTTAGTGTTTCCTGTAATGCATGATAAATGATAAATGCATAAGACATATCGGCTGCCCTGATTTCTAGATGGGCATCGGCCAGTGAAAAACCCCTATTGGTCGATCTCTAGTATCGAATAATTATTTGGACAGATATCCTCAAATGGAGAGCTTTTTTTTTTTTTTTTAAATTGGTGCCCATTTGGAGAGAGAGATTTCATAATAATTTGTAGTTTACTTACAATCCGCGCCGCGTTAACCAATCAGGAGCCTGTTTGCTGCTGTGGCGGCAGGCCCACCCACAGTCACTCATTCAACATGGAGGAACTACTGATGTTGTCGGTGAGCAGTCACCCGGAGCTATATGACAAGTTCATATTTCTATAGAGACAAGAATTAAAAGGACCTTGTTTGGAAGAGTAGACACCCCATTTTAACATGGGGAGTCTATGGGACTGACTCGCTTTTGCAGACAGCCTCAAGCGGCCAGTCGATGAATTGCTGTTTTTGTCACTTCCTTGTTGGCTTCATGAGAGAGAGCGGGAGTGATGCAGTTTGAACGCAGCTGAATGATGAAGTTTACTTTGTACACTTTGCACAATATTAACTAACACTGAAACAAAATAACCAGAACATAAATGACTGATAGAGCTCATGGTTTATCTGTCAATCAGATGCGCTCTCGGCCACTGATCTATGCTGGTGACGTGTTCTTTTATAATCATCATTGGCTGATAGAAATGTAAAAAAAAAAAAAAAAAAAAAAAAACTATTTTAGATGGTAATAAGATCAAGACCCTCAATGACGTCATGATCTATTCTGTCATGCAGCGCTCAAAATTGTGGACAAGCCAGTTCCACCGTAAATAACCTCTGAATTGTTATATATTTAAAATCTTTCCTCATAATTGTTGTAATTATGGCTTTGGTTAATTTAACTTCTGAAACGGAAGGCTAACGTACATCCTAAAATTTTTCTTTCTGTTTATTTTCGTGAATTTAAATGTGTGCAGCCTGAGAGACTTCCATAGATAAGTTTTGTTAAACTGAAAAAGACTCTGAATCAGGAGTCGATTCCCAGCCCTAGTTAGCATTAGCCGACACGCTTCTTGGCTAAAGGCTGCAGGCTTGCCTCGCTTCAGGCCGTCGGGCGCGCGCACATTTCGGACGCGCTCGAGCAAATGGAGTCGCTTCAGCGGTGGAAACGTGGCGAGAGTATCAAAATCTCACTTCTGCAACAATTACCACCTAAAAAGAACAAATCTGGTCACAACATTTCAGCAGAATACTGTTCAGGATCACCGCATAATCACCGACTGCGAATAAACAAACTCACATTCGTTTCAAAAGAAACATTTCAGTTTAAGTCTATTGTTATATACGAGAAACCAACGTGTAGCTCTTAACCCTAGCGCCAAGATAAATGTTGTAGCTGTAAACTACCAGATTAATCTCATCATGGACTGCTAGACTGATAATGGCGCTCTCTCTCCTCGTGTCGCGCGCACACGGGTGTACTCACCCGTTCTTCAGATCCACCTCCAGCAGCTTCCCGTAGCCGCTGAAGAACCTCTGGATGTCTTTATCACGGACATGATAGCTCAGGCGGCCGATGTAAACTCGAGGCATGGTGATTCCGTGTGTACCTAGAAGCCGTTACACCGATTACTCCAGAACGGGAAAACAGACACAACAGGCTTTTGTCCTCGTGTCAACCGGAAGCTCTTCGACATAGACCGCCCCTTCTAAAATAAAAGTCCTTCCGATTTAAAAGTGCAACGCTAAAAACGTATTTACGGTGCAATTTTTTTAATTAAGAAATAATTAAATCAAAGGCAACATCAAATATATATATTTATGCTATACTTGTACTTGTCCATTTTAAACTTTATCTAAGATAAAAACTTAAAAATTTGCTATTTATTCCAAAAGGGGTTTAGGGATTCAGGGGGCCTCCAACATAAATATTTCCTAGCACCTCTAAATGTGTAGATGCGGCTCTGAATCTGAATAATTACACTCAAAGCATTTACATTAAAGCATAGTTGGATATTTTGGGTTAACGTCAGTGTAATTCATAAGACACATTCACATAAGACGTTTTCAATACGACGAATATCAGAACAGTAAATGCGAATGTGTAAGTTATGTGTAAGGAGTGGATTCACTGATGTCTTATTGAAGCCTGCTGGAGCAGGTCAAGCTCAGGACAGTCCTGTCTGGAGAGGCACATCCTTCCTGATCGAACAAACCATGTTGCATCTGCCCCTCGTTGCAATCGTCCCCACTCGCGCCTATTCTTCAAGAAATCAATATTTTTTACCCAGCTTACAGTAAATTTTAATTGTAAACTTCCAGCTGTACACACATTGCTAGATACGTGACTGGTCATGCACATATCAAAACATCATAGTATTATTAAATCGTTGTACCATTAAGGTAGGCTACTTTTTGATAAATGAAGTTCTGCTGAAATAAACTATCTAGCTTCCATCCACTTGCTAGATCTATTAGCTTGTAACAGTATGTTCAGATTAGAAACACAATACGTGAAATCCTCTGTCGCCCAGTTACATTAATGCCACACAAGAGTGTATAATATTTTATTGATATATATATATATATATATATATATATATATATATATATATATATATATATATATATATATATATATATATTAGGGCTGGGCGATATGGAGCAAAAAATATATGTCGATATATTTTGCTATATCTCAATATACGATATATATTTCGATATCTTTACAGGAAAAATAACCCCCCAAAAACTACTGTAAAAACAAATATGCCAAATATTACATGTTTAGGGCCCTATGAAATGTTTTTTTTTTCTCTTCACCATATATGTTTTATTGTTATCTAATTCTGTGTTTAAGCAAGTGTAATTATTTAAATGCATAAAAACAACTTAATTTGTTAATTTTTTTTCTTAAAATAGCCTTATGTGAAATGTTTTTTCGCCTCTGAAATTCTGTGTATTTACATTTTTCTGGTTATCAAATGAAGGCTTAAAACATTCATTTAATTTATCTTTTAATTATTGAAAATTAAGCAAACTTGATTTTTTTGTAAACAAAGGGGATTTACTATTAAAAATAATACATGGAAGAAATGTTTTGTGAGTATTCCTTAAATTATGTTCGTTTCATTTTAATATTAGCTAGTAGTAGTAGGCTTTCTACATTCTGCTGAACAACAGACTAGTAATAGATTTCTGGCAAATACTTTTATTTTGACGGGTTTACCTTTACAGTTCTGCAGTGTGTATGTGTATGTGATACTACAGTCGTGATATGACGCTTGTTTTACTCAAATAAAACGGTCAGATGCTCATGAAGTGACTCTCAGTGCAGTTCTGGGGCCTCATTTATAAAACTGTGCGTAGGATCCTTACTAAAAATCTACGTAGGCCTACGCAAAAACATATTCAGATTTATAAAACCATGCGTACGCACACATGCACGCAATTTTCACTTTATAAATCACCGCCTACCTTATAATTCGCGCACGCAAAAAAAAAAAAAAAAAAAACGCCTCATTGGCCATGCATATTAAAAGGAGCAGGGAAATTTGTGTTTTTTAAAAACAAAATCATGGCAGCAATGGAGAGCAAGGGCAAGAAGCGAAATTTCTCGGAGGCAGAAATAAAGGTTCTTGTGAGTGAGGTGGATGAAAGGAAGGCTATTTTGTTTGGTGGCCACAGCAGTGGAATTACCAATGAAAAAAAATTTAGAGTGGCAACACATCACTGCTGCGGTAAATGCAGTTGCTTCGGCAAACAGGACGGTTCCAGATGTAAAAGAGAAGTGGTCCGATCTTAAGGTGGGAGCAAAGAAACGGCTTGCCTCTCACCGACAGAGTGTGTGCGACTGACGGGGGCAAAGGCGCCCCCGATTTGTCCCCAATGGAGACCCGAATGGCCTCGATTCTCGGCCAAACCAGTGTGTGTGGCATTGTGTCTGAGAGGGAGGGAGACACAGATGTGCTGGATACAGGGGAACCAGGTAAATAACTTTATTGCTTGTGTGCTCAATTAAACAAAATAAATTACACAATTGGTTTAGTCCTTATTCTTGCAGAGTCTGCGGGAGCCCAGTGTGACGAAACTCCCAGTGCAGAGTCTGCAGGGGCTATGGAGTTTCCCGAGGTCCCCAGCACAAGTGCGTCCCGACTGTATGGCACGGCTGGAAGTGGCCGGGTGCTGACTGAGACCGTTCTGCAGACACAGAGAGACACCATTAATGCAATTACTGTAATCGCAGATGAGCTTAAGCAAATAAGGGTTGTGCTGGGTGACATTGCATCTACATTAAAAGATCTTGTTAAAAAATGAACCTTTGCACTGTTGTTCTTCACAAATGGGGCATTACTTCCTGACGGAGCCTTGCTCCCTGATGATGTCCTTCTTGTTGGGGAGGGGGGTGTGGGTCAGGCTCTTCATGCTTGTGTTGTGGTAGGTCAGGAGGAACAGGGATACCATTCATCAGTGCAATGTTGTGTAAAATAGCGCACACCATGATGGTCTGGCATACTTTTTTTGGTTGATATAAAAGTCTACCACCCGAAGCATCAAGGCAATGCCATCTACACTTGAGGAGGCCAATGGCTCTCTCAACTACTGAGTGCGCACGAGCGTGGGTATCATCAAAGCGCACTTCTTCTGCGCTCTGAGGGTTTGAGAATGGGGTGAGTAGCCAGCGCCTGAGCGGGTAACCGCTGTCACCTGTAAAGTATAACAGATTATTTGTACAATAGGCTTTAACTGTTATGTAAAACAATTATATGCATTTACTTACCCAGAAGCCAGCCATCGCGAACGGCACCTGCCCCAAGTCGATTCCCTACACTGATGTGCGCTATAATAAAAGAGTCATGTGTAGAACCAGGCCATCGTGCCACAACATTCCTTAGAGTCAAGTTGGCACATTTATTGAATGCACATGTTTGCGATTCACATAAATGAATTCATCCACATATGGAGCCCTTATTGCAATATGAGTGCAGTCGATTGCGCCGATTACATTTGGGAAACCGGACATTGCTGCAAATTGCCTTTTGATATTGGCCTGTTCTACAACACTAAGGAAACTTTATGTAGATATCGATTGGTCATTTGAATAATCCCTTTCAAAACTGCAGACATTAATGAGCTTAGGGATGGCTGTGAAATCCCTGACCTATGACAAATTAATAGGAATGTTAAAATCAATAAGGTTTTGCTTAAAAAAAAAAAAAAAAAAAAAAAAGTACACTTAGTTACCTGTCGCCTATTTCCCGCTGATATGTCCCGGTTGCCAAAAATCCTAAAACTGAAAGTACTTGGGTTGGTACCGGGATGGCGTGGCTCCGTGTTGTTGGTCTTTGTAATGCTGGGCCAAGTTCAGCACACAGATCCAAGAGCATGGCTCTAGGAAATATAAAGCGGCTTATTAGCCACTCATCATCATGGGCTAGGAAATCCTCACGGTCCCTGAATACTCTTTCCCTCCGAAGTCTGCCATTGGCATAGTCTTCCAGCAGTGCCAGCGCATCCATCATACAATATGCACTTAAGTGTTGCTGCAGTAGGCCTAGGCTATTTATGTTTTCAGCGATCAGATTTAATCATTTACACCTTATCACATTAATCACATAATGAGTGATAGGCCTACATCCATTTAAGAATGGAAGAGAAAGAAATTAAATTTACGTACTTTCAGCATATAGTTCCTTTTATGTCTTTACATGCATGTATGTATCTTTAGGATCCATAATGGTGATTTAATGTTATTTGTATTTTTTGTTGTAACCGGGACCTATGAGCAACTTGTAAATATTGTAAATATTGAAATATGTCAAAGTAAATTTTGGCATTTTGCAAAGGGTTAATTCCCTTTATCCGCAGTCAGTTCCTCAACTCACCATCAGTGTCGCCAAACTGCTTTGTCTTCAAAATGTGCGTACGCATGGGTCAGAGTTTGCGTTTTTCTTTATAAATCCCACCTTTTGCGCAGGAACTGGCGTACGCATGTTTTCAGCCCCGTTTTGTGCGTACGCAAGCTTTATAAATGAGGCCCCTGGAGATGTTGTTTATGTGTTCACGTCTTTATTTAGTGAGAGGACAGAAGCTGAAATCACCGGAGCGTCACGCGCGCTTCCGGGTGTAATAAAACGAAGAAGCGCTTCTGCTCCATTCATTAACACAGACACGCAGAACATGCAGGATTCATATTTAAATAGACTGGACTGTTCCGGCTTAATATTTGTAGATATTAGTCCATATCGCGATTTGATGTGAGTGCAATGACCTACTTTTGATAATTCATTTAAAATTTGACAAATTCCGTGACATTCCACGTTAAACTGTAAATTCCGTTTTTATATTTCCGCGATTCCGTCCGCGTTTTCTGCATCGCGGAAATCATAGGGCCCTACAGTAGACATCTGCCTGCTGTTCGCCCGATGCCTTAAAACTGAAGTATCTCCATATAATGGAGCCAGTTGTCTTTTTTTTTATACTAGTTCTGCAGCCTCCGGGCTGGTTTATGCCATGTTTATGAGACAACACGGGGGGAACAAAATCAAGGAGGCGGGGGGCGAGCACAGCACAGAAAACAAACAAGCAAAGTGGCGGAATCAGAATTAAATATAAACAATATATTGATATATACGATATGTCAAAATCCACATCTTGTTTAAAAAATATCTCGATATATTTTAAATATCGAGATATCGCCCACCCCAATATATATCCTATTACTCGATAAAGGGAGCTTGAAGGAAGGTTACTTGAAAAACGATCATCTGCACAGACATATCTTTTCCACATTCCACCTTTATTAAATCTGTACAAACCAGCAAACAAACCGTGTCTGTGCTTTGATTTCAGAAGCATGTAGATGTTTCTTCATTAGCCAAAAGAATCAGAACATGCAATTTGGCAAGATGCAATAAATACACACTCCTCCATCATACATCATATCAGCTGATATAAAAACATTTCATTTCTATTACAAATGTGCGCCAGAAGGATGATGATTGTTTCGCCATGGGGGAAAAATAGGGTATGACCAAATCTACAATATTTCAAAGTGCTTTCAGTGATTCTGTCTTTAGAAATCTATTCCAGCTTTATAAAGCTTACACTTTTATGTTAATTCATCCTGAATAAAAACAAAAATAGGCAAAATGTCAATGGAAGCTGCATACACACTGGAAATGACTGTCTTATACTTGCACAAACTAAAAACATCATTGTCATCAGTCACAGTCTCTGGAGACAAACATGTATGCGTCTGGAACTTCCTCACACTTTGGTATTTAAAAAATATTTCCATTTTGGTATTTGGCTGTGAACCCAAGACCTAAACAAGCACAAAACAACTGAAGAAGAACCAGTGGCTGCATGTATGTCATGGTTTCATGCTCAATCTTTCAGCTTACTCTCCAGGAAGTCCTGGATTTTGTTGATTTTCTCTTCTTGTTGATCCAGGAGATCCAGGATGACTCCCATGGGGGTCTTCTTCAGGCCAACAGCCTCTATCTTGTTCTCCAGCTTGTTCTTCATGCTGCGGAGTCTCAGAGAAGCGTGGATGAGGATCACTGCAGGGAAAACAAGGCTTGATGAACTGGAACAGGACACATACCACACACACATGAGAGACTGTAAAATCAGAAAGCTGACAGAGAAGGCCATCATCTATAGAGTATTTAAAGCTTTCCTGTTAAACCCAGGGTACAGCTTCTGCCCACTGCATACACACTATAACACTTTATTCAAATGTCCTTTATAAAACAATTACATATGTGAATACACATGTAACGATCGAATGGAAACTGCTTGATTTTACATGTTAAATGAATTGATGCAATTTTACTATTCAATTAATAGACATTACATTTTCACAAATGTATATATTTAGTCTTTAGGGTGCACATAATATGAAGTTGTTTTAAGATCCGGGCAGACTGCTGTAAAAGGCTCATGTACTGATTTTAGACAGAGACGTGCTGAAACAGAATATAGTGTAATTAGATGATGATGATGATGTTTTGTGTTGCCATGACTACAAGCAAAACACTGTGAGATCTCTGCTGGTTTTCCACAGGACCTGGACATAATGATCATCAGAGAGCCCAGCAAAGATCTGTCTCTATTCAGAGTCAATGATCGTGATATGATCATCGAGAGCCCAGCAAAGATCTGTCTCTATTCAGTCAATGATCGTGATATGATCATCAGAGAGCCCAGCAAAGATCTGTCTCTATTCAGAGTCAATGATCGTGATATGATCATCGAGAGCCCAGCAAAGATCTGTCTCTATTCAGTCAATGATCGTGATATGATCATCGAGAGCCCAGCAAAGATCTGTCTCTATTCAGTCAATGATCGTGATATGATCATCAGAGAGCCCAGCAAAGATCTGTCTCTATTCAGAGTCAATAATCGTGATATGATCATCAGAGAGCCCAGCAAAGATCTGTCTCTATTCAGAGTCAATGATCGTGATATGATCATCAGAGAGCCCAGCAAAGATCTGTCTCTATTCAGAGTCAATAATCGTTATATGATCATCAGAGAGCCCAGCAAAGATCTGTCTCTATTCAGAGTCAATGATCGTGATATGATCATCAGAGAGCCCAGCAAAGATCTGTCTCTATTCAGAGTCAATAATCGTGATATGATCATCAGAGAGCCCAGCAAAGATCTGTCTCTATTCAGAGTCAATAATCGTTATATGATCATCAGAGAGCCCAGCAAAGATCTGTCTCTATTCAGAGTCAATAATCGTTATATGATCATCAGAGAGCCCAGCAAAGATCTGTCTCTATTCAGAGTCAATGATCGTGATATGATCATCAGAGAGCCCAGCAAAGATCTGTCTCTATTCAGAGTCAATAATCGTGATATGATCATCAGAGAGCCCAGCAAAGATCTGTCTCTATTCAGAGTCAATAATCGTTATATGATCATCAGAGAGCCCAGCAAAGATCTGTCTCTATTCAGAGTCAATGATCGTGATATGATCATCGAGAGCCCAGCAAAGATCTGTCTCTATTCAGAGTCAATAATCGTGATATGATCATCAGAGAGCCCAGCAAAGATCTGTCTCTATTCAGAGTCAATGATCGTGATATGATCATCAGAGAGCCCAGCAAAGATCTGTCTCTATTCAGAGTCAATAATCGTGATATGATCATCAGAGAGCCCAGCAAAGATCTGTCTCTATTCAGAGTCAATTATCGTGATATGATCATCAGAGAGCCCAGCAAAGATCTGTCTCTATTCAGTCAATGATCGTGATATGATCATCAGAGAGCCCAGCAAAGATCTGTCTCTATTCAGAGTCAATAATCGTTATATGATCATCAGAGAGCCCAGTTATTTATTTCAGTTAGTTGCCAAGGTAACATGTTCGTCCTAATATTTATTTTATTTTTTTTATTAACAAAAGACAAACCAAAAGACTAACCATTGAGGTTATTTTCTCTTTTTTTTCCCTCAGAGTTTCAGAGAGTAAAAAAGGCATGTGTCAAACATGATGTACATTAAAATGAGATGTCATCAGTCATTACTGCTGTACAAAAGAGCTGAATTATCATACACTGATACTTTCACCGCTAACACTTTAGTTTACACAATAACATAATCCTGCACGCTTAACAATAACGCTAACTTATTGCTATTAATGGTTCACAAAAAAAAAAAACTTTAACAATCATTGAAGCTTTCCACTGCATACAAGGTTCTTTACAGTGGATGGATATAGTTTTTTTTGTGGAACTTCTATGGCATCTCTGTGAAAATCTCCCTCTGAAGCCTTTATTCAGAAGTCTGCGGGTGACTCAGTATTTAATGCCATCTGTGCTCAAATATTGTGTTTGTTTTGGGGTTGACCCTGCATTCACACCAGTAAGTGTCAGTATAAAGTGAAAAAGGCAAGTATGATTCCTGAAGATCTGGTACTCACGGAGCATGGGGAATGTGATACCAAAGAGAAACACCATCACTCCTCCACACAGGGACAACAGGAAGTAGCTGATTCCCAGGACACCCACAACAAACAGGGTGGGATTTCTCTTCTTGAAGTTCTTGATCACAGCTTTATTCTCTCCTGCCCACACCAAGCCCGTGAAGACCAGAGCCACGACCGCTCCACCAAGAAACATGCCCAGCGGGTTCAGACACCTGCACACATCACTAGCAGTATTATTATAACACCTCATGCTACAGCAAGTGGGCGATAAAACTGGGCTCCTAATGTCAGTGTGAACAACAGGAAGTCTTCAGTTAGGGGAAGGAAGACAGCAATACTCTAGTTATCGGCATTGCAATCTAAAGTTTTTGGTTTAGTCTAACTTCAGCAAATGCTTATAATAAATAGAAAGTTATTGTCCGTTGATGCGGATGTAATATAGTTGTCATTATAATAGTCGTTCTTGATGTGAACAGGTCTGTTCAACCATTATTTTTACATAAAGTAATAAATGTTTTTTTTTTTTTTTAAAGAATTGTAAAACGATGCACAGAAATAAAATAAAGACAAAAAAAGAAAAACTTTGTATTCTTTTTTAGCTCAGACCCCAAACAGTAAGATAAGATGCAGGTCAGAAGACTAATAATATATAAATATAGTGATATTTGTTTTTCAATACAGAAAACCTCTGAATGAATGAATAAAATTAACATCTAATGCCAAATTGACACTGTACAGGGGGCACAGAAAAGCTTATGAAAATATGTTGTTTGTGATATATGTCCAAACTAACTCAAATCGAAATGAAATTGGTATGAGGAATCATTTAGAAACAAATAAAAAAGCACACGTGAAACTGCATGTACCATAATTATACAAAAATAATAATAAACTAGATATGTAGTGCAAAAAGTAATGCACAAACAATGCTTGTCACTGCTTCGTTTTTGTTTTTATTCTGGTCATGATGGACTTTTAAACATGCTAGGTTATAAATTATGCTCTTACAAAATCCTGTTTGTAAACAATGTTGATGAAATGCGTTGAGCTGAGCTGAGCTGCTCACAGAGAGTGACTCACATTCAGCCAAAGAAGGGTGGGTCCACCTTCTACACATTCCGCACATCGACGAAAACAGGCCTCGTGAATAACGAGCACACAGTGTATTGTGATTCAGTGTTAGTACACAGTCACTGCATCGAGGGGGAGTCTCATCTGTCCACAGTTAGACAGGCTTCCCGATGATAATAAACACACACACACAGCTCTCTGGAGCATTTCGTAACACACTGAATGATGTGCACACTAATAATTATAAGTGATTAAGACCTTTACATACCCGACCATCAGAATAACGACGACAGCTGCCGCAAAGTAATTAGTCTGATAATAAAGCAGATTGCTGATCACTCTGTTATTCCATTTGCTTAAATCAGACACCTCTGGTTTGGAGAAGCGGTCGACACCAGGGAAGAGATCACCCCACGGTCTGAAGGGCGCGAGCTCCATCCCTGCCATGATGCTCTCCAGTCTCGAGCTCCGTGGCGCTGCGGTCAAGCGGATTCACGGCTGGGCGGGGCTTCAACTAACGCTGTCACGTGGCACGTGTTGCTTTTCTTCACGCTGTCAGGATATACCAATCACAGTCGTTTGTAATTAATTATATATTTAATATATTTATCGAAATTATTTTTCTTTTCCCGGATATAAATATTTAGTGTACTTATATATTCAGTAAGACTAAAATACCGAGAGATTTGACGGCGGTTCAAAGGAGATCACCGAGCGCCCGCTTTGATTGATGTTTCACAGAAAAAGTTACATCCGCTGCGCGGGAAACCGGTGAAGCCAGACACCGCAAGACCGTGAGAGGAGTCGTTTTAAAACAGTTATTAGTTTTTAATTATCTTTTATTTTTATTTTATTTTTTTATTTTTTTTGAAAACAGGTCTCATTGCTCCTATGTATACATATGTACTTCAAATATCTTTATTCGATTTATTGTAAGCATGGAACATTAAATCAACGAATTACAACATTAATTTGATAAAATTATCATTCCATTGTATTACTAATACTACCCCAAATAAACACTTCCCTCCCTCAACAACCTGTAACTTCCCATGGGGGAGAAAAGAAAAAAAGGATGAAAAACACAGGTAAAAAATAAATAAAAAAGTAAATAATTTTAAAAACATGAATTAAAAAAAAATATTTATATATTAATGCTCAGCTTGAAAGGATAGTTTACCCCAAAATAAAAATTGGATATTTATCTGCTTACCCCCAGGGCATCTGTGTGAAATCACGCACCTGATGGAATTTACTGCTGATTAGATAATTGGCTTTACTGACAAGATTTTTTGTGCACCCCTAAATAAAACCCCGCAGTTCGTGACAATATATTGATGTGTAAAGACACAAACAGATCAGTCTGTATTTATACCTCTGATTCATGCAATGTCTGAACTGTTAGATCTCTCCTGTGCATGTTCTCAGCAGCAGGTGTGTGAGGAGGCTTCTTCTTCTTGCTTTATGGCGGATCGCATACTAATAAGTGCATTACCTCGAATTAAGATTCATTAGAAACTGACAAATTAGCACATCACTAGGAAAGGCAATTAACAAAGATTCATTAAACCCGACTCACCTCTTCTGTAGGTGAAGCTGGATCACGAATAATTCATGGTGACTCTGATTTCACCAAGTACATCATCCTTGATGATCCTGGAACAACATTCCAATCAACCAATCAGAACTGAGGGATAACTTTTCAGGAAATATCATTTTTAGGCTTAAAATCAGGGTTAGGTGCTTCTACACCCTTGTTAATCTGCTGATTTTAGGAATAAATTATGGGTATGGTTAGGTTTAGAGGTAGGGATTGGGTAAAGTCTATATTTTTGGACATTAATGTTGATCCAGGATCATGTCTTACTTAGCAAATCATGGCAACCAATGATTCGTGTGAACATGAACACATTTATGTAGATCGGGGCGCATTACCTTCACAAACAAAAGTAATCCACTGTGTCTTCAGCGGCTCAGATGTCGGGAGTACTGCTATGTTCATTATTTGATCAACAACATAACACCTCAATCACTCAGGAGTCATTCTTGTCTACATCTACATCTGAAACAATGGAGGACTGATGACAGTCACTCAGGACAGGTCTGATGTAAGACGTCTGTCCAGTCTGTGCTGAAACACTACTGTCAGTCAAACTGTTGTGGGAGGGGCATATATATATATATATATGCATACAAAATACACATACAGCGGAGGGTGTGCTAAACATTATGTGAATATATTAAATTGGAGACAAATCAAGACTTAATTGCTTTCTTATTATGTAAATAAAAAATCGTATTAACATAAATTTTAATTTCTTTTTCAAGAACCAAAAATGAAGGATTGGTTAAATGTACTTACACTTTATGGATATGAAATTTATAATGTAATACCCTTTCCTTTAATTTGAAGGGATATTAGTAAAAACTAAATGAAACATGTTCTAAGCACAAAGAAAAAATAAGAGCAATGCCAAAAATAAATTAAACAAAGTTTCAGTCATCATATTACAAAAAAATTCAAATCAATACCATTAAAAAAAAAAGAAAAAAAAAAGATTTGATTTACTGGGTTGTATACTATCTATGTCAAATTTTGTGGCATCTTCCAATATTCAATATACTATACTGATAGTGTATACTAACATACTATTACTCCACTAGGTCTGAAATATATATTGCAGGTTTAATCCCCTGGAACACACTACAAACATGATGATCTAGATTACAACATGATGCACTGCTGTGTCTCTGACATTAAATCATTAAACCGGTTTGGAGAAAGTGGCTGTAGCCTATGTGTGTGTGTGTTTTTGTTTGTTTGTTGTTTTACATGCATACACACACACACACACACACACATATATATATATATATAGTTTGTTTACAGTCTTCCTTTAATGGACATTAATATAAGACGATACTGCAAATCTAATGAACACTTGATAATAACTGTGGAACACACTACACTAAATATATTTATATACACATACACTTATTTATCTAACAAACATTCTTAGTGTACACTTAAATTTTGCACATAATATACCTGTACATAGATAACTGCTTTTTGTGATATACCTGCCATGCAATTTTCAATTTATTATTGAAATTTAAATTTTTCTGTCATCAATTTAATTTCGTATGTTGGTATTCATTTTGTGTTTATAATGGTAACACTTAAACTTAAAATATTTTCAACTAAAACTGACATGGTTTCTAAAGAGCAAAAGGCTTTAGTGAAAAAAGACTTTAAAGTAAAGTCTGTAAAATAATCTGTTGAAAGGATTTGATGATCAGTAGTCTAGTGTGTCATGAGCCTGGCTCTTTCCTTCTCTTTTTTCATCCCTTGCCTCCCTCTGCTGGTTGTTTTATGTCCTACTTTCACTCTTACCCTCTATCAACCCCTTTATTACCGTTAGCTGGATTTCATTCTCTCATCATAACACCTGTTCTCTATCTGCCTCTTTTGCCTTCGCTATATCTAGCTCTCTTTTTCGTGTCTGTGTTGTCCGATTATTGTTTAACCTAGATGCACGGAGCTGAGTGTGACCGTGACTTCGCTGTAGTTGTGTCTTGTCCTGTCTAGTCCAGTCCTGTCTAAACAGCATTACACATAGAGCCTCAGTATTGCTGTTTGTGTTTACCTCTTCTGTGTTTTACCCAGCGGTCTTCCTAGAAGGTTGCAGAGAACTTCACATCTTGCCAGTACCCCTGATCTCTCCATTCAAGAGCCGCCCAGATCTCTGGCTGAAACCCTATGTTACCATTTTGAAGAAGCTGTCAAGCACCCTGAGTTACTTATGTGAATCTTCAGTTCTGTTAGTCAGCCTTGCGGCACATCCTTATTTACTTATTAAACAAAACTGTACCTGCTATCGTCTCTGGATCCCTCTGTTTCATTAAAGAATAATCCGACCACAAGGAATGGATCAGGCTGGGGGTCACCCTTTCCAGGCCGCTGTAGAGATGCAGGGAGCGTTGCTGGGAAGGCGCGATGAGGAACTCGCCGCGGCTCGCCGTATGGTGGACTCGTTATCCATTCAAGTGACCGATCTTACGCAGCAACGCTTCCCAGTCTGTCCTCCAGGATTCACTCGAGTCGCAGGTGAACAACCCCCCATGTTACTCTGGCGAACCCACTGAGTGTCTGCCTTTCTTGATTCAGTGCGAGGTCGTTTTCTCACTCCAGCCGTCTTCCTACTCCAGAGAACGCTCCCGGATATCCTATGTCATCTCACTTCTCAAGGGAAGAGCCCGCGAGTGGGGAACGGCTGTATGGAATGCAGAGGCCGATTGTCTGTCCAGTTACATCCAGTTTAAAGAGGAGATGTTATGTGTTTTTGACCGTTCTGTTCATGGCCCAGAGGCTTCTCGTGCTTTGTTCTCCTTACGGTAGGGACGACGCACTGTCACGACTTTTCTGTGGAGTTCCGTACTCTCGCCACTTCATGTGGGTGGAACGAGCCAGCCCTGGTGGCCCGTTACATTGAGGGGCTAGATGCCGAGATAAGGGACGAGGTGTTGGCCCGAGAAGTACTGACTCGCCTTGATCCTCTGATCGATTCTGCATTACGAGTGGAGAAGCGCTTTGAACTGCACCAATGGGCTCACTGCGCTCAGACCATGCCTGCCCCGTCATCCACTGGCTGCTTTCCATCTACATCCTCTATCGCACCTGAACCGATGCAGCTGGGAGGGATCCGAATCTCAGCCATTGAATGCCAGCGTCGGATTGTCAACCGCCATCCGTGGTTGTCTGAACATAATCCTCATATTAATTGGGCTAAGAATTCCATACTCTACTGGGGTTTGTCATGTCATGTCAGATGTCTTGTGTCTGCGGCCTCTCCTGTGTCTTCTGTTTCTGTCTTTCAGGAGGAGCCAGTGGAATTGTCTGGGGTTCCTGAGAAGTACTTCGATCCGCGGGCGGTTTTCAGTCGATCGAGGGCGTCTTCTGGGTACCACTCCTCCTCGAGGGAGGCTCTATTCTCGCTCGATCTCTGAGCATAAGGCTCTGGAGAAATATCTCTCAGAGTCATTAGACGCGGGCACTATCGTTCCTTCCACCTCTCCTGCGGGGATTGGGTTCTTTTTTGTGAAGAAGAGGGATGGCACACTGTGCCCCTGCATTGATTACAGAGGCTTGAATGACATAACGGTTAAGAACCGGTACCCTTTACCCCTTATGTCATCAGCTTTTGAGATCCTGCAGGGGGCACAATACTTCACAAAACTGGACCTTCGCAATGCATAATCGAATCAAGGAGGGTGATGAGTGGAAGACGGCGTTTAATACACCCCTTGGGCACTTTGAATATCGTGTTCTCCCATTCGGGCTATTTAACGCCCCCTCCGTGTTTCAGGCTCTCGATAATGATGTCCTTAGAGACATGTTAAACCTGTTCGTGTTCGTTTACCTTGATGATATTTTGATTTTCTTTCCGAATATCCAAGTTTATATGCAACATGTTAGACAGGCCCTTCAACGACTATTAGAGAACCGTCTTTTTGTCAAGGCGGAGAAATGCACCTTTCACGCTCAATCTGTCATGTTTCTCGGTTCCGTTATCTCTTCCCAGGGTATTAGTATGGACCCTGTCAAGATTCGCGCTTTTACTGACTGGCCCAGACCAGAGTCTCGTGTCACTCTTCAACGCTTTCTGGGTTTTGCGCACTTTTACAGATGTTTTATTCGGAATTTCAGTCAGGTAGCACTGCGCTTACTTCGGTCAAGACTCAATTCTCTTGGACGGAGGCCGCCCAGGCAGCCTTCGAATGTCTCAAATCGCTCTTTTCATCCGCTCCTATCCTTATCACCCCGATTTAGAGAGACAGTTTATCGTCGACGTCGACGCTTCAGAGGTGGGTGTTGGGGCCATCCTCTCTCAGCACTCCTCGGCTGATGATCAGATTCATCCCTGCGCTTTTTTTTCGCATCGCCTTACCACTGCTGAACAGAATTATGATGTGGGTAACCGAGAGCTTTTGGCCATTCGTCTCGCGTTAGGGGAGTGGCAGCACTGGCTGGAGGGAGCTGCGGTCCCATTCGTAGTCCGGACTGACCATAAAAATCTCGTATACATCCGGTCAGCCAGGAGACTCAATGCCCGTAGGCTCGTTGGTCCCTTTTCTTTACACGCTTTGATTTTACGATCTCCTACCGGCCGGGGTACAAGAATCTAAAACCTGACGCTCTCTCTCGCCAGTTCCCTTCTTCTGAGTCCGTGCCATCTGAGGAGGGCATCCTTCCTCAGCGGGTCATAGTGAGCGCGGCTGTCTGGGGAATTGAACGCCTAGTCAAACGTGCCTTGTCTCGTATTCACACGCCTAGGCTCTGCCCTAAGGGGCTTTTGTTTGTACCTCCATCCGCTCGTTGCGCTGTTCTTCAGTGGGGACACTCATCTAAATTATTCACTCACCCGGGGGTCAGAGGCACCATTGCCGCCGTTCGCCAGAGGTTTTGGTGGCCCTCCCGTGAACAAGACATCCGCCGCTTTATCGCATCCAGTCTGTGCCCAGACAAAGGTCAGTAGTAGACCCCCTGCGGGGTATCTAAGACCCTTGCCCGTGCCGTCTCACCTGTGGAGTCAGATTGCCCTTGATTTTATCACTGGGCTCCCTCCCTCCAGAGGTAATCACGTTATTCTCACCGTTATAGATCGCTTTTCCAAGGCCGCCCACTTTATTCCCCTACCTAAACTCCCGTCCGCCAGGGAGACCGCCCAGACTGTTGTAGAACATGTTTTTAGGATCCATGGTCTCCCGGAGAACGTAGTGTCTGATAGAGGACCACAATTCTCCTCCCTCTTCTGGAAGGAGTTTTGTTGCCTTATCGGTGCCTCAGCTAGTCTCTCCTCCAGGTTTCACACACATACGAACGGTCAGGCCAAGCGTGCTAATCATACTATCTGTCGGCTGTTGCGTAGTCTCGCATTTTGTAATCCCGTGTCTCGGGTCGAACAGCTTCCCTGGGCAGAATATGCCTACAATTCCGCCCCCGCGTCTGCTACTGGTCTGTTGCCATTTCAAGGTTGCTTAGGTTACCAGCCCCCCCTCTTTCCTTCCAACACCGAATCCAAGGTGCCTTCCGTACGAGCGTTCATCCAGCGTTGCAGACAAACTTGGAAACGGTCCGACCCGCATTTGTAGATCACGCTCCGTTATGTGCCGCATTGCTAATAAGTGCCGTGTCAGAAGCCCCCATTATGTCCGTGGACAGAGGGTTTGGCTCTCTACCACTAACCTTCCCCTTCAGTACCCCTCGTGTAAGCTGGCTCCTAAATTCATTGGACCTTTTCGCATCATTAAGGTTTTTAGCCCGGTCTCTGTCAGACTCCGGTTCCCTGCCAATCTCCGACGTGTTCATCCCGTGTTTCATGTTTCTTGTTTAAAGCCTGTTATTCGCGCCCCCCCTCGTCCTGTCGTGTTCGTGTCGAGGGCTCCCCCGTCAGTCTCCGTCTTCTGGTGCACCAGGAGGCGCACCTTGAGGTGGGGGTACTGTCATGATCCTTGCTCTCTCCTTCTCTTTTTCATCCCTTGCCTCCCTCTGCTGGTTGTTTTATGTCCTACTTTCACTCTTACCCTCTATCAACCCCTGATTACCGTTAGCTGGATTTCATTCTCTCATCATCACAACTGTTTTCTATCTGCCTCTTTTGCCTTCGCTATATCAAGCTCTCTTTTTCGTGTCTGTGTTGTCCGATTATTGTTTAGACTAGATGCACGGAGCTGAGTGTGACCGTGACTTCGCTGTAGTTGTGTCTTGTCCTGTCTAGTCCAGTTCTGTCTAAACAGCGTTACACATAGAGGTCCGAGGTCACCGTAGCCACCAGATCCAGTCTGTATCCAGATCAGAGGGTCACTGCAGTCACCCGGATCCAGTCATATCCAGACCAGATGGTGGATCAGCACCTAGAAAGGACCTCTACTGCCTTGAAAGACAGCTGAGACTAGGACAACTAGAGCCCCAGATACAGATCCCCTGTAAAGACCTTGTCTCAGATGACCACCAGGACAAGACCACAGGAAACAGATGATTCTTCTGCACAATCTGACTTTGCTGCAGCCTGGAATTGAACTACTGGTTTCGTCTGGTCAGAGGAGAACTGACCCCCCAACTGAGCCTGGTTTCTCCCAAGGTTTTTTTTCTCCATTCTGTCACCGATGGGTATCGGTTCCTTGACGCTGTCGCCTCTGGCTTGCTTAGTTAGGGTCACTTCATCTACAGCGATATCGTTGACTTGATTGCAAATAAATGCACAAACACTATTTGACTGAACAGAGATGACATCACTGAATTCAATGATGAACTGCCTTTAACTATCATTTTGCATTATTGACACACTGTTTTCCTAATGAATGTTGTTCAGTTGCTTTGACGCAATGTATTTTGTTTAAAGCGCTATATAAATAAAGGTGACTTGACTTGACTTGACATAGAGCCTCAGTATTGCTGTTTGTGTTTACCTCTTCTGTGCTTTACCCAGCGGTCTTCCTAGAGGATTGCAGAGAACTTCGCATCTCGCCAGTACCCCTGATCTCTCCGTTCAAGAGCCGCCCGGATCTCCGGCTGAAACCCTATGTTACCATTTTGAAGAAGCTGTCAAGCAACCTGAGTTACTTATGCGAATTTTCAGTTCTGTTAGTCAGCCTTGCGGCACATCCTTATTTACTTATTAAACAAAACTGTACCTGCTATCGTCTCTGGATCCCTCTGTTTCATTACATAGTGATACGTGATACGTCACGATTATGAAAACATTTGGTGCAGTGTGGGTCCGTGGTCTCCCGTGGGCGTTGGTGCTGGTGGTCACACGCTGCTCTCGGCGGGCAAAGGGAAAGACAAGGTTAGTGAGACATCTCTCACCTCTGTGCCCGCTTGCAGTATTTATTAGAGCAATGGCTGATGGGGCGCAGGTGTGGCCGCTCAGCCCGTGATGAGCAGGTGCAGGTGTGTCTGCTCCATTCCCAGGGCGACGCTGATGAGAGCTCCCCCCCCCCCCCCTCCCAAGCGTCGTCCTATTGATCTGGAAAAGCGGGGAGATAGGGGGAGGGCGGGGTGTGATGGTTCGATTACCCCTAACCACAACATCTCCTGTACTTCCTCCTCGATGGTTCCCGGTGGTGTGCGGACGTCGTGTCCAAGAACGTGGGTCCGCCCAGGCTGGGGGGAGAACACATCCGGAAACTGACTGACCAGGTGCTGCAGCTCCGACTTTTGGACTTTTGGAACTCCCATGGTTGGGCCGCCCAGTTGTAATGCCGTTGCTGCGCCTGCTGTGCCTTGACAAGGTGTTCCTGGACGATGGGCATCTCGGTCAATCCGTTCCCTCATCTCACGCACATATTCAACGGTGGTTCGGTGTACCACCGGCTGTTGTTCCCAGGCCTCTCGGGCAACGTCGAGCAGACCGCGGGCTGTCGGCCGAAGAGTAGTGCTACGCGGTGCACGCAGTGCTACGATTGGACCGCTTTTCCAATCTCCCCGCTTTTCCAGAGGAATTATATTGTATTCTACAACAAAAACAATCAGAGCGCCTCGCTATCACTAGTTTTATTTTGATCTCCCGGGTCCGCTATTAGCTTTTAGCCCGTTAGCATCAGCGGCGTGGTTGCGCTAACATTGCTAATACTCTGTTCACACACATTACCACTGCTGTACTCACTGTTACTTGCTTTAATGGCGGATGAATGTCTCCACTCTGTGCAGCTCGAGCTCGAGCTCGAGGCCGTGGGAAAGCAGATTCGCGACCTGGAGGTGAGGCAAGCCCAGCTGAGAGAGCGGAGAACCGCGCTGGAATCATCCCGGGCTGACGCTCACAAGTCCGGGGTAAGTATACAGCGATCTGCTAACAGTCCCACCACGTCTACTCCGTGTGTTTCTCTGCACAGGCCCGGTGCACCCAGGACGCGATCTTCCCAGATGTCCTTCACTGCGACGCCGGGACACCACGGACCCTGGGTGCATCCACAGCGGAGGACGCGAGCCGGGTCCCGGGCGACGACTTCTCCCCCTCCTGCCTTCGACATCTCCATCCGGAACCGCTTCGCTCCCCTCCGAGAGACAGGACGCGACGCTGTGATCATCGGAGACTCCATCGTCCGACACGTAAGTGCTACGTTAGCCGAAGGTAAAGTGCACACTCATTGTTTGCCTGGTGCTCGTGTTCTCGATGTTTCTGCGCAGATACCCGCGATCCTGAAGGTCGACGAGAGCCCCAGAGCGGTCGTGCTTCACGCCGGGGTTAACGACACCACGCTGCGGCAGACGGAGACGCTGAAGAGGGACTTCAGCAGCCTGATCGAGACGGTTCGCAGCACGACGCCCGCGGCGACGATCGTCGTGTCAGGACCACTGCCCACGTATCGACGAGGACACGAAAGGTTCAGTAGACATTTTGCTTTAAATGAATGGCTGTTGTCATGGTGTAAAGAACAGAAACTGCTATTTGTTAATAACTGGAATCTTTTCTGGGAGCGTCCTAGGCTGTTTCGCGCTGATGGATTATACCCCAGCAGAATCGGAGCGGAGCTGCTCTCTGACAACATCTCCAGGACACTTCGCTCCATGTGACTAGTAAGAAAATTCTCTAATAACTATTATGATGAGTTTTGTTCCACCCGCTTAAATGATAAAAGTACTTGTGCTGTAAAAACTATTAAGACTGTGTCTGTTCCCCGAATAGTGAGGTCAAAATATAATGTAGGATCTAGAAAAAATCTTATCGTAATTAAACCAGAAAAATGTAAAGTAAATGAACAAAAACAATTTTTAAAGTTTGGGCTCATAAATATTAGATCACTCACACCCAAAGCAGTTATTGTAAATGAAATGATCACAGAAAATAGTTTTGATGTACTCTGCTTGACTGAAACCTGGCTAAAACCAAATGATTATTTTGGTCTAAATGAGTCTACTCCACCAAACTACTGTTATAAGCATGAGCCCCGTCAGACTGGTCGTGGAGGAGGTGTTGCAACAATATATAGTGATATTCTCAATGTTACCCAGAAAACAGGATACAGGTTTAACTCTTTTGAAATACTTCTGCTAAATGTTACACTGTCAGACATGCAAAAGAAGTCTAATGTATCTCTTGCTCTGGCTACTGTGTATAGACCACCAGGGCCGTATACAGAATTCCTAAAAGAATTTGCAAATTTCCTCTCAGACCTTCTAGTTACAGTTGATAAGGCACTAATCATGGGAGATTTTAATATTCACGTTGATAATGCAAATGATACATTAGGACTTGCGTTTACTGACCTAATAAACTCCTTTGGAGTCAAGCAAAATGTCACCGGGCCCACTCATCGTTTTAATCATACACTAGATCTAATTATATCGCATGGAATCGATCTTACTGCTATAGATATTGTACCCCAATGTGATGATATTACAGACCATTTCCTTGTATCGTGCATGCTGCGTATAACTGATATTAACTATATGTCTCAGCGTTACCGTCTGGGCAGAACTATTGTTCCAGCCACCAAAGACAGATTCGCAAATAACCTGCCTGATCTATCTCAACTGCTATTTGTACCCAAAAATACACATGAATTAGACGAAATTACTGACAACATGGGCACTATTTTCTCTAATACATTAGAAGCTGTTGCCCCCATCAAATTGAAAAAGGTTAGAGAAAAACGTACTGTGCCATGGTATAACAGTAATACTCACTCTCTCAAGAAAGTAACTCGTAGTCTTGAACGCAAATGGAGAAAAACTAACTTGGAAGTTTTTAAAATTGCATGGAAAAACAGTATGTCCAGGTATAGACAGGCTCTAAAAACTGCTAGGGCAGAGCATATCCACAAACTCATTGAAAATAACCAAAACAATCCAAGGTTTTTATTTAGCACAGTGGCTAAATTAACAAATTACCAGACGCCACCTGATTCAAATATTCCACCAACGTTAAATAGTAATGACTTTATGAATTTCTTCACTGATAAAATAGATAACATTAGAAATACAATAGCGAATGTAGATTCTACAGCGTCTAACACTTCAGTTTCATCCATCGCACCCAAAGATAAACTGCAGTGCTTTACAAATATAGGACAGGAAGAGCTAAATAAACTTATCACTGTATCTAAACCAACAACATGTTTATTAGATCCTGTACCCACTAAATTACTAAAAGAGCTGTTACCTGTAGCCGAAGAACTGCTTCTCAATATCATTAACTCGTCGTTATCTTTAGGTCACGTCCCAAAACCATTCAAGCTGGCGGTTATCAAGCCTCTTATTAAGAAACCAAAACTAGATCCTAGTGTACTGGCAAATTATAGGCCTATTTCAAATCTTCCATTTATGTCTAAAATTTTAGAAAAAGTTGTGTCTGCTCAATTGAGCACCTTCCTGCATAAAAATGATCTATATGAAGAATTTCAGTCAGGTTTTAGGCCCCACCATAGCACAGAAACTGCACTTGTTAAAATTACAAATGACCTGCTTCTTGCGTCAGATCAAGGCTGCATCTCATTTCTAGTCTTACTTGATCTTAGTGCTGCGTTCGACACCATAGATCATGACATACTCATAGATCGATTACAAAACTATACAGGTATTCAAGGGCAGGCTCTAAGATGGTTTAGATCCTACCTGTCCGATCGCTACCATTTTGTTTACTTAAATGGGGTGTCATCTCATTTATCATCAGTAAAATATGGAGTGCCACAAGGATCCGTCCTAGGTCCCCTTCTATTTTCAATATACATGTTGCCCCTTGGTAATATTATTAGAAAATACGGAATTAGCTTCCACTGTTATGCTGATGATACTCAGCTATATATTTCAACGAGACCAGATGAAACTTCCCAATTATCTAAGCTAACAGAGTGTGTTAAAAATGTAAAAGATTGGATGACAAATAATTTTCTCCAATTAAATTCGGATAAGACAGAGATATTAATTATTGGACCAAAAAACACCACACAGAATCTTGTAGATTACAATCTGCAACTAGACGGATGTACTGTTACTTCCTCTACAGTCAGAAATCTGGGTGTTATATTGGACAGCAATTTGTCTTTTGAAAATCATATTTCCAATGTTACAAAAACCGCATTCTTCCATCTTAGAAACATTGCCAAGCTACGAAACATGTTATCTGTTTCTGATGCAGAAAAGCTAGTTCATGCTTTCATGACCTCTAGACTGGACTATTGTAATGGACTTCTAGGTGGTTGTCCTGCTTCGTCAATAAACAAGCTACAGGTCGTCCAAAATGCAGCAGCTAGAGTCCTTACCAGGTCAAGAAAATATGATCATATTACCCCTATTTTACAGTCTCTGCACTGGCTACCTATTAAGTTCCGTATCAGTTACAAATTATCATTACTTACCTATAAGGCCCTAAATGGTTTAGCTCCTGCGTACCTAACTAGCCTTCTACCACGCTACAACCCATCACGCACCCTAAGGTCACAAAACGCTGGACTTTTGGTAGTTCCTAGGATAGCAAAGTCCACTAAAGGAGGTAGAGCTTTTTCACATTTGGCTCCCAAACTCTGGAATAGCCTTCCTGATAATGTTCGGGGTTCAGACACATTCTCTCTGTTTAAATCTAGATTAAAAACGCATCTCTTTCGCCAAGCATTCGAATAATGTATCTCTTAAATTGTGAGTGTAGTTGCATCTGCATTTTTATTCTTTAGCTTGGGTTAAACTAATTTTACTTTGTTGGATCAGCAGCTATGCTAATGATGTCTCTATTTTGTTTCTATGTTTTGCCACGGGATTTACATCCCGTGGTAACTAGGATTTACACAAGCTCCAGTCTGGATCCAGAACACCTGAGAAGAGATGATGCTGACCCTCAGAGGACCCCAGATGATGCTAACCTTGAATCAACAAACAGAACTAACAATTATTGCTACATGTGTGACTGCATCCTATAATTACTATTAATTAATAATATTGATAGTTCATCATCTAGCTGACTACGTCTTGTATTATTATAATTATTATTTTTATTTTTCTAAAATCCTATCAAACGTGCACAAACTACTAGCTACTACTAAATATTGTAGAAACATAATTTTCTGTAAAGTTGCTTTGTAACGATTTGTATTGTAAAAAGCGCTATACAAATAAACTTGAATTGAATTGAATTGAATATTGAATTATATTGATTATATTGAAAAAAAGGGGTGGTGAAAGGCATTGCTGTGAAACGGTTTGGTGCTCGGTGCTCAGCGTCATGGCTTATATATATTTATTTATTTTTTGAGAATTGTGCTATCTGGTGGCATTTAAAAAATAAAAAAAAACTTGTGTAAGGTTGTGTAACCTCCTGTATAGCCCCCTATTTTTACAGAGGCTTTTGGATTCCAGTTGTTTTTTAGACATAATTTCTTAATTTTATTTAGGTGTTACATTTACATTGTTGCATATGTATAAATATTCTAAAAGACTACTTTTTGTCAAGGTTTCAATGTTTTGGTTTGATAAATATCAGGTTTTGCATTATGATTCAAATAAAATATTACAATTTTGTTAGAAAGGGAACACATGGGAAGCATTTTTGTTAGTCAGAACACCTGTTACACTGAAATGAGAACAGACACAATAATTACCAAACAGTAATTTGAAGAAAAAGATGGGATGAAATCTGAATAATCATAAATAAATATATTTGTAACTATGTAATTATTTTACGCATTGCTGCACATGCAATCAATAGTAATTCAGTGTCTCTTGCACACTGGTAGTTTACAGTTGTGTGTGTGTGTGTGTGTGTGAGAGAGAGAGAGAGAGAGACTCTTTTGATTTTTTTTTTCATTTATTCATTTTATTTCACATATTCTCAAAATTTTCTCTGTTGTCAAGTCAAGTCAAGTCACCTTTATTTATATAGCGCTTTAAACAAAATACATTGCGTCAAAGCAACTGAACAACATTCATTAGGAAAACAGTGTCAATAATGCAAAATGATAGTTAAAGGCAGTTCATCATTGAGTTCAGTGATGTCATCATCTCTGTTCAGTTAAATAGTGTCTGTGCATTTATTTGCAATCAAGTCAACGATATCGCTGTAGATGAAGTGACCCCAACTAAGCAAGCCAGAGGCGACAGCGGCAAGGAACCGAAACTCCATCGGTGACAGAATGGAGGAAAAAACCTTGGGAGAAACCAGGCTCAGTTGGGGGCCAGTTCTCCTCTGACCAGATGAAACCAGTAGTTCAATTCCAGGCTGCAGCAAAGTCAGATTGTGCAGAAGAATCATCTGTTTCCTGTGGTCTTGTCCTGGTGCTCCTCTGAGACAAGGACTTTACAGGGGATCTGTATCTGGGGCTCTAGTTGTCCTGGTCTCCGCTGTCTTTCAGGGCAGTAGAGGTCCTTTCTAGGTGCTGATCCAGCATCTGGTCTGGATACGTACTGGATCCGGGTGACTGCAGTGACCCTCTGATCTGGATACAGACTGGATCTGGTGGCTACGTTGACCTCGGAATAAGAGAGAAACAGACAAATATTAGCGTAGATGCCATTCTTCTAATGATGTAGCAAGTACATAGGGTGTTATGGGAAGTGTTTCCGGTTCCGGTTTACCTAATTAATGCAGCCTAAAAATCCTTTAACGGATTTGGATATTAAAAGCATATTAGTATGTTATGTGTAAGCCAGGTTAAAGAGATGGGTCTTTAATCTAGATTTAAACTGTTGCAGTCTTACCAGTTAATTTCTGTCTGTCTGTGTGCGTATGTGTTCATGCGCGGGTGTCTATTTTGCACTCTTGATATTTTAGTGTCACCCGTTGATTGCTGTGCACCTTTTTTTCTTGAACAGTGGCTGATTTGTAGTTTGTTTCACCAAAAGATTCTCTGAATTTTCTTTTTTTTTTTCATATTTCCTATAAATTTTTTATGACGGTCATCTTTGAATGCGAAGGAGCCAAGTTTGTCTTTTGTTTTTTAACCCTTTAAAGGGGTTATCAGATGCGACATGCACTTTTACAAGTTGTTTGAAGTAAAATGTATGCTCACATAGCTAATGTAACAAAAGTCACCATTGTATCATCTCATTCTGATGAAGCTACAGTTTTTTAAATTTCAAAATATAAAATATTTCATTCAAAAATGACTGAAGAGGCCCAGGGGGTTAAATAAAGTTTATCATGTGGCCAATTAATGGGCATGTTTAACTCGCAAGGACACAAAATGTCTTCAAAAGTCGTTTATCATGTACAAACACTTTATCTAAATGAGGGCACACAACAGTCATTTTTATATGCAGCTAATAAATACTTACCCAAATCCACACCCAGTTCTGCATTTTTTAAAAATAAAACCAAAAGATTATTTACCAAAAGATGCTTTATTTATGTTTCGTTTTTACAAAGGAAAATGTCCGCAGAAGGAAGTTTTGTCAGATTTAACTAATTTCTGGGGACAAGTTTGTCTCCAAAGCATAGTGAAGTATTAGTACACACACACACACACACACACACACACACACGTCTCTCATATCTCTCATGCACACATGGGTTGATCATTCACCCGGGCCCTCAGCCAAAGCAGCTGCATGACGACATGTTTCTGAGACACGGACAGAAAATGATGCACTTCAGCAACAGTTTATCAGCTCTATATTTAACCCGACTCCAAACAGACGGGTGAGTTGTTTTTCAGAACCGTTTCATTTTTGACAACTTGTTTCAAAATTATTGTTTTGTCTGCATCTGTTATGACATTTTTTGTTTGTTTTATTGGAAACTATAGAATGCAAACCTCTCGTCAGTGTATATAATAATTTACTTCCAACAGATTTGTTATTTTATGAACTATTATTTATTTATTTTAGGTCATATTTAACTCATCCAGTAAACGGATGGTGTTGAATAAGATGCATGAATCACTTAATGATTATCACCACAGTGTGATCTTTTTGTGTGTTTAGTCATGTAGTCGACCCTGTACACACTTTATTTATAGTCCTAATTTGCAGGAGAATTGCAAAGATTTATTTACCGTGTAAACTTGTTCATGCTGAGTTGCCAAATGTCCTTCATGGGTCTGTTGTGTCACAAAAACCTGAAGATCCAGTTTGTGAGCGGCAGAGCAGCATAAGAGCTCAGAGCTGCTGGACACTTCACAGATCTGACCGACACTCAGGACACGGACTGCACTAACTCAAGATGGCTCATTATAATCCAGTAAGAACTTTTATTCTTGAGCTTGTAGATTAGCCAGGCTTTGTTTGTATTTTCATATTTGATAACACATTTCACTGTCCTCTCCAGTCCTTATCGTCTCCATCAGACGAGGTCAATCTGGGTGTGTCGGTCAATCCTCAGTAAGAGCACACTTTTATTAGTCATTTGTCAGAGGAATCCTGTAAACCTTTCATATGTGCAGATGAACACGATGGATTTATGTTCAAAGATAGTGATTGTGGTGCAGTGGTGATTATATATTGTCATAATTTGTATTGTGTTGTGTGCTTCAGTGCCAAACCCACTGACTTTGACTTTCTGGCTGTGATTGGTAAAGGAACATTTGGGAAGGTGAGGCGCGTCTGATGCCCCTATCTGATTAACTGTGCCCCGTATGACTTCACCAATCATTAACGCTTCAGAAGGAAGTCTGCGAAGGTTACCTTGATGAAAGAAATGTTTTGTGTTTTTCCTTCGGGGTTGTTTTAAAGGCGTAAGAACGCACAGAAAGTCTAAGTGAGCTATCATGTCAATTGCAGGTGCTTTTAGCAAAACTGAAGGGAGATGGAAAATTCTATGCAGTGAAAGTTTTGCAAAAGAAGGTTATATTGAAGAAAAAAGAGGTTGGTGTTTATTTAATTTTATTTTTACATGCAACCAGTTTGTTTTTCCATATAACCAGCCCTGGAGAGACTATATATCCTACAAATGAAAGATCAAAATGCCTCATTGCTTTAATAATGATAGAATCTAATCTAATCTGACTTTAACTCTGTCCTTTGTACCATGGTAATCTGTTACACTGCGTGCTGGCCAAAAGACTACAGTTGTTGTAGCAGTAACTAATACATAGTAACTAATAGTTTGATCCCAGTGTGTAATACACAAACGCTTGCATAATTTAATTGTATTTGCATTGAAAAGCTCCTCTTGTCACTTGTCTCATGGCCTGTCCTGGATGATGTCAGCTCATAACTGTATTCTCTTGTTCACCTCCATCAATGCTGCGTTGTGTGCAACAGCAAAAGAATATAATGGCAGAGAGGAACGTGCTGCTCAAGAGTCTGAAACACCCTTTTCTGGTCGGGCTGCACTACTCCTTTCAGACCTCGGAGAAGCTGTATTTTGTCCTGGATTACGTCAACGGTGGAGAGGTATGGGAAGAAAGCATCACTTATGAAAACAACAGGCATTGTCAATAAAAACCACATTGTTTCCAAAACCATTGCAACTGATTATCTGGGGGGGAAATGCAGAATGAGGACTCAAAAATGCAGGCAGATGAACATGAGCTTGTAGAAACGGGTTTAAGTAGACTAAATAATTGAAGAAATCTGGCCTCCAACACCACAGAGATGTCACTGAGAGATTAGTAACATGCATGCATTTATAGACAGGGTGACTTTGATTTCATGCTGACTTTAGAGATAAAAAAATCAAATGCTTTTTTTTTTTGCACTTTCAATTTATTAAAGAATCATAATAATAATAATCCAGCACATCTGTTTTCAACATTGATAATAATCACAAATGTTTCTCGAGCAGTAAATCATCATATCTGAATGATTTCTGAAGATCATGTGACACTGAAGACCGGAGGAATGATGCTGAAAATACAGCTGTGCATCACAGAAATACATATTCACATAGACAACAGCTGTTTTAAATTACTGTTTTACTGTATTTGATCAAATAAACACAGCCTTGATGAGCCGAAGAGACTTTAAAAGCACTGAAAAATCGTACAGATCCCAAACTTTTAAATCGTAGTATGTTTGTCAAGTACAAGACTGATGAGCAGTGTTGGGAAGGATAATGATAACCCTGGATAAAGGATAAAGTTACCCTGTTTTTAACTATTTGAATGACTTCATTAGTAATGTAACTGATGACATTTGATTACTTCTCTAAATTTCTAACAAAAGTGTTAATCATGTTCAGGCATGTAAAGCAGGCCAGGTTAACCTTACTGTTGTCAGACTTTCAGAATACTTCATCACTTGAATTAAGATTGTAATGATTTGAGGTTACAGATTTAACATCTTAAGATAGTTTAATAGCTGATACTGTTTTTGAAATCAAATCTTTGCATAGCTGTGACAGAAAACACTGGCATCTAACAATGCCTTGGATAAAAAACAGTTCATCTTAAAAAGTATATACATAAATACAAAAAGGAAATAAAACAGGTATCAAATAAGCCTGTGTCTTATTCTGTCCCCTGAAACGTTGTGTCTCATACCTGTATTTTAGAGCAGTCAATGCAATTTATGTAAGAAATCAATTAAATCTGTGTGTGTGTGAGAGAGAGAGTACTTAGATGTAATCCCCTTTATAATCATTGACATTTTCACTAGTAACTACAGTTTAATAACTATTTTCTTCTCAGTAACTGTAATAGATTACAGTTACATTTATTTTGAGATTACATTTTATTATGTAAAAACTACATAACGCTGTTATATGTAACTAGTTACTCCCCAGCACTGTTTATAAGACTTATACAAGGCCATGAACTCAGTTTAAATACTGAATATATACAGTATACTATATTTTTAGTCTTAAACTGGTGTAAACAAGCAGCATAATCAGTGGGATGTGTTAAAAGCAGGTGTAAGTGTCCCTATCTTTCCCCTGCAGTTATTTTATCACCTGCAGAGAGAGCGGTGTTTCTCAGAGGCACGAGCTCGCTTCTACACGGCGGAGGTGGCCAGTGCCATCGGATACCTTCACTCTCTCAATATAGTGTACAGGTCAGTAACCGCACAGCTTTCTCTTCAGATCTCAGCTGGCCTGAACTCACTTCCATCTCTTCATGCTCCCATCTAGAGATCTCAAGCCAGAAAACATCCTGTTAGACCACCAGGTAAAACAGGCATTTAGGACTTCTGTGCAATAGCACTAATACATGCATACATGCATATAAACTGTTTTCTGATCTCTGTCAGGGCCATGTGGTGTTAACAGATTTTGGCTTGTGTAAAGAAGGCATAGAACCAGAAGGAACCACCTCAACCTTCTGCGGCACTCCAGAGGTACGAATCTTGAGTCGAGTCAAATTTACTTTTTACAATACACAATGTTGCAAAGCAGCTTTACAGAAGGCATAATGTTAATGTTTAATGTTAATATTCTTATATCTTCATTCCTTATAGTTGCATTTAGCAGACGAAAGCTGGATGATCATATTGTTTATATTTGGAGACAATATAAGCAATCCAGCAGTTGAGAACATTCATGCATTCGGCAGAATCTTTGAGCCAAAGTGACATACTGTACATTGCATTCAGGGTTTCAACAAATATAACAAAAATGACTGTTGAAATTCAATATATAGTATATATCACTTTACATTCATGTAATACATGTTTGCAGATAATACTGGACATAATATATATCAAACTTTATATATAGACCTGTGCAATAATGCAGTTATAGTCTTTATTGGCCTACAGACCTTATGAATCAGAGAAACAGGTGCGCAGTCATCTATACAATCTTGCCTTTGAACTTACGTTTTTGCGGGAAATGGGTTTACTAGTTAACGAATGTTACCAAGAACATCGAAGCTTACATCATCACAAATGTCAGAAGACCGGGAAGATTTTAAAACTAGCGGTTCATTCATAAATTCGTCAGATCTTACCGGAACATGACGGGCGCAGCGCGGGAAAAGGGGCGGGGCTACATAAGCTCGTTACTAGTGTAGCCTACTGGATAAAGCTGGATATGCTTTATTATCAACTTTATATTAAGTGCTAATATGTAATATAGTTACATATTTGAGACAATACACAGCTGAGATTAAATGTATATATATTTGATATTGACAAAGTCATGTGGTTTTCTCTCCCTCTTAGTATCTGGCCCCTGAGATCCTACGGAAAGAGCCGTATGACCGCACTGTGGACTGGTGGTGTCTCGGAGCTGTGCTCTATGAGATGCTTTACAGCTTAGTAAGTTCACCTATTCACTGCATATATTTAATCTTCTTGGCCCAGACGTAATGGATTATAATCACACTGTGGCACACAGCCTCCGTTCTACAGCCGGGACGTGTCTGAGATGTACGACGCGATCCTTCATAGACCTCTGCAGCTGCCTCCGGGGAAGTCTCAGGCCTCCAGTCACCTGCTCCACGGACTCCTGCAGAAAGACCAGCGTCGCCGGATAGGAGCCATTGCTGATTTTGTGAGTGACCCTCTGGAGGTCTTTGTCATTGTGAAACTGTGTATCAAGGCCAAGTGTTACTGTTAATGTGTCAACTGTTGTGGTTTTGCAGTTGGAGATTAAAAATCATGTGTTCTTTGCCCCCATAAACTGGGACGACCTCTACCACAAGCGAATCACTCCTCCATATAACCCAAATGTGGTAGGTTACTAGAAACTCCCTCTGGCCTTAGGTCTTTATAGAGTACTAATACACAGAGTATAACTGTACATCTTTACTTTATGTACACATTCAGTTCTGTTTCACCTGACAGTGTCAGACTGAAGGCGATTTGTGTAATAAGACTAATGCCTTGTGTCTCCAGAGAGGCCCAGCAGACCTTCAGCACATTGACCCAGAGTTCACCAGAGAGACGGTGCCCAACTCTGTGGGCCGCACTCCAGACCTCACCCCCAGCCTGGCCACCAGCAGCTCCAACGCCTTCAATGGCTTCTCATACATCTCTGGAGAAGACGGCTTCCTCTGAGGCACGCCGACCGATGAAGGCTTCTCTCACCTTCAGGTCACTGAGCGCACGGTGTTTCTGGATGCTGGAAAACACTGGACTGTAATGAGGGCAAACGCTGTGACACATGAACCTCAGCTGTCTGATGATGGGTTTTAAGATGTTGTGCTCATTTTGCATTCATATTTCATCAGCATGCACTCATGTTCGTTGTGTAAGACTAAAGGACATTGCCGGAGACAGATTTGTTCATTGCACCACTGGAAAAACAGATGTAGTTGCAAAATCTAGATTTCTGATCTTGCTTGTCTTTTGGGGATTGTGGATCTGCAAGCCTTACTCTTGGGAACACCCTCATCTAACGTTTTTCATCTGATTAATGAAAAGCATGGAAAATTACATGCAAAATGTCCTGTAATGCAATGCTCTTCTGTTATTGAAAATGTCACAATCAAATCTATTTTATGTATGATCCATACATGTGAAGATGATTTGACTATGAAATCATGTATTAATGCTCAGAAAGTCTTCAGAAATGTGTAATACCACTTATAAATGCACTGGCTATACAGGTATATTGCTCATAATGTTACATGTTTTTGTTTAAGGTTTAGTAAGACCTTTGTTAAAGGTTCCCTTAATCTTTGTCATATGTCAGAATTCACTGTGAAAAAAATTTGCTAAAAGATTTTAATTAATTTTCCTCTGATCTGGCACTTTTTGTTTCCATATGTCAAAGCAGCAATGAATTAATGCAAGACATTATATTCAGACACTGTTCCTTCTTTTGACTTCACCAGTAAGCAGAGCATCTCCATCTGTTTCAATGGTAGCATTTACAACATGAATGTTAAAGGGATGTTTATCTGCTTACCCCCAGGGCATCCAAGATGTAGGTGACTGTTTCTTTAGTAGAACACAAATGGAGATTTTTAAAACAAACCGTTGCAGTCTATCACTTTTATAATGTAAATGTAATGTAAAGAGCTTTGTTGCCAAGAATGCTTCCGCATACAAGGAATTTGTTTTAGTGACATAGGCTTCCAGTACACAGAGACAACAACACACAGACAAAAATAAACACACACAAACAAAAAAAATTATAAATAAAATTGCAAATAAATTGTATAAACAGTTGTGCTATAGATGATAATGGAATAGAATTGAGTAAGACGTAGGGATGTACTAGGATGGAGGGGAAACAAATAAATCTAAGGATATCACACATTTTTATTGCGTAAGTGGGGAACATTTAACTATTCATGAGTTAGATTGACTGTGCGAAGAAACTGTTCTTATGCCTGATTGTCCTGGTATTTGCGGCTCTGTAGCGTAGGCCATATGGCAAAAGTTGGGGTAACTTGGATGGATCCAGAGTGATTTTCAGAGTCCTTTTCCTCACTCTGGATGTATACAGATCTTGAAGGGTGGGCAGGGGAGCACCAATAATCCTTTCAGCAGTCCGAACAGTTCTCTGTAGTCTTCTGATGTCAGATTTTGTAGCTGAACCAAACCAGACAGTTATTGAAGTGCACAGGACTGACTCAATGACGGCTGAGAAGAACTGTGTGAGCAGCTCCTGTGGCAGGTTAAACTCCCTCAGCTGGCGAAGGAAGTACAACCTCTGTTGGGCCTTTTTCACAATGGAGTCAATGTGATTGTCCCACTTCAGGTCCTGAGAGATGATGGTGCCCAGGAACCTGAATGACTCCACCTCTGTCACAGTGCTGTTCATGATGGTGAGTGGGGGGAGAGCAGGGGGGTTTCTCCTGAAGTCCACGATCATCTCCACTGTTTTGAGCGTGTTCAGCTCCAGGTTGTTAAGACTGCACCAGACAGCCAGCTTCTCAACCTCTTGTCTGTAAGCAGACTCATCACCGTCCTGAATGAGGCCGATGACTGTAGTGTCGTCTGCAAACTTCAGGAGCTTGACAGAGGGGTTTTTAGACGTGCAGTTGTTGGTGTACAGGGAGAAGAGCAGAGGTGAGAGAACACATCCCTGAGGGGCACCAGTGTTGGTGGAGCAGCTGTTTGACATGAATTTCCCCAGTCTCACTAGCTGTTGAAAACATACAATGAAACTAAAAAAAAAACATACACAAACAAAACCAAATTAAACCCTGTGGCCCGTGATGAAACATTGATGTGTAAAGACACAACACAATCGGTCTGTGCATGAAACATGTGTTCTCCGCAGCAGGTGCATGAGGAGGCTTCTTCTTCTTGCTTTATGGGGGATTGCAGACTAATAAGTGCATTACTGACATCTCTCAAATGGATCATTGACACTCCTGATTGAGATTGTAAATAGAGTGTCAATGATCCATTTAAGAGCAGTTGTTGAGTATTAGCAGCAGTTGGGTGCGCAGGAGGCAAACGAAACAATGTGCAGAGCGTTAGCAGATGAGTATCCACAGCAATAACACATAACTCTCACTACAAACACATGCTTCTTGAATTATCATTGGCATTTCAGAAACCTCTGCAGGACAGCGAGGATATGTCTGGGAAAGTTTGTGGGTAAGAAAAAAAACAACAGTTCAGAAACATCAACAAACTAACTCTCAAAGAAGCTAAAGTTCATCTATCAGCAAATGATTGATAATTGGCTTGGTGCACAAGATGACCTCATACGTTACCCATGGATATTTTTCTTACAAAAATACATTGATTAACTACATGATGCCTTTTTTCATCCCCCAGAGCTGTGTGAGACACTTTTTATTAAGGATGGGCTCTTTTTATTTAACTTCTTTTGGACTGATGCTGTACAACACCCACTGAGTGGAATTAAACAGCTTGAAAGTTCAAAGACAATTTTTAATATAACTCTGACTAGATTTGTCTAAAAGATGAAAGTCATATACACCAGGGATGACTTGAGGGTGAGTAATTCATGGACTAATTTTCATTTTTGGGTGAACTAACCCTTTAATATGCTGCTTCTCCTTTGTTGCCGTGGTGGTATGTTTCGGGTCATTGTTATGTTGAAAGACCCTTCCATGACCCATTTTCAGTGTTCTGGCTGAGGAAAGGAGGTTCTCTGCTACT
Organism: Carassius carassius; assembly: GCF_963082965.1. Taxonomy (NCBI): domain Eukaryota; kingdom Metazoa; phylum Chordata; class Actinopteri; order Cypriniformes; family Cyprinidae; genus Carassius; species Carassius carassius. The sequence continues at coordinate 1,910,488 of NC_081800.1, read as the reverse complement.
CTGTCTCAACATTCACACTGTCCACGCGGTCTCAAAAAATTGCCTGCACGTGGACAGGGTGCACAGCTGTCCGTTCTGTTGTGTCGATGCCGATTCACAGCTGACATGTTTGTCCACAGGTGGTTCATGTTGTGCATGAGCAGGTAGTGGACTTTGTGGGCTTGGTGAAGCCTTCTGAAAAAGTAGACCAGGTGCTTCAGGAAGATGCTTTCACCTTGTCCCTCATCATTCTGTCTATCATTGAACTCGATAAAACACTTGAGGCCAAGGCCAAGGCCACGAGCTTCAGCCTTTTCTGCTCAGTCCTCCGCTCTGGTCTCCGCTCATACTTCCAACTTATTTTGCAAAGAGATTTCATACTAGCTGCATCAGTATTTATCAGAGCTCTTGTCTGAGGAAGAGGTTTCTGTCCAGATCTTCTGAAAAGAAGCTACTCGCTTTCCTCACCTACAAAGCATTTGCTGCAAATTATTGGTTGTCCCAGCACCTTCAGGGGGATTTAAAAGACTGTTTCCTATAGCAACCTGTATCATATATTGCACATTGCAAGCTTCTTCTGGCTGCAATAGAGTGACTAAGACACTCAGGTGTAAGTGCAGAAATAAATGTGAAAACCTGCAATACTAATGTTGAATTGAGAGGATCAACACAAAGTGTGCCGCACGTGACCTGAAAAGCATAGGTGTGATTGGCAAAGGACAAAAAAGCAGGAAACTTTACGGTGCACTTACCATGACGCAGCGACAGCCCCAACCTACCACCCCCCCCCCCAACCACACACACCTACAGTCACATAATTTATATAGTATAATAATAAATTAAAAATATTGTACTTGTTTTTTGTTTAAATGAATTTATAAATTAATTAATTAAAAAGGGAAGAAAAAATTAAATACACATCTAAATTAAAAGATTGAACAAAAAACAAATCATAAATGGAGTAATGTGGTACATATGCTTCAAAGACTGGGCAAAAATAGGGATGAATTCCAAAAAATCTGTCAATGATTTGCTGCTGACGTGCACGAAAACTAGCCATTTATTGGGCATTTCTTGTCCTCATTTCTATGGTGTCCTTTACATCTATTAAAAATAAAATCTTTATTTCCCTCTATATTTTTGAAAGGTTTTCTTTTCTTGTGTTTTTGTTCAGCCATTTTGTCAGTGCTTTATTATAGACTTCTATGATTGCTAATCCACAACAGATGAAGATTATTAGGTTGAACGTTCAGAATACGATTCCATAGGTTATATTTCAGCACGAATTTCGCGAATGAACAGCGACTCTTTAGTAGCACGTAGAACGCGTTCATGTCGAGTAAAGTTTTTGGGAAAAACGCGTGGAATTGCGGCGAGCGTTTGTAACCTTGTGCGTAGAGAGCGCTCTTCAGAGCTAAGATACATCGTTATCGGGAAACTCGACCCAGATCAGATTTAAGCATTCATTAAAGTGAATCGGTTCAAATGAGTCATTAGTGCGCAAATCGCACGTGTCGTTAGTGGACAGATATGCTCATATGCTCCGCACATATAACGTTATTCCCAAATATATTTTTAGGTCGCACAGATTAAATTTCAGGAGCATATGCGACAAAAATGTTGGCAATTTCGAGCCTTGTAGAAGCTGCTAAACTTTCAAGCTAGAAGTAAGCAATAACCAACATGGCGTTACTTTGCTAAATTAGCCCAGAATCGTTTAACATTAATGTTATGGAAGCATGACAAAAGTGATCAATAGATTGGTTAAATTTTACTAGACCTGCATATAAAAATGAAAGACAATATATTGGATATGCTTACATGAATCATCCGTGTTCACGGTCTTCGTCAGTCAACTGAAGCTGTTCACGTGTAGATGGTTGGGTGTGTTCGCATTCAGAACGGTGCGCGTACACTTTGAACTTCAATCGTGACAAATTATTGGACTACTTGCAGAGTGACACGACGACATGAACTTGTAACTTGCCATCAAACTTAAAACTTTTTAAACATTTCAAACTTTTTCAAACTCTCTAGTCAGGCAACAACTGCTAAAAACTTTCAGGCTAGGCTTTCTCAAGCCAACCTAAAGTTTGTCTTAACAAAAAAATGTCTTGACATGAATCAGAGGCACAAAAAACGTTGACAGCAGTGAGCTGTTTTTTTTCTCATGATTTACGAGAGCATCATTTCCAGGTCGGAAAAGCCGGATTTCCGGATTTTTCCGGAAGAATCACACCCCTGGAAAAGTGAGGCCAAAACTTTTTGATCGACATCTGGCGCCTGGCTGCAGTTTATCATAAACCCTATGGAAGGTTTTTTCCGCCAATTTTAAATAAATCAATTCAAAAATGAAAATAAAAGTTTGTCAGTGCGTCTAAAGGTCTAAGGGAAAGAATTGCCAGATTGGATTAAGATGGTTTTTATCAGCTACCCGATTAGGGAATACATAGCCCCACCGATGAGGTGCTATAATTGCCAGAGGAATGGGCATACTGCATCAGTATGTAAAGCTAAACTAAGATGTGCGTGTTGTGGAGGGAGCATGAATTTGGGAAGTGTGATGAAGGAGTTGGTTTGAAATGTTGCAATTGTGGAGGAAGGAATAATGTGGCATATGGAGGGTGTGAGGTAAGAATAAGGGCAGTAGAAGTACAACAGGAAAAAGTCAAAAATAATCTAATTTATGCTGAGGCTGTAAAGGTAGTAAGGGTAAGGAATAAGCCAAGTGGGACAGAATGAATGGTGCATGAAAAGAGAAGTGAAGATAAAGGGAACAGAAGATATAATGTTAGTAAATTAAAAAAACACAATTTGTGCTCTTTATGGTAGAGGTAATTAACTGTACTGCCCAAAACAGAAGAGAAAGGATACAAATAATCCTCAAGGCAGCAGAAAGATTTCTAGAGATAAAGTGTTTAAAGTGTGAAAACATTAGGAAGAGTCTCAATACAGAGTCTCAGTCAAGCCAGGAGTTATGGGCTGGATAAAAAGTTTCTTAATTGTGTTACAATGGAATACTAGAAACCTTTGTGCAAATGGTCAAGAGTTTAAAGGATATATTGTTCGAAGGAAGGAAAGGCCCAAATTTATACTGTATGTGTGTAAATAATGAGGTAAGAAATGTTAATCAAGGAAATACAGGAAAGTAAAAGAATGAGAGAGCTGGTTGGAGAGCTGAGTTTTATTTTATAAAACTCAGTTGAAATTGATAAAGGTGAATGAAGAAATAGGAATTGAGAAGATATATACAGAGGTAGTGTCAGCAATTCACAATGGTGCAAGGAAATGCATTCCAAAAGGACAGGAAAGAGAGTGGGAAAAATGATTCCATGGTGGGATGAGAAATGTTCAATAACAGTTAGAAAAACTGAAGAGGACTCACAACTGGCAAAATATGATCATATATAAGAAAACTCAACCAGAAACTAGGAAAATAATAAGGGAAGTGTAGAAAGAGTGTTGGAGAAGGTTTTGTGATGAAATTGGGAAAAATACTCCAGTTGAGGAACTGTGGAGTATGATTAAAAAGATGAGTGGAAGTAGGAGAGAATATGATTATCCAGTGTTTATTATATGGAGGAAGAAATCCCAGTATGTGATAAAGACAAAGGAGAAATGTTCAGGAAAGAATATTCTGAGTTAATAGCTCAGATAACCTGACGAAGGAAAGCAAGGATATTAGAGAGAAGCTGTTAATCGAGCATCCATACATAAGGGAAATAAAGAGAGCTACAAATAGCCCATTAGATGCTCCGTTTTCATTTCCGGAGCTAAAGCAAGCATTGAAAAACACTAAGGCTTCAACTCCAGGACAAGGCGAAATAAGCTTAAAAAATTTAAGTGATGAATCGTTGAGTATAATTCTGGAATTGTATAACAGGGTTTAGGTTGGAAAGAAACATTAATTATCCCTATTAAGAAACTGGGTAAACTCTAAACTATAGACCAGTAGCATTAACTTCACATTTATGTAAATTAATAGAAAAATTATTATTGACCGGTTGATGTATCAAAGTGGTTTTAGACGTGGAAGAGGAACAATGGATTCGATTATAAAATTAGAATCAGATATTAGGAAAACTTTGATCAATAAAGAAATCGTCCTCTTGGAATTATAAGGTTCTATCTGACATTTTTGTCAAAATTTAGTTATTCATATATTCTTATTCTGTGTCAACGTATTTACATTATGTGACAGATTTTTTAATGTTGTCAATGTCAATGTCAATGTCACCTTTATATATATAGCGCTTTAAACAAAATACATTGCGTCAAAGCAACTGAACAACATTCATTAGGAAAACAGTGTCAATAATGCAAAAATGATAGTTAAAGGCAGTTCATCATTGGATTCAGTTATGTCATCTCTGTTCAGTTAAATAGTGTCTGTGCATTTATTTGTAATCAAGTCAACGATATCGCTGTAGATGAAGTGTCCCCAACTAAGCAAGCCAGAGGCGACAGCGGCAAGGAACCGAAACTCCATCGGTGACAGAATGGAGAAAAAAACCTTGGGAGAAACCAGGCTCAGTTGGGGGGCCAGTTCTCCTCTGACCAGACGAAACCAGTAGTTCAATTCCAGGCTGCAGCAAAGTCAGATTGTGCAGAAGAATCATCTGTTTCCTGTGGTCTTGTCCTGGTGCTCCTCTGAGACAAGGTCTTTACAGGGGATCTGTATCTGGGGCTCTAGTTGTCCTGGTCTCCGCTGTCTTTCAGGGCAGTAGAGGTCCTTTCTAGGTGCTGATCCACCATCTGGTCTGGATACGTACTGGATCCGGGTGACTGCAGTGACCCTCTGATCTGGACACAGACTGGATCTGGTGGCTACGGTGACCTCGGAATAAGAGAGAAACAGACAAATATTAGCGTAGATGCCATTCTTCTAATGATGTAGCAAGTACATAGGTTGTTATGGGAAGTGTTTCCGGTTCCGGTTTACCTAATTAATGCAGCCTAAAAATCCTTTAACGGATTTTGATAATAAAAGCATATTAGTATGTTATGTGTATGCCAAGTTAAAGAGATGGGTGTTTATAATGTTAGGTAGGTTATTCCAGAGTTTGGGCGCCAAATAGGAAAAGGATCTGCCGCCTGCAGTTGATTTTGATATTCTAGGTATTATCAAATTGCCTGAGTTTTGAGAACGTAGCGGACGTAGAGGATTATAATGTAAAAGGAGCTCATTCAAATACTGAGGTGCTAAACCATTCAGGGCTTTATAAGTAATAAGCAATATTTTAAAATCTATGCGATGCTTGATAGGGAGCCAGTGCAGTGTTGACAGGACCTGGCTAATATGGTCATACTTCCTGGTTCTAGTAAGAACTCTTGCTGCTGCATTTTGGACTAGCTGTAGTTTGTTTACCAAGCGTGCAGAACAACCACCCAATAAAGCATTACAATAATCTTACCTTGATGTCATAAATGCATGGATTAACATTTCTGCATTTGACATTGAGAGCATAGGCCGTAATTTAGATATATTTTTGAGATGGAAAAATGCAGTTTTACAAATGCTAGAAATGTGGCTTTCTAAGGAAAGATTGCGATCAAGTAGCACACCTAGGTTCCTAACTGATGACGAAGAATTGACAGAGCAACCATCAAGTCTTAGACAGTGTTCTAGGTTATTACAAGCAGAGTTTTTAGGTCCTATAATTAACACCTCTGTTTTTTCAGAATTTAGCAGTAAGAAATTACTCGTCATCCAGTTTTTTATATCGACTATGCAATCCATTAGTTTTTCAAATTGGTGTGTTTCACCGGGCTGTGAAGAAATATAGAGCTGAGTATCATCAGCATAACAGTGAAAGCTAACACCATGTTTCCTGATGATATCTCCCAAGGGTAACATATAAAGCGTGAAGAGTAGTGACCCTAGTACTGAGCCTTGAGGTACTCCATACTGCACTTGTGATCGATAGGATACATCTTCATTCACTGCTACGAACTGATGGCGGTCATATAAGTACAATTTAAACCATGCTAATGCACTTCCACTGATGCCAACAAAGTGTTTAAGTCTATGCAAAAGAATGTTGTGGTCAATTGTGTCAAACGCAGCACTAAGATCCAATAAAACTAATAGAGAGATACACCCACGATCAGATGATAAGAGCAGATCATTTGTAACTCTAAGAAGAGCATTCTCAGTACTATGATACGGTCTAAATCCTGACTGGAAATCCTCACATATACCATTTTTCTCTAAGAAGGAATATAATTGTGTGGATACCACCTTTTCTAGTATCTTGGACAGAAAAGGGAGATTCGAGATTGGTCTATAATTAACTAGTTCTTTGGGGTCAAGTTGTGGTTTTTTGATGAGAGGCTTAATAACAGCCAGTTTGAAGGTTTTGGGGACATGTCCTAATGACAATGAGGAATTAATAATAGTCAGAAGAGGATCTATGACTTCTGGAAGCACCTCTTTCAGGAGCTTAGATGGTATAGGGTCTAACATACATGTTGTTGGTTTAGATGATTTAACAAGTTTATACAATTCTTCCTCTCCTATGGTAGAGAATGAGTGGAACTGTTCCTCAGGGGGTCTATAGTGCACTGTCTGATGTGATACTGTAGCTGACGGCTGAATGGTTGCAATTTTATCTCTAATAGTATCGTAATAATAGTAACACTTGTTGAGGCTTTATTTTTCGTTAATTTAGCCACTGTATTGAATAAATACCTGGGGTTATGTTTGTTTTCTTCTAAAAGAGAAGAAAAGTAATCGGATCTAGCAGTTTTTAATGCTTTTCTGTAGGATATGTTACTTTCCCGCCAAGCAATACGAAATACCTCTAGTTTTGTTTTCCTCCAGCTGCGCTCCATTTTTCGGGCTGCTCTCTTTAGGGTGCGAGTATGCTCATTATACCATGGTGTCAAACTGTTTTCCTTAACCTTCCTTAAGCGTAAAGGAGCAACTTTATTTAAAGTGCTAGAAAAGAGAGAGTCCATAGTTACTGTTACATCATCAAGTTGTTCTGAGGTTTTGGATATGCTAAGGAATTTGGTTACATCAGGAAGATAACTTAAAACTTGTTGTGTACAGTATGGGACTTTTTATTTAAAAAACAATAAGGTTCTATCTACACAGTCGAATGGAACACAAAAAAATTGAAGCCCAATATCTCAAAACTACTCGGAATGCAGACAGAACCTTATAATTCCAAGGGGACGAAATGGTAATAGCAGTTTTTTTTGATGTTGAGAAAGCTTATGATATGTTATGGAAAGAGAGTTTGCTAATTAAATTAGATCGAATAGGAATAGGTGGAAGAATATATAATTGGATTAAAGAGTTTTTAATTGAAAGAAATATTTAGAGTAAAGGTTGGAGAGTATACTTCATATTGAGAATGTCACTGCACAAGGAAGTGTCATAAGTCTTTTGTTATTTATAATTAAAATTAATGATGTTTTTGCAAAGATAGGGGAAAATATAAATGAATCTTTGTTTGCAGATGATGGAGCTTTGTGGCTTAGACGTAGGAATATTGAGTATATTGTTAATAAATTTTTTATAAATGTTGAAAATTCTTATAAATGGGGTTTAAAATTTTCTGCAGATAAAACTAAATATATTTTCTTTACAAATAAAATATTTAAAGTTGAAATTATATAATAAAGAGTTATAACAAGTTAAAGTGATAAGATCTTTAGGTATGTGGTTTGATGCAAAGGTTACATGGAATAATCACATAAGTAAGATGGAGGGAAAATGCAAAAAGATGTTGAATGTAATGAGGTGTATTTCTGGACGTGAGTGGGGAGCTGACAGATTAACATTAAAAACCATTTATTCAACAATGATTAGAGCAATATTAGAATATGGATGTCTTAATATGGCTCAGCAGTTAAGGTAAGAAAAATGAGAAAGAATACGATTCCAAGCTTTGAGAGTTCGCACAGTATGGTCAAGTTTTTACAGATGCATCTAAGAATCCACAGAATGGTCAGGTGGGAGCAGCGCATGTTATTCCAAGACTGAAAGTGTCAGGAGGGAAAAGAATATAAGAATAAAGAGGTGATAGAGGTGATAAAGAGGTCTCAGTATTTACAGGAGAGTCGCTAGCAATTTTGATAGCAATGAATAAAATATATGAAATGGGCACAGATAAAACATTAGTTTGCTCAGGTTCAGGTTCAGCTTTATTATGCCTGGAAGCTCTACAGAAACTAGACAAGATATTGTTTTGGAGATCCTTCAGTTATTATATGTTGCAGTAGATAAATAGGATGGTTCAGTTCTTGTGGGGTTCGGCACATACAGGAGTCGCAGGGAATGAGGAACAGACCAATTAGCTAAACCAGTAATGACAAAGAAAAATATAGATAAGCAAATTCTGCATATAAAGGCTGAATTTAAGTCAATAATTAAAAAGGGGATGAATTCAAATTGGCAATTGTTTTGGGATAAAGAGTTAAACGGCAGACATCTACATTCAGTACAACCAATGGTAGGTAGAGGAAAGGAATTCAAGAGGGAGAAGAAAGGAAGATTGTTCTTTCAAGTCTAATGTTGGGAATTCAATAGTGCACATAATAAGGACACATCCAGGTGATTGTTGTGGAGTTAGAGAAACTGTAGGACATACTTGTTCAGTATAATGGACATACGGAGGAGTGAAGTAAGTTAATAAATGAACTTCAAAAAAGGTGTGAGCAGCAAGTAACGTTAAAAGAGATTTGGAATCCAGTAAGAGGTGATAGTCTGTTAATAAAATTTTTAAAAAGAACTCCGTTCATTCATATAATATAGATTATTAGCAGAGATGGGACCAAGTCACACATGTGCAAGTCTCAAGTAAGTCTCAAGTCTTAACCTTCAAGTCTCAAGTAAGTCCCAAGTATTTTTTTCTTGGGCAAGTCAAGTCAAGTCAAGTCACAAGTTATGTCAAGTCAAGTCAAGTCACAAGTTATGTCAAGTCAAGTCAAGTCAAGTCTTGTAGTAAGTCAAGTCAAGTCCAAGTCAAGTCACCTTATTATTTTTTTTCCCTGCAGAATCTGATCTTAATAAAGTTAAAAGACAAGATATAAGTAACAGTAAATTAAAATAATTTGGATTTGCATTGTAAATACTCATGTTCAGTAAAATACATCATGGAATCAAACAAAATTGTAACTTCATAAAATTATTTATTTTTCACTTCTGCCAACAGAAATGTTTTACATTTTCAACATTGAGTCCATAAAACAAATAACAGCTAAACATCCAACAGACTCCTCTCTGAACACCCCCCCCCCTCCTCTCTCTCTCTCTCTCTCTCTCTCTCACACAAAGGACGTGACGTGACATGACATGACATTCAGCCAAGTATGGTGACCCATACTCAGAATTCGTGCTCTGCATTTAACCCATCCGAAATGCACACACACAGAGCAGTGAACACACACAGAGCAGTGAACACACACACACACTGTGAACACACACCCGGAGCAGTGGGCAGCCATTTATGCTGCGGCGCCCGCGGAGCAGTTGGGGGTTCGATGCCTTGCTCAAGGGCACCTGAGTCGTGGTATTGAAGGTGGAGAGAGAACTGTACATGCACTCCCCCCACCCACAATTCCTGCCGGCCCGGGACTCGAACTCACAACCCTTCGATTGGGAGTCCGACTCTCTAACCATTAGGCCACAACTTCCCCTCAAACACAGTTTACATACAACATTAAACTTTCTTACATTTCTCCTCTCTCTCTCTCTCTCTCTCTCAAGTTCAAGTTCAAGTTGCTTTATTGGCATGACATTTGAGTTACAGTATTGCCAAATTTAGCATTTAGATACAGAATAAAATATGATTACAATAAAATACAATAAAAATAGCAGCAGCAGATAATATTTCTAATATTAATAATAGTAATTATATAGAATTAAGAATATAAAATAAAACAGTTGAATACAATAAATTATCCCTTTCGTATGGTGTATAAATATTTAGCAGCTATTGTGACTGCCGTCTCATTCTCTCCAAGTATATAGAGTAGTTTCTCTGAGTCATTTAGAGACAAGAATGAAGGATTCAAAGCTTCAAACTGTGGGAAGAATGTTTCTCTTGTAGTGCTGTATTTGGGAAGTGTTTCTCATCCTCTGTTTGATTCAGCTCACAGTGTTTGCCTCTCTTCTCTCGGTAGCCAGGATCTTTTATGTCTACCAATCTCTATTTCCAAATCATGATCACTGAGTCGATATTTTGAAAGGATTTGTCTTTCTTTTAATTGCTTGAGTGATAAGTAATTTGCCAGTTTTGTGGTTCTGTTTAGGGCCGAATAACACTGGAGTTTGGTTTGGAGCTCAAATTCATTTTTTAAAATTTTCATCATAATTATACTTCAGATTTTTGTCAATTAGTTTCTGAATGTTGGGGTTGTGATTGGAGTCAGACTCAGTTTGGGTTTCCTTCATCAGGTGAAGCACGAGTGTGTTTCTCTCTCACTCACTCACTCTCTCTCACTCTCTCTCTCTCACACACACACACACACACACACACACACAATCTCTCTCTCTCAGAGTCATTAAAGTCATTACCTCTATTACAAAGTATTGCACTTGCAAAATATAAGATTCGAGAGTCTTGTCTGCAAGCCGAGCACGATGTGGCCTATCCCACCATGTATGCGCCACCGGTATGCGCGCTCATAATGGAAGCAACGCGGTCGCGACGCGCTCGACGCCTCAGGGGCGCAACTGCCCGAGCGCTTTGGAAACAATGAGAAAGCGGCACGACTAGCGATTTCCACGCGTTTTTAGGCGCGAATTATTGACGACAAAAGCGATGACCCTCAGTACCCCTCAAGCTGAGATGTTGATGTGATGTGATATCTGATCTAAGTGGGCGTGGTCTGCGTAAGGTAGAGAGGGCATGACTGATGATGTCATGACATGACAACGCGATTCTCAGCCTGCGCTCCAGCTGAGTAATCAATTTTATTTTTTAAAAAGAATTTATATATTTTATATTCAAACTGAAAACATAATGTGATTAACACTCAAGTCATTCAAGTCATCCTGTCTCAAGTCAAGTCAAGTCCCGAGTCTTTAACTTCCAAGTCCGAGTCAAGTCTCAAGTATTTTATTTTTTGTCAAGTCAAGTCACAAGTCATAAAAATAGCGACTCGAGTCCAAGTCACCAAGTCACAAGTCCCCATGTCTGATTATTAGTATTATTAATACTCTCTGGGCCGAGAGGGACTTCGGCTGTAGATGGAGGAGCTGAACACGCAGCAACATCGAAAGCTTGAGTATAAGTGATGTGTCGTTCTTGAACGATTCGTTCATTTTGAACGAATCTTTAATGTGACTCGGGAAGAACGAGTCGTCTCGGGGAGTGATTCGTTCAGTTGCGCATGCGCAATATTCAATAGGTTCTTTTCAGGAATTAGTCTAGTTCACCTGTTTCAGTCAATGCAGTCTGAGCCAGAAAGAGAATTGATTAATTCATCTCATGAGTCTTTCGGGTTTGAGTCGTTCTTTAATCACGTGACAGACCAGCTGGAAAGAGACTTATTAATACTACTAATAATAGTAATAATAACCAACTCTTTATTACCTTTGTTACAACATTCAGTGTATAGAATATAACCATCATGACAGAAATTCATACAGTTATTAACTGTAAGAAGAAAAAGCTACAATTTGAGACCAGAAATGCAATAACTGTAACAGTAAATAATAATTATAATAATGATGATAATGATGATGATAATAATAATGACTATATGCACCCGTTTGTAAGGAAGTTTGTAAATTAATTTCTTTATCCAATGCTGCACGTCACGTGACAAAAGAACGAACGATAGTTGTTGTTTTTTTTTTTTTATTCTACAGTGCACATCTTAGAAAATAAATACATAAAAGAACAGAAGAACATGGGGCATGGACCATATGATAAAGATGGCATTCATGTAATCAAAAGAAAATGATTCAAAAGGGCAATTATTCAATACGTTTGTTTATAAAAGAAGCTAGTTTCACTGCATTCTTGTTATTAATCCTTAATAAAGAGTTATAAAAAAAATTCAATTCATTCCTCCAATGAGTAATGTTAGGAATTGCCTTGAAGAAATGACATTTCTGTATGAAATGTTTACTTAACGAAATTACATTGTTAATGCCAAAATCATTGTGATCATTTCGAAAAACACCAAATTTTATATCATTAATTGTTAGATTCATCATTTGAATTCCTTTAGAGACGAACAATTGTTGAAGGTCCAGCCAAAACCTTTGTACAACTTCACACAACCAGAAAAGATGATCCAAATCTTCAGGCTCATTTTCACAGAAGTTACAGTTTCCTACATCTATTTTAAATCTCCGTTCTAAGAAATCATTAGTTGGATAAATCCTATTTATAGTTTTAAACTGCATTTCTTTTGTTTTTGGCGGGACTGGGAATTTTAAGTAATCACCTCTAATCTTTTTTATTATCTCCTTACTAAAGTCTTTGAGAATATAATCTCTTTTGAGAGAGCTTGTTTGGCAGTTAAGTAAACAGTTGTTACATTTGTAATTTTGCAGATCAATACCATTAATGCAAAGTTGTCTTAAGGAAGGCGTGATTTTTGAATATCCTGCTTAATTATAGCTACAAGTGAAATTGGGAGAGCTTTCACAATCTGTTTAAACTTCTTTTGGGTACAACTAATTTGAAATTTGTCACAGAATTCAACATGTTGTAAAACATTTCCTTCCATATCTATGAAGTGGGCAATAGCCCAGACACCTTTAGAGAACCATTCAGAAATAAAAAGAGATTTTCTATTTACCAAAATATACCTATTATTCCAAATTGGTGTATTGTGTGGTGTGAAATTATGCTTGAATATTAGTTTCCAATACAGAAGGACCGGTTGATGAAAATCTGAAAGTTTCATAGGAAGTTTCTTAAAATCAAAATCACATTGGAGAAGAAAACTAATGCCGCCTACCTTTTCAAAAATCTGATTGGGAATATAATACCACAATGAATTTTTATTTTGAATATAGTTTTTTAACCATCAAATTTTTAACATGCCATTCATACAATCAAAATCCATTGCATTACCACCACCATCCTCATAAGTTCGAATTAAATCCTGCTTGGCTATATAATGACATTTATTCCGCCATATGAAATCAAAATTTAGTTTGTTGATAGTTTTAACTATATGGGGTGCTATTGGAAGAGAGTAAGCTGGGTACATTAATCTAGATAAACTGTCCATTTTAGTTAACAATATTCTGCCAAAAATGGAAAGATCTCTTCGTAACCATCTATTTAGAAATGATTTGCAGTTGTCCACACTGTCTACTACGTTTAGTTTTTCAGAGATCGTTTTGTCTTTAGTCACTACAATACCCAAGTATTTGACTTCTTTTTTTACCTTTATGTTATACAATGATTGTATGGATTGGTCTTTTAATGGCAATAATTCACATTTATTTAAGTTTAACTGAAGTCCGGAGGCTTTTGAGAAAATATTGATAGCTTGTAATGCTATGGGAATTTGGAATTTGTTTTTAAGAAACAATGTTGTGTCGTCAGCCAACTGACTTATAATTATTTGTTTGCCCATTAAATTCAGACCTTCTATCACGCTGTTTTTAATTAAGATGGACCATTATAAACAACAAGGGAGAGCTTCCACCTCCTTGCCTTATTCCTCTTTCAATATTAAATCTTTTACAGGACCCGTGTCCCAAAGACACACAACTATTTATATCAGAATACAGCATATGTATAATATCTTTACATTTTTTCACCAAAACCAAAATAATGAAGTGTTTTTAAAATAAATTCATGCTCCACAGAGTCAAAGGCCTTATAAAAATCAAGGAAGAGTATAAAACCATCATCATCAATTAAATCACTATAGTCTAATAAATCCATAAGTCTAATGTTATTATGAATGACTCTTCCTTTTATAAAGCCCGACTGTGTCTCACTTATTATGTCTGCTATCCCTTTTTTAAGTCTAGAGGCAATGGATCCTGAAAATATTTTATAATCTGTGTTTAGTAGAGTAATCGGTCTTAAATTGTCTAGTTGCCGCTTGTCTTTCCCCGGCTTTGGGATCAGAGTAATTACGCCCTGTTTCATACTAGTCATCAATTCTTTCCTAACTATACATTCTTTTAGTGCTTCAAATAATATGATTCTCAAATCTTTCCAAAAATATTTATAAAAATTAACTGTGAGGCCATCTGATCCCGGGGATTTATTTGAAGCCATTTTCTTAAGAACTGTGTCCAGTTCCTTTATTCTAAGTTCGGAATCACAAATATTTTTAAAAGATAAATCAATCTGGGGAATTAATGGAGAAAGATTTTGAAAGAGGTTATTACAGTCTACTTTCGAGAACTGAGAAGAATATAATTTAGAATAAAACATGTAGACTTCATTTTCTATGATTTTTGAGTCTTTCCGTACCTCACCATTTACTAAAAGAGTAGAGATGCAGTTTTTTTGTTGTCGGCCTTTTTCTAGATTGAAAAAATAAGAGGAATTCTTTTCACCTGATTCAATCCATCTCGCTCGCGATCTCACGAAAGCTCCCTGTGCTTTGTCAAGATAATGTTGGTCTAACTTGTTCTGTAATTCAACTAGTCTGCTTTTTTCTTCAGAGGTTAAATTGGTGTTGCTACAGAATATATGTATTTCTTTTAATAATTTGCTTTCTAACTCTTTTATTTTTTTTGGCTAGTACTTTACAAAACTGAATATTGATTTCTCTGATTCTGAATTTGATGAATTCCCATTTGTTACTATAACCAATAATTGCGTTATCATTTTGGATTTCATTAATTATTCCTCGGATTTTACTGCAATATTCTTCATTTTGTAATAATTTACCATTAAATTTCCAAAAGCCTTTCCTATATGTTGATTTATCTGTAGGTTCTAAGACTAGTTCTATATAACAGTGATCTGATAAAGGTGCATTTGACATAGTTGTCTTTGTAGCATGACTCACTATATTGTCAGTGCCCAACCAATAATCAATCCTAGATTTACAGGATCCATTTGGTCTAAACCATGAAAACCTGTTATTCCTGGGTATATTTTTCTCCAAATGTCATTATTATTATCAGCCAAAAAGTAATTAATTAGAATATTAAATTGAGGTTTACCAACTCTAGCTGGCCACCTATCAAGCCACTCATTTGGAGTCATGTTCCAATCCCCTCCACATAAAATATAATCTTTAGGATATCGACCTTTAAGATCAGAAATCACCTTTGTTATATCATCTAGCATTTACTTATTTTGGTTATCATTATTATACCCATATACGTTAAACAATATTTTGAAAGAACCTTCAATTTTCACCACAGCTGTCAACCAGTGTCCTTCTGTATCAGTCCGATGTGTGATAACTTCTCCAGGAAAGTTATTGAAGCAAATTGCTACTCCACCGGATCTTGAAGAGCCATGACTGAAGAGGATTTTTCCGCCCCATTGATTCAACCAGAACGATGCATCAGCTTCTGAGGAATGAGTTTCTTGTAAAAAAAACAGTGAGAGTTTTGCCCTTTACAAAATAAAAATAATGCCTTTCGTTTAACAAGTTCTTTCAAGCCCCTAACGTTTAAAGAACCAAAAGAACATGTAACATTTATCATGAACTAACAAAAAAAATAAAAATAAATAAATAAATAAAACTTTTTTTTTTAAGATACTTTTAACCGTGCTGCTAAAATAAGAAAATGCCACATTTTAGAGCTCTCAAACCGCTCATGAAATTTCCACCTTTAAAGTCTTATCCTAAAGAAGACAGTCAGTTGTCCTCAACACGACGTCCATCAATGTATGCGTAGGGCCCCGGAAAAAGCTTGTTTCCCCACCTTTCTTGCTTGATCAACCAACGGCCACAAACGCTCTCATGCCTCCAAATCCTCTTTGGATAACATCTCCGCAAAGCTAATACCTTCCATGCTGCATATTGGCGAGTCTTTGGTTTTCAGCCATACTTCATCCTTCACATGTCTCAATGCAAACAGGATAATAACTTGCCTGGTGCGGTTATCCTCTCTTTTGCCAAGCCTATGAACAACATCCACCGCACGCTCCATGTCTCCCGCATATTCTGGGGCAATTTTCTTCAGTATGGGGATAATGGTCGCTCTGAGGTTTTCATCTTTCTTCTCCTTTAGACCCCTCACACGGAGACACGGCCTCATGCTATATCGTTTCTGTTCCATAACTTTCTTCTTCAATTCTTTGTTTTCCTCCAGTAAATGGCCATTAGCCCTCTCCAATTCCAACACTTTCTTTTTAGTCTCATTTAACTCTTCCGAGTTGAACTGCACAGTTTTGGTTAAACTAGCAATCATGGCGGTGTTGTGGCGGTTTTGCTCTTTAATGTCTCCTAACTGCGACTCAATTCCAGTAACACGTTTCCCCAACTCCAATATTGCTTCCAAAATATCGTTATTTGAAGCTTGGGGATGATCACTCTCAATGTTTGGCTTAGTCTTTTTTTCTTTTAAAGTCTTACTTGGAGTTGGCGGCGTCGAGTCTGGTCCTCGTTCCCTCTTTGATTGCATTGTTACATCCATTGCACAGTAATTATGCTCACCATCCGTTGACTTTTCTGGATTTGAAGAGGTCGGTGGCTGCAGTATTGCTGGTTTAAGTATCTGTTGAATATTCATCGTTTCATTTTGGGTGGAGTAAATTAGTTTAAATCATGAAAATCCGCGGTCTTAAAGAGAGCTCTCAAAAAAAGCGACTGCTTACTCCGCCGCCATCTTGGTACCCACGATAGGTTAAAGCCTATATACAGTCTTTTTATTATTATTATTATTATTATTAGTAAACAATACAAACATTAAAGCAGTACACTTAAAATCATAAAGACAAATAATAATAATAATAAATAAAACAAAATAATAATAATAACACTCATGAGATAAACTAATCAATTCTCTTTCCGGCTCAGACTACATAAGTCTTCAAACCTGAAGACTTAGATAAGAGGTGAGGTGAGGAAACCATAGACTGAAGACCCAGGTAAACAATGAATTAATCTTTTCTGTTTATTATAGCATTATAGTTGTGTATTGTTTGTAGTGTGATCATCATTTGCGTAAGTACTAACGTTAGTAGACGTTAGGGAAGTAACACTTAACATTTTAATTATATTTGATCAAATGAACGAAATAACTCGAAAAATGATTCGTTCATTTTGCTGAACGAGTCCGAGGTGGTAAATGATCCGAACTTCCCATCACTATAATGCGATTTCGGACGGAGCCGAACTCTTACTGGAAAATATCCTTTCCGGTGACGTCAGAGCCGGTAAAGCATGGCTGCCGCCACGAAACTCGGACCACAGTTGAGCCTGCTGGTTCATCTGCTTATTTTAAGCTGGTATGTTTTTACTATCTGGAGTAACTGTACTCTGCAAACCTCAGACAGACACCCAGGTGTGCGATCATACGGAGGACGCTGGAAATACCTGACGTTTATTAATCTGGTAGGAGCTGTTCTCGCGCAATGTCACCGCTGTCAGCGCGGATAACGCGTGTCATATGCTGCTGCTGCTGTTTTGGTTGCAGGTGTCGCAGGCGCTGTTTTTTGGCCTGTGTGTGTTGTCGGACGCGGTGCAGAGCTCTGTGACTGTCAGACAGAGCCGAAGCGGGACTCCTCTGCTCCTCACCAGACTCAGAGACTTCTTCTTCTCTGCTCTGGCGTTTCCCGTCGGCACTGTGAGTAACACTAACGACAGACACACTGAGGGACTGTTTGCGAGGACAGCTGTGGTTTTATAGTAGGAGCGCAGACGATTTCAGAACCAATAACCCCTAAAATCTTTACTTCGATTAATATACACCACGTCTCGCTGTACTTTCTCTGTTGGTCGCATCTGCACATGATTTGGTCGCATTTTATTATTATTTTTGCGCTACAAAATGGCATTAATCAATGCTTGCTGATGCACTTTTATCATAGTTTATAGTTACAGGGCTCCAAACAAAAAAACCGAGTAAGGAGCCATTGGCTCCTATAAGAAAAAAAACTAAGGTGCCAAATGATTTTTTTAGGTGCCAAAGAATAAAAATGTTTTATGCGTTTTATTTAAATTATTTATTTTACATTTTAACTTTTTAATCATACTGAAGTGTTTGTCTCATCTTTTCTTGACTTTATCAGCATTTTAATCCATCTTGTAGATGACCTGGGAATGAAGGTTCACTTAAAGTGGGAGCTAAATGTCTTTTCCAACTTGAAACATACAGTCATGCGTTGTTTATTACACAAAATCTGTACCAATATCATGGACTATAAGCATCACTTGGCCCCTGAGTATAGTTTGGGGTCCTCCTCAATGCATCCTGTAAATGTTGTCATACTCTCTTAAAAATAAAGGTGCTTCATGATACCATAGAAGAACCTTTTTTCCTGTCTAAATGGTTTCATAAAGAACCTTTAACATTTGAAGACAATAACAGATTATGAAAAGGGTTAGAAAGAGATTGTTCTTCAAAGAGCCTTTGACTGAATGGTTCTTTGTGGAACCAAAATTGTTTTGTGAAGAACCTTTTAAGCTCCTTTATTTTTAAGAGTGCATGTCTTTCACACTTTCAGTCTGTTTTTCTTAATTAGTAAAATTAAGTTTTATAGGAGGAGTTGAATCATGTAGACAACAGGTTAAGTAAAAATATAAAAATTCAATAGCTCATAAATATAGCAAAATGCTCCTCTTTATAGTTATTTTTCTAGCTGACTGATGAGCTTGTGGACACCGAAAGGTTACTGAGGTTAATATTACGTTGCAATGTTTACAAGCTTTACACGTTTCCCGCAGTTTGAAAGTGTTGTACTGTAGAATCTCTTATAAAATAGCCTACCGTTTGATGTTAATTCATGTTCATTATGTACTCTAGTAGTAAAGAGCAAGGTATGATAGGTTCACGTGCTGCTTGAACTGAGGCACTTCTCGCGATCACGCCTGCCGCATTAGGGGCCGTCACGTGTCCCGTCTTTTGCGCGCTCAAGTTCGTTATTTCAAATGTAGGCGCGTGGTATGCGTGCGTGCTCATAATGAAAGCGGCGCGCCTAGCGTTTTCCACGCGTTTTTAGGCGCGATATGTCAACGGCCCCTTAAAGAGTACCAAAACTGTATTTATTGTTTGAATTTTGTTATGAATTTGGAATAATTTTAAAGCTGATACTTTGTAAATTAAAAAGTAACAAAGCACAAAGCTTTTTGTGATTACTGGACGCCGGCAAGTGCACTTCAAATAATGAAGTTCATGCATTAACAGAACACAGCATGGACTGAGATCTTGTTAAGAAGAAGCCTTATTATAAACGAGAACTGTTTACGATATTGCCAATATCCACACAGATGACAGCTTTACCTGTTGTAGTTTGTTCAAGTTATGAACGAAATAGAGGCTGTTTTTCTGCACTTTCTCTTCAAGTCTCCATCATCTCTCACTCGCGCGCGTTTATCAGGTGTGTGTCAGCGCTGCTGCGCGGCAGATGAGGACTGTTTAAAACTATTTTTCCCACTAAAACTTTGATGCGCATTCTCTCAATGCACGAACATAACAGAAGATGTGAATGCAAAACAATCAGGAAAAAAGGCATTACGTGCAATTTTTTAAGAGATAACATGTAAATACATAGGCCTAGTCGCCAGTGGCGACCTCAGTGAAAACTTCAGTCGCATTTGAATATTTATGGTCGCAAATGCGACCATTTTAGTCGCAGTTTGGAGCCCTGAGTTATATGGAAACGAAAGTGATTAACCTTCAACCTGTTCTTTTTCATCAGTAGTATTATTTTGTGATTTGATTTTATGTTACAAGCCGCAGACTTCGGATGCTTTCACTGTTGAATTCACGATATTGTCACGTTTTACAAGAAAAGATTACTTGCTTCCATCTACACACCTGTCACTTTTATAGACTAAAAACAAAAGATGGATTCATCCTCATTCTTAATGTAAAAGCATTACAATAATAAAACAGTAAGATACAATGACAAACTTACAAAACGTTTATTAACAAAAACGGATAAGAAGAGGCATGGCATACACCAAATGCTGTATTAAATACGTAAGGAATAATTGACAACAGGCCGTTGAATTATAGAAAATAATGCCCAGCGAGGCGGTGACGTGAAGCGGAGGTTCAGTTATATATCAGAGCGTGTGAGCTCTAACTGCACCTGAGCACAGATCAGATCTTCTGATACCTGCTGCATGATCAATATTTCTGAGCGGCAAAAGCGATAGATCTGTAAAGCAATATATTGTGAGAGGGCCGTGTGTTACCGTGTCCCATACGACTCAAAATAATAAACCACAAAGTTAACTAAACGGTTCACTCCAGTGTGCTGAGCAAGTGCTTCTCCGATGTCTTCACGTGCTACTGGAAACTTCCTATTTCTAACTTATAAAGTCATGATTACGAGCTCGTTGCATTCTTTTCTGTTAATAATAAGTGGACCGTGGTTTCTGAATGCTGATGCTTAGCCTAAATAATTTGATCGGGTGCAGCCCCTCCTGTGACCCATGATTTGTCTGTTTGTGTATTTAGAGCCAGTGAGCAACGGACTTTCATAATAATAAACCGATAATAGCTCATTAACTCGCCCAACCATAATTATTAGTTTTGTGCACAACAAGGTGATTAATCGCGATTAATCGCAGATAATAATGCGACTGATCATGATAAAAATTTTTTATCGTTGCCCAGTACTGTATGTGTGTGTGTGTGTGTGTGTGTGTGTGTAAAATAAGTGTCATTTTCAATAATTTTGTGTATTATTTATATCAGACGATGGACATCCTGCTCTCTTGATACTGGTATCATCAATGGTTTTTAAAAACTTTTATTGGTCGACTACTAATGTGAACTCAGAATTTGTTGATGTTTTCGATCCTGATCTCCTTGCCTGCAGTTTGTGTTCGTTTCTTTCTGGACTCTCTACACTTACGACAGAGAGCTGGTGTATCCAAAAATGTTAGACGAGATCATTCCCATCTGGATGAATCATGCAATGGTGAGTGTATTATTTTAGGGTGATGTACTGCAGTATTGGCTGAGCTTTGTGACCCAGATTTTGTGTTTTTCCCAGCACACAGTGATCATGCCGCTGCTGCTGCTGCAGATGTTCCTTCAGAATCACAGATATCCCAGTCGCACAAAAGGGATCTTCAGTCTGGCTTTATTTGCTGCCCTGTATCTCTCATGGTAATCTTGTTCTGCTTGCATCGATCACACAGATCTAAGCAAAGTTTCGTTGTTTCATGCGTCTGTCTCTCATTAGGGTGTTGTGGGTGCACCATGCGTCAGGGATCTGGGTGTATCCCATCATGGCTCACTTGAGTCCCGTGGGATTGTGTGTTTTCCTCGGAGTTGCGTCGCTCAGCATGGCTCCTCTTTACCTGTTAGGAGAGAAGCTCAGCCTCATGATGTGGAGCAACACAGGTGAGGGAAACCTGACCAAATGGGCAGTAGATTCAACTCTTTTTTTAACTCTTCCCCTGCCAGCATTTTAAAAATAAATAAATTGCCAGCAATGTTCCCTCTAATTAGTTTTTCTTGCTGAGCAAAACTTTTCTCTAATGGGTGGCCATTCTTTATACCAGAGGTGTACAGCACACACTCACACAAAGTGTGTAACCTTTTAACTTTAATTTGCTATTTATATTTGATTTGACCCTTGATGTAAATAATGCACATTGTAGGATACCTGAGAATCATTAGGAAGACACATAGACCGTACAAAAACAAGGACGTTGCGTCTATGACGTCACCTGTAGGTCTCTGAAGAGCATTTTTGAAGCCCAAAGTGGGCGGAGCTGGCTGCTGTCATTTTGGCAGCACATCACTCCTAAATGATCGAAAATGGGCAGAGAGGCGGAGTGTGGGAGGAGCTTGCTGCTGAATCCTAGCTCGATGGTGGTGACAGCAGAGGAAATCCACCTGTCACTCAAGTGACCACGCCCTTAATTATGCAGAACTTCAAGGCTTATTATAAATTAAATGGATGAGTTATTAAAACATTCACCCCCAACAGTTGTCATGAAGTGTAAAATTAGCTATATAGACCAAAACCACTTGTTCATTAACAAAAAAACTACATTTTGAACAAAAATGTACGCAAATTTCGAAGGCCTCTAAATTATCAAAATGATCAAAACACAATCGTCTACCTGCCTTCTGTCATCTGATTGGTCATTTAACTTTGTAGCAACTAAATGCTCTTTTAGTGTAATTGTACAAAAGTCCAGCTTCAGCTCGTGCTTCATGTGTCTATTTACTGTGAACTATTTACTGATTTTTATAAGTAAACCGAAGTATAACTTAGATTGTTAGTAATATTTAAAGATGAACACATAATGAACTGAAGCATCTTCTTACTCCGTTTGGGCCTCTGAATAAAATGAGGTGTTTGTCTTTCATCCTTGAGTATGAGCTCCATATTCCCTGTATCATACTATATAGCTTTAAAAGTAGCAAATATGATACTCAACAAAAAACACACATGCAAACTTTCTTTTCTTGACTAAATGATTTTAATTTCCTGTCCATTTCAAATCACAAAGTTCGATGTCAGAGTGTGTGAGATTGTTTCTTATGATGATGATCTGGACTGACTGTGATTTTTGTCTATAAGGGAATCAGAAGAGGAAAAAGAAGTAGATGTCTACTGGAATCCACATTAACCGTGTGGAGCTCAAACCAGCCAAACAACACACTTTACAGGGCACGGAGCAACAGCTTCAGTAGCATTACTTGTATTTTATACAAGAGGGGCTTGATTGGCCCCAGCCTAAATACAGTACACATGAAATGTGTTTACGCTAATCATACTGATATTATTCTGTTCGGTTTTCTTTTCTCTTTTGACCTATTTTTGTGATTCTAATGAAAATCAGTTGCACCTACAAAGTAAAAAATGCTGTATTTTTAAAATAATTTTCATTATTTTAGAATTGTGAAATTCCAGACAAATTTTCCAGAATGCTGTTGTTCATTAATTAAGGGACCATTAGTACTGAGCACTTTCCCCTTCTCAGATTCATAATCGTTATTTTAAAACAAGTCTGAGCTGCTGAGTGGTTTCCAGTGTGATGCTGTGTAAATGTGTCACAAGATGTGTCAGGGCTTTCTGAATGACACACTTCAACCTGTGTGAACTCTGCTAATCTCACCAGTGAAGCCCTTAATGTGATTTTCCGTCTTTGCTGAGAGTTTGATGATGGACTTTATTGGAAACAAGTAAACCCAAGTAATCGGTGACCTTGCTGTAACACACGTTTAATTCACTCTGCATGCATTCTTTCACTAACCCTTTCAGTGGCAGATTTCATCAAATAAGACTATTTCATGAAAGCTTGAAATGTTTATTAATTATATTATCAACAATATTAAGCAGAATATAGTGCTTTATTGTCATTATGGTGTGTTTCCTCTTAATTTGAATGTGTGTAAAACATGTAGAAACAGTGGACGAATGGGTTCGCTGGTGTTTACAGGGTGACTGAAGATGATTCATATGAAAGATTATAGCACTTGTGGAAGATATGTGATGGGCTGACATTTAAAATGTCATCAGTGACACTTAAGAGGGCCAATCAGTTTATCTGTTATTACTGTTATATAATGATTTCTAATGTCATCTGTGTACTTTATTCATAAACAATAAAATCTCTGAACTGCTCTTTAAGTAATTTAAGGTGGCTTACTGTCTTTTGTCATTAGATATGTATTGTAATCTAAATGAGTTTGACGCTGATGGAGTAATGGAGGAGCAGTGTGTCAACTGTTTGTTAACTTCCTACTTAGGAGACTCTCCTTTAATCAGATTGGCTGCAAGTCCATCAGTTTGCAAAGCTTTGAGAGCCTCACCTCACTGTCATTTTCAGCTACTGGCTTCAGTAGAAGCTACACTGGCCTTTCTGACAGGTTGAATTAACAGCCATTAATGTATGGATTGAAGCAATGAACTGGAGCTGAAAGGACTAGAATGCAGCCAGAGCTTTGGTGGCTGAGGATGCTGTCCGTCTCTGAGGTCAGAGGTCAATGGGCTATTTCAGGAGTAAGTGGATTAGATGGGAGGGAGTCTGAAATAGCTGCTTTATAGTCACTCTTTGGCTTGATGTGAGCACAGAACAGCAGTATTAACTCTACCCTCAGTCAGACACTTGCCGTTTGAAAATGACCAGGATGTACAGCCGATCTGGATGGATCCATGAGCTTTGCACAGGGGAGAAGATTGTGGATCTTAAAGGAAGACAAAATAAATGATATATTGACACAAGTTATCAAATCAGCTGTGGATTCAGTGGATCGAAGGGAAAGTACAGTTGATTTTCTCTAGCTGTGTTTGGGTGAGTAATAACTCATTCTTGAGAATCAGTGATGAGTAAAGAAATTAACATGACGGCCGCAAAACACTTCTTAATGGATGTCTGAGACAATGTCATTGAAGAGTAAATTCAATATGTACAAGTAAAATAATGGTGAATTAATGAAAAATGCAAATATCTTTTGTATGAAGACAAGTTATATATCACTACATATTTCACTCAAGAACAAAACCAAACTCTATTTTGAATAAAGAATGTAACCTGACTTTTTTGCACTTTGACATTGTGACGATTAACCACACTACCATCCCATATTGTAGTTACTGTAATGCATCTGGATGTTTAACTTCTGAGAAGTTATTTTTAATAGCAAACATTATATATTATTTAAATAGACAAATTAAAGGTAATATTAATGAACAGTTTATATATTGTTTTTGGAGTAATAAGAACGGGAGAAATCGTACTTGTACAATGGTACATGCATTCATCAACTGTTTTCAACATTGATTATAATAAGAAATGTTTCTTAAGCATCACTGAAGTCTTGAGTAATGATGCAGAAAATTCAGCTTATTTTTTATTTTTGTTTTACTGTATGTGATCAAATAAGTGCATGTCATTGATCATTAGGGACATCTTTAAAATAATAATAATCTTACTTAAAACTATGCTTTGACATCTATAGTGCTAATTCATTTATCATGTGCCCAAACAGATATTGCCATGGAGGAAGGAGTATCATGGACTTTGGTAAGGAATGGCAAAAACTAAACAATAAATTGTTGTTTATTTATTTTTATTTGACCTTTATTTAACCAGGAAAATCTCTCTGAGATTAAAATCTCTTTCACAGGAGAGTCCTGGCCAAGAAAGGACAGCAGTTACAGTCACAACTTACAAATTGAAACAACAAATGTACAATTTAAAACACTTAAAAACAATTACAAATCAATGAGTCGTCTTCGAGTGACTGAATAATAGATTTAAAATGTTCCATAGGCAACAGAGTTTGTAATTTCGACTGGAGTAAATTCCATTCAAATGGAGCTGCGTATATAAAAGCCCCCTTTCCCAGTTCAAATAGTTATTATTTGATGTAATAGTCAAATAATAACTATCTGAACTATGTTTTATCAATTTGTCATTTTTAAAGACATTTTGAGTTCCTTAAATTAAATTTACTTAGTAAAGCAACAAGGATTTCCATGTCTACTGGAGATATATATTGCAGAACTGAGCCTCCACTGGAGAGAGGTTTTGCTCACCTGAGCAGATTCGTAAAGGAATTCATTTCAAGTGATCACTCTGCTGATTTTCTAAATAGATGATGTCTGTTTGTTTTTTAAAGTGACGGGTTCCAGGGTTCCCAGAGCGAAATGCACAATAGTTCAAGAGGTGCTATGTTATGTGGTCCCCTACCGTTTGCAGTGCTCCATGGGATGTGGTGGGCAGAACTGCAAGTATGAGGATCCTTCATACTGGAGTGAAGACGACCAGGCCATCAGAGGAATCTACTCGTCTTGGTACACTGCCTGCACTTACACCTGTTTACTTAAACATGGCCTTTTCCAAATGAGGTTAAGCCTTTGGCAGTCTTATGAATCGAAGCTTCTCTGTATGTTGTTCTCCCAGCACATCAACATATCATGTTCACTGTTCTCTTATCAAACAGTTACAAAAATAACGAGTCCTTTCCCTAAAATGTTTCCTCTATAGAAAGTGATTATCCCAACTCATGGTTCCTCTGTTTGTTTTTTTAGGATCACTGACAATCTGCTGGCCATGGCCCGCCCTTCTACCAAAATCATTGAACATTTTGATGTAATAGACCAGTTTTTGAGGTAAAACTGATGATTGTGCAGATTGTGCTTTAGAAAACTGTTCTGGGGTATGTGTTTGGTAAACTCTTATGATTTGCTGTTTCATCGTGTTAAGATGTGGTTTGAGAACCGTTATTAACCTCCAGTGCCCTGGTGAACATGCCAGCTGTGGAAACCCACTGGATCCCCAGAGTGGCTTCACTTACCGACCGGAAACATTCACGGAGGCTGGCAGTGAGTGACTTGCTTTTTGTACATTGTCTGATTCTGACAAACTTTTAAATTTCAATGCGTTTTCTGTGTAATGTGGCAATAAGAAGTTTAAGAGATAAAGAATCTTCTTGACACATTAAGTAAAAACACAGCTGTGGTTGTTCTTATATTTTCAGGTTGTAAAGGTACTCTTGTAACTTTATTTTAGTATATTTCTTCAACTTTAGATGGAATGACTGTGGTGTGGCGTCTCTCACATCCATCTTGGATATGGTGAAAGTCATGTGTTTTGCCATCCAAGAAGGCAAAATGGCTGTTCACTGTCACGCAGGGCTTGGCAGAACAGGTACAGTTCTGTTTTGTAGGTTTAAAATACAGTATATTTATGTTTTGGGGTGATGTGGCTTATAAGTTGCTGGGATGATCCCCACAAGCAGCCATAAGCTATTATTATTGTGTCCTCGAGCAGCACAATAAACCCCAGGTTACTCCAGAGGGATTGTGTCAGTAATAATGCTGCCATAAGTCGCTTTAGTGAAAAGCATCTGTATAAACGCTACTCATGCAGTGAGTACAAGCTCCTAAAAATGTGTTATTTTAAAGATAGCTATAGCCTTAGGGACAGCACTCCAGGTGACTCAAGTATATTTACATTTATACACACACTCATTTAGCCTTAGCTTTTACATTAAAGCATTATATATATATTTTTAATTCAAGCATTCTTTAGGAATCAGACCCATAAATATGGCATGTGAGTGCCCAGGGCACTAGACCAGAGAGGGGCCGAACCGAATTACCGCTGCCCCCGGAAAGTGATTTCAACAGAGGGGGCCTTTAAATCAGTCCGTGCCTAGGGCACCGCCGCATCATAATCCTGCTCTGCTAATGCCATACTCTACAGCTTCAGGACGGCTTTTCTGATCCCTGTCTCTCCCTGACTGTCCTCTTAAATAAAGACAAAAAAGCCCTAATAAATAAACCTGTAGTAAAATGTTTGCAACCGAACTGCAACATCACAAGATGTACGCTTTTTGGATACTAATTCTTTTAACATTTTGTTGTTATAGGTGTGTTGCTGGCCTGTTTCTTGTTGTTCACCACACAGATGACAGCAGACCAAGCCATTGTGTTAGTTCGAAGCAAACGACCTAACTCTATCCAGACTAGAGGACAGCTCCAGTGTGTCAGGCGGTTTTCTCAGTTCCTGGTTCCGCTAAGGAATGTGTTTGCTAACGCTGAGCTTAGAGCACCACCTGTTACTCTTTCACAATACTTGATCCGCCAGAAACATATACTGCATGGATATGAGGCTCGGAAGTTGAGATACATGCCAAAGCTTGTCCCCGTTATTTGCAGACTCCTGCTGGACATTGCAGATAATCGTCAGGTTATCGAGGAGGACATTGTCGAGGTTCCTGATGTAACACCCGTGGTAGAGAAAAAGTTTAATGAAAATTCAATATATCAGTTAAACAGAGAGATATTGGGAAATGGGATGACTCTGAACAGTCCCCGTCTTCCAGGTCTACCCAGAGCCAACAGATGCAACACACAACCTCTTTACTATGTCCGTAAGAGCCTCAGCTACAGCGAGTCTGACCTCCAGAGGTTAGCAACGTCTTTAAACCTCTCGGATAACCCTCTCTGGGTTTTAGCCAGCATCCACTCAACTACCATCAACGATCAGCTGGGAGCTTTTCAACTACGTTGCTCCTTCTCTGGGGGCTTGTAAGGACAATTACATCTACAGCTCAACCAGCAATATATGGGAGCTGAAAACTCTTATGGACCAGACAGAAGGATCTCCACTCCTCAAAACCAGGAGGCAGTCTGTCCTGCAGCGAAGTCAATCTCTAGGCATTTCGGATGAGAAAAGCACCACAAGCATTGCCCGAATACTGTCCTACTGGAGGAAAGACTGCAAGCAAAGCACTGACCCTGACGAGGCTCAACACATTGAAAAAGAGCATTCGGAGGTGCCCTTCATCACTGTCCAGTCCGAGCTGTCTCTGGAGTCACGTCGCCTCCTGGTGGCTCAGTCCCTTGCAGTAGACCTCGAGAAGGATGGAGAGAAGGAGCAAATTCAGAAGGTGTCTACTTGGCAGGTAGATGCATGTACTGATTTACTAAGACAAGTGTGCAGAACTACCATGGTTTTCAATAAGTCTGAAGGACTTGATTAGCTGGATCAGGTGTGTTCAGTTAGGGTTGAAGCCACACTCTGCAGGGCTTTGGCCCTCCAGGAACTGAGTTCTGCACCCCTGTACTAAGAAGAGGTATTGAAGTTAAGGGCAGGGATTGGCAACTCCCGTCCTGGAGGGCCACAGTCCTGCAAGGTTTACTTCAATCCCTAATCAAACAGACCTGAAGAAATCCAACCAAACAGTTTTTAGAATATCTGCTCCATTTACTTTATATACCATCAGATTTGGAGAGTTGATCTTGTGGTCTTCTTGACCTGAATCAATGTTTTGGTGTATGGTCTCAGAGAAGACAACAGTCTTTTCCATTGTACTTCAGGAGACGATTACAAGTTGCCCCTGTATCTTCACTGTTTTAGAGAGGTTGCATGGCTGAAAGACTTTTTATTTGTTCTTAGTTCATTGTTTAAATGAGTTTCAAAGAGAAGTTGGGAGGAACATGTTTATTTAATCTGACCAATCAGCACCTGAAGAGGTGTATGTAAGCTGCTGCTTATGTCTGTCCTATATGACTTATAGTTCTTCTGTTCTACTGGTATCCCTATGCTATGTCATCCTCCTCTGGTCACTACTAAATCTAGTCAGTCCTAAGGGGTACTTCAGGCTCGGGTCGAGTTCAACAGCAGGCCAAACCTCTTCATTAAAGATTACATAAACCTGGGATCTTGTGAAATGCCACTAAATCAGCATATTCATATTCATTAAAATTCCTGGCCTGGTTGTTGAACCACTTCTGGTGGTTCTGTTGACAACTCTGCATCCAAGTGCTTACATTGAGTTTTAGCATGTAGAGTTTTATTCTGCCTTCTCCTAATTCATCCTCATAGTCTTACTGAAGACATGCAGCTCTGCATGATGCACCTAATTGACCTATCGGTAATCCCTGCTCCCCTTAGTTACTGTTGCTCAGTCTAATAGAGCTGCTCACTGTCTGCAATGATAGCTCTCAGTGTGAAAACCTTGTCCCAATATGTTTTTGATAAATTTTGGACACAGAAGGACCACCATTTATGTGGGACTTAAATATGACATGGAGGGGATATATAACAGATTTTAAAATAAATATGGTGGGTAACAAGATTAACTTGGAAGTGAGGGTTTACGGATCACAGTGCAAGCAGGAGAAGCCTCATGTTATGTTCACGATTGTAAATGACAAAATCCAGGATTCATGTACCGCAGGGTAGGATTACATTAATTTACATTTAAACAGTTGGAACATGGAAAGGCACTGAAATGTAGATCTTCATTTATTTGTTTTTGACCTACCCTGTGAATGACATAAGAAGTATTTAGCTTTGTACATTATATGGACTCAAAGACTTCAATGTTAGCTAGTTTTAGTTGGAGATACATTGATGACATTGAGCACAAGATGACATTAATGTTCTACTTGAGCAGATGAAATATTAAATTAATCAGAGTATGACAACCAGAAAATGTACATTTTCGTCTTCACTGGGATTAGGGTTGAATGCTTAGGGACATTTACCTCAGTTTTGTTTGGATTTAGGAAATGTAATAAAATAAATTCCATTGCCCATCCTCTTAGGATACCTGGAATCACGGTTACAATCAGGCACACCATTTTGTCATTTCTGTAGCATAAACACCATCAAACCGATGTGAGCTTCCGATCTTCCCATGTTTCTCTGTGGTGCTGAAACCTAAAGATGTCCGAGCTCCATTCCCCATGCAACTGATATTCGACTGCCATTAGCTCATCTGTGTTCGATGAAAGGGGCTTACCGATAGGTCAATTATTGTCTTATCTGGCTAGCAATCTGGTCACATCATATAGATAATATGGCCTAAACTTTCTGAATGTAACATTTGTAAATGTGTTAATTCTTCTCTGCAGACCGATCTTAATCGTCAAGGTGCATGGGAGAGACTGTGTTTGGAAAAAAGACCCTTTTATTTTGTCTGGAATCATGTGGTCCTGGCTGGAGCAGCTCAAACAGCCAATCATCTCAGCTCATGATGTTCACACACTAACAGGGACCTGCCAGGACCCCCGAACTGTGCTCAATTGCCTAGATAGGGTACGATTTAAATATCAGATCTGTTCTTTTAAACTTTATTCAATTTAGATTTATGGTTCAGTATGACTATCAAGAGACATTTTATGCATTTTAATTTTGTATGATGTGAATCCATTCTTATTAACATCTTCAGGCTGCAAAAGAAACAGTGATGTGTATTCTGGACTGCTTTGCTCATGTATTAACAATACCCGAGGAAGTCGAGAGCACTTTCCTGGAGCGAGCCACCAAAGCCTTCACAAAGGTACTGTTTGTAACTCTGAGATCTTCTAAAATAGGTCACATGCATACTCTAATTTACTTTGGTGCTCTCTTTAGATGAAAAACACAGATGGTGGGAAGAGTGTCCACAAAATCATGAACGGGATGGGATCTTGAAGATTGTCCTGTATGATTTGAGGTTGGCAGCCATGAACGAGTTTGAGGTCTAACACATGTGACATTAACTAGATGAACATCTTAATTACAAAGAGAATTTGTTTATTTGCATCTTTGTCCAACATCAAAGACAAGCTCTACACATCTGTTGCGGCAGTTTCTTTGGTTGTTTCTCAGGTCTTGGTTCTGATGAGGAATCCAACATGTAATTTAGCCCACAGATAAACTGATTATATTTGTAGAAATCAGAAATGCATTTTGCATGGTAAATTATTTGATGTAAAAGAAATACCATGCACTGTATATTATGTGCCATAGTGCTAATACTTGAAAAGCATTGCAACTGAAACCTCTAATTTTTGTACCATGTCTGTACAGTTATTTGTAATAAAATAATTAGATTGCAGACAACTAAAATAAATGTAATCTTTTGAGATTAGCTTTATTGCAAAGAGGAAAAGTTATAGTCATATTATAGTTATATATTTTATGCAAACAATCCCACAATTCCCTGTAACCTTTTTGATATCTATGTAAAAAGATTATTTCTAACCATTTTAATTGTCTCATTATTCTAAGAGCATCTCATGCTATACATGGATCTCGGCTGTGTTTCTCAAAAGCATCGTAAGCTAAGCTGATTGTAGAGACCATTGGTGGCAATGGATCTAAGATCTACTCAGGGGCTTACGATGTTTTTGGGAAAAGCAGCCCTAGTCAGTAAGTACAAAAGATCTCAATACGTCTGGTGGTTTTGAGGTCAGAAATCAAAGGTGTAAGCCTTCAGAACATCGTTCCCATCCACAGACTCCACAGAGCCCACAATAGTCGAATAATCACAGGCAACGTTGGTGAATCCTCTGGAAATACATATATATATTAAAAAAAATCAATTTACCTGTCAAAACATGGTGCATGTAAAAAAAAATCACCTGACACTATGGGAGACAGTGCTGTACCTGGATCTTGTGAAGGAGCCTCCGAGCAAATGATATTGGCTTTCAAGAGTAAGTCCATGTTCTGGATCGTTTCTCCAGGTCAATATTCTGAGGGACAGGTCACGAGATGCTGTCACCACCCTAAAACTGTCCTGCAAGATAGCACAATTCATTTTTATGTCAAACTGTCCACAGGGAGAGTTTTTATATTGATAGGTCAAACAGCTTACCACACAAAGAGCAGTGATTGGCTGTAAATGGTCTTCAAAACTAGCAACAATTTCTCCTTTAAATGTGTAGACCTTCAGATGGTTACCGTCTGTAACTAGAAGAGTGCTGCTTCCTCTCGCCTCCAGAATGACGTCCGAACGATGGCTTAGTGCCACCTGAAAAGAGGCGACTTGCTGAGCTAAAATGGGAAGGCATGACATATTGTATCAGTAAAGATTATTGCATTATAATACTTTTATTTGTAATGTGTAGGTGTGTTCAAAAATATGAAAGCAACATGTTTTTTTTTAAGGCGAACCTTGTGTCTCCTTTTTGTATTTGGACTCCTTCATGGTCAGGTCAAAGACTGAGAGTGTGTTGTTGTTGAAGCGGCCATCAGAATGGATGACTGCGAGCCGTGCGGGTTGAGATGGCAGAAACAAAGCAGCACAACAGCCAGTGACTGGCAGACTATGACACAGACTGTCCTCATTTTCAGCAGGGAAACACACACTGTCACTGTAGAAAACCTCCCCAAAAACACACCAGATGACATTCATTTTAAAAATAAAATGCCAAACTTTCAAACGAGATGACTATAATGCTATTATAGTTATAAAAAAATGTGATGCAGGGATGACAAATTATTGTAGGCCCAGAGATGAGTTAGCATTTTAGCACTTCGTCCTGAACTCAATGGGAATTTTTTTTTCATTGCCTGAAATAACATCATTGGTCATGGAGTTTGCTTACTGAGCAAACAGATCTGTAGATGATGCAGTCAACATGTGATTGCACTACAACATCTAGACCAACCAGGGACTTGTGTGAGGATCCTGTTTGTGGACTTCAGTTCGGCTTTCAGTACAATCATCCCAACAATCCTCCAGACTAAACTAAACCAGCTCTCTATTCCTAGCTCCATCCGCCGATTAGGGATGTAATGATTTACTCAACTCACAATTCGATTTTCTCAGATTGAAGACATTATACAGTAAATGAAAAGCTGTTGTTTTATTAGGCCATTGATGCACGTTTCTTTGTGAAACTGAAATATAACAAAACTAAATTTAAATCTTAACACAAACCCCAAAATCAAACAAGTTACAAAAATAAATCTCTTAATATGAACAAACTAAGGCTTTGTCTGTGCTCTTTCCATTTAAAATTAGAGGCAACAACTGGATTTTAATCATGATCCAAACAAAGATGCAGCATACATGCAGCAGAAGTAGTTTTTATCTTAAATTAAGCTGTATAATTTCAAAATCTGAACTAAAAACATATGTTCTGACTTTAGTTTTATGAAACTATGCTACATAAAACATCAGAAGGAAACAGCAGATTAGCTGAAAGAGAGCAGATTCACTCTCTGACAGCAGGTGGTGCTCATGAACAGCAATGATATAGTGTTTCCTGGGTTAAAGCTGTAAACAAAGCAGAACTGTGAAAAGAAAATATAATCTTTTCTAAACATAGTCAATTCCCCTCAGAGATACATTCATATAAACTCCTACCCCTAATTGTATTGCGCTTTGTTTGGCATCTCAACCGGTTTGAATCATCACATATTTGAACTGATTTTCAAACGGCTCGCAGTTAATCTCTGGCTTGCTAAGTTGGGGTCACTTCATCTACAGCGATATCGTTGACTTGATTGCAAATAAATGCACAGACACTATTTAACTGAACAGAGATGACATAACTGAATCCAATGATGAACTGCCTTTAACTATCATTTTTGCATTATTGACACACTGTTTTCCTAATGAATGTTGTTCAGTTGCTTTGACGCAATGTATTTTGTTTAAAGCGCTATATAAATAAAGGTGACTTGACTTGACTTAATCGTTATATCCCTACCGCCAATGGATCATCAGCTTTCTGACAGACAGGCAACAGCTAGGGAGACAGGGGATTCATGTCAAACAGCTGCTCCACCAACACTGGTGCCCCTCAGGGATGTGTTCTCTCACCTCTGCTCTTCTCCCTGTACACCAACAACTGCACGTCTAAAGACCCCTCTGTCAAGCTCCTGAAGTTTGCAGACGACACTACAGTCATCGGCCTCATCCAGGACGGTGATGAGTCTGCTTACAGACAGGAGGTTGAGAAGCTGGCTGTCTGGTGCAGTCTTAACAACCTGGAGCCGAACACGCTCAAAACAGTGGAGATGATCGTGTACTTCAGGAGAAACCCCCCTGATCTCCCCCC
Organism: Carassius carassius; assembly: GCF_963082965.1. Taxonomy (NCBI): domain Eukaryota; kingdom Metazoa; phylum Chordata; class Actinopteri; order Cypriniformes; family Cyprinidae; genus Carassius; species Carassius carassius. Next base: position 1,876,169 of record NC_081800.1, on the reverse strand, counting down.
ACTCACCATCATGAACAGCACTGTGACAGAGGTGGAGTCATTCAGGTTCGCCAGCTGAGGAAGTTTAACCTGCCACAGGATCTGCTCACACAGTTCTTCTCAGCCGTCACTGAGTCTGTCCTGTGCACTTCAATAACTGTCTGGTTTGGTTCAGCTACAAAATCAGACATCAGAAGACTACAGAGAACTGTTCGGACTGCTGAAAGGATTATTGGTGCTCCCCTGCCCACCCTTCAAGATCTGTATACATCCAGAGTGAGGAAAAGGGCTCAGAAAATCACTCTGGATCCCTCACATCCATCTCCTTTTTCAACTCTTGCCATCTGACCGGCGTTACAGAGCACCAAATACCAGGACAGGCCAGGCGCAAGAGCAGTTTCTACCCCCAGGCAATCTACCTCAAGAACCATTAAATGTTCTCCCCGACTGTTCCTTGTATGAGCAAACATATTTGGCAATAAAGCGCACTCTTTTTTTCAAAGCTATTACTTGAATGCGGTTGCTAACAAGTGTCTAAACAGAACTACAGGGGTTTATCAGATATTATACCTCATTACACATCTGCGAACACATTCACATCCTCACTGTGTTTAAAATCATTCTCCTACAAACCATTCAAACTCAAAAACTTGTCTATATTTGTTCTTATAGAGTTTATATTCTATTTGTTTATATCTCTTTAATTATGGCAATTTTATTTAGGCTTCAGAATTCATAAAAGTTGTGAAACGCTTAAGAATAATAAATGTTTGCTGGCCACAGTTTATTTTCTGCAAAAATCCAGAAGCCAATGGTAAAATCCTATTGTGTTTTTGTCAAAGAATCAAACTTCTGGGTTGGCCTACAGAAATCACATCATCACGGCAGAACTATATAACCACTGTTCAACACAAAACAACAGTAACAACTGCTGATAAACTGTTCATAATATTCCAGCATTGTACTTTTACCATTTGTTTCCTCCACAGAAACACAGTTTTAACCCTTGAACCAAACCACTGAGCTCTGACATGATACACTGCAGTAAAACGTTAGATTTGAAGCAAAACACTATTTTTTTTAATTGGAAAAAGGACAAAGGTACACGTAATATATATGTTACACTTTTTAAATGGCTATGAAGAGTTTATTCTTCGAAGCACTGCAAATGACAATTTACAAACTAATGACTATTAGTAATTAAATATAATCTTTTTATCACAGATTATCACAAAATATTCTACACACACATATTCATATCCTAAGTATCTCAGTCACAGTCAATATACAATAGTGTATATTTTCACTAAGAATTTGTCTCTCAAACAATTGTAGTTTCATACATCACATGGCAGCTCTGTTTGAAAGCTTTGTATGGTTTTATTTCTGGAACCATATTACTGTGCTCTGTTTCACATCTATTTTAACAATGAAATCAACTGAAATCAGCTTTGAGAGCATTTGCCTTACCTTCGGGCTCAAGTCAACATTTTCTTTGGAGGCAGTGAATATCCATTTTTGATTTGGTGATGAGCGGAGGAGGTTTAAACTGAAGGAGTCGCACACCACGTGCCTGGAGACTTCAGACAGCACAGGGCAAGTCAAGACCACCAGAGACCCTAGAACACTTCCCACCTAAAAACACAAGATTAGGCCTCCACCATATACTACTGATTCACTGTGCAATAACTACACATTTACCAAAGAGGTCTGATTATGCATGATAGCCCACCATGAGGAAAGAGCTGTCTCTGTTGTTGAATGACAGCAGCGTGGTCTTCGAGTATCCTGACTGGAAGCAGCCCACCTCCTCTCCAGTTGCACCCTGCCAGGTTTTGATGGTCCCTGTGTTATCAGAAGTGATAACAACGGCCTGCACCGGATCAACTGTGATGTCCTGCATGGGGCTCTGAGCAGGGCTTGACCATAAATTAACACCCTGCATGGAATATCAAATTAAGTCTTAGATGAATACCATTTTGATTTTGGGGTGAAATATGTCCCAGGCATTTCTTGAGATCCAGATTCATTCCTGCACACTTTTATGAGGTCTCTACCACATGAAGGAGAACGCCTGTGATACCTTGTGAATGTCCCATGCTTTGACTGTGCCGTCTGTGGATGCACTGCACACCACTGGTGTCTGCTTCCACACGTCTGAGCAGCCGTCGTTTCCAACCAGGTATGCAAAACCAACAATCCTGCCTGTGCAATCAGAGAAAGACTTATGAAGACTACATTAACTGAGCAGCATTTCAAATAGCTGGGATGAGATCACTTGCCTTTATGGCCTCGCAGGCTTTTGCATGTGTAGTCTGCACAGGACCTGCCTGTTTTCATCTTCATCTCCAGGTGAGAGCGGCGCAGGTAATAAGCCTTCCACGAGTGTGTTCCCGCGTCCGAGAGCAGCTGAGAAACATTGCAGAAACTCCATCTCTGCAGACACATTCTCCTACACAAGGATATGCTCTTAAGAGTCTCAAAAACAATGTAAAGCACAAGGTATAAATCGATATCAGCTTTTCAACATCACAAGATGAATGCATTTTGCCTATACAGATAATTATCTTTAGTGACTTACCTCCACAGCCATGGCGTCTCTGCAGCATGATACCATTCCTAAACAAAGAGAGTATTTTCATGTCTTTTGTAGTGGGATCCAAAAGTCTGACCACTAGTGAAAATGCTTCTATTTTAAATAAAATAAATAAATTAATACATACATATACATAAATACATGCATATATATATATACACTTTATAAATACATTATTTAATCTTAACTCTATGGCCTGTCTTTTTTATTACTTCAAATTAATTCTGATATTTTAAAATTCAATTGTGTGTTTTCAATTTAGTGTCTAGTCAGTTTATCAGTGTCAATGTTGCGGCATCATTTTTGTTTATGCAGAATATATATAAAACAAGATAACCGTCGCATCAATGTGTCCAGAATGACTGCGCTATTGTAATAAACCTCTCGTGCTTCGTCTGTATCGGGAGGTCTGCACTGTTCTAGAAGCGGCTGGTTCAGAATTGAGGCCGACGCCTATTTTTTAAATGTATATACATGAATCCTCATTCAGGGTCGCTTACCTTACAAACTGTGGATGCTCTGATTAAATCTTCATCATGAAGAAGTGAGAAAATACTAATCAGACAGTCCAGAGGGAAACTTTGGCAGATCTCCATTTCTACAGTTCTCGCAGTCCTGCCACTGCACTGCCACCCGGTACTTTCAGTTTCGTGCGTGATGACGCATTCTACGGAACAACGTCAGTGACACAGAGCTCACATATCTATGACTGACAGCATGTATAACATAAAATACTGATCACGCAATCATTTAATCATTTTGTAAAGTCCTACTGAAAACCTACTGAAATGTTGTCATTAAAGTCTCTAAAATTAATCAAGAACAAAAGATTACTAAAGTCTACAGTACACAGTCTATTGTACATGTTAACCGTATTCGACGTTGAACATTGTTATTGTCATTATTTCATCAACTTTAAAATAATCAAACGGTGTCTTAAATTAAAACACGGTGTGGAGTACCGCGATAAAAGAAAATGAACGATGCGATATATGTAAGAGGTCGAGTTCCCAGTGATATGATCGTCATCAGCAGAGTGGCGCAGCGGAAGCGTGCTGGGCCCATAACCCAGAGGTCGATGGATCGAAACCATCCTCTGCTAAGATGTGTTTTTATCCTCTTAGACTTGTGTTTACTGAACGACTTTGTACGTCTCGGAATATCGAGATCAAGTCTCTCAAACAGCAAATGTTATTTATATTCAGGAACTCCTGGTCTAGGATCTATTTCTTCGTGACAATAGCGTAACGAAATAGATTTGGCAAACAGTACAGTGTGTCTGCCCTTCTGCTTTGGAAAGCGTCAAATGATTTTGCAGAGGTGAGCAATGCAGCCATTCACAAAAATGTTTGTTGTTTTCTAAAACGCAATGGCCAATCAGAGGAGTAAAGGTTGGAATTCACGCACTCACCTTTATAAACAAATGAATTGAAAAAAGTTTCATCGTGTAGTCAGTCACCTTCATGGTGCTTTTTTTTACTTTGTGAGATCGTGATGAATGAGTGACAGTTAATACATTTACTCTTTGCATGCAGGTTTCAAGTGAAGGTGTAATTTTTAACAAGTTGATAGAAACATAACTCTGTAAATTAAAGCATACAAAATTCTGTACAGTACACACCCGAATAGTTTGCATAACCCAGAGACGTACAAGTCCATTGCCCCCGCAATTAAGTAACAAATAAGTAAAATGATAGCATATACTGCAATATTCTGAATTTAATTCCATTTTATTTTTTCCCTGAAACCATAAAATCACAAAGCCATGTGATTGTGAACTGTAGAACTAAACATAATCAGTTATTGCCCTGAATAGACCAGATGAAGCCTGTTTCAGTTGATGAGAAACGCCACTAATCTTTTATCAGATGGTATAACAACATAACAGATAACTAAACATGTATAAGTTGGTGCATGAGGCCGATAGCTATTTGTTTGTGAATGCAGGGCCTTCAGTGTTATTTTAGTATCGTTGATATATTATAGTTTTTGTTAATACTTTTAATTAGATTTTACATTTATATTTTTGGTTGTTTGGATCTTAGTTAAAATTTTAGTACTTTGTTGTGTTTTTTTTCATTTATTATTTTATTTTAAGTATGTATAAGCCTATGACGTTTTTATAAAGCTTAAAGGGTTGGTTTAGAAGATAAATGGAGGTCTCACTGGTTTGGAACGACATGACGGTGAGTTATTAATGACATAATTTTCATTTTTGGGTGAACTGACGCTTTAAGTTTTAGATTTGGTTTATTTATTTTTTGTTATTTTAGCCTTCTTCAGTATGAAGTGAACAAAAATGTTGCCGTGGCAACTAGCTGAAATAAAATAAGTTTAAGCTTTTAAATATTTTATTTCAGTTAATGTTTATTTTACAAGTAATGTTTTTATGGTTTTATTTTTAATGAACAAAACCCTCATTCACACCATAATTTTTTCACATCTGTCCACATTCCACAGCAAAAACAGATTTGACACTTAGCTCATTTATTTAAAGAATACCTGAATAAAGCAGTCTTAGTACTTTCTGAATGCACAGTACTACATCTCCTTATTTTGGCAATGATAACTTAATATAACAATTTAACAGAAGAGTGTCAGTATCAGAGAGATCTCCACACACTGCAGTGACCTTCACGCTAGCGCTGCGGCTGAGTACAGAGTACAGTAATGAGAAGGCATCTTGTCTTGAATAGTGCCCAACAGGAAAGACACTCAACTGAAGCTGAGCTGAGGAAAACTACAATTACATGATGTGACAATATGTGCTCTGTTATTGTGAAATTATATGTAGGAAGGAACAATATAAACTTCCGATTTCATCTGACAAACATTTATATATTTTTTAGCTGTCTTTTTGCAAAACTAGAAAAGGGTTTTTTTTTCTTTCTTTTTTTTACTCCAGCTATAAGCAGTTATACCATATTTGATCATAATGACGTTACATAATAGGGTACAGCTATTTTTTACTATTTCTCTACAAAGGTTTGTAGAACTCTGTGATCTGACATTTAGTCATTCCTTGAAAGCTACTGTAGTTAGTGTCACCAATGGCTCTCTGGGCGAAAATGTGAGAGAATTGACCATAACTAAGACAATAAACCTTTTTAAAGCACACAGACAAGTTGAGTTTACCTTCCAGACTTCTATAGCACTCCTAAACCACATCAAAATATGCCTGACAGCTGCCTGTTTATTCCTAGTTTATCATCAAGAACGCCACCTGGACACTTAACAGTAGTTTACAGTAGTATTTCTGTACTTTACAAAAAAAAAAAAACTAACACAGATTTAACTAAAAAAACAAAAAACATTTTATGTACACTTTGAAAGGAAGTGTCACTTGTAAACTCAACTTGACAATTCACATTAATTCACTGATACAAATGTGGAAATCAACTGTTATGTTGAGACATGTTAAGGAGTGCATTAACTGATTATTAAACTAACTGCATGACGGGCTGTGTTTGTTTCTATTAATAGTGGTATTTATGGATCTGAATAAAAGCAGACACACGACTTCTGTGATGTAAATGAGATTGTATGGGTGGGCTCAGGGCCCCCAGAAACACGCCCAGATATATGAAGTAGATGTGGAGGATGAGGGCTCAGATGTGCTCCACCTGTGCCGCTGTGCGCGAGCTGCAGACACCTTGACTGAGCTACATGAGCCGCCAGAAGAGTGCTTGCTGGACATCCAGACTACTTCAGACGGACTTTATTTACTGATAGACTCACTGTTCAACCTGAAAGCTCCGTTTCTCCTTACTTTTGCGCGAAACGAGACAGGACCATCATGAGCAGAAGAACACGACGTTGGATATTTCACATTTTCCTTTGTATCGGAATAATCTACTTGAAAATGGGGTGAGCTGTGGGAAAAACACACAAATACACTATTAATGTTGTTGGAATAATTAACGCAGTCTGGTGTCTAATCTGCATTAGAATATATAGGCCTATATATATATATATATTTTTTTTTTTGTCCTACAGCATCTATAGTGCGACGACGTAAAATAAACAGTTTTGATTCAGTGGGAAAGGCACTTTTTTAGAGTAAAGGCCTTTTAAATAATGGTGCTTTCCAAAGGCATTTAGTGATCTGCTGCGCACTTCGCAGGGGTCTTTGGACAAGCACCGGACGCCCTCGGGGCGCGCGCGCGGTGTGTCCGGTGGTCGTCCAGGTGCCCGAGCAGCTTGTCATGACTGCGACGGAGGCTGTTGTACAATATTAGCTCTTTATCTTTTTGATAGCCTATCCAATATTTGTTTGAATAGCAACCAAATGTTAAATATTAAGATATTCCTCTTTGATCAATCGTAGGCGGTTCTCCACCGTGCTGGCGCTGGGAGCGAGCATCATATGTAACCGGATCCCGGGTCTGGCGCCCAGGCAGCGCATCATCTGTCAGAGCCGGCCGGACGCGCTCATCGTGATCGGACAGGGCGCACAGATGGGCCTCAGCGAGTGCCAGTTCCAGTTCAGACACGGACGCTGGAACTGCTCCGCGCTCGGAGAGAGGACCGTCTTCGGAAAAGAGCTGAAAGTGGGTATGTTGGAAATCTCCTCTCGTATGATGTCTAAAACAGCATTTGGGTGAACCTGGAAAGAGGGAAGTGTTTCCTAATTTGGTCACGGATTATACATTTTGTTTAATTTGGGGTAAAACAGTTACCTCCTTTACTAGTCCCAGTTATTAAGATCGACCGGTCCAAGTTTTCAAGATTTCCGTGGCACATGCCTGAAATGTCTGGCAGATGAGCTACATGAGCATGTTTCTAACCTGCGGTCATGCATGCGCTCCAAAACATCTCCGAAACCAGACGGCAATATGAACAACAACTTAAATAACCTTAAATAAAGCTCTTCGGTGTTCTTAGGTTCAGCAAACAAACTTCTAATATAAATCTACTTTGGAGAACCATGTTTAATTGCTGTACAGTTCTTTGCAGATCAAAAGCTCTTGCGGTTTTATTATGTGTTTATTATGTGTTTAGGTTTCTTAGTTCCTTAAAGCACCAGCAGATGGTTTGTTTTTATAAAGAACTAAATAATATAAAGTTCTGTGTGGGACTGTGGCTCTTCTCTTATATAAGGTATATTAACCCTTTTCGGTTCTTGTTGAACCTTTATGTTTAAGAGTATGGCCCCTTCTTCTGACTGAAAGCCATCTCAGAGTTTGGTATTCACATTTTTTATGCATGCATCAGTGTTTGGGCTGGTATTTGCAGCCTGAAGAGTTTTTCCACAGGTGTGCAGAGCATGATAAGATGCTACCTGAGACAAATGAACTTTTACTTTCACAGCTGCTGTATCAGAAAAGTTCATGAGGTCTAAGCTCAGTCTGAGTAAATCTGGGTAAAGAGACACAAGTCTACTGGTGAATATTCGTATGCCCCTAATATTGTGTTTAGTGCCTTAGAGACACTTCAAATGACTCAAAAGCACAATTAGCAGACGATTCTTGTAGCACCCTTAGACTCATACATCTTTACATTTCAAAATCTCATGTGAACTTACTAAATCTGTTTGAAAAACAACTAGCTTCGAAAGTCCAGGATGAAAATGTTTCATTAGTTTTCTATGGGTTCTGTGAAAGCTCAGATATAAAATATATAACATAAAACCTAAACATAAAAACAATGAATTGTCACACATTTTTCTGATTGGTGTATAATCTGATGTGCACTTGCAATTTGGATGTACGTTGTATGTTTAACCTTAAATAAAGCAGTGTTATTTTATTGAATTACAGCCTCATTTCTGAACACTGCAGTGATACGAGAGTGGGTTAAATCGTAACTTTACAACAAAATCCCATTAATTAACTTTAGTTAACTAGTAATGAGCGATAATTTGTTACCATATTTAGTCATTTTTCTTCATGTTAATAACAATACAGCTGTTCATTGTTAGTTCATGTTCGCACAGGCATATTAAATATAATTAACACTAGCATTGTTAATTTTAATAATTCAGTAATACATTTTGAAATTAACATGAACTCAGATTAATAAATGCTTTGGGAGTACTTTTCATAGTTCATGTTAGCAGATGTAGTTAAAATGTTAAATGGAGTCTTATTGGAAAATGTTAACGGTTAAAGTTACACAATAATATACATTATGAGACAGAACAGAGAGTCTCAACACCACATGAGAGAAATCACATTGTTTATTTATCTATATAGTGCTATCATGGATGACAGCTCATTGAGTTCATTGTTATCCATCTGCCGATTATGAAAATACAGTGGTGTCTGTCAGTGATTTATGGAGAAGCTATGAGTGATAACCTCAGGAAGTAGATGTCCATTGGTTTCTTCACACAAGAAGTAGATCATCTCATGAACATCTGACCTGGCAATAACTATTTATTCATTTGATGTATTTAACACCTCTTTCTACATTTCCTTGCATTTGTACATAACCTGTACACACAAATACCATCTGTTGTCTACTTTGTATATTGTGTTTTTTTGTTTTTATTATCCTATTTTTATTCTTTTTAATATCAGTTTCCTGTCTTGTCACTTTCATTCAGTTTGAAAGCCACCAAAACAAATTCTTCGTATGTGTAAACATACCTGGCAATAAATCATTCATAGAGCATCACTCGTTCCCCCAGAGCTATTTTCCTAATAAAATTGCACAAATGGTCCTAATGTAACACATTCAAAATACTACCTACCTATGATTTTCTTTCTTTCTTTCTTTTTTTTAAAACAAGAAGTACACACTTATTATACTGATTGCAAAATTGTCTGCACATATCTATTTTGTACACACATATGCACTAGTGGTCAAAGAGATTTGGACAACATCCTAAGGTGATGCATGTTAGAAATGTCATTTTAAATTTCTAACCACATTCAATTATTGACTAATGCAGATATTTGATGCTTTATTTGAAGTGCTTGATTTGCATCCATTATCTCTGAAGAACGGTGATTGTTGTAATATACAGTAATATGTTCTCTCTCTGTGTTGACAGGCAGTAAAGAGGCAGCGTTCACGTATGCCATCATGGCAGCAGGAGTGGCTCATGCCATCACAGCCGCCTGCATGCAGGGAAACCTCAGCGACTGCAGCTGTGACAAAGAAAAGCAGGGCTTCCACGGGCACGCCGACGGATGGAAATGGGGCGGCTGCTCGGCAGACATCCACTACGGCCTGGGCTTCTCCAAAGTCTTTATGGATGCTAGAGAGGTCAAACACAGCGCCAGGACACTTATGAATCTGCATAACAACCAAGTAGGGCGAAAGGTATGTGTTCAGTCATACAAGCAAAGGCTTGGCTTTGTATGTTTCCTGTAAATAAAAATGTCAAACATCTTCCATTTTCGAGAGTTTCCTTTAAAGGAACAGTTGGCCCAACCCAGTCTCATGGAGAACTGTTTGAACAGGTGGATCCTTTGTCTTTTTTTTGGGACACATTTATTCCAATCTCACATACTATTTATGATGGATAACATGCATATTGGGACGCAGGGACAGTTATTTTTTATGGCTGACCTTATTACGTATGCATTCGTTGTTTATGCATATTAAAGCTTGGTGGGTCATGTTGAGCTATGAGACACGTGACACCTGGCCATGCCTGGTCTTGTCAAGTCTGAAAATGAGCATGTGGGTGAGCAAATGACCAAATTTTCATTTTTGGGTGAAGTATTCCTTTAAGAGGTATTATCTATCAGTGAAGTGATGTTTTGGTTACACTGAACGGATCAAGTGAAAGTCAAGTACAGCGAAGGATTCAGTAACTATGGCACTGCGGTTTGCAGCCGTCAACAATCCGGCACCGAAGCCAAGACTCGACTGGCACAGCAATAATAGGAAGCTTTTAGAGGTAAGAGCAGAATAAGTGCTAGAGTTTGATTACAAATCAGATCAGCTCCAACACACCGAGCTCTGTGCAAATCCACTCCCATTTTCTGCTCAGTTTAATAGACATTGGATTACACCAGTATCCCCTATCGCTAGCTTTGATGGAAACATTTCATCTTTGATGTTGTGTTTATGTCTCAACTTTCAATGCTCAAACCGCCAAAGATCCTAAAAGGCTTTTTCACTTTCACCTGCATTTAGAGGCCATGCTTTTTTCCTGCATATACATTTTTATGTTGTCTTTGATGTGGAATAAGTGATACAGTCCCTTAGAAAAAAGAGATGTGCTTACATGTATTGAATGTGCACTTGTAGTATATATAGCTAATAAAATATTTACTAAATAAATAGCAATTATTATATGATGCAATCACACTTGTAGCAAAATTTGGTAGTTCTGTAGGTCCTCTGAGGGTCAGCATCATCTCTTCTCAGGTGTTCTGGATCCAGCCTGGAGCTTGTGTAAATCCTAGTTACCACAGGATGTCAATCCCGTGGCAAAACATAGAAACAAATAGCGACATAATTAGAGTAATTGCTGTTCCAACCATGTAAAATGAATTAGTTTAACCCAAGTTTAAGAATAATAATGCACATTTGATCAGATATAACTGCAGTCAAAAATTATAAGATGCATTATTTGAATGTTGGCCAAACAGATGCGTCTTTAATCTAGATTTGAACAGAGACAGTGTACAGTACATCTCCATCGCATAGAGTTGATCAGGTTGTTGATTGTGGCCTGTGGATGTTGGTCCACTCCTCTTCAATGGCTGTGTGAAGTTGCTGGATATTATCAGGAACTGGAACACGCTGTCGTATACTCTGATCCAGAGCAGCCCAAACATGCTCAGTGTGTGAATGTGCTGGTGGATGGATTATCACGACGCCATACACGCTGTCTGCCATCTGCCCTGTTCAGTGAAAACTGGGATTCATCCGTGAAGAGATCACCTCTCCAAAGTGCCAGACGCCATCCAATGTGAGCATTCGTCCACTCAAGTCGGTTACGATGACGAACTGCAGTCATGTTGAGACCCGATGAGGACTATGAGCAGCAGATGAGCTTCCCTGAGACAGTTTCTGACAGTTTGTGCAGAACTTCTTTGATTATGCAACCCGATTGTTGCAGCATCTGTCTGGATGGCTGGTCTCAGACGATCGTGGAGGTGAAGATGCTGGATGTGGAGGTCTTGGGCTGGTGTGGTTACATGTGGTCTGCAGTTGGATGTACTGCCAAATTCTCTGAAACAACTTTTATGGTGGAGAAATTAACATTCAATTCATGGGCAACAGCTCTGGTGGACATTCCTGCAGTCAGCATACCAATAACACGCTCCCTCAAAACTGTGCTGTGTGATAAAACTGCACATTTTAGAGTGGCCTTTTATTGTGGCCAGTCTAAGGCACACCTGTGCAATAATCATGCTGTCTAATCAGCATCTTGATATGCCACACCTGTGTTAGGTGGATGGATTATCTCAGCAAAGGAGAAGTGCTCACTAACACAGATTTAGACAGATTTGAACAATATTTGAGAGAAATAGGCCTTTTGTGCACATAAAAAAAGTCTTAGATCTTTGAGTTCAGCTCATGACAAATGGGGGCATATGCAAAAGTGTTGCGTTTATAATTTGGTTCAGTGTATTTACATTTCCACTTAATTGTAAATGTCATGCAATCAAGCATCCGAAAATATTACATATAATCGTGTGAATAGGTCACACTGTAATAAAAGTCCTAAAGTGTATTTCTTTTTCACAAGGGGTGATACCTCAATCCCATGTCAAGGACACCTTTTTCTACAATTTTGTGTTTATGTAAATGAAACAGCAAGCTGCATTATCTGTTGTCATGGGTTATTAAAGGAATAGTTTGCCCCAAAAGTACTCATTATGAAGCATGCACTATATTTCAAGGCTTCTGAGGCTTATGGCACAGTTTAGACTTCAGTGTAGACTTCAGACTTCAGTGTAGCCAAACATCATGTCTCATGACCAAACATCATTAACCTCAAATCTGTTGAATACTATTAGACATAAATTTCCTTTGTCATTTAAGCAACACCCCAACAGGTCTATCTGCTAAAGAGAGAGCAGAATAATCACTCTCCCAGTTAAGTCTTACAAAAGTTAAAGAAGCTTCCATCTAATGTCTAGCTTGTTCCACATTTGGTCACAGAGCGCTGATTCGTGGCACCAACACCTCCTCATTCACCCGGCCTCCACGCTGACATTGCACAGCCAGCAGAAGGAGCCTTTTCTGTTCATACCATCTTATCTGAACAGCTAAATTGCCTCTTAGTGAACTGACTTACAGGATCATGCTAGCTGCAGGTTTTGTCTTGAACAAACTAAAAGAGTGCTCTGTTTGACTGTGCCCCTCCCATTCTTAATCCATGCCAGCTATTGTAATGGCGTTGGCTCATGGTGCCCATCTCTGAAGAACAGATAGCAGAAGGTCTTGTTGTTAGTCGCTGAGCTGATGTGTGATACGTAAGGCCATTTTGAGTGGTGTCATTGGTGTTGGTATGTTGTGGGGTGAAATAACAGTTTGTGTAATGACAATACAGTTATTGTACATTTGTTTTTGAATGTGAAGTCATGGAATGAGGAGATGCTTCAGGGGCCAGCCTGTGACACGTTTGTTATTGCTTATACGGGGATATGATTTACCTAGTAACCTAAATATTAAACGAAGTATGTTGTCCCTCACCATTTGAGCTGCGGGCATGAAGAAATGTTAACCTTTTTTATCCTGCAGATTTCCTCGCACTATATGGAGTAAAAATAATCAAACATTTTTGCACCCGAATAAACCCCCCTGACAGCCGCCACCAACAGCACTGTGATAGCCAATTCTAGTTGTTCTTTTCCACGTTCTTTGTGCAAAAATGATGGTGTACCAACACATTACTGTGGATTTGTCACCTGCTTAAAGGCTGGAATACACTACTACTAATGACATTTCACTAGAAGATGCATGGTAGATGAAAACAGCATGTGTTTTAAGATCAGCTCTAAAAGCATTTTTGAAATCCTCTGACCAAACAAATTCAAAGTCCGAGGTATAAAAATGGGCAACACTTTATTTTGATAGTCCACTTTAGACGTTCTTCTAACTATGAGTAACTTTGCAACTACATCTCAATTAACTTTCAGTATTAGTAGACTGTTGGGTTACAGTTAGTAGATTAAGTTAACATGTATATGCAAAGTTATTTACAGTCAGAAGAATGTGTTGTGAATCATCAAAATAACGTGTTAGCAGAAATTAAGCAGACAGTCTATTAATACTTTAATGATTGCTAGATGACATGTAGTTGCGAAGATATATTTATAGTTAGTAGTAGTCTGTCTGAATTGGACTATCAAAATAAACTGAAAATTGCAGTCTGTGCCCATTATAGACTACGTGAATTGCTTTGAAATTGGTCAATTCTGGATGATCAAAATCTGCAGTCTGGCCTCCAGCAGATTGTAAACAGGGTCAAAGTCATGGAGTGTAAGACAGCCTTAAGTTCAAAGCAAACCTATTCAGTCTGAAATGACATTGCTTGCACAATTATTTATCTTCACAAACAGGTACAATTTTGATTCATATGACTAATTAAAGCACTGATTTCTCATATTCTTGCTGCTGTGCTGGTCTCAGGTCCTGGAGAGGAACATGCGGCTGGAGTGTAAATGTCACGGTGTGTCTGGATCCTGCACCACCAGAACATGCTGGATGACCCTCCCCAAGTTTCGCGAGCTCGGCTACATCTTGAAAGACAAATACAGCCATGCTGTCAATGTGGAGCCGGTCAAGGCCACGCGCCACAAACGACCCACTTTCCTCAAGATCAAAAAGCCCTACTCGTACCGCAAGCCCATGGACACAGATCTGGTGTACATCGAGAAATCGCCCAACTACTGCGAGGAGGACCCTGTGACCGGCAGCGTGGGCACTCAGGGCCGGGTGTGCAATAAGACGCTGGTGCACCATCCCAACGGCTGCGACCTGATGTGCTGCGGCCGAGGATACAACACACACCAGTATTCACGCGTCTGGCAGTGCAACTGCAAGTTCTTCTGGTGCTGCTACGTCAAATGCAACACTTGCAGCGAGAGGACAGAGGTGCACACATGCAAATGAGCAATGCCTATGGATCTTTTGACCTAGTTTTTGAGAGGGTCTTTCATCCTGACATTAAAAGATGGTCAGGTGGCCTCTGTTCTTTTGATCAAGTCCTTACATCAGATATCTTTCCTTCACTTTAAAGGAAGAACATAGAGTTTTGTCTGGAGAAAGAATTGCGTGAGAAGGAACATGGGACCAAAAAGTGTAAATTACTATACTTTTGATGCCACAGAGTTTTCTCTGTGAGTGTTTTTTCAGTCTGCAGGAAGCAGTTTGGATTAAAATAAGGCTCTCTTGTCTTCTACCTGCTGTAAAACCCATTACAACTATCTGAATCTTGAATTTACCAATGGAGCTACTGGATCATGGACGTCTTGCAGGCATGAAAGTGAAACTTACAGAGATATTAACAAATAGAGAAAAACAGCATGGTTCCAGATGTAATTTGAGGTTTTAATTTTATATTTTAAGAAAATTTCTAAAGAGAAAATTAATGGAGAAATTACTCCTGGAACCAAGAGTGCTGAAAATATGAACGATCACTGTTGTGCTCTCTTGTTAAATTCTTCCAAACTGATTTTATTTATTTATTAAAAACAATGTTGTTAACTGTAATTAATGAGACTCTGGAAAGAAATGGATCTGCATCTCTTAATGAATACACTGAGATTTGTATCTTCTGAAAGTATAGCTTTATTAGTTTACATAATGCATTGTTAAAAAAACAACAAGCAATATTTTTTTCTATGAGAAATTTCCTATATGCTGCTAGTCTGGAATAATCACATTCGCTGTATTATTAAGAAACTACTGACCACAAGCTTTTTGAAACTGGTATAGTGATGAATCCAGATGTAGAATTTACACTGAAAATATTGAGTATATTTTGTGAAAGAATATTTTTATATGAATGTTTTATTTATACTTTGCCATTCCTGAAAACCATTCCGTTTGCATTATGCAGTAATTTCAACTTGTGGGTGACAAAGTTGGAATGTGGATGTTAATTATTAAAATCAAACCTAGATCTCATGCAACCATGGCTATGTTGTTAGTAGTGTTTGATAGTGGTAACCAACACTATCACTAGTGCTCTTCTTTAGATTTAGTGATTTGAACAAACCAATAACTTTGTGCAAATGAAATGAACGATTCTTAAAATCATGCTGCTTGATGAGCAGAGGTTTGCTGGTTCAAATTGATGGTGGGCTAAACATGAGACCTGAACCATATCTAGAGAGCAGAACATTACAGACAGGACAGCAGAGTGTTGTGTTTGGGCTCTTAAGAATTGGCCAGTAAGCATTTCCCAACACTTCAGCATCTGCACTGCACAAATCACATAAAACAACCTAGCATCGCACAACACAAGCTGACAAGACCAGCACCACTCACTCAGTTTTGTTAGTAGTGTTAGTGTTCCTCATGTGTGATGACGCCACAGTTTGTCTTGTTGAAGAATTCAGGCTGAATAAACATTACACAACAGTAATTCCCACAAATGCTTTGTTTTGGACGGTAATTCCAGCTCCTCGTTTAATTGATGAGCGCAGGGAGTGTTATTGTGACGACTTGCTCAAGTGGGCGGAGCTGGAGTTGTCAGGTGATTGATGACTTTGACATTTCTTTCATTCAGACCTTTGCTGCTAGTTGCTAAACAACTCCATTGACTGCTGGGAAATGTTAGCCAGTCACCCAGGCTAAGTCAGCTTGCCCATTAGCGCTTACACGTGATATCATTCAGCTTTCGCAAAAACATACACACATGGATATTATCAGGAAGGAGAACTGCTAACACAAGACATTACTATCAAGATCATAGTGAATTAAGTCAGCAGAGAAGTGGAGAGATTTTCTTCATTCTGGTCCTGTCATTGAAACTCAAGCTTCTGTTTGTTTTTGTGATCTGCACTTGTGTTTATTGGAAGTCACTTGTCCATATCAAGTACAATCAGAGTATAGAAATATAAAATTTATATGGATAGCATAGCATAGCTCAGAACTCATCATCATCATTTGATTTGGGGTGAATTTAATGAGATGTTTTGACATAAAAAACTCCATGGATGCACTGAGACAGATCAGGTTGAGACAATGTTGAGATTAAGTTTTTTAATATGCTGCCACATATTCTAGATGGTTCTGTGAGGTTGACTCAGTACATTCTCCGATCATTGGAACACAGTGACAAAAGTCAGAGCTAAACTTTAAACAGATATATGCTTTTCCACAGCGCTTGATCTTGCTTTACACAGTCCTTGCTGATTATATAATGAACAGTAAATGTTGATCGGACCATTTTTCACTCAAATTGAGGGTAAAAACCACAAACTATCAGTAGTCCAAAGATAATAATAACAGCGGTAATTGCATTGTAGTGAAGAGGGGGAAGAAAAGAGTGTTTTGCACCCGCTGCCTGTCTATAAATCACCCAACACATAATTCCATCAGTCATACATTTGTTTTTCATCTGGTTGAGACATGCACATGCACCTAGAGGAGTGCTGCGAAGCACAAGGCAGTCTTTCTCTGGTCTTCATTTCTGTGCTTGTAGAATAAGTTAAATAAGTGTGAGTTTGACTTTCGAAGGAACTAATGTCATGAGAATTGATCTCCAGCAACACGTCTGCGTCTTCTGTGTTATAGAACACGTTTTGTTATGGGATATGAAATGTTGTTTTTGACAGCTTCTCTTTGCATTGTAACCTTTCCAAAAGGTTCAAAGCTTCAGAAACCCCACAGGGAACATTACTAGACGCTTAGATTAGACTTGTAAAGTTGCAGCTCGCAGGCAAGCAAAGCTGATATTGTTAAAAAAAAAAAAAACAAAGCTTAGTCTTTAGGTCTAGTATTTCGCAAGACTGTTTGAGATATGGGAGATGGATTTGTGAGTGAACTTAAGTAACAACTGCCTTTGAAGATCATGCATGAATTCTTGTTCTGGGATTCGTATAATCGTAGAGTCCCATATGATAGTTTTCATCTTTCGCTGTGTGGTAGGGTGTGAGGTATGGTGGTCCCTCATTCGGCCCTCCACCTTTAATGTTATCTGAGAAACAATTACTGCAAACTTCATATGTCTGGAGTATCTCCATGTGCAAAACTCCAAAAACTCAAATTATCCCATTTTCTCTTTGGGCGTGCATTCCTGACACAAACCCCACATTAATTTTGAGGAAGCCATGCTTCTTATTGCACAAAGCAGACACAGTTTTCATATTTGTTCTTATTTGATTGAGGACGCTATGAAAAAATACTTTGTAACCTAAAATGCACTTCATGTAAAAGCACCTTAATTAAATTAAATGTAACTGGTTTTATTCGAGTCAAAAATATAATCTAATATGAACCTGCTTCATAGGTTTACACCAATAAAAGTCTTTTATTAATGGCTGATGAGTCAGTAGAGATGCAAATCTCCACTTTTTACAGTGTATAAATCTCAACTCAAGTTGTTCTCCATATCTTTATGATGCAGATGACTGCTGGTCTCCAGGCTGGTGTATTAGTGCTAGCTAATGGTGACGAATCTTCCTCTCTGAAGCTGCTGTATGTCTTTCATGTCCTCTGGCTTAATGACCACATGTGCAGATCAACAGTGTTGTGACAACAGCACCACGTCTTAGTCTTAGTTGTTGAATTAAAGACATGTTTACCGTGTCAACAGTGCTTTAATATACAGGAAAAAATGGGCTGACTTAATAGGACTTGACAGTAGTAAATTTTTGTCAGCAAACACAAAGATATTACACATGGAAATGACAGTCTGACAGAGTTGTATTAGAGGTTTCAGGAGAGGAGCTAGCGATGATCACAGCTGAACAGTCACTTTGCAGGTTGTGTCTGATCCGGTGTGCTGAGCTGAGGACAGAAGATGATTGCTGATGGCTGGAATGGGTCTGATGAACAGGTAAGTAGAGATGGTAAGAGCCAGGTAAACAACAAGACCAGACACTGAGGAGCTGATGGGAAGGTGGCTTTATACTGTGACTGTGAGTGGGTGGAGCTGAAGGAGCTGCCGTTGCTGGTGACTCTGTGACAATTTTGGGGATGTTATATGATTGTGACAAACTAAACGATGTTTACAACAAACTAAATGAAGTGAAAATAAGCTGTGTTGGAATAAAACTCTGCATGACTCAAGTTGAAGTTCCCTGTTCTTCAATATAACTCTGAAACTACAATTCTGAAAATAAAATGCAGTTAAACTTAATTCAGCAGTATTTTACTGTAGAGGATTCTTTTTTAATCTCATGAAGATCCTGTAGGAATGATTCCAAATTAAGATGATGACATTCCATTAGAAATCCTGCACATTCCATTTGTGCATTACAGGATTCATCCTCACTGATGATTTGAAGTATTAGTTGGCTATGACAACTTAGCAGAACAGGTGGAAAGTCATCCATAAAGCAAAGTAAAATGCATATTTTATAGACAAACTGTGTTCGTTAGTTTTCACCATAAACTGAATGTTTACAGACCCCCCCCCCCCCCCCCCCCATGCAGTTATTCTCTCTCTCTCTCTCTCTCTCTCTCTCTCATGTGGGTTGACATTTGAGTTAGAGGAAAGATTGATGTCATAATGACTGTGATGGCATGCTTTAGTCATTTAAACTGGCAGTATCATCTCAAATTATTCATGGCTTTCTGCAATGCTACATTCAGAGCAGGTCCAGACAGGAGCAGAGATGTAGGAGTGAAGGCTTTGTGTTACAGTGCCTGGAGGATATGAGGAGCTCACAGTAAAAAAAAATACCTTCTGCATATGATCCCTGCTCTAACTCTTTTTTAACTGCATTGAATTGAATTTTGAATGGTGAGGACTGAGTATTTGCAGAGTAAGTGCTCATAGTTTCCTTTTTATAATGTTTAAAGATGCGATGGAGTGAAAGTACTAGCATATTTTTTCCATATGCAAACTAAAGTGTCACAAAGTGTCCCCAACTATTTCATAAAAGTTTGGTGAAGCTATTGGAAGAGAGCTGAACTTGATAAGGACATCAATTAACTGACTTAAGCTGGAAAAATGACTCTGTTATTGTCTTCTTGCATTATTGACAATCTATTTTCCTGTTTAACACTGTAAAGCAGCTTTGACACAACCAGTATTGTATAAAGCACTATACAAATAAAGGTGACTTGAAGCTTGAAAGCTCTGAAATGAATGTCTATTGGATTTTTGTCCCACTGCTATGGAAAATCAATAATTAATTATGTTTAAATTGTGCAGCACTTTTCACAGTATGCATTATTTCAATGCAGCTTTACAGAAAATCATAATGTGTGTAAAATATCTTTATATCTTCATGTCTTATAGTCACATTTAGCAGATTAGAGCTGGGTGTTACTGTAGTTTACATTTTCCAGCAATACAAGCAATCCAGCAGTTTTGAGATTTGCTGTATCGAATATAGTAAATATCATCCTATGTGAATACACTATGCATGTGGATAAAGTTGGACATATATACAGTCGTGGCCAAACGTTTTGAGAATTACATAAATATTGGAAATTGGAAAAGTTGCTGCTTAAGTTTTTATAATAGCAATTTGCATATACTCCAGAATGTTATGAAGAGTGATCAGATTAATTGCATAGTCCTTCTTTGCCATGGAAATTAACTTAATCCCAAAAAAACCTTTCCACTGCATTTCATTGCTGTCATTAAAGGACCTGCTGAGATCATTTCAGTAATCGTCTTGTTAACTCAGGTGAGAATGTTGTCGAGCACAAGGCTGGAGATCATTATGTCAGGCTGATTGGGTTAGAATGGCAGACTTGACATGTTAAAAGGAGGGTGATGCTTGAAATCATTGCTCTTCCATTGTTAACCATGGTGACCTGCAAAGAAACGCGTGCAGCCATCATTGCATTGCATAAAAATGGCTTCACAGGCAAGGATATTGTGGCTACTAAGATTGCACCTAAATCAACAATTTATAGGATCATCAAGAACTTCAAGGAAAGAGGTTCAATTCTTGTAAAGAAGGGTTCAGGGCGTCCAAGAAAGTCCAGCAAGCGTCAGGATGGTCTCCTAAAGAGGATTCAGCTGCGGGATCGGAGTGCCACCAGTGCAGAGCTTGCTCAGGAATGGCAGCAGGCAGGTGTGAGCGCATCTGCACGCACAGTGAGGACAAGACTTCTGGAAGATGGCCTGGTGTCAAGAAGGGCAGCAAAGAAGCCACTTCTCTCCAAAAAAAACATCAGGGACAGATTGATCTTCTGCAGAAAGTATAGTGAATGGACTGCTGAGGACTGGGGCAAAGTCATATTCTCCGATGAAGCCCCTTTCCGATTGTTTGGGGCATCTGGAAAAAGGCTTGTCCGGAGAAGAAAAGGTGAGCGCTACCATCAGTCCTGTGTCATGCCAACAGTAAAGCATCCTGACACCATTCATGTGTGGGGTTGCTTCTCATCCAAGGGAGTGGGCTCACTCACAATTCTGCCCAAAAACACAGCCATGAATAAAGAATGGTACCAAAACACCCTCCAACAGCAACTTCTTCCAACAATCCAACAACAGTTTGGTGAAGAACAATGCATTTTCCAGCACGATGGAGCACCGTGCCATAAGGCAAAAGTGATTACTAAGTGGCTCGGGGACCAGAATGTTGAAATTTTGGGTCCATGGCCTGGAAACTCCCCAGATCTTAATCCCATTGAGAACTTGTGGTCAATCCTCAAGAGGCGGGTGGACAAACAAAAACCCACTAATTCTGACAAACTCCAAGAAGTGATTATGAAAGAATGGGTTGCTATCAGTCAGGATTTGGCCCAGAAGTTGATTGAGAGCATGCCCAGTCGAATTGCAGAGGTCCTGAAAAAAAAGGGCCAACACTGCAAATACTGACTCTTTGCATAAATTACATGTAATTGTCGATAAAAGCCTTTGAAACGTATGAAGTGCTTGTAATTATATTTCAGTACATAACAGAAACAACTGAAACAAAGATTTAAAAGCATTTTAGCAGCAAACTTTTTGAAAACTAATATTCATGTAATTCTCAAAACTTTTGGCCACGACTGTATATCCACCTTTATGTAAAGAGCTGATCGATAACATAGTTTCATTTTGTGACAAAATAAAAAATCAGGCTATTGAGATTTGCTAGATATCTCGCTTTATGTGAGTGTATTGTATAAAGTTGGAGCATGACTATACAGTTTATGTTTTGGATGTCATAAACAATCACACATCAGCTGATATTTGCTATATAGTATATATATAGTATATATATCTGTAAATTATGTCCATAATACTTATCTGTATAGTTATTGTACATATTCTGTACTTACTGCTTATTGCACTTCTGGTTAGATGCTAACTGCATTTCGTTGCCTTGTACCTTACATGTGCAGTGACAATAAAGTTGAATCTAATCTAATCTAATCTAATCTATTGCTTCCTAAAGTCAGATCAGGCTGAAGATCTGTGCTGGGTTTGGTGGAAATTTAGCAAAGATTTTGACCCAGTTTAGAATAAAAACCCTAATAAAGCATGATCAATAACAGACTGACAAAGATAACTTTTTATTAAGAAATGAGTGTGAAAAGTGAAAAACATGTTTTATGTAAGGTATTAGAGTCCAAAACCTGTATTCACTGACAATATATGACCTATTAGCAAGAGTTCAGAGTAAGGTCAAAGCTCATGCTCAGTGTTGGAGCAGCACTACTGAAGAATAGGAATGTTAATACGTCAAATTTGATGTGACAAAAGACATAAAGGAAGGAAGAGAAAAGCCATTGTGTCTCAACAAAAAGACCGAAACCCTGGTGATACAGCGCTGATGAATATTAACCAGAACGTTTCACACTAACTAACTCCCTACATGCTCAAGTTAGTGACATGGTTGTGCTGTAGAGCAGTATCCAAAGGCAGAGACAGACAGAGACAAATGTGCTTGGAGAGGGCATTGTTGTGCTCTTTTGGGGTTTCTCTTGGCTTACAGAAGCAATCTCTTCCATTTGAGGGATCTGTCAGTGGTTTTAGCCAGTCTCTGAAAGTGGGATGGTGTCAAAGGAGTCTTTTCAAGGCTGCGTCTCAGAGGGGAAAATGAACACCGGCTCTGCTATCTTCCATTGTTGAGGATATCTTGGGAAAAGAAAGTAGCACACTGGCTTTCTTTGCTGTAACTGGTGTCATAACCCGCCTTTGTAAATGAGAGACTTTCTAAAGCCTGAAATCTCATATTACACTGAAGACAGAAGAATCCAGAACTACAGTGAGGACAGGGAGGAGTCCAGCAGCATCTGAATGGAGATGTGTTTGGTGCCATAAAGACATTAATTAAGCACAGGTGCCTCCTATAGAGGAACCATCTGAAACATTAGCAGACCATTGTCTTTTTCAGGCCTTTGTTTCAGGATTCACAAGACACTAATGCAGGGCTGGCCAACCGGTTGGATTTTATAGTCTTATTCAGCTTTCAACAGAATACAGCTCTTTAATGACTCACTTAATGTGCTGTTGTTTCACTTGTTTTTTCTTGAATGTTCATGCAAATGCAAATTTTTATATAAATCAGAAAAGCACAGTGGAATATAGCAAATGTATTTTTAAAACATTTATGATATGATCAAAAATCTAAAAATCAATTAATACATATTTTTAACATTCTGTTTTATAACCTAAAATAAAAAAGTATGTCTTTACATATGGTTGTGGTTTGCTTTCTTAAAAACGGTATGTTCTCCATATTGTTTTTACCTCATATTGTATCTACATCCCATTTCCAACACCCTCTCAAATACTTTTTAAATGCTTGTTTTGTCACTTTAACACATTTATATGTTGGATAGATATTGTCCTGTTTTGAGATATACTGTATGTTGTAATAATTTAAAGGTTTAAAGAATATGCTTTTTTTAGTCCCCACTTAATTTTAAGGTCCAATTCCAGGTCCAAATGATGCTTCATTCTCTGATCACAAACCCATTCTTTTTAAGGTTCCTGCTGTTATCTCTGCTACTGTGAATAAGCCTGCTGGTTTTTATTCTCGTTTTATTAACTCACTGACTGTGTCTCAGTTTAATGAGAACTATCTAGCTAATGCTGTTGAAAAATCTATCTTACATGCTGCAAAGGCATCCTATGGGCCTGATGTTTTGATTTCTCTGTTTTACACAGTTTGTTCTAATATCTAACATCTGATTCTATTGCTCCTGTTAAACAACCTAAGATAAAATCTTATTATTGGTTGGATGACAACGCTCGCTCTCTTAGACAGGCGTGTCGTAAAGCAGAGAGGAGATGGAAGCATGATCATCTTACTGTCTCTTGAGATTTTTAAAGATTGTCTGGTTAAGTTTCAGAGCGCTGCTAAGTCAGCAAGATCAAAATATTTTTCAAGACTGATTACCGCACACTGTCATAGACCTAGGATTTTATTCTCTACAATAAATTCAGTTATTAATCCGAAATCCCAGTTTTCTAGGGAGCCATCAGCAGGGCTCTGTGAGAAATTTTTGGCATTTTTTGTTGACAAAGTGAGTGCCATTCGCTTATCTTTTACTTCACCGCTCTCAGACCTGTCTTTGAACCGGCTGGTATTTCATTTTTATTTTGCCATTTTCAACATGTCTCTTTAGAACTTTCCGATCTCGTTAACAAAATGAAGTCTACTAATTCCTGTAATAATGGACACTGGTGTGGTTCCGAACTGCTTTAAACATGCGGTTGTTCAGCCTTTGCTTAAGAAACAAGGTTTGGATAAAAGTTGCTTTAACAATTTTCGGCCTGTCTCAAAGTTTTCATTTTTGTCAAAGCTTTTGGAAAAGGTGGTGCAGTTACAACTGATCACATTCTTAAATAAAGCTAATTTATTAGAACCTTTTCAATCTGGGTTCACTATTATCTGCTACGGAGTCTGCTTTGCTTAAAGTGTTCAATGATATTTTGGTGGCAGTTGATGCTGGTAAAAATGCAGTATTGATTCTACTGGATCTTACAGCTGCCTTTGATACCGTGGATCATAATGTTCTTATTTGCCGTTTAGAACATCTGATTGGTATCAGGGGCACAGCCTTACAATGGTTTAGCTCATATCTCAAAGATAGGTCTTTTTCTGTAGAGCTAGGCAAGTTTTCCTCATCATCTGCCCCAATTATTAGTGGAGTACCTCAAGGCTCTATTCTGGGGCCGCTTCTTTTTAACTTATATATGCGCCCTTTGGGGGATATTATCAGGAAGCACAATGTCTCTTTTCATTTATACGCTGATGATACACAGTTGTACCTCCCGCTAAAAGCTGGTGTTTCCATTCAACCATTATTGGAATGTGTCTCTGATATAAAAAATTGGTTATCAAATAACTTTCTCCAACTCAATGAGAACAAAACAGAAATGATTGTTTTTGATCCCCCAAAAATAAGAAAGGATATTATTAAGGAGCTGGGCAATCACTTCACCTCCATTTCCTCGCAGGTTAGAAACCTGGGCGTTATCATAGATTCAGAATAATGTTTGTCCAAACAAATTAATTCTGTCGTGAGGAACAGCTTTTACCAATTACGGGTCATCTCCAAACTTAAAAAGTTTTTGTCTTTCCAGGATTTGGAGAAGGTTATTCATGCTTTTATCACTTCTCGTTTAGATTACTGTAATTCACTGTACTCAGGTCTTCCTCAGTCATCGCTTTCACGCCTCCAGTTGGTACAAAATGCAGCTGCAAGGCTGCTGACTGGGGCAAATAAATATGACCATGTCACTCCAATTTTAGCTTCTCTTCACTGGCTTCCAGTCCATTTTAGGGTTCAGTTTAAGATTCTGTTGTTTGTTTTTAAAGCTCTTAACAATCAAGCTCCATGTTATGTTAAAGATCTTATCATCCCTTTGCCATCTACCAGACTTTTAAGATCTGCTGACAGGGCTCTTTTATCTGTCCCTCGTTCCCGTATGAAAACTAAGGGTGACAGAGCCTTTTCAGTCACAAGTTTTGCCTAAATAAATTCCTAATTTGCTCCTTTTATTTTGAAATAGACTGTGTTCATATATTTACAATACTGTATGGTTCAAATATATTAATATCTTGGCCAGGAAAAGTAGGGAGAGCTAGATGTCACATGGGAACGTTTTGAATCAACTCCTGGAACACTGAACTCCAAATTCAGTCTTAAATTAGTGAATTAATATTGAAAAATTGAATTCGGTCATCAAAATTAAACTGGCAGTTTCACTATAATTAAAACAAAACAATATCATAATAGCATCCCCCTCACACACGTGTCAAGGATAAAGTTTCATAAATGACAGGTTGGGACAAGTTGTGATAAATTTCCTATGTAAATTATGTTTATGTGAATTAAATTCATACAGTTTGTTATTTATAATATTTGTTGGCCAAAATCATTTTCTTATGTTTTTCATGTTGCTGTTTACATTTTAATGTAATGTTTCAAATTGTTTAATAATTCTTGATCTTGCCAACCCTAAATAGGGATGTATAGTGCCAGGTTCCATTGTGACAGCTTACCCCATATATAGTGTGACAACATGCTATTAGGATCATGTATTGGGATTGCAAAAAGTCAAAGGGTTTCAGTGAATGGTATTATATTTCCTGGGCAGTAATAGTTCAACTAAAAGTCCAACAGCATTGTTGTTATGTGTGTGTGCTTGTATTAAATAGTACTTTGTAAGATAAAAATGAGAAATCTTCTCTAGAGTAAAAAATGTGATGTGAGTTTGCTTGCTCCTGTCTACACTTCCACTGTTTTACAGCAGATACTGGGAAAACAAACCTTTAAATATACTTTCCAAAAGCTTGTCATTAAATGCTGAATGTGTTTTGTTGATTGATCTGAGTGAAATGAACAGGTTGCTACACCCTTCTATCATCTGCAGCTTTGAAGCATGTCAGATAATCACTCCCAATATAAAAACTGCAGCTCTCATTAACAAATATGACCCTTGTTAGCTGTCCTGAAAGACCGTTTTTTGTTTTCAAAGATATGTTTGGCCAAGATAGACGCCTTTAATGCAAATCATACTTGTTATGACAAATCATTTTAGAAGGCTAGGTCCATATTGGCAAGACAATCTAAATCTTTTGCAAGAAGAAGCCTGAGAATATTTTGTGGTAAAGTGTAAAGTAAAACTTTCTTGTTGGTACCGAACAGGTGAAGTCTTGCTGCAGGTGATAATCATTCAGAATCCTGAAAGAGAAAGAGAAAAGTTTGCACACAATAAAAGCATAGCATGCAGGGAGTTACATAGACAGCTTTTGGATTTAGGTCATTAACCCAGTCAGACTACAATTATAATGCAACTGTGTCCAAAAGCTGCTTCCACTTTGCGGCATGACCCATATCTCCCCTCACGGGCCTGTAGGTCTTCATCAGGTCTAACTGGCAGTGCTTACAGAGCTTGTGGGGAGGGGGCTTCTGCCCTTCACGCCAAAGACCTGAGAGACCTGCACGAGGGTGGCCATGACCTGACGGTTCTGCATGAACTGCGTACTGCAACAGGCCTCGTGCTTTTAGTGATGAAGGTGACCGCACAGTCTCTAGGTTGTGCGATGTCCATGCTATTGATCCAGAAGCGTAATCTCTGGCTGTGTCTGGCCGACATTAAGGAGCATGATAAGGTGCAGTGGGTTGCCCATTAGCACGCATCCTTCCCATTACTGGGAACCATGTAGTTCAAGTCCCCACTTCATGTCTCAAGCTGGGACCCTGTGTTTTCTCCCACACGCGGAGGAATCAGGTGAGTGTTACATTCACACCCAGACTCCACCCTCTGCAGTCACAGACCAGCTGAGTCCCTGTGTTCCACCATGCTGCCCTATCGTTGGTACGTTGGTAGCATAGTCTCTTGGATCCTGGTTAGTGCTCCCCAGTCTATCTCGGTGGCTCCTGTGGACCATCAGACTTGACTACGCGATTCAGTCTGCCCAGCATACCCCAAGTTCAGGGGCATCTGGTTTACTTGTCAATGTCAATGTCAATGTCACCTTTATTTATATAGCGCTTTAAACAAAATACATTGCGTCAAAGCAACTGAACAACATTCATTAGGAAAACAGTGTCAATAATGCAAAAATGAGAGTTAAAGGCAGTTCATCATTGGATTCAGTTATGTCATCTCT
Organism: Carassius carassius; assembly: GCF_963082965.1. Taxonomy (NCBI): domain Eukaryota; kingdom Metazoa; phylum Chordata; class Actinopteri; order Cypriniformes; family Cyprinidae; genus Carassius; species Carassius carassius. The sequence continues at coordinate 1,848,491 of NC_081800.1, read as the reverse complement.
GTTCAGTTAAATAGTGTCTGTGCATTTATTTGCAATCAAGTCAACGATATCGCTGTAGATGAAGTGTCCCCACTTCAATCAAGCCCTTACTTCATTGTGCCCAAGCAAAACGGTGAGTTACGCCCGATCTAGGATCTGTGAGTTTTGAACCTTGCACTTCACAAGCTGCTGTTGAAGATATTGATGCAGAAATGCATTTTAGAGTCCTTCCGTCCCCAAGATTGGTTTTCATTGATCGACTTGAAGGAGGTGTACTTTCATGTCTCGATCCGCCCGCAGCACAGGGCATTCCTGCGGTTCTCATTTGAGGGTCGGACATACAGTACAGACCAAAAGTTTGGACACACCTTCTCATTCAAAGAGTTTTCTTTATTTTCATGACTATGAAAATTGTAGAGTCACACTGAAGGCATCAAGGACTATTTGACCAAGAAGGAGAGTGATGGGGTGCTGCGCCAGATGACCTGGCCTCCACAGTCACCGGACCTGAACCCAATCGAGATGGTTTAGGGGTGAGCTGGACCGCAGACAGAAGGCAAAAGGGTCAACAAGTGCTAAGCATCTCTCGGGGAACTCCTTCAAGACTGTTGGAAGACCATTTCAGGTGACTACCTCTTGAAGCTCATCAAGAGAATGCCAAGAGTGTGCAAAGCAGTAATCAAAGCAAAATGTGGCTACTTTGAAGAACCTAGAATATGACATATTTTTAGTTGTTTCACACTTTTTTGTTATGTATATAATTCCATATATAATTCCACATGTGTTAATTCATAGTTTTGATGCCTTCAGGGTGAATCTACAATTTTCATAGTCATGAAAATAAAGAAAACTCTTTGAATGAGAAGGTGTGTCCAAACTTTTGGTCTGTACTGTATCAGAACAAGGTCCTACCCTTCGGGCTGTCCCTGTCACCTCATGACTTCACCAAAGTCGTGAGGCAGGCCTTGTTCCTTTGAGAGAACAAGGGGAGTGCATTCTCAACTATCTCAACGACTGGCTCATACTCGCACAGACTTGCGATCAGTTGTGTGCTCATAGGGACCTGGTGCTGAGACATATCAGCCCGTTGGGTCTTCAGGTCAACTGGGAAAAGAGCAAACTTGTGCCAAAGCAGAGGATCTCATTTCTCAGCATGGAGTTGGATTCGGTCAGCCAGGAACGTGCTCAGTCAGTGCTGAACTGCCTCAAGACTTTATCAGGCAGGTTTCACTGAAATTCTTTCAGAGACTCCTAGGGCATATGGCTGCAGCTGCGGCAGTACTTCTGCTTGGTCTGCTCCATATGAGACCACTTCAGCACTGGCTCCATGGCTGTGTCCCAAGGTGGGCATGGTGACGCGGTACTCAGGTTCAGATTACACCAGCCTGCTGCAAAATCTTCAGCCTGTGGTCAGATCCCTTGTTTCTCCAGGCACGGGTGCCCACCAGCTCGGGGGGCCACATACAAGGAGAACAGAGTGTCAGGGGTTTGGATGGGTCCCCAGCTGCATTGGCATATCAATTTCCTCAAGTTGCTAGCAGTACGCCTGGCCCTGAGCTACCACAGAGGATGCCTTTGGGACAGGGAAGTTCTGGTATATCAACCGGCAAAGAGGCCTACACAGGGCACTGGAGGGGGCAGCACCTGTAGCGTGTTGGTAGGGATCCCAATTCGTCGGTCATCACTGATATGATGTTAAGAGTGACCGACTGAAAGAGAACGTCTCGATTATGTATGTAACCCTCGTTCCCTGAAGGCGGGAACAGAGACACCACATCCTGTCGCCACAGTTGCAGTACCACTGCTGAGCTGCCAGGTCACCGGCTCGGCTCCTCTGTGAAAGCATGAATGAATGCGGTGCACCTGCTGCCTCTGTGTATAAAGCAAAGAACAATCTACTCCCTGGCAACATTCAAAGTTGTTTGTAATAGAGAAGGGAAGTACAGTTTTAAGTGGGAGTGCAACTTAAAACATCCTTGTGTTTGTACAACATTAAAAAGCTTTAGTATTTCTATATGTGGAGTGTAGCTGTGGAAAGGATTAAGTTTAGTGACAAAAGTTTTTCGTTTTTCTATTGCGGTTCTTTGATGTCACACCGGTCGGTCTAATGGTGATGAGCTGCTTCAAATCAAACAAGCCGAATGATTCAATGAACCATTCATAAAGAACCCTTTACTTCACTCCTAAATGAATCAGCCATTTGAACGAATCAAACGAATGAATAAATGATGCTATGACTTAATCATTAAGACATTTACCACCACCTACTGGCAGTTTTAATCTATTATTTAGAGTATAATTTCATGAAATTTTATTATTTATTTTTTTCATAATAATAATAATAAAATTAAGAAAATTAATTATTAAAGTTATAGTTCACCCAACCAAAAATGACAACAATTCTGTCATCATTTACTCACATGGTCCAAAAGAGTAGGCTACATGTAATAAATTTTATCAAACAAAATATTTCTTGCTGAACCTACTTTTTGTAATCTCTGTTTGATATTTTGCACATCAATGATTTTAAATGATCTTTTTAGAGTAATTTTCAAATTTGAAGTGCAATTAATTAGATTAAATAATCACCACATCATGTGTAATTTATAAGATTAAAAAAAATTGTCGCTTATCAGCCCTAATATATGTGTGTATGTGTGTGTGTGTGTGTGTGTGTGTTTACTGTATAAGTTCTACATGTTCTAAATAAAATTATTCATGCATTCATTCATTAAAAAAATTTAAAACAGATATAATACAGATAAACAAATTATTAAGCTTGGCTTAATGAATATGAGATCCCTTTCTACAAAAGCATTTTTTGTAAATGATTTGAACAGCAGCATTGTTTGTTGCTGCCGTGCGTATTGTGTTTGAGCTCCGTCATGTTATTTTTTTATCGACTATTTTTATCTTAAAAATCTATTTTATACAACATCATTTTCGTTCCTATAACATGTGAATATGTCCTCTATCGTATTCTACAACAAAAACAATCAGAGCGCATTGTCACTAGTTTTATTTTGATGTTGACACATTGCAGGTAAGAACAGCTGGAGGCCGTGGAGAAGCAGATTTGTGACCTGGAGGTGAGGCAGGCCCAGCTGAGAGAGCAAAGAGCCATGCTGGAAACCTCCCGGGGTGATGCTCACAAGTCTAGGGTAAGAATACAGTGCGCTGCTAACAGTCCCACCACTTCTACTCCGTGTGTTTCTCTGCACAGGCCCGGTGCACCCAGGATGCGATCCTCCCAGATATATGTGCATCTACAGCGGAGGATGCGAGCCAGGCCCCGGGCGACGACTTCTCCCACTCCGGTCTTCGAGATCTCCACCCGGAACTGGTTTGCTCTCCTCCGCAAGATGCAACACGACGCTGTGATCGTCAGAGACTCCATCATCCAACACGTCCGTGCTACGTTAGCCGAAGGTAAAGTGCACACTCACTGTTTCCCTGGTGCTCTTGTTCTCGATGTTTCTGCGCAGATACCCCGGATCCTGAAGGCAGACGAGAGCCCCAGAGCGGTCTTGCTTCACGCCAGGGTTAACGACACCATGCTGTGGCAGACGGAGACGCTGAAGAGGGACTTTAGGAGCCTGATCGAGATGGTTCGCAGTACGACGCCCGCGGCCACTATCATCGTGTCAGGACCACTGCCCGCGTATCGACGAGGACACGAAAGGTTGAGTAGACTTGTTGATTTAAATGAATGGTTATTGTCACGGAGTAAAGAAACTGCTATTTGTTAATAATTGGAATCTTTTCTGGGAGCATCCTAGGCTTTTTCGCACTGATGGCCTGCACCCCAGCAGAGTCGGAGCGGAGCTCCTTTCTGACAACATCTCCAGTACACTTCGCTCCATATGACTAGTAAGCCCATTCCCAAATAACTATCATGATGTTTTAGCCGCTTAAATGATAAATGTACTTGTGCTGTACAATATATAAAGACTGTGTCTGTTCCCCGAATAGTGAGTAAAATGTAAAATAAATGAACAAAGTTTGGGCTAATAAACATTAGATCACTCACATCCAAAGCAGTTATTGTAAATGAAATGATCACAGATAATAGTTTTGATGTACTCTGCTTGACTGAAACCTGGCTAAAACCAAATGATTATATTGGTCTAAATGAGTCTACTCCACCAAACTACTGTTATAAGCATGAACCCCACCAGACTGGTCGTGGGGGAGGTGTTGCAACAATATATAGTGATATTTTCAATGTTACCCAGAAAGCAGGATACAGGTTTAACTCATTCATAATACTTATGCTTAATTTTACACTGTCAGAAATGCAAAATAAATCTATTGTATCTCTTGCTCTGGATACTGTGAATAGACCACCAGGGAAGTATACAGAATTCCTAAAATATTTCCTCAGACATATTGGTTACCATTGACAAAGCACTAATTGTTGGAGATTTTAACATTCACGTTGATAATACAAATGATGCAATAGGACTTGCGTTTACTGACCTAATAAACTTTGGAGCCAAGCAAAATGTCTCCGGGCCCACTCATCGTTTTAAGCATACACTACTGATATAGATATCGTACCTCAAAGTGATGATGTTACCGATCATTTTCTTGTATCGTGCATGCTGCATATCACTGATATTAACTATATGGCTCAGTGTTACCATCTGGGCAGAATAACCTGCCTGATTTATCTCAACTGCTATGTGTACCCATAAATACACATGAACTAGATGAAATGACTGGCAACATGGGCACTATTTTCTGTAATACATTAGAAGCTGTTGCCCCCATCAAATTGAAAAAGGTTAGAGAAAAACAGTAAGAGAGAGCAAGAAAGCAAGAAAGAAACTTGTAGTCTTGAGAGCAAAAGGAGAAAAACTAACTTGGAATTTTTTTGAATTGCGTGGAAAAACAGTATGTCCAGCTTTAGACAGGCCCTAAAAACTGCCAGGGTCGAGAATATCCACAAACTCATGGAAAATAACCAAAACAATCCAAGATTTTTGTTTAGCACAGATGCCATAACCAGATGCCATCAATAACAAATGTAGATTCTACAGCGTTTAATACTTCAGTTTCATCCATCGCACCCAAAGATAAACTGCAGCGCTTTACAACTATAGGACAGGAAGAGCTAAATAAACTTATCACTGTATCTAAACCAACAACATTTTTATTGGATCCTGTACCTACTTAATAACTGAAAGAGTTGTTACCTGTAGCAGAAGAACCGCTTCTCAACATTATTAACTCGTCGTTAACTTTAGGCCACATCCCAAAATCATTCGAGCTGGCAGTTATTAAGCCTCTTATTAAGAGACCACAACTAGATCCTAGTGTACTGGCAAATTGTAGGCCCATTTCAAATCTTCTATTTATGTCAAATTTTTTTGAGGAAGTTTTGTCTGCTCAATTGAGCTCCTTCCTGGAAAAAAAATGATCTGTATGAAGAATTTCAGTCAGGTTTCAGGCCCTACTGTAGCACAGAAACTGCATTTGTTAAAATTACAAATGACTTGCTTCTTGCATCAGATCAAGGCTGCATCTCATTGCTAGTTTTACTTGATCTTAGTGCTGCGTTCAACACCATAGATCATGACGTACTCATAGATCGATTACAAAACTATCTAGCTATTCAAGGGCAGGCTCTAAGATGGTTTAGATCCTACCTGTCCAATCACTACCATTTTGTTTATTTAAATGGTAAGTCATCTCATTTATCACCAGTAAAATATGGAGTGCCACAAGGATCTGTCCTACGTCCTCTTCTTTTTTCAATATGTATGTTGCCCCTTGGTAATATTATAAGAAAATACGGGATTAGTTTACACTGTTATGCTAATGATACTCAACTATATATATATATATCAATGAGACCAGATGAAACTTCTAAATTATCTAAGCTAACAGAGTGTGTTAAAAATGTAAAAGATTGGATGACCAATAATTTTCTCCTATTAAATTCGGATAAGACAGAGACAGACCAAAAAAAAAAAAAAAGTACACAGAATCTATTAGACTACAATTTGTAGAGGAAGTAACAATACATCCATCTAGTTGCAGTCAAAAATCTGGGTGTTATATTAGACAGCAACTTGTCTTTTGAAAACCATATTTCCCATGTTACAAAAACAGCATTCTTCCATCTTAAAAACATTGCCAAGCTACGAAATATGCTACCTGTTTCTGATGCAGAAAAGCTAGTTCATGCATTTATGACCTCTAGACTGGACTATTGTAATGCACTTCTTGGTGGTTGTCCAGCATCTTCAATAAACAAGTTACAGGTAGTCCAAAATGAAGTTGCTAGAGTCCTTACCAGGTCAAGAAAATATGATCATAATACCCCAATTTTACAGTCTCTGCACTGGCTAACTATTAAGTTCTGTATCAGTTACAAATTATTATTACTTACCTGTAAGGCCCTTACTGGTTTAGCCCCTGCGTACCTAACTAGCCTTACACCAGGCTACAACCCATCACGCTCCCTAAGGTCATAAAATGCTGGACTTTTGGTAGTTTCTAGGATAGCAAAGTCCACTGAAGGAGGTAGAGCTTTTTTGCATTTGGCTCCCAAACTCTGGAATAGCCTTCCTGATAATGTTCGGGGTTCAGACACACTCTCTCTGTTTAAATCTAGATTAAAAACACATCTCTTTCGCCAAGCATTCGAATAATGCATCTCATAATTTGTGACTGCAGTTGTATCTGATCAAATGCGCATTCTTATTCTATAGCTTGGGTTAAACTAATTAATTATACTTTGTTGGAACAGCAACTACATTATAAATGTCTCTATTTTGCCACGTAACTAGGATTTACAAAACCTCCATTCTGGATCCAGAACACCTGAGAAGAGATGATCCCAACCCCTCAGAGGACCTCAGATGATGCTAAACCTGATACAACGTACAGAACTAACAAATATTGCTACTTACTATGCAATCACATTATAATTGCTGTTAGTAGTGTTCATCGTCTGGTTGACTATGCCTTGTATACATTTTTCTGAAAATTCCTGTCATTTGCACATAAACTGATCACCACTTTTAAGCTACTACTAAATATTGTACAAACTTAATTTTCTGTAAAGTTGCTTTGCAATGATTTGTATCGTAAAAAGCACTATACAAATAGAATAGAATTGAATTGAATCACAGATCATAACTTAGATGTGCTGTTTGACAGAAACCTGGCTAAAACCAGATGATTACATTATTTTAAATGAGTGTACCCCCCCACAAGATTACTGTTATAAACATGAGCCGTGTCCAAAAGGTAAAGAGGGAGGTGTTGCTTCAACTTATAGTAATGTTTTCAGTATTTTTTCAGAGCTCTTGTTTCAAGTATAATTTTTTGAAGTAGTGGTGCTTATGATACTATCTAGAGTTATTAATGTTATTGATAAATCTGCTTGTTACACGGCTCTGGATACTTAGTAGGACTGGGGTAAATTTTGGCACAGATCTCATGGTGACACCAGTGCGACACATCTTCAGTTGTGTGCCCGACCTCATTGGGTGTTTCGGTCACTTATCACAAGACACCCTCAGCCGGGGTTGGCACACCACGGGTTGATCAGACCTGGGTGTGTGTCACACGGTGGTGGCACCATGCGATCATTTGGCAGCCCATGTTGCGTCCATACGTTTCAGCCACAGCCAGTGACTGCTCCGTTCCGCTGCAGTGGCAAGTTCTTTGATTGCCCTCCGTTGGGACTGCCCTATGATCCCTACTTCCTTCAAGAGCCTTGTGGTAGAGCTGGCTACAAAACCTCTGCATCCCACCTCCACTGGCCACACCTTCACATTCCAGCCCCGCCCCTCTGCTTCAGCTGCTAAGTTGGCATATCGCAGCCTCTTCCGCTCGAATGCCTCGTCGATGGCATCCTCCCATGGGACAGTCATTTCAACGATGAAGACATGCCGGCAGGACTTGGACCAAAGGACAAGGTCTGGGCGCAGGTTGGTTGCTGCAATTTCGGGTGGGAAGGTGAGCCTCTGGTTAAGGTCTACCCGCATTTCCCAATCCCAGGGCTGCGTTCAGTGGGCCAGAGTCTGGGAGTGATGGCTTAGTCCACTGTTTCTCCCCTTCCCGCATGAAGGTTGTTCTCCGTGGGATGGGATGGTACCCTCTTGTTCTCAAGTTCGGCAGCCAAACACCTCAGCACTTGGTTGTGGCGCCAGGTGTACCTTCCTTGAGTTAGGCTTGTCTTGCAACCCACCAGGATGTGTTTGAGGGTTGCTGGGGCTGCACACAGGGGACAGGCTGGGTCCTCTCCATACCAGAGATGTAGGTTGGTTGGGGAGGGCAGGACGTCATATGTGGCCCTGATGATGAACCTTAGCCTATTAGCCTCTATACCCCACATCTCACTCCATGTGATTTTTCTCCTCTCCACGCATCCCACTTCATCCAGCAGCCTTGCTGGGCCTGGGAGACAGCCTTGGCACACCTGGCTGCTTCCTCCTTGTGGCGCACCTCCTCCACCACCATGTGCGGCCGTTCAGATGGAATAACCTTTTGCCATGTTGGTGTAGCTGCTTCCAATCCAAGGCCCCCTCTGCCATGTTGGACATGCCCGACAATATCCCGGTATCTGAGGGCAGTCTTTGCCGCCGCAACCGCTGCCGACTGCTTCCATTTCCTCCCCGTTGCTAGGGTAGGAGCAGCACCTCTGACGACTGGATCCCGGGATTCTGTGAGAGTCATTTCCAGCCTTGATTTGGCACATTTGTACTCCTCCACCAGGCTTGAGATTGGCAGGGAGAGGGCTCCGTTGCCATACAGGCCAATGCTGGTAAGGCATCTCAGCAGTCCAAGCCACTTCCTCACTTGTGCATTCACTAATCTCTCCAGTCGAATGGCATGGGATAGCGTGACCTCATAGATAGAAATTGGCCACATGAGACGGGGCAGCAGCCCAAACTGAAAGCACCACAGCTTCAGCTTCCCTGGGAGAGCAGTGTTGTTGATCTTCTTGAGGCCGCTGATTGTATCCTGCCTGTTTTGCTCCACCTGCTTCGAGTCTTTGAGTTCTGCGCTATACAAGCGGCCGAGGCTTTTGATGGGCTTCTCCAGAACTGTTGGTATTGGCTCGTTGTTGACCTGGAACCTCTCATTGGTAAGCTGGCCCTTGACAATGGAGATACTGCGGATTTTGCTGGGTTTAATCTCCATTCTTGCCCATTTGATGTTTCCTTGGAGTTTATCCAACAGGCGTTTGGTGCATGCATTTGTTGTTGTTATTGTCATCATGTCGTCCATGTACGCCCTGATTGGAAGAAGACGCAGTCCGCTCTCCAACCGCTCCCCTCCTACCACCCATCGGGATGCTCGAATAATGAGCTCCAGCGCCATTGTAAACCCCAGTGGCAGCCCACCATTATGCCTATCTCGAGGTGTTGCCAGGCAGTTGTACTGGGCTGTACTGTCACACAGAATTAAAGATCCTGGAAATAGGCTTTGACCAGCCTTGTGATACCCTCTGGGACTTGGAAGAACTTGAACGCAGTCCACAGAATTTCATGCGGTACTGACCCAAAGGCATTGGCGAGATCCAGATCCAAGAAAACCACATGCAGGTCTTTCTTCTCCTTCTTGGCTGTATGCATCTGGTGCCAGATGACATTTGTGTGTTCCAGGCATCCTGAGAATCCACTTTTCCCTGCCTTCTTCACTGAGGTGTCGACAAAGTTATTCTTCTGCAAGAACACAGAGAGCCTCTGTGCCACAACACTGAAAAATATCTTTCCTTCAACATTCAGGAGGCTGATCTGGCGGAACTGATCGATGGTTGAGGAATTCTTTTCTTTGGGAATCAGGATTCCTCCTGCCGGTCGCCATGCCTTTGGTATAATTCCTTTTTCCCATGCCACTTTCATGAGCTTCCAGAGGTACTTCAAGACGCCTGGCACGTTCTTATAGAGCCTATATGGAACGCCATTGGGCTCAGGCGCTGAGGCTGTTCTTGCCCGCTTTACTGTGCTCTCCACTTCGCTCCAAGTTGGAGGTCTTGCTTCCAGCTGGTGCTCGGGTGGTTGAATTGGCGGCATATCATCCGGGATGCTGGCTGGCACATACCTCTGATTGTCAGAGTAGGTCTTCCTCAGGTGCTTCTCTAGTTCTCTTAAGGGTACTTTGAGGGTCCCAGTTTTCTCCTTGACAAAGAGGTCTTTGACGAACTTGTAGGGATCTCTGTAGAAGGCAGTCCTCATTCGTTCCTTCTTCTTATGTTGCTTTCTAAGGCATTCTGCTCTTCGCAGTGTTGCAATACGCTGCTTGATGTCACTGTGATACAGTTCACGTTCTCTTTGTGGGGGAAGGAAGGAGACCAGGGTCGGCTTGCTGAGGCTCGAGGAAGATTTTATTATTTTAAAAAGAAAACAAAACCGAAAACAAAGTCGCACCAGATGCGCATAAACACTCCCGTTCACGTTCGTTCACTCGTCACTAAGGATTCACTTTCAGCGCTGCTGCTGCGTCCTTCCCCGAGTCCTCAGGTCTCTCTCTCTCTGCCGCTTCCTCGGGCGGCTTAAATAGCGTTTCCCCACGCCAATCACTATAACGAGAACCAGGTGTTACTTGTTTCTCACTTGAACCACTTACCACCGCTCGTCTCTTCACTCTCTCTCCCATCGCAGACCTCGCTGAACCACGCCTCCACCGCCACAGTCACCTTCTATTGCCTCAAGTCCTTTCCTTTCCACTTCTGTGGCCTTCCTCCATTGTTTTCTCAGATTCATTCTTTCTTTCACCAGTCGCTCAATCTCTTGTTGTCTCTTGGACTTGAGATTGACTGATGGGTTCTTCTGCGTCCCAAGGTTTGGGGTTGTACTTTTCACCCCAAATCTCACTGCTCCATAGCTGTAAATGATCTCTCCGATCTTGTCCAGCTTTCTTTCCACGCACCCTTTCAGACCTTCTAGAAGATGGACGAGGTCTGTGTCTGTGGTTTCCCACTACTTTTTCTGGCAGGATTTAGGCCACAAGATTTGAGGCTTCCGTCCATTCATCTTCCTCTCTACTGCTGTCTGTGGCTGGATGGGCTCTGGACTCATGCCCGTTGGTGGCTCTGTGCTTGGTTGAGCTTCGTCTGGGGTTCTGATACCCTTTGGACTGTGGTGAATATCCTGCCACTGGGCTTCACTTGACTGATTTGCCCTACCTCTGGGGAAGTAGTGGTCAATGCGAGGCCCCTCGCTAGGCTCTCTCAGGCACTTTTTCTTGCCCTGGTGGATCTTGAGACCCTTCTCTGATGTTATCTTTTTCCAGCCACAGATGCAGCTTTGAAGCTTGTGTCCTGCCAGTACTGTTACTACAGTACTGTCGTTTCCGTTCCAGGGTCTGTTACCATGTGATCCATCGACGAGTCATCTTCCGCCCCCACTCTCGCAGACTCAAGGGGTATTTTTCCTTTTGAACTTTTCGTAGCCATAGTTGGGTGGATCCAAGTCACTATATAGTGGAAGGCTCCTGCTAACACGGGTAGCTAACCCATGCCAGCCCCGTTGGGGTCTGTTCCCTCCTGCCAGCAGTCTCTTCAGGCTGTCACCAGGTCTTTGCCGGGTTGTCAGCTGCCCTTTCGCAGCAGTCACTGGTTTTGACACCAGATATCAGGATTCTTAGTAGGACTGGTTGTTAAAGATCCCTAACTTTCAGCACAACAATTGAATGGCGATGTCATCTGGGGGGGGGGGGGGGGATTTGGCACAGATCTCATGGTGCCACCAGTGCGACACATCTTCAGTTGTGTGCCCGACCTCATTGGGTGTTTCGGCCACTTATCACAAGACACCCTCTGCCGGGGTTGGCCCACCACGGGTTGATCAGACGGTGGTTGCACCATGCGATCATTTGGCAACCCATGTTGCGTTCATACGTTTCAGCCACAGCCAGTGACTGCTCCATTCCGCTGCAGTGGCAAGTTCTTTGATTGCCCTCCGTTGGGACTGCCTTCTGATCCCTACTTCCTTCAAGAGCCTTGTGGTAGAGCTGGCTACATTACCTCTGCATCCCACCTCCACTGGCCACACCTTGACGTTCCAGCCCCACCCCTCTGCTTCAGCTGCTAAGTTGGCATATCGCAGCCTCTTCCGCTCGAATGCCTCGTCGATGGCATCCTCCCATGGGACAGTCATTTCAACGATGAAGACACGCCGGCAGTACTTGGACCAAAGGACAAGGTCTGGGGGCAGGTTGGTTGCTGCAATTTCGGGTGGGAAGGTGAGCCTCTGGTTAAAGTCTACCCGCATTTCCCAATCCCGGGCTGCGCTCAGTGGGCCAGAGTCTGGGAGTGATGGCTTAGTCCACTGTTTCTCCCCTTCCCGCATGAAGGTTGTTCTCCGTGGGATGGTAGTTTGGGCATTTAGAGGCGTGGCGTTGGTGGTTACCCTCTTGTTCTCAAGTTCGGCAGCCAAACACCTCAGCACTTGGTTGTGGCGCCAGGTGTACCTTCCTTGAGTTAGGCTTGTCTTGCAACCCACCAGGATGTGTTTGAGGGTTGCTGGGGCTGCACACAGGAGACAGGCTGGGTCCTCTCCATACCAGAGATGTAGGTTGGTTGGGGATGGCAGGATGTCGTATGTGGCCCTGATGATGAACTTTAGCCTCTATACCCCACATCTCACTCCATGTGATTTTTCTCCTCTCCACGCCATCCTACTTCATCCAGCGGCCTTGCTGGGCTTGGGAGACAGCCTTGGCACACCTGGCTGCTTCCTCCTGGTGGCGCACCTCCTCCACCACCATGTGCTGCCGTTCGGTTGGAGTAGCCTTTTGCCATGTTGGTGCTGCTGCTTTCAATCCAAGGCCCCCTCTGCCATGTTTGACATGCCCCACTATATCCCGGTGTCTGAGGGCAGCCTTTGCCGCGGCAACCGTTGCTAGGGTAGGAGCAGCACCTCTGACGACTGGATGCCGGGATCCTGTGAGAGTCATTTCCAGCCTTGATTTGGCACAGTTATACTCCTCCTCCAGACTTGAGATTGGCAGGGAGAGGGCTCCATTGACATACAGGCCAATGCTGGTAAGGCATCTCGGCAGTCCAAGCCACTTCCTCACTTGTGCATTCACTAATCTCTCCAGTCGAATGGCATGGTATAGCGTGACCTCATAGATAGAAATTGGCCTGTGGAATACTTGATTCTTATTGGTCAATCATGCCATCCAGCGGTATGTTATTCCCAGATAACAACCGGCAAATTGAATAACACACCACTCATCCGGGTACTAAGTCATCTTGACTGGTAGTACTTATATGCTTAATGAGTCACTCCGCTATCGTTGACTATCTGGCACCCTCTTGTGACTGAAAACACTTAACCACTGCATGTTACAACTGAAGACTTCAGCATTACTTTCAACTAGTGGTGGGCCGTTATCGGCGTTAACGTGCTGCGTGAACTCTTATCGGGCGATAAAAAAAAATATCGCCGTTAATCTATTCTCAAAGTTGGGTTGGGAGCTGGGTCTATACTAAGCAAGCTATGATGACTTTCACCTTGATATTTTATATAACCGACTGGCTGAGGCCAGCCTAAAAAGATGCTCAGGACAGTTGACGGCCACTGCTGCACATCGTCACGAAAGCTTATCTTTTTCACGTGTTTTTAAGCATTACTGCTTGTCGATTTAAGCATTAAAGCATCCAAGACGCAAAAATGCTGAAGAGAGTAGCTGGTTACTCGCACGCTGTGTTAGGTGCGCACGAGAGAGAGAGCCGCGTATCACGTACAGCGACACTGAACCGAGCTCTCTTCTGCGAAGTTCTCCTCGTTGTCCCTCCTGCACCTGAACGAACAAATACAAATCGCAGTTTGAACAAACAAAAAGATGTGAAAGAGCCCAATTCAGTAAGTTCACTAACTTTGTAGTTTTAACAGTCAAACCAAAAATTATTCACACACCAGATATAATTTTTATATATATATATATATATATATATAGCAAAACTGTAATAATGTGAGAAATGTTGAAGGTGTCTGAATAAATGTAGGTTTGATTGTATATTTCATTTTTACATTGAAGACTATCCAGTGCTATTTTACATTTAATTATTTGGTTTCTGTACCTTGACACCTACAAACTTGAAAAAACTTAAACATTGTGTAAATAACACAAATAATAAAAAATAAACGAACATACAAATTAAACAATTTCAAACAGGGCCCACTGGTACAACCAGGCGTAAGGTTGTTTGCACCTTGTGCAATGTGGAATTAGTTTACAGCTTTTTCAAGCACTTTGTGATGCATTTTGGAAACAGGAGATGAGCCCCTTTTCTAATGCACCACCTAGCTTGATAAACCCCTTCTCAAAGACTTACTGTTTGTCAATTTTATTTGGTTAACACACATATTCTAAATGCCTTCGGCAGAATTCGAATGAGCCATTTTAATAGATTAAATAGATTAATCTAGATTAATTTCAAGATCACAGTGAGATTAATCTAGATTAAAAAAAATAATCTATGTCCACCACTACTTTCAACATATATGGTAAAAACCAGTGTTGGGGAAGTTACTTTTAAAAAGTAGTGTTTGCTCGTTACTCGTTACTTTTTAAAAAAGTAATCCGTTACTTTACTTAGTTACCCCCTTTGGAAAGTAACTTTTTATGTTACTCGTTACTTTTACATTACTTTTATGTTGCTTGACTTTGGGCAGAACCCAATATCTGTTCCTTAATGTGTAGGCCTACATAAAGTTATACTATGGAGGACATAACAGGTATTTCTTTTGTGCTCTTTATTATAAAAAAAATAGTATCAATAAGCTCCTTAGGAACAACATGGTAACCTCAAAATTGGTCATATGTCTCAAAATAAAACGTACTCGGTTACTAAACGTAACCTCGGTTCTCTCTGGAAGAGCGAACGAGCGTCTTAGCTAAGACGCAGTACGAGAGAGCTCTCGTAAGAGAACATGCATGCCTCATCTAAATCCAACAGAAAAAATAATAACTTAGAAATGGCTTGATGTCGATGGCTTGTGTAAATAAAATAAAATGGCACAATACAGTTTAGAGGCAAAGACATTTTAGCCAAAATAAAATCAAGCACAACTTATAGCATGACTAGCCTCAGAATTAAAAAGGCTATGTTAACTGAATATGCTGGCCCTACTTCACAGTATGATGGGCAGATAGAAAAGAGGATATTAGGCATAGGCTTGAGTTGTCTATAGCATGGGTGGCAGGCAACCTATTCCACATCAGCACAAAATGGGTGATTATACCTCATCAGGAGCAGTCTTTCAAAACGTTTATCTAAAAGTCTGTTTCTTCTGGGGGTAAGCACAAGACCTCCCAGGCTGAACAGCCTTTCCACCGGTGCACTGGATGGTGTGGCAGTGTTATATTTCATGAACACAGCTTTCACTCGGGGGAAACGGTTGAGAACTTCTAACTCTGAGCCTGATCTCATGTACTCAAGTACCTCTGAGTCTGCACTAAAGGCCGTTGCGTCTTCCTCCTCCTCACCAAAAGAAAAAAAGTCCTTTTCATTGGCGCTGCTGTGTGCGGCAACTTCTCTGTTTTTATTCTCAGCCGGCTCTGCATCATGGGGTAGAGTGCGACACTCCGCGATGAGCAGCGCATGCCCCGCTTCTTTCCGCTCCACTCCCCCTATCCACCGAACTTTACATTTCGGCAACGTCAACGCAGCCAATAAAGCTTCCCTGCTCTCCAACACCGGTGCGAATCGCGTCATGATAGCCTAGGACAAAATGATATAGAAGACATAAGCTTAGTTTTCAGACATACGACTGACTCTATCAAGGTAGGAAAAAAAAAAAAAAAAAAAGAGTAGGAGAAAAATAGAGATTTTGAGAAAAAATATATATTTTGTTTAAAAGTACACATTTCAAGCTTTCTATATATTTCTCAGGTCTGTGAGGCAAGTAGCTTATCTGAGTTTATCCGAGACTCCAGTTCACGCCATGATGATTATATTGCATGCTATATTTACTTTCTTATTTATTAAATTCAGGTAATTGGTTGATAAAACATCGAATAAAATTAAGATACAATTAATACAAAACAAAATTCATTTTAAAGAAAGGCTTTCTACAAAAACAAACTTAATAAAGTGGTCAAAATCATGTCTGCCCAGTCCATTTGTCTCCCGATATATTGCGCAAAATTATGATCTTACTCATGCTTTACACTTTTCATATAATCAACATACATGAAATACATTTTTTTTATTTTTTTTATTTACACATCAATATGAAACTAAATCTTTAATGACTAGGATACAACACGTAGGCCTGTAGCTAACTTTCAGATACGCTATTAAGAATTGGCTTACCTGTACAATTACACCCGGTAGGTCAGCTGTCATCCTTGAAAGTCCATTTTGGAGTGCGAGCGTCCTTGACATCAGGGTCTCCAGGGTTGGTAGAAGACTACCATAGTAGCAGTTCTCTTCGCCTTGCAAGATATCCAGTGCTACTGTCATCGGTTTCAAAACACTGCAGTATTCCTTTAGGAATAGATGTTCGCGCTCTGTCGGGCCTCTGATGTCCAGTCTAGTACAAAGCGTATTCAAATCTTGGGCCGGCATGTCACTGATATGGGACAAGGCATCGTGGAAGGAATTCCACCTTGTGGATGTAGGCACGATAATTTTTTTCCCACAGATTTCATCGACAATCTCAGAGGCCACGGTAGAACGGCTTGCCTTTGTCCAAAGAGCAGCACACTTCGCCGTTGCACCCCTGTACACAGATTTTGAGTCAGTTTTGTTGGATGACAGCCATTTGTTGATGCATGAGATCAAATTGAGCGTATGCGAAGCACACCTAAAATGCGGGGGAAGAGAAAACTGTCATTCTGTGGTCCCAAGCAACTCTTCCACATCTGTGAAAACTACACCTTGCTCATCTTGCTCTTCATCCTCCTCCTCGTCAGGCTCAGGGGGTGTCTCCTGTTGTAGGTATTTTGCTAAGTATCTTTCTGAAAGTGGGAGATTCGATAGTATTGATGGGCAACATTTCATCGATGATGAACGAAGCGACAAGTTTGTCCAACTCTTGTTTAGTTACCTCCTGGTGGTGAAAATGAAGTTTTAGCTGCTTATTTGACGTTGGACTCGACATATCATCATTTCCCCACCGGGGATCTTGAGTGCCAAGCTTCATGTTAGCATGTTTTCCTTTCAAATGCTTGGTGAGGTTGGCAGTTGAGTTAACGGCAGTGGACAAAAGTTTCTCGCCAGGACACAGTGTACACCTTACACTCACATTCCTCCCCTTAGTTTCAACGCATTTGAAGTAGTGGGAATACCTCCATCCCTCAAAAGTTAGCGTCGGCTGCTTCTCACTTGCCATGATTGCTTTGCAGACTGCTACCACCAGCCTCTGTCACGTACCGTGTGGAGCTTGTAACTATTGCGCAAGCGCGCAGATGGCAGTGTCGCTGTCAAATCTAACCATGGGAAAAGTAACGTTGCACCGAATTGAAAAATTAACTACGTTTCGTAACCAAATTTTCAGTAGTAGCGCGTTACACTACTTTTTACCCGAAAAAGTAGTTACGTTACACACAACACTGGTAAAAACACATCTTTTTAGCTGTGTAATAAGCGGGATAATGTACATCCAGCCGGTTGTTATCTCAGAATAAACCTCTTCAGGCTGATACAAGACCCCTCCACATCCTGATCACCCTGTTGGGGTTTATTCTGAGACAACAACCAGCTGGATGTACATTACCCCTTACTTGTCACTGAACAGAAGGCGACCACAAATGGAGTAACTGGTAAGTGAAATGGGGTTTATCAGCAACAGGAATGGGGTGCAGAGAAATGGAAAGTCAGCAGGTGAGCTCCTTTTCACTGGTTTCCCAAGACGTGGTTAGCAGAGGATGAAAAAGATCGGGATTCGCAGGTAAGAATCCTATGGCTAAGTCTGTGGTAGCAACTTCAAGACCAGACAAAGGTTGGTGAGGAGTGAAGGTGGATTTATAATGGTCTTGATTACGTGGTGTCAGGTGTGTAGAATCAGAACAGGTGACTTTGATCATGCTGGATGAGTGCTGGGACCTGACAAGGCTGGTGTTTCCCTGACAGCGATGTGACATTTGAACATATTCTAAACTCTATCGGGGTTAGACAACACATGTCAGGACCTACTCATAGAAAATTATGTTGGCATTAGTGGAAATTGCATTGGCATGGTTCAAATCATACTTATCTGAAAGTCATCAATTAGTAGCAGCAAATGACGATATAATATCGATCACAAGTGCAGTATGGAGTACCACAAAGCTCAGTACTAGGAACATTGCTTTTCACACTTTAAATGTTACCCTTGGGAGATATCATCAAGAAACATGGTGTTAGCTTTCACTGTTATGCTGATGATACCAATTTGCAAAACTAACAGAATGCATAATTGATATAAAAAAACTGAATGACTAGTAAAATCCTTCTGCAAAAAAAAACAAACAAAAAAAAAAAAAACGGGGTGTTAATTATTGGACCAAAAAACTCTGCATGTACAGTAATAACCTAGAACACTGTATAACACTTAATGGCTACTATTTGCTATTATTATTTTATATCAATCTTTCATTTGAAAGCCATGTTTCATTTGTAAAACTGCATTTGTTTAAAAAATATATATAATTAAATAATAATGAAAAAAATCCATCTTAAATTATATTTAATTACAACATATCACTCAATATCAAATGCATAAACATTAATTAATGTGTTCATGACCTCAAGGTTTGATTATTTTAATACTTTACTGGGTGGTTGCTCTGTGCACTTAATAAAAAAAACTCCAGCTGGTCCAAAATGCTTCAGCTAGAGTTCTCACTTAAGTACGACCACATTAGCCTGGTTCTGTCAACACAGCACTGGCTCCCTATTAAACATTGTATACATTTTAAAATCTTGCTGACTACTTATAAAGCACTGAATGGTTTAGCTCCTCAGTACTTGAGAGAGCTCATATCATATAATGAGGTTTTATACAAGGTTTTTTTTCTCCTTTACTCTCACTGATGGAGTTTTGATTCCTTACCATTGTCTTCATTGCCGTGCTTAGTTGGGGATGGTTGATACTAGGTAATATTGTTGACTTGATTGCACAGACACTAGGAGTCAGCTGACAGCTGACAACAACATCTATTCATAAATTTAGGCCTGAGTTTCTCTCATACTGTTGAGAAAAACTTGAAGTGGTGTATTTGAGCTCAGAGAGCTCGTCAGGCAGGTTTGCTGTAATTATGTGAAAAATTGCCTGAGTCCCTGGAGGCTTTGAGCCCAATGCAGACAGGCACTATGTGAACCTGCATATACTTCCACTGTCACTGCTCATTTTACAGCCTTGCTCACTTGCTCTCTCATATCACACAAACATCTGTGCTATATAATTAAAATGACAGCAAGTCTAATTTCTTACACTTCACATTACATGTTTATTTGTTACATGCCTTCTATGTGTTTAACAAAACCTTACTGAATTTCATGTCTGTCATGTTTGCATGATTGCATATTATTTTGTAACTTGATTTCTTTTCACCCTAATGTGATCTCATTCCCTCACATGAGAAAGAAAAAGATTCTCACTCTCATCCAGCTTCAAGTGGAATAAAGAGAAATTACTTGATGAAGATCCAGTAATTTTGACACTAACTTTGACTTTAATCATTTCAAGCTTCAGACCATGCTAATACCATACAATTATAATATACCAACAGTATTCAGTATATATAAGACTATTCTCTTTATATCTCATCTCTCGCTCTATTTCATATTTGATCATCCTGCTTGGCTCCTGTCATGTTCCATGACAACATGGATTACACAGTTAGCCATTTTACTAAGTTTGAATGTCTCAGTAATTGCTTGCTTCTTACCATGATAGTTTTATAGTGTTGTTCTTGGTCCTGTGGAGACAAGTTTGGAGATCGCCTATAATGGAAGCCCATATTCTGCTCAATGAGGCAAAGGAGAAAAACATGGCCCTGCAGGTAGCCATTATCCCACAGGGATAATGAATGCATTCACATTCAACTGATATTTTGAGAAGACAACTTTACATATGATAGTTTACTATTTCATGTGAAGTTCACTACCATGCTTCACAGTGGGGATGAGGTACTGATATTTTTTTTCTGTCTGTTCTGTTCTTTCAGTCTGTCTTGGTGTTTGTTTCTTAAAACTCTATTTCAGTAATATCTGACCATAAAATCCAACAGTCCAAATAAAAGTTTGACTAAAGTTTAGCAAACTGTGAATTGGTGTTTGATGGCAAGCTTCCCAAATAAGTTGTGACTATATAGGTGTTCTGTTTGAATTTTTGGAGAATTTCTCTTTATTTCATTTTTTTCATTTATCCAAGTTTCCTCCTCCAACAGATTGTCTGGTCACTCAAACCATCCTCCTCATGTCCTCTTCCAGCTCGGCTGTCTCCAGTTGATTGTCCAGATAGTGTCACAGTCTTCTGTCTTTCTGTCACTGTCTTCTGTGAGTGTTGTGTTTGTTTGGTGCCATGTGCTCTCTCCTGTCCTTTTCTGACCCCGCCCACCTTGTCACCTCATTACTGTTTAGTTGCTACACCTGTGTTTCTCCCTTGTTCCCGGACTCATTTACCTACACTCTGCACACCTGTCTTTCAATCACACACTCAGCTGTTGCTCATTGTCTTGGACTATATATTCTTGTCTCACCCACCACTCTGTCTGGCTGTATTATTTAATGTTACTTGTGATTTGTAAGTGTTCCTGGTTCTCGTGTTATTGCATCTTGGCTTATCTCCGTCATTTGTTTCTGTTTTGTCTTTGCCGTGCTGGCCTTTTTGTTCTATTAAAGTTAATCTTCCCTGCATTTGGACCCAGACCCTGTTTCTTCCTTGGCACGTCCTACCGCGTCGTGACAGAATACAGCCAGCAATCATGGGTCCAGCAGGGAGGATTCTCGATGTCCACCAGGGAGATCGGTCTATCGAGGATTATGCCAGGGACTTCGTGGGGGCGGCTCAGTTGTCAGCTACGGAGAGGACCTGCCTTATGGTGTGCTTCTGGGGAGGCCTAACCGAGCCCTTCAGGTCCCTTATGCCGTTCAGGCACCCCGAGGAGACTCTGGAGGACAATATCAGCCTGGCTCTGCAGGTGAGCAGCTCAGCTGTCAGGGTGGGGAAGGCTACCCAGGATGTTCCCTGCGAGGCAGCAGCAGTGGCTACTCACGATTCCCCCGAGGTGGCAGTGGCTGTTCACGAATCCCCCGAGGTGGTGGTGTGCACTCAGAGAGCTCCAGAGGCGGCGGTGTCTGCTCCCTATTCCCACGAGGTGGCGATGTCTGCTCACGATGCCCCCGAGGTGGCGGTGTCTTTGAAATA
The DNA here is from genome assembly GCF_963082965.1 of Carassius carassius. Lineage (NCBI taxonomy): Eukaryota > Metazoa > Chordata > Actinopteri > Cypriniformes > Cyprinidae > Carassius > Carassius carassius. The sequence continues at coordinate 1,827,180 of NC_081800.1, read as the reverse complement.
GGCTACCTGAAATAGGGTGGGTTCTAGGTTTGTATATTTGTTAATTGTTTTCTATTGTTGTATTTCTTTGAAAAGAAAGCCCAATGAAACAATGAAACATTTTGATTTAATATTAATCACAAAAAATATATTTTTCCAAAAATATGAAATGATAAAATGAATAAACAGCAAGAATATAAAATCTCTACACATGGACGGGAATGAAACGCCTTTTCTGCTGATTGGTCAGCCGAAGATCAAACAATGCGGTAATCAGTTCTTAGCAGTTTTGTATGGCAGAATAACTGTGCATTCAAGACATATTATAATTACCATGTTTCCGAGATTCCGACTCGTAAAAAGTCCTCGTAGAACTCGTAATTACCACTTGTGTTTTCTGAGAGCTACAACTTGTACCACTACCACCTGAACACCTCATTATTCATTAGGCGCTCTGTTTAGGCATTGTTTAGGCGATAGTTCAAAGTTGTGAACAGCTCCTAGTAGAAATCACAGTAATTACGATATGGCGTGAATGCAGAATAATAGTCTTTGGTTGTACGGATTCTTAACATGTTTATTGCAACAACATTACATATTTTTCTCGACAAACAACCAGATTAACTGTGGTGTAATGAAGAAAGTTACAAGAGACTGTTTAATGTAGAATGCCTTTATTTTGAAGGTGTGTGTTTTATTTTATAATTTTTTGTTATGCTGTTGTTGCAGTCATGTTGAAGAAGCATATGTTGTAGTTAATGCCATCTCTATCCATCCATCTTTTGTTCATCGTCAGTGAGTATATTTAATTTAATAACTTAAGACATTGGGTAATAAGGAGTAATATATTATTTGTTTTGTGCTGAATATATTTTTGTTTACTTATCTGTATTTGTTATGCGTTTGTTATTTCAATTTTACCTTTTCTTCATTAAAATTACCTGCCAAGTACAACACATCGCCTGTTCATTGGAGGAAAACTTTTTGAAGGAACAAGTTTAGCTTGCTGTTTCATGTTCGATGAGAACAGTAAACTAACGAATGGCCCGACACAACCAATACCAGGGCAGATCCTCTATGTTGATATATTGTGTGTTTTATTCAAATTGATTATAACTGATATCACATAAATACACACTGCACTGGACTGGAGCACAAGATTCTCATAAATGTAGGCTAATGACTTGCCATTTTGGTTTGTTTTTCACCAAACCAAAGAAGGCTTCATACTTCAGTTGGATCCCAATATACAAATGTGTTTGGAATAACAGCAAGTACTGGCCATGCGATCTCTTGATTTTAATTTTTTTTCCTTAGCAGCGGAAACAACTTAATATAAATCTTTATTCATACAGATAAAAGTAGGATATCATTTGAACCACACAAAGATAACTGGACCTCTGAACTGGGAAATGCCTGCTCTTGTTAACATTTAGCCTTAACCCCAGCTCTTTCATACGCTATATGCTCTGTCTGAGCCAGAATCAACCAATCCTTTATATAGTTTAGAATGTGGAGCCAGAGAGGAGCCAGAGCTGCATCCGCACAATTGCTGAAAGTGCTAGACCGAACAGAAGAACCCAATATTGGTAAGTTTTGCCCTCAAAAGCGAGCCTCTGGAACTTCCTGTGATTGGGAAGGATAGAAACATGGAAGTACTCATCCTTTAGATCTATGTTGACAAACCAGTCCTAGGACCTGATTTGAGTCAGTTCGTTTGAAAACGATTTTGTGTTAGTTGTCGGTAGACTACGGCTCTGTGTAGTAACTGCCGCTCCACCTGAACCAGTGTTGCCAAGTCTGCGATTGTTCTTCTTGTCCCCATTATCAGAGACTGCTCGGGACCCACTAGAGTGGGGATAACTCTGTTGAAACAAGGCAAACAAGAACCAAACTGGATTGTTTAGCCCCTTTCAACAATCTGCAGGACCCATTGTGAGACATTTGGCAGAAGTAACCACACTGCCAGAAAGTCTACTAGGGGAACTAGTCTCTCAAGACTGGTTTCTGGAGTAATCTTACCGGCCAGCTCGGGAAGTGGGAACCTGGCAGAAACAAACCAATCTGACTGCATTGGGGTACACTGAGGAGAGGATCCTGTCCTCAGAAGCCTGGCTACTTGAGCGTCAGAACCTCTTTGCTGAAGCCTTCCCAGAGAGAATGACAGTCCTCAGATCTGAAGGCTTTGGCTGAGAGCGCTATCCTGTCTCCTGATTTTTTAAGGGGGGAAATGGGTAGCGGCACTTCTTTTCAACGGCTGGGGTTGTCCCACCCCTGAGACCCGGGATCGGCAAGGTAGAAAATGCTAGAATGCTGCCACCTGCCTTCTAGACTCTTGTAACCTATCAATGACAGACCTCACTCCATCACTAAAGAGGCCTGAAGAGACCAGCGGGGCATCCATGAGGAAGAACGCGTCCTTCTCTTTCATGTCAGAAAGGTTCAACCACAAGTGTTTCTCTGTGACCAGAGCTATCAGTCATTTCCTTGGTGGCTCTGAGAGACAGATCTGCAGCCCGGCATAGTTCTTTTATTTCCCCAGAGCCGTCCTTGCTATCCATATCCTTTAACAGGTCAGCCTGGAATGCCTGCAGCACTGCCATAGTGTGCAGGCAAGCACCAGTCTGACCCACCACTGTGTAAGCCTTATCCACCAAAGCCGAAGTGGATCTTAAGGGCTTGGTTGGTAGCACCGGAACCTTCAGGGATGATGCTGCTTCCAGAGACCGATATCAGCGTCTGTTCAGCCTGTGGCATCATCCAATAGCCTGTAATATGATGTAACAGAAACAGAAACTATGGACTCTCTCTTTTCTAGCACTTTAAATAAAGTTGCTCCTTTACGCTTAAGGAAGGTTAAGGAAAACAGTTTGAGACCATGGTATAATGAGCATACTCGCACCCTAAAGAGAGCAGCCCGAAAAAATGGAGCGCAGCTGGAGGAAAACAAAACTAGAGGTATTTCGTATTGCTTGGCGGGAAAGTAACGTATCCTTCAGAAAAGCATTAAAACTGCTAGATCCTATTACTTTTCTTCTCTTTTAGAAGAAAAAAAACATAACCCCAGGTATTTATTCAATACAGTGGCTTAAATTAACGAAAAATAAAGCCTCAACAAGTGTTGACATTTCCCAAAACCACAGCAGTAATGACTTTATGAACTACTTTACTTCTAAAATCGATACTTTTAGAGATAAAATTGCAACCATTCAGCCGTCAGCTACAGTATCACATCAGACAGTGCACTATACACCCCCTGAGGAACAGTTGCACTCATTCTCTACCATAGAGGAAGAATTGTATAAAATTGTTAAATCATCTAAACCAACAACATGTATGTTAGACCCTATACCATCTAAGCTCCTAAAAGAGGTGCTTCCAGAAGTTATAGATCCTCTTCTTACTATTATTAATTCCTCATTGTCATTAGGATATGTCCCCAAAACCTTCAAACTGGCTGTTATTAAGCCTCTCATCAAAAAACCACAACTTGACCCCAAAGGACTAGTTAATTATAGAACAATCTCGAATCTCCCTTTTTGGTCCAAGATACTAGAAAAGGTGGTATCCTCACAATTATATTCCTTCTTAGAGAAAAATGGTATATGTGAGGATTTCCAGTCAGGATTTAGACCGCATCATAGTACTGAGACTGCTCTCCTTAGAGTTACAAATGATCTGCTCTTATCATCTGATCGTGGGTGTATCTCTCTATTAGTTTTATTGGATCTTAGTGCTGCGTTTGACACAATTGACCACAACATTCTTTTGCATAGACTTGAACACTCTGTTGGCATCAGTGGAAGTGCATTAGCATGGTTTAAATCGTACTTATATGACCGCCATCAGTTCGTAGCAGTGAATGAAGATGTATCCTATCGATCACAAGTGCAGTATGGAGTACCTCAAGGCTCAGTACTAGGGACGCTACTCTTCACGCTTTATATGTTACCCTTGGGAGATATCATCAGGAAACATGGTGTTAGCTTTCACTGTTATGCTGATGATACTCAGCTCTATATTTCTTCGCAGCCCGGTGAAACACACCAATTTGAAAAACTAATGGATTGCATAGTCGATATAAAAAACTGGATGACGAGTAATTTCTTACTGCTAAATTCTGAAAAAACAGAGGTGTTAATTATAGGACCTAAAAACTCAGCTTGTAATAACTTAGAACACTGTCTAAGACTTGATGGTTGCTCTGTCAATTCTTCGTCATCAGTTAGGAACCTAGGTGTGCTATTTGATCGCAATCTTTCCTTAGAAAGCCATGTTTCTAGCATTTGTAAAACTGCATTTTTCCATCTCAAAAATATATCTAAATTACGGCCTATGCTCTCAATGTCAAATGCAGAAATGTTAATCCATGCATTTATGACCTCAAGGTTAGATTATTGTAATGCTTTATTGGGTGGTTGTTCTGCACGCTTGGTAAACAAACTACAGCTTGTCCAAAATGCAGCAGCAAGAGTTCTTACTAGAACCAGGAAGTATGACCATATTAGCCCGGTCCTGTCAACACTGCACTGGCTCCATATCAAGCATCGTATAGATTTTAAAATATTGCTTATTACTTATAAAGCCCTGAATGGTTTAGCACCTCAGTATTTGAATGAGCTCCTTTTACATTATAATCCTCTACGTCCGCTACGTTCTCAAAACTCAGGCAATTTGATAATACCTAGAATATCAAAATCAACTGCGGGCGGCAGATCCTTTTCCTATTTGGCGCCTAAACTCTGGAATAACCTACCTAACATTGTTCGGGAGGCAGACACACTCTTGCAGTTTAAATCTAGATTAAAGACCCATCTCTTTAACCTGGCATACACATAACCTACTAATATGCTCTTATTATCCAAATCCGTTAAAGGATTTTTAGGCTGCATTAATTAGGTAAATCGGAACCGGAAACACTTCCCATAACACCCTATGTACTTGCTACATCATCAGAAGAATGGCATCTACGCTAATATTTGTCTGTTTCTCTCTTGTTCCGAGGTCACCGTGGCCACCAGATCCAGTCTGTGTCCAGATCAGAAGGTCACTGCTGTCACCCGGATCCAGTACGTATCCAGACCAGATGGTGGATCAGCACCTAGAAAGGACCTCTACATCCCTGAAAGACAGCGGAGAACAGGACAACTAGAGCCCCAGATACAGATCCCCTGTAAAGACCTTGTCTCAGAGGACCACCAGGACAAGACCACAGGAAACAGATGATTCTTCTACACAATCTGACTTTGCTGCAGCCTGGAATTGAACTACTGGTTTCGTCTGGCCAGAGAAGAACTGGCCCCACAACTGAGCCTGGTTTCTCCCAATGTTTTTTTCTCCATTCTGTCACCGATAGAGTTTCGGTTCCTTGCCGCTGTCGCCTCTGGCTTGCTTAGTTGGGGACACTTCATCTACAGCGATATCGTTGACTTGATTGCAAAAAAATGCACAGACACTATTTAAACTGAACAGAGATGACATAACTGAATCCAATGATGAACTGCCTTTAACTATAATTTTTGCATTATTGGCACTGTTTTCCTAATGAATATTGTTCAGTTGCTTTGACGCAATGTATTTTGTTTAAAGCGCTATATAAATAAAGGTGACTTTGACTTTAATAGGCTGAAAAGACATGCTACACAGTAATACAGAGGCATTTTTATATCATTTTCGACGCAGCTCGAGTTCTTGAAGGAGAACCAAAACACAGCTGACGTGCTTATTTTTATACGTCTACATTTAGATTATTTGACATTAAATGCATTATATAAGTCCCTTCGGAAGCATGTTTCATGATAAAAAACATAACTTACACTCCAGAAAATTAGACTGTAGCAAATTATTTCACAGACCCCCTGGCACCTGTCACTTGTTAGTCTGGTTGTTGGATGAGAAAGAGATTAAATGTATTTGCAATAAACGCGTTAGGAATCCGTACAACTGCAGCAGGGGACGACTATATTAATGCCACTCAAAACTGAGGAAGAACTGATGACAGCCTAGTTTGTATATGTATATTTAGATTTTGTCTCAGGAGCTCTATGAACAGCATCTCTCTTGATACAGTTTTGGAAGTGAAAAATAAAAGACAAATATAGGACCTAATTAATAATTTGGTGACATTAAAATATTTTTGTTCCTTTAACATTAGTAGCTATTTGCAAGACAAAGTCCTGCTCCAGTCCATCCATCTCTCTTTCTTATAGGTCTGCAGAATGGGCCTAGCGGAAGTAGAGTAACACCCAAACATTTAACTTTTAAACAGTGACGGTAGAATTTATTAATGGCCACTAGAAAACAATAAGGGCCTACTTCAAAATCTAAATTAATGTTATTACAAATAAAAGTAATAAATAACCCTCACTTTCAGTATAGGAATTAATGCAGTACAAAAGATGTGGCTGTTTGATCAATCAAATGAATGCATTTCAGCAGTGCCCACATTGCGCAAATGAAACATTGAAGTCATAATCCAACTTGTAAACCACAAACAAGAGATATTGAGCCAAAATCTCGTTTTCCATTTGTTAAACAAAATGAAAAGAATAGCCATCTTTTCATTTCTTGAGTGTATTCCTCCACAGAACACCAACTCTCAATTTTTAGTTTAAACAGAAAAACGAAAAAACATTTACCTGTTTTTACAGCTTCGTTTGCCAAACTGAATGGAATAATTGAATGATCAGATGATACATGGACCTTTTCTGTTATGTACTTAAAAACAATATATATATATATATATATATATATATATATATATGTATATATATATATATATATATATATATATATATATATATATATATATATTCTATGAGGAATGTTATTTGCTTTTAGACAAACTAAACAAAACAGAATAAAAAGTTTAGACAAACAAAAAAATGCACTTGAAATGAAAAGTTGTTACATGTTTCTTAGTGTACGACATTCAATGTATGTGCTGTGTTTGTTCTGTCTTTCTATTTTACATTTATATGTATTAATTGAGGAATTTGTCTTGTAAATACCATGCCATCAGAATATTAATCAAAAATCTAACTCAAGTATCACTTTCTTGAGTGTCTTTAGGTAGAAGTCAGCCCATCATGCTGCAGGAAAATGTCATTTTGTTGAAATGCCTGGGACCAAATGTCACGAGTAATAAGCCTTCACACCTGAAATACTGCAGAGTAAACAAACATGAAAGACTTGACCAAAATTCAGCGTCTCTATTGAGGTTTTGAAATTAAAAGGAGCGGAAATTCCCTCGCAAAAATCTGAGCAAAGCCTAGTCTCTAAATGCATGTTTGTGGATGTGGCATTTATCAGGATTAAACTTGTGTCTTTAAGATTTTTCCATGCATTTTACAGAGTCTCTCTGCACTCACTTGCTGTAAACAATTACCAGCAGGAAATGTCATAATGTGAAGAAGGATTGCCGACAAAATCTCTTGATGGCAGCTTCTTCAAATTGCAGTGTGTAATTTCTGTGCCAATGGGCACCAAACGGTATTGCACTATAGTGAGGTCATCAAACAGGTTCCCCAACACACCTTTCTGCCATTGTTCACTCTATATTAGCTATATTAGCAAACTGTTAACATTTATCCCAATGGCAGTAATAGGCTTACACGTTATAACAGCTTAATTACTATTAAAACAGGTGAGTGCCACCTATAGCACTCTATAGACCCCTCTATCTAGAGTGCTCTGGGTTCGTTACTGATAGAACTAATATGATTTATTTTGGGAAATTTGTTCGAATAAATAATAATAAATACATAATTAAATAATATAAAGATAAACTTCAATAAAAAGTAATTTCAACAGGGCTACACCTTCCCCCTTCTAGAAGGTCTTCATGTCCCCATGAAACTTGACAGGTCACACTATTATTTAACTCGAATAGGTTGGTAAAGGCAAGGCATCGAGCTATAAGAAAATCAAGTCTGTGCAAAGGTCTTAATGATAAGATATTTGAATCATCATACCTCCATGTATGATTGTAATTGGTCTGTCTGTTGGTTTTCCAGGTTCATCAAAACTGAGGTGGATAACTGGCTTTACCTTCCTATGGTCTTTTGATTCACAGACAGACTCCATCTCCATATCCAAGACACTAGACGTAGGGATGTGTCCACCACAAGCTCTGGGACAGCTGATATAGTATCTTCTGTTTTCTCACATTGCACTAACCCTTCTTTGTCCATCTTCTTCCTTTGTCCATCTTCTTCGATAGGAACAACCAGAGTACCATTTGGGTCAGGTAAAGCATTACTAGAAGCAAATGTTCTATCCCATATCCTGGGTTTTTTTTAATTGTGTTTTAGTAAGCATTCACCTCGTTTCAGACCTGCATGCTTAAGTCATCACTCTCCGCATTATTGGTGCTTGCCAGATAACCAATTGGCAGCAAATTATCACAGTCTAATGTTTTCACAACACCTAATCCTCTTTCAGGCTTCACCCTATAAACAGGTAGGTTAGGAAGCTTTCTATCACCAGGTAAGGCACTGGGTTCCACTTATAATGTGTTTGTGTTTTCCAGTGAGTCCTGGGTAACACTCAATCTCCTTGCTCAAGGGTCTGATCTCGGACTCTAGAATCATATTGCTTTTTGTTTCATTGTTAATTCTTGGACGTTTTGCTCATGGCAAGTTGATAAGTGCTTTTCAACTCGCGCTTCAACTGATCCATGTACTGATGATATTTGACGTCATCCTCACCATCCGGAGAGATTCCAAAACACAAGTCAATGGGCAATCTGGCCTCTCACCCAAACATTAAGTAATATGGGGAAAAACCAGTGGCATCATTTTTGGTGCTATTGTATACCTGGGCCAGCTGGCCTGCATACTGGCTCCACCTTAACTTTTTGTCTGGTTCAAGAGTTCCAAGCATGGACAGTAATGTGCGGTTAAATCTCTCCAGCTGGGTGTCACCTTGGGGATGGTATGGCAAGGTTCTGGACTTATGAATACCCAGCATGCCCAACAATTCTTTAATGACCTGACTCTCAAAATCACGTCCTTGGTCAGAATGGATGCGATTAGGAAATCCATAATGCACAAAGAACTTTTCAAACAGAACCTTAGCCACTGTTAAATCCTTTTGATCTTTGGTCATGAAGGCCTGTGCATTTTGGGTGCAGTGATCTGTCACAATCAATACATTGGAAATTCCTTTAGAATCTTGCTCAATAGACAAAAAGTCTATAAACAACAACTCAAGCGGGCCGGTGCTTGTGATCCTCTGTAAGGGTGCAGCTCTCTGTGGTACGGTATTACGGGCAACACATCTAACACAATTCTTGACATATTGCATAATCTCAAAAGCTATCCTTGGTCAATAGAAACTGGCCTTTATGAGATCCATGGTTCGCTCAGCTCCAAAATTTTCTATGTCATCCTGTAGGGCTCTTAGAACCACAGCTCTGTAGTCATCTGGCGGAATATGTTGACACACCTCTTTCCCAGACTTCTGGGTTATTCAATATAGAAGCACTTTCTTCATCTGGATCTTAGAACTCTCTTGTTGAAGTATCATAAGAATGGGATCTTGTGTTTCAGATCAGCTATGGACTTCTGAGCCTCCATTTGTTTTACCACCACAATGGCCGGATCACATCTTTGAGCCTTTGTCAAGTCTTCTCAACTTAACTGTTTAAGTGGAGCCCATCCAACTTGACTCGAAAAGGAAAAAATGACAGGGATGTCCCCAGGAGATGCTCCAAGCTGATCTACAAATCTGAAGGCATCCTGTTTACTACTGACACCCACCTGCTGACAAAGAGTTTTCCTTCCAGAGGCAGGTACCTTCTCCCATTTGTCCTGGGAATCCTGAGCATTCCTAGATAAGAGGTCGGCATCCACATCAGTTTTTCAGGGTTTGTACTCCACATCAAAATCGTAGGTTGTTAACGCAGTCAACCACCTATGGCCTGCGGCATTAAGTTTCGCAGTTGTTTACACGTAGGTTAAAGGATTGTTATAGATCCCCACTGTAAACTTGGCACCATAAAGATAATCATGGAATTTATAAATGATGGCCCATTTCATAGCGAGGAACTCTAACTGATGTATAGGGTAGTTACGCTCTGACTGACTCAGCTTTCGGCTGGGAAAAGCAACGGGGCAGAGTTCTTCAGTGTTCTCCTGATTAAGCAATGCACCCAAACCATCCAGGCTCGCATCCGCATGTAAGATGTATGGTTTGCTTGGGTCAGCGAAAGCTAACACTGGGGCATGGGTGAGGCAACTTATGATTTTTTCAAAGAAATCATCACATGCTTTGTCCCATCTATCAGCGAAAGGGTCTGACTCCTTGAAGTACTGCTTCTTGGTACTCCCAGATTTCTTCCTCTTCTGACTCGGCAGGTATCCCTGATGGTGGATGAATATTTGGCAATAAAATGGCGATAATATCCACAGAACCCAAGGAATGATCGTAACGACTTCAAGTGCACAGATTTCTTCCAGTTTAAAATGGCTTGCACTTGTCCACGGTCTGTGGAGATACATGCTGCAGAAATGATATGACCTAGGTACCTCACCTAGGGCTGGAAAAAATTGACACTTATCAAATGAAATTTTTAGGCCATACTCATTTAGTCTTTCCAGTACCTTTAATTCAATTCAATTCAATTACAAAGCAACTTTACAGAAAATTACGTTTGTACAATATTTAGTAGTATCTTATAAGTGGTGACTGTCAGTTTGTGCACGTACGACAGGATTTTTCTGAAAAATTAATACAAGACGTAGTCAGCCATACGATGAACATTATTAACAGCAATTATTATATGATGCAATCACACTTGAAGCAATATTTGTTAGTTCTGTTTGTTGATTCAGGATTAACATAATCTGGGGTCCTCTGATGGGTCAGCATCATCTCTTCTCAGGTGTTCTGGATCCAGACTGGAGCTTGTGTAAATGTAAATGTAAATGTAAATCCCGTGGCAAAACATATAAACAAATAGAGACATCATTAGCATAGTTGCTGTTCCAACAAAGTAAAATTAATTAATTTAACCCAAGCTAAAGAATAAGAATGCACTTTTGATCAGATGCAACTAACACTCACAAATTAAGAGATACATTATTCAAATGCTTAGCGAAAGAGATGCGTTTTTAATATAGATTTAAACAGAGAGAGTGTGTCTGAACCCCGAACATTATTAGGAAGGCTATTCCAGAGTTTGGGAGCCAATTGTGAAAAAGCTCTACCTCCTTTAGTGGACTTTGCTATCCTAGGAACTACCAAAAGTCCAACGTTTTGAGACCTTAGGGAGCGTGATGGATTGTAACGTGGTAGAAGGCTAGTTAGGTATGCAGGAGTTAAACCATTTAGGTAAGTAATGATCATTTTTAACTGATACGGAACTTAACAGGTAGCCAGTGCAGAGACTGTAAAATTGGGGTAATATGATCATATTTTCTTGACCTGGTAAGGACTCTAGCTGCTGCATTTTGGACTACCTGTAGCTTGTTTATTGAAGAAGCAGGACAACCACCTAGAAGTGCATTACAATAGTCCAGTCTAGAGGTCATGAAGGCATGAACTAGCTTTTCTGCATCAGAAACAGGTAACATGTTTCGTAGCTTGGCAATGTTTCTAAGATAGAAGAATGCAGTTTTTGTAACATGGGAAATATGATTTTCAAAAGACATGCCTTTAATAGGCATGCCTAATGCTCCTCAAGTCCTTAAGTGCCTCATGCTCCTATTCAGATCATCTAAATAGACAAGTACCTGTATCAGATTCATGTCAGATCCTACTGCAGCCTCCATTAAGCGCTGGAATGTCACAGCAGCCCCTGTGATCCCCTGCGGCTTCCTCTAGAAACCTAGAAACTGCTAGAAACCTAGTGGACAAATAAATGCAGTTTTCTCCTTATCATCTTCCCCCATTGCAATCTGGTTATATCCACTTTGCAGATCCAGAACGGTAAATCATTTGCTGCCTGTCAAACAATCCAGAACCTCATCAATGCAAGGAATGGTATATTGATCAGGTACTGTGCGGGAATTTAACGTGCGATAATCAATGCACATTAGTGATGGGAAGTTCGGATCATTTTACCGACTCAGACTTTTGAGTCTCGTTCAGCAAAATGAGTGAATCTTTTTTCGAGTCATTTCATTCATTTTAGCAAAATGTAATTAAAATGTCATTACACTAAGCTGCTCCTGAAGTCGTTTCACTTGTTTCTGCAAAATTTGGACATCACTTTATTTTTGTCAATGTCAATGTCAATGTCACCTTTATTTATATAGCGCTTTAAACAAAATACATTGCGTCAAAGCAACTGAACAACATTCATTAGGAAAACAGTGTCAATAATGCAAAAAATGAGAGTTAAAGGCAGTTCATCATTGGATTCAGTTATGTCATCTCTGTTCAGTTAAATAGTGTCTGTGCATTTATTTGCAATCAAGTCAACGATATCGCTGTAGATGAAGTGTCCCCAACTAAGCAAGCCAGAGGCGACAGCGGCAAGGAACCGAAACTCCATCGGTGACAGAATGGAGAAAAAAACCTTGGGAGAAACCAGGCTCAGTTGGGGGGCCAGTTCTCCTCTGACCAGACGAAACCAGTAGTTCAATTCCAGACTGCAGCAAAGTCAGATTGTGCAGAAGAATCATCTGTTTCCTGTGGTCTTGTCCTGGTGCTCCTCTGAGACAAGGTCTTTACAGGGGATCTGTATCTGGGGCTCTAGTTGTCCTGGTCTCCGCTGTCTTTCAGGGATGTAGAGGTCCTTTCTAGGTGCTGATCCAGCATCTGGTCTGGATACGTACTGGATCCGGGTGACTGCAGTGACCCTCTGATCTGGATACAGACTGGATCTGGTGGCCACGGTGACCTCGGAACAAGAGAGAAACAGACAAATATTAGCGTAGATGCCATTCTTCTAATGATGTAGCAAGTACATAGGTTGTTATGGGAAGTGTTTCCGGTTCCGGTTTACCTAATTAATGCAGCCTAAAAATCCTTTAACGGATTTGGATAATAAAAGCATATTAGTATGTTATGTGTATGCCAGGTTAAAGAGATGGGTCTTTAATCTAGATTTAAACTGCAAGAGTGTGTCTGCCTCCCGAACAATGTTAGGTAGGTTATTCCAGAGTTTAGGCGCCAAATAGGAAAAGGATCTGCCGCCTGCAGTTGATTTTGATATTCTAGGTATTATCAAATTGCCTGAGTTTTGAGAACGTAGCGGACGTAGAGGATTATAATGTAAAAGGAGCTCATTCAAATACTGAGGTGCTAAACCATTCAGGGCTTTATAAGTAATAAGCAATATTTTAAAATCTATGCGATGCTTGATAGGGAGCCAGTGCAGTGTTGACAGGACCGGGCTAATATGGTCATACTTCCTGGTTCTAGTAAGAACTCTTGCTGCTGCATTTTGGACTAGTTGTAGTTTGTTTACTAAGCGTGCAGAACAACCACCCAATAAAGCATTACAATAATCTAACCTTGAGGTCATAAATGCATGGATTAACATTTCTGCATTTGACATTGAGAGCATAGGCCGTAATTTAGATATATTTTTGAGATGGAAAAATGCAGTTTTACAAATGCTAGAAACGTGGCTTTCTAAGGAAAGATTGCGATCAAGTAGCACACCTAGGTTCCTAACTGATGATGAAGAATTGACAGAGCAACCATCAAGTCTTAGACAGTGTTCTAGGTTATTACAAACAGAGTTTTTAGGTCCTATAATTAACACCTCTGTTTTTTCAGAATTTAGCAGTAAGAAATTACTCGTCATCCAGTTTTTTATATCGACTATGCAATCCATTAGTTTTTCAAATTGGTGTGTTTCACCGGGCTGCGAAGAAATATAGAGCTGAGTATCATCAGCATAACAGTGAAAGCTAACACCATGTTTCCTGATGATATCTCCCAAGGGTAACATATAAAGCGTGAAGAGTAGCGGCCCTAGTACTGAGCCTTGAGGTACTCCATAATGCACTTGTGATCGATAGGATACATCTTCATTCACTGCTACGAACTGATGGCGGTCATATAAGTACGATTTAAACCATGCTAATGCACTTCCACTGATGCCAACAAAGTATTCAAGTCTATGCAAAAGAATGTTGTGGTCAATTGTGTCAAACGCAGCACTAAGATCCAATAAAACTAATAGAGAGATACACCCACAATCAGATGATAAGAGCAGATCATTTGTAACTCTAAGGAGAGCAGTCTCAGTACTATGATACGGTCTAAATCCTGACTGGAAATCCTCACATATACCATTTTTCTCTAAGAAGGAATATAATTGTGTGGATAACACCTTTTCTAGTATCTTGGACAGAAAAGGGAGATTCGAGATTGGTCTATAATTAACTAGTTCTTTGGGGTCAAGTTGTGGTTTTTTGATGAGAGGCTTAATAACAGCCAGTTTGAAGGTTTTGGGGACATGTCCTAATGACAATGAGGAATTAATAATAGTCAGAAGAGGATCTATGTCTTCTGGAAGCACCTCTTTCAGGAGCTTAGATGGTATAGGGTCTAACATACATGTTGTTGGTTTAGATGATTTAACAAGTTTATACAATTCTTCCTCTCCTATGGTAGAGAATGAGTGGAACTGTTCCTCAGGGGGTCTATAGTGCACTGTCTGATGTGATACTGTAGCTGACGGCTGAATGGTTGCAATTTTATCTCTAATAGTATCGATTTTAGAAGTAAAGTAGTTCATAAAGTCATTACTGCTGTGGTGTTGGGAAATGTCAACACTTGTTGAGGCTTTATTTTTCGTTAATTTAGCCACTGTATTGAATAAATACCTGGGGTTATGTTTGTTTTCTTCTAAAAGAGAAGAAAAGTAATCGGATCTAGCAGTTTTTAATGCTTCTCTGTAGGATATGTTACTTTCCCGCCAAGCAATACGAAATACCTCTAGTCAGGGGCGGCTGGCCAATAGAGGGCGCTAGGGCGCCGCCCCCCCATGAGCATATACCATAGACTGCAGTCAAATACATGTAAATACATAAATAAATCATATATAAAATTATCAATATTTGTGTGTTTGAGATAGTAAATGCAGCTAGTATATTTGAAAAATATTATAGAAATTCAAAATGTTTGTTTTTCTACACGTCCCGTCTAGATCTGTACACGTGATCAGCTCTGGGGCGCTGGAGAAAGCGCCCCAGAAAGGCGGGTCTTTGGAGCAGTTTAGCCAATTGCTGATTTTAGATATAAATGTTTGACATAAACTGTAGCCAATCAGCGAGCTAAAATCTAGTCAGCTATGGGCGCTTTGCCTAGCGCCCCAAACTGCGCGCGGCCGCGAGGCGCGAGCAATGGGCGCGAGCCACTACTAAAGTATCGAGTTTATTATGTTTATTTACTGTACATTTTGTGGAACATTTGTTTGAAATCACTCAAAATTGTTGCAGGTAATAGTTGTATTTAATCAGCTAATTAATGACTAAGTATTTTGTTTGAGTTAAATTTCAAATGCAAATAGAAAGTTTGTGCAATATGTTTGTTTTTGTGCAAAAATGCCTCAACCTTTTAATATTGGCATTAAATAATTACTTTTCACAGAGCACTGGTATCCTGGGTGGTTATTAATTATAATAGGATTTTTTTATTTATATAGCCTTTCCAACAAAGTCGCTTTACAATATAGGCCTAGGTTAAGGAATTGAATTAAATAAACCTCAACATCAAAGATAGACATACCAAGGGCAGATATAAATATACAGAGTTCAGTTACAAAAGTTAGGTTAAAGACTCAAGCAAGTAACATAAACATTAATAATAAGGTAAAATTTAAAGATTCTGAGCTAAAGAGTAATATTCAGACAAAAAAAAAAGGTTTTGAAGGAGAAAAGGGTGAATGCTTGACAGACGTCTTGAGCAAAAGCATTCCACAACCTGGGAGCCACAATGCTATAAGACCTGGTGTCCCATGGTTACCAAGGCCAAGCTATTTAAAATAACCGAATATGACAGCCCCACCTAACATAATTTTCACCAGCCGCCACTGCCTCTAGTTTTGTTTTCCTCCAGCTGCGCTCCATTTTTCGGGCTGCTCTCTTTAGGGTGCGAGTATGCTCATTATACCATGGTGTCAAACTGTTTTCCTTAACCTTCCTTAAGCGTAAAGGAGCAACTTTATTTAAAGTGCTAGAAAAGAGAGAGTCCATAGTTTCTGTTACATCATCAAGTTGTTCTGAGGTTTTGGATATGCTAAGGAATTTGGATACATCAGGAAGATAACTTAAAAAGCAGTCTTTTGTGTTAGAAGTGATGGTTCTTCCATACTTGTAACAAGAAGTAGAATTTACAATTTTGGCTATATGAATTTTGGAAAGAACTAAATAATGATCTGAGATATCATCACTTGGCTGAATAATTTCAACACCATCAACATCAATTCCATGTGACAGTATTAAATCTAGAGTATGATTTCGACAATGAGTAGGTCCTGAAATGTGTTGTCTAACACCAATAGAGTTCAGAATGTCTATAAATGCTGATCCCAATGCATCGTTTTCATTATCAACATGGATATTAAAATCACCAACTATTAAGACTTTATCTGCAGCCAGAACTAACTCGGATGTAAAATCACCAAACTCTTTAATAAAGTCTGTATGGTGCCCTGGTGGCCTGTATACAGTAGCCAGTACAAACATAACAGGGGATTTATCATTAACATTTGTTTCTTTGGATAATGTTATATGAAGTACCATTACTTCAAACGAGTTATACTTGTAGCCTGCCCTCTGAGAAATCCTGAAAACGTTGTTATAAATTGAAGCAACACCTCCACCTTTGCCTTTTAGACGTGGCTCATGTTTATAACAGTAATCTTGGGGGGTGGACTCATTTAAAATAATGTAATCATCAGGTTTTAGCCAGGTTTCTGTCAAACAGAGTACATCTATATTATGATCAGTGATCATATTATTTACAAAAAGTGTTTTTGGAGAAAGGGATCTGATATTCAATAAGCCAAGCTTTATCATTTGTTTATCCATATTGCTTCTGTTTTTTATTTGTTGAACCTCAATTAAATTGTTAATCTTAACTTGGTTTGGACGTTTTTTGTATTTTCTAGTTCGGGGAACAGACACAGTCTCTATAGTGTGATATCTAGGTGAAAAAGTCTCTATGTGCTGAGAATTAACTGACCTCTGTGACGGGAGGCAGCTAGCAGACGGTCGGTTTAGCCAGTCTGTCTGCTTCCTGACCTGGGCCCCAGTTAGTCAAGTATAAACACTAAGACTATTTGCCATATTAATAGAGAGAAGAGTGGCGCCACCCCAGGAGGGATGAAGACCATCTCTTTTAAACAGGTCAGGTCTGCCCCAAAAGCTCGTCCAATTGTCTATGAAACCTATGTTATTCTGTGGGCACCACTTAGACATCCAGCCATTGAGTGATGACAATCTGCTATGCATCTCATCACCACGGTAAGCAGGGAGGGGACCAGAGCATATTACAGTGTCTGACATCGTGCTTGCAAGTTCACACACCTCTTTAATGTTATTTTTAGTGATCTCCGACTGGCGAAGTCGAACATCATTAGCGCCGGCATGAATAACAATCTTACTGTATTTACGTTTAGCATTAGCCAGCACTTTTAAATTTGCCAAGATGTCAGGCGCTCTGGCTCCCGGTAAACATTTGACTATGGTGGCTGGTGTCTCTATATTCACGTTCCGTACAATAGAATCACCAATAACTAGAGCACTTTCATCAGGTTTCTCAGTGGGTGCATCACTGAGTGGGGAGAACCTGTTTAATGTTTTGATCGGAACAGAAGAGCGGTGTTTTGACCCACGACTACGCTGCCTCACCGTCACCCAGTTGCCCTGCTGCTGGGGCTCTGTTTCCGGAACCGAACAATGTACAGGAATCCCTGAGCTAGACGCATCCAAAGCCGTATCTAGAGCCCTAACATTTTTACTGTCCTCATTTAAAGTTTGGATGCGTGTCTCTAATTCTGAAATCTTCTCTGTCAGCCTAACTATTTCCCTGCATTTATCACATGTGAATCCCTCATCAGCGACAGAGATAGATAAACTGTACATGTGGCAAGAGGTGCAAGAAACAATGATAGGAGAAGCCATTACTCACCGTGCTTGATGAAAATTCTTACTGCGGTTGTTTGATGAACTTGTGAAAAACTGGAGCGAGGGAGAGGAGAAAAGAAAACAGCGATAGGTTCAAATGAAAACGCTAATGACAAGCTAACGAGTGCTAACGCTTTGCAGGTGTACTGCACTCACGGAAATAAAATAAAAGTGAACGATCAAAGTTAATCTGATAAGATTGATCGATAATATCAGAAATATGGTGTGAATTAAGTTATATTTTACCACTTTAAAAAACAGAGAGTAATAGTAAGATAAAGATTCTAGAGAAAAAAATAAAATAAAAACAGCTACACGGAGCTACAATTTGCTACAGAAGGCCAACAGGAAGTAGAGAAAACACTGTCCAACAGCCTTTTTGATCTCTGCTTTCAGCTCTTGTATCTCAGAAGAGTGGGACTTCATCTCTTTAGAAGCTTGAACCTGTCTCACAGTATAATTCAGCTTACGAAATGAGGCATATTCTTCCTCTTCTCGAATTTCATTCAACAACTGCAAAAAGGTAGGAGGCCTCTCTTTTCTCTCTCTTGATCGCAAATGCACCAATATCATTTCAGATTTTGCAGAACCTCTGATAAGCTGCTCTAGCCTAACTTGATCCATGCGTTGAGGAGATATTCCTCCTCTGTGCAAAACTCTTCTAAGAGAGCACTCCAACCTTTGCAAGAAATCAGACAATTTTTCACTGCTGGTGCATGGATCTAAATGCAAAATTCAAGTCCTCCCCTGTACCAAATCCATTTTTCAGAATGGGTTGCATCAGGCTCATTTAGCCTCACTGCTTGAATAATATCTAAAGCAGGACCATTCAAACTTTCAAATATCCTTGTACGCTTTTCTCGGTTAGAATCACTACACTCTTCAACCATTAAACCTGGACAAGCCAATGTTCTAGACTCTCTTCACCTGGAGGAGTGGAAATGGTTCCTGAAAATGTTCTCAAATGTCTTAAAACAGTATTATCACTGATAGGCCGCATAGTTTTTTCTAGCAGATCTTCTACTGCTCTGATTATACTATCAGGTGAACTTCTGGGGAGGGGATCCATCATCCATAGTCTTACCTTCCTCTTGCAATAACTTGCGATTTTTTCTTCTTCAGAAAACTGTGCCGTCTCTGTGTCCCTGTTGGTGAGTAGCATGATCTTCCATGGAAGTTCTCCTCGGAAAGGCCGGATTTCATGTGGGGTATCATTCGGGCTCACTGGCTGCCTGCACTCACACAGCACAATTTTTACATTGCATCTGAAAGTGATATTTTTCACCCCTTACTCGGACTCTCCCAAAAACGTTCACTATTGGCACCAATTCTTCAATGGCTTATACTTCTGAATCAGTGGGCACCCCACTTAGTACAAAAGCATGGGAGGGGTTAACTCCTAAACCCTCACACCACTCCATAAGCTCAGACAATGTTACATCTTTGGGAATATCCATACTGAATATTAAAATTGTTTCTCACAATAACACACTATATTCTATAAAAATGGGAAATAGATCCCAGCATATTGGGAGCCGTTTGTATAATGGCTCAGGCTGAAAATAACAGCAACATTTTGTCACATTTAGCTTCAAACAATGTTTAACTTAGAGATATTTTAAATAGTTAAATATAAATATTAAATGTTACACTTAAGTTTTAAATGTTAAATCTAAATGCTAAATCTAAATCTAAATGTTAAATCTAAATGTTAAATCTAAATGTTAAATAAAAATCTAAATGTTAAATCTAAATTTAAATCTAAATGTTAAATCTAAATATAAATGTTAAATCTAAATATTAAATCTAAATCTAAATGTTGAATCTAAATGTTTCCGGTGAAACTAAATATTGACTGTGGATGTCGCTGTTAGACAGCGTTTTTTTCTCTCTAGAATCTTTATCTTACTATCACTCTGTTTTTTAAAGTGATAAAATATAACTTGATTCACACCATATTTCTGATATTATCGATCAATCTTATCAGATTAATTTTGATTGTTCACTTTCATTTTATATCCGTGAGTATTACATTGCGTTAGCACTCATTAGCTTGTCATTAGCGTTTTCATTCGAACCTATCGCTGTTTTCTTTTTTCCTTTCCTCTCTCTCGCTCCAGTTTTTCACAAGTTCATTAAATAACTGTGGTAAGAATATTTCATCAAGCACGGTGAGTAATGGCTTCTCCTGATTGTTATTTGCACCTCTTGCCACATGTACAGTTTATCTATCTCTGTCGCAGATGAGGGATTCACATGTGATAAATGAGGGAAATAGTTAGGCTGACAAAGATTTCAGAATTAGAGACACGCATACAAAATTTAATTCAGGACAGTAAGAATGTTAGGGGCTATAGATACGGCTTTGGATGCTTCTAGCTCAGGGATTCCTTTACATTGTTCGGTTCCGGCAACAGAGCCCCTGCAGCAGGGCAACTGGGTGACAGTGAGGCAGCATAGTCGCGGGTCAAAACACCGCTCTTCTGTTCCGATCAAAACATTAAACAGGTTCTCCCAACTCAGTGATACACCCACTGAGAAACCTGATGAAAGTGCTCTAGTTATTGGCGATTCTATTGTATGGAATGTGAATATAGAGACACCAGCCACCATAGTCAAATGTTTACCGGGAGCCAGAGTGCCTGACATCTTGGCAAATTTAAAAGTGCTGGCTAATGCTAAACGTAAATACAGTAAGATTGTTATTCATGCCGGCGCTGATGATGTTCGACTTTGCCAGTCGGAGATCACTAAAAAAATAAAATTAAAGAGGTCTGTGAAAAGCATGATGTCAGACACTGTAATATGCTCTGGTCCCCTCCCTGCTTACCGTGGTGACGAGATGCATAGCAGATTGTCATCACTCAATGGATGGATGTCTAAGTGGTGCCCGGAGAATAACATAGGTTTCATAGACAATTGGATGAGCTTTTGGACCTGTTGAAAAGAGATGGTCTTCATCCCTCCTGGAGTGGCGCTGCTCTTCTCTATAGAAATATGGCTAATAGTCTTAGTGTTTATACTTGACTAACTGGGGCCCAGGTCAGGAAGCAGACAGACTGGCTAAACCAACCGTCTGCTAGCTGCCTCACGTCACAGAGGTCATTTAATTCTCAGCACATTAAGACTATTTCACCTAGATATCACAATATAGAGACTGTGCCTGTTCCCCGAACTAGAAAATACAAAAAACGTCCAAACCAAGTTAAGAGTAACAATTTAATTGAGGTTCAACAAATAAAAAACAGATACAATACGGATAAACAAATGATAAAGCTTGGCTTATTGAATATCAGATCACTTTCTACGAAACCACTTTTTGTAAATAACACGATCTCTAATCATAATCTAGATGTGATCTGTCTGACGGAAACCTGGCTAAAACCTGATGATTAAATTATTTTAAATGAGTCCACCCCCCAAGATTACTGTTATAAACATGAGCCGCTTCTAAAAGGCAAAGAGGGAGGTGTTGCTTCAATTTATAACAAAGTTTTCAGGATTTCTCAGAGGGCAGGCTTCAAGTATAACTTGTTATCCAGAGAAACAAATGTTAATGATAAATTCCCAGTGATGTTTGTACTGGCTACTCTATACAGGCCACCAGGGCACCATACAGGCTTTATTTAAGAGTTTGGTGATTTTACATCCGAGTTAGTTCTGGCTGCAGATAGTGTTAATAGTGTTGAAATCATGCAGCCAAATGATGATATCTCAGATCCTTATTTAGTTTTGTGCAAACTTCATATAGCCAAAATTGTAAATTCTACTTCTTGTTACAAGTATGGTAGAACCATCATTTCTACCACAAAAGACTGCTTTTTAAGTTATCTTCCTGATGTATTCGAATTCCTTAGCATATCCAAAACCTCAAGCTCAATGAGCCTACTCGCACCCTAAAGAGAGACACTCCGAAAAATGGAGCACAGCTGGAGGAAAACAAAACTAGAGGTATTTCGTATTGCCTGGCGGGAAAGTAGCCTAACCTACAGAAAAGCATTAAAAACTGCTAGATTCGATTACTTTTCTTCTCTTTTAGAAGAAAACAAACATAACCCCAGGTATTTATTCAATACAGTGGCTAAATTAACGAAAAATAAAGCCTCAACAAGAGTTGACATTTCCCAACATCACAGCAGTAATGACTTTATGAACTATTTTACTTCTAAAATCAATACTATTAGAGGCAAAATTGTAACCATTCAGCCGTCAGCTACAGTATCGCATCAGACAGTGTACTATAGACCCCCTGAGGTACAGTTCCACTCATTCTATACTATAGGAGAGGAAGAATTGTATAAACTTGTTAAATCATCTAAACCAACAACATGTATGTTAGACCCTATACCATCTAACCTCCTAAAAGAGGTGCTTCCAGAAGTCATAGATCTTCTTCTGACTATTATTAATCCCTCATTGTCATTAGGATATGTCCCTAAAACCTTCAAACTGGCTGTTATTAAGCCTCTCATCAAAAAACCACAACTTGACCCCAAAGAACTAGTTAATTATAGACCAATCTCGAATCTCCCTTTTCTGTCCAAAATACTAGAAAAGGTGGTATCCTCACAATTATATTCCTTCTTAGAGAAAAATGGTATATGTGAGGATTTCCAGTCAGGATTTAGACCGTATCATAGTAATGAGACTGCTTTCCTTAGAGTTACAAATGACCTGCTTTTATCATCTGATCATGGTTGTATCTCTCTATTAGTTCTATTGGATCTTAGTGCTGCGTTGAAACACACCAATTTGAAAAACGAATAGAATGCATAGTCGATAAAAAAAACTGGATGACGAGTAATTTCTTACTGCTAAATTCTGAAAAAACAGAGGTGTTAATTATAGGACCTAAAAACTCTGCATGTAATAACCTAGAACACTGTCTAAGACTTGATGGCTGCTCTGTCAATTCTTCGTCATCAGTCTGAAACCTAGGTGTGCTATTTGATTGCAATCTTTCCTTAGAAAGCCATGTTGCTAGCAATCTCCCAGAGAGCTGTACTGTGTCCCAGTTCATGTACTGGTAGTGGTATTAGGCCGGTAATTGTATTGGGAAACTAATCATCATTTACTTAAAGTAACCTCTGAGAGAGGTTTTTGGACCTTTTATTTCCTTTCTTATAGTTTTCTCCTGTTTAATGGTCAGCAAGGGAGGTAAGAATTTGTATTTTATTTATTGTTTAATTCCATGGAAGAGGAGCTAAAACTTAGGGTTAGGGTTAGGGTTAGAAAACCCTCTCAGCCTAAGTTATTCCTCATTTTGACTAAGTCTTATCCCAATGTAAATGAATAAATACTACTTTTCTTGACTTCCGGGTTGTGTGCCGGTGTGTTTGTAGAAGCAGGAGATTTAACTCCAGGCGGAGTTTCTTTGGTGTCGCTCTCGATGTGCGTGTGCGTGGCACATAACATAATGGGGGCTTGTCTTTAAATTCATAATTCTTCGATCGCGGAAACAAAGGGGAAATCTCAAATTCGGTGAGTAAAAATCTAATTCTTTTTTTTCTCTTATCTTACCATATATCAAACTATTTTGGTGGGGGAGGAAATATAGTGAGTGAGGTTGAAGCCTTTATTAGCTCTCCGTCTGTAGAGCAGTTAAATCTCTTTTTAAAAAAAAGAGTTAACTGCAAATTGCGGAGAGGTTTAAAATATCCGTTTCCTCTTCGGCATTAAAAGCTGATATCAAAAAGGAAATCCTGTCTGAGATGATTTTTCTTGGTATTTTGACCGAAGAATCTGTACCACCTGCACGTGAGTTTGATCCTAAGGTGGCACTAAAATTAAAAGAGTTAGACTTGCAAATTAAGTGTCAAGAACACGAGACACGTTTGAACTAAACGTGAACTAGTTACGTGAACTAGAACTCGTTCATTTAATGAAGCAGGAGGCACGTGCGCAGCCCGTTGGTGAGCCACAGGGGGGCCATGGGTTAAGTCAGT
This sequence comes from Carassius carassius, assembly GCF_963082965.1. Lineage (NCBI taxonomy): Eukaryota > Metazoa > Chordata > Actinopteri > Cypriniformes > Cyprinidae > Carassius > Carassius carassius. The sequence goes on along the minus strand of NC_081800.1, from coordinate 1,803,164 downwards.
TTGATCCTACTCTTTACATGAAGCTTGTTCCCCAATATAGGGAAATGGAAGTAGATGCCTACTTTACAGCTTTTGAGAGGGTAGCTGGGAAACTGTGCTGACCTAAATATATGTGGGCGGTAATGTTACGGAGTAGCTTCGTGGGCAAAGCACAAGAGGTTTGCTCTGCTTTGCCCATTGAAGACTCTCTCAATTATGATGAAGTCAAAACAGCGGTTTTTAGAGCATTGCCATATTTCTAGAGAGAAGAGTGGCACCACCCCAGGAGGGATGAAGACCATCTCTTTTCAACAGGTCAGGTCTGCCCCAAAAGCTCGTCCAGTTGTCTATGAAACCTATGTTATTCTGTGGGCACCACTGCCATTGAGTGATGACAATCTGCTATGCATCTCGTCACCACGGTAAGCAGGGAAGGGACCAGAGCATATTACAGTGTCTGACATCGTGCTTGAAAGTTCACACACCTCTTTAATGTTATTTTAGTGATCTCCGACTGGCGAATTCGAACATCATTAGCACCGGCATGAATAACAATCTTACTGTATTTACGTTTAGCATTAACCAGCACTTTTGAATTTGCCAAGATGTCAGGCGCTCTGGCTCCTGTTAAACATTTGACTATGGTGGCTGGTGTCTCTATATTCACGTTCCGTACAATAGAATCACCAATAACTAGAGCATTTTTATCAGGTTTCTCAGTGGGTGCATCACTGAGTTGGGAGAACCTGTTTAATGTTTTGATCGGAACAGAAGAGCGGTGTTTTGACCCACGACTACGCTGCCTCACTGTCACCCAGTTGGCCTGCTGCAGGGGCTCTGCACGGTAAAAATTTGCAAAGCCCAAAAAACATTGAAACGCAACGCGCGAATCAGGAACTGGCCACTCGGTGACCGCCCTGACTTTGGAGGGATCCATGCTAATGCCCTCCGCCGAAATTATAGACCCCAGAAAAGAAGATTGATTGAGCGTGGAAAGTACACTTCTCGGCCTTGACAAATAGTCGATTCTCGAGAAGCCGTTGGAGGACCTGACGAACATGCTGGGTATGTACTTGGAGGGAGGGGGAGAAAAATAATATATCGTTGAGATAGACAAAGATGAAAATGTTCAACATGTCTCTGAGAACATCGTTAATTAACGCTTGGAACACGGCGGGAGCGTTGACTAAACCGAAGGGAAGAACACAATATTCGAAGTGCCCTAAGGGTGTGTTAAAAGCCGTCTTCCATTCGTCCCCCTCCTTTATGTGGACAAGATGGTAAGCATTACGGAGGTCTAACTTCGAAAAAATCTTGGCCCCCCGCAGGATCTCGAAGGCAGATGACATGAGCGGTAAGGGATAACGGTTCTTGACCGTGATGTCATTCAGCCCTCGATAATCTATACAGGGGCGTAAAGAACCGTCCTTCTTCTTAACGAAGAACAAACCCGCATCAGCAGGGGAGGAGGAAGGGACGATGGTACCTGCGTCTAGCGAATCGGATAGATACTTCTCTAGGGCCTCGCGCTCAGGGGCAGAGAGAGAATAAAGTCTCCCACGAGGGGGAGTGGTACCCGGCAGAAGGTCGATACTCCAATCATAGGGTCGATGGGGAGGGAGAGAAGTGGCCATGGAACGACTGAAGACCGCTAGCAAGTCATGGTACTCCTCCGGGACCCCAGACAAATCACCTGGCTCCTCCTGAAAAACAGAGACAGAAGAGACAGGGGGAACAGCAGACATTAAACACTTAGCATTCAACGACAAACTCCAAGAAAGTATTGAGCCTCTAGACCAGTTAATCTGTGGATTATGTTCAACTAACCAGGGATGACCTAAAACTACAGGGGCTATATGGAGAATGAAAAACAAAAAAGGAAATTGTCTCTTGATGATTTCCAGAAATGGTGAGACTCACCGGAGCTGTGGCAAAGCGCACTCTAGAGAGGATACTACCATCAAGGGCGTGGACAGGTGTGGAGTCCCTGTGTTCTATGAGGGGAATCCCCTGTTCACGAGCTCAGGTCTCATCCACAAAGTTTCCCTTGGCTCCTGAGTCAACCAAGGCTGGGCAAGAGGCGGAAGAAGCCGGCCAGCGGAGGAGGGCAGAGAAAGTAGTGCGTGTGCGTGACAGAGGGTCTAGGGTTGAAGCGCTCACCAGTAACCCTCTCTCTACTGGTGAGCCCTGGCTTTTACCGGACAGGTGGAGACCAGGTGAGAAGCAGATCCGCAGTACATGCAGAAGCGGGCCATGATGCGGCGTTGACGTTCAGCCGCGGAGATTCGAAGTCCACCCAACTGCATGGGCTTGGAGTCAGCGCTGGGGGGCGGTGTAGGAGCGGAGGAAAGAGATCCTTCCTGGTAGCGGCTACGGCCACGCACGTCAAGGCGCTTCTCCACTCGGATGGCCAAGTCAATCAGAGGGTCCAGACGGGTGGGGACCTCGCGGGCTAGGATCTCATCCTTGATATCGGCATGTAGCCCTTCGAGGAAACGGGCTACCAGGGCTGATTCGTTCCAATCGCAGGAAGCGGATAAGGTGCAAAACTCGACCGAGTAATATGCTGCTGACCCTCTTCCTTGACGCAGCGTAGACAGCAGCCGGGAAGCCTCCGCCCCATACGCGGAACGGTCTAAGACCCGCAGCATCTCCTCCTTGAAGAGGGTAAAACGAGTGAGGCAGTTGGCGTCTAAAATTCCATACCGCTGGTCCCCATTCTCGTGCCCGGCTGGATAGCAGAGAGATGATGAAGGCGATGCGGGAGCATTCACTGGCATATGTGGACGACTGTAATGAGAAGACAACCTCGCACTGGGTCAGAAATGAACGACATTCCCTGGGTTCACCGGCATAACATGGTGGATTGTTGACTCTGGGCTCAGGCACGTCCTGCCCTCTAGAAGAAGATGACTCGAGGTGGAGGTGAAGAAGCTGTTGCGACATCTCAGTCATGTGGGCCGCAAGGGAATCCATTGCATTGCGAGCGGTCGATCAGCTCCTCCTCATGACATCCCAGCATGGCTCCCTGGAGTTCGAGTGCAGACTGAAGGAGACTCTCCTTTGCTGGGTCCATTAATCATCAGATTATTCTTTCAAGGATAAGGAGAGAGGACCCAAAAGCAAAAGGCGATTTGACAAAGTTTTAATGAAGAGTCTCAGTATTTAGAAGGAAACACATAGGTAGCTGTCGAGGCGGAATGATCCAACACAAAGTCTCTGAGTTATAACTCCAACAGATAATAATCTCAGCCCCACGGGAACAGAAAGTCTTTCAACAGTAAAGCAACAGAAAACTGCGGTCAGGACCGGCCACGGGAAAACCCCTGGGGCAGAGAGAGAGAGCGGCTGGGTGCGTTCAGAGCACGGATACACCAACCATGGACCACTCACGTAACTGGAGGATGAACAGAGCAGAGGCTAGGTAATAAGGCTGTTAATCAGGTTCACTTCTCAGACGGGACACGACAGGACTAAACAGAGGTAAGGAGACAGGTTATGGATATGTAACATCAGGCAATAATCTGACAAAGAACAGAGGAAAGGAAAGCCTAGAAATAGACAGTCTAATCAGAGAAGGTAGGAAACAGATGCGGAGAGAGCGCAGAGATGAGATGATGGAAAGCAGCTGAAGACGAGTGGGATAATGAGCTAGAGTGTGAGTGCGTGGAGTGAAAGGCTAATGAGAGAGAGAGAGAGGGAGAGAGAGAGAGAGAATACCAGGATCATGACAGTAACTATGTTCCAACCCGAGGTTGCGCTGGACTTTTGGTTATAAATATCATAATTTCCTTTTTTTCTCTCTCTCTCTCTCTTTCTCTTTTTCCGGCCAGATAGCATAGAATTTGACACCCTTTTGAACCTAGATTATTATAATTTGAAATAATTATCATTTGTTGGTTCGCATTCTTTGGACGTTTTTCGTTATGTTTTATCTGCGATCATCCTCAGTTGGGGATTTAGATCTAGGAATAGTAATGTTTATTTTTCTTTTCCCCCCTTTTAATTGTGGGTTGGGAGGGAGGGAGGGAAGAGCGGTTGGCAGGATTTTTTACCTCTGGTTTCTGTTATCTTATTTTTGTCATTTACAATTCATGGCTACAATTTGCTTTAGATCAAGACCCATGAATGCTTTTAATTTATGTATCCTACAGTTAATATAGGTGATGAAAATGAAGGTCATCTTTTGAGACTTATGACATGGAATGTCAGAGGTTTAAATGGTCCTGTTAAAAGAGCTAAGGTTTTCTCCCATCTTAAATCTTTCAAACCAGATATATTTTTTTTACAAGAAACACATTTAAGATTGGCTGATCACAATAGAATTCGTAAGATATGGGATAGTCAAATTTTTTATTCCAAATTTAATAGCAGATCTAGAGGTGTAGCAATTTTAATTAATAAAAGAATACAGTTTATACCTTCTGACACAATCTGTGACCCTAATGGCCATTACATTATTGTCTCTGGGTCTCTTTTTCAAGTCCCAGTGGTTTTAGTTAATGTTTACGCTCCCAATTGGGACGATGTTCAGTTTGCAAATAGTCTCCTATCGATAATTCCCAAGCTTGATACACATCATTTGTTATTCGCTGGGTATTTAAATTGTGTTTTTCGATCCTGAGCTGGATAGATCCAGCACTTGTAGTAATGTTTCTGATATCGTTAGCCTCATAGCATAATTGCTTCAGTCATATTTCTATGTTTTTGGTAAACAAGAAAAAACACATTTTTTAGAAATCACATTGTTATTTTTTATTGATATTATAACAGTACATTCAACCAGATGTGTGAACAAGTATGCAAAATGAAAAAGATCCATCATCAATTGCCTAACCAATAAAAGTGACTTAGGCATTTTTCTCTTACATAAAAAATGCAAACATAACATAACAAAAGTTGTTTTACTCTCCTAAATATAACCAAGATGTGTAACATGTGAACCCTAACCAAGTTGTTTCTTATTAATGTCTAACCTTAAACACTGTTTTCCTTTTCCACCCTTAATCGAAGTTCCACTTAGGTGCTGTGCAAACATAACCAAAGTTTTTTTTTTCTCCTAAATATAACCAAGATGTGTAACTTGTCAACCCTAACCAAGTTGTTTCTTAATGTTTAACCTTAACCACTGTTTTTCTTTCCCACCAAGTTCCACTCAGGTGTTGTGCACACTCATTTTCACACTGTCTATTGATGAGGGAGGTTGTCATAGTACTGGTGGGCTACTCTTGGTGGTACTGGTTTCATTGCCTGCAAGTCATTGAATTCCTGAGAGTAATTGGCAGTTGGGCAGGAAAGAGTGGGACCCAGTGTAATGGTTCTTTGGGGATGTTGATTGGACTGTGGGGTCACCAACTTTTTTACCTGGTCAAATATTGGTGACGTAGGCCCCAGATAACTTCATGAAGTCATTGTGGTATAGCTGGGTCACCTTGTATGGGGATGGATGTATTCGTGCAGTCTCAAAGATGACAATGTAATCACGTGGAGTGTGAATATCTTTGACGATGCGCCACTCAATGAGGCTATGCATGGAGTCACACTCCATTTGTGTGTGGCCAGCAACCAGAAACTTTTGCTCTATGGTGACACCATGCTTCATGGGCAGATGAAGGTAGGTGTTGCTGATGGCACCACACCGATCCACAGCCATCACTCCAGACAATGACTTTCTCAATGTTTCCGTTGGCCTCTAGGATTGATTTGAAGTGTTTGGACTGCAGATGGGCAAAAACCTCACTGCTGAGGGAGCCTTCATGCTCTTCCCAAGCGCAACAATATCCATCTTTGTTGTTCATGTTGAAGCAAGTAAAGTTGTGCATCTGTAATTTAGTTTTGTAATACATTGTACTTGCTTTCGTCTTGGGGCACAGAAGAACGCATTGAAGGTCCATTGTCCACACTGAAAGTTTGTCACAGGATTCCTTTTTATCCTTAGCTTTTTCAGCTTGAGCCTGAGCCTTTAATTTCAAGTGAGTAGTAAGAGTATCCTGATCTGTATTTCCTACCTTGGCGCTGACACATAAATCACACTGGTCTTTTTTTGGTATGAACACGGAGTATCACTCACAGCACGCGCTCCATTTTCACCAGCAGCTTTCTGATATTCCTTGTGAAGATCACTTAGAACTGTTCCCGGCTCCAGGAACTTCTTTTCCTGATAGGAGGGAACCTGACGGCAGTAATGGGATGGGACTGTAGGCAGTCCAGAGAGCCATTCTTTCAGGAAGGTCTGGTCAACATCTGATATGGGCACACATGGGCCAGTCTTGTTGATCTTGGGTTTACACGGATCAGTTTTGGATTTTAACCATGATCCGATGGTTCTGGGGGCGATGCCAAGTGTTGAACAGAAAAGATTCTTACAGGTAGTTTACGTCTATCTGCCAGTTGCAGGTGGTATAACAGGGACGTTGTTCTCCTTGATGCAACACCACCTTTCTTCTGTTTTATGGGCACATTTTGGACTAGAGTCTGGATATACAGATTGCGTGTCTCCCAGAAAGGCATGGACCAGAAATTGTTGAAGATATCTGTTCTATGCTCTTCAATCAGTAGTCTGTTTTCCCATGTTTTCTGCCATTTTGTTTGTATCAAAACTGCCTAAGTCAAAGAGATGACTTAGGCAGATAGTGTTTTTGGATTCTAATAAGTGTTGTAATTGGCTAAGGACATAGGCAGAAAGGCAGGGTGATGCAGCAGTGGTAGGACAGTAAAGTTTGGTTTTGGTAATATTTTTATTTCTTGGATCAAATTAATATATAATTCCCCTTCAACGCGCTCCTTTTCTTCTTTGTTAGAAGCCAATTATAAAACTCAGTTCAAAGAAGTAAAGGCTGAGTTAGAAAGGTGGCGTAGTCTTCCTCTTACTTTAGCTGGAAGAATAAATTCAGTGAAAATGACAATTCTTCCCAAGTTCCTTTATTTGTTTCAGTCCCTACCGGTTTTCTTGCCCAAATCCTTTTTCCGTTCAATTAATCAAACTATTTCCTCTTTCATTTGGGAAAATAAGATCCCCAGAGTTAACAAACATATTCTTCAGAGGACCCATGATACAGGTGATTTAGGCCTCCCAAATTTCACTTATTATTACTGAGCATCAAATATTCAGAAAATATTATTTTGGCTTCATTGCCCAGAAACAAATTGGTGTTTAATTGAAGCACAAACATGTCACTCTTCCTCTCTCCCTGCTTTAGTGTACTCTTCCCTACCTTTGAAAGCTTCTCGATTCACATCAAACCCTGTAGTACTTTCCACTTTTTTTCTTAAGATCTTTAATCAGTTTCGCTGCCACTATAAATTTACATCAGCATCAGTTTTGGTTCCTATTTACAAAAATCATTTATTCCCTCCCTCTACAACAGACTCATCATTTAGACAGTGGGCAACTTCCGGGTTAATATGCATTAAAGATTTATAAACTAAAGGTTTATTTAACAGTTTTGAGAACCTCTGCAGATTGTTTGACCTCCAGAAAAGCCATTTTTTTAGATACCTTCAGATTCGCAATTTTGTTAAGAACAAATTTCCACCCTTCCCTGTTTTTCCTCCTACCTCGCCCTTAGATAGTCTTACTCTCAATTTTACTAATAAAGGATTGATTTCCATATTATATTTATTATGGATAAAATTAAATCCAAATGGGAAGATGAATTGGGCATAATCGTTGGCGCCGATACAGGATGGCTGCCTCCGTGACGTGCTCTGCAGTTGTTTTTGTGTTTTTGTTAGTTTGTCCTGTCTTTAGTTATATTCCTGCAATCAGTTTCACCAGGGACGAATTGCTGGACATTTGGCAACACACATCTCCCGATATATCACCGGTTTTCGACTATTCTGATGTTTTGCTGGACATTCTTGTCGGCAGAGCGGCTGCACTGATCACACGCTTCAAGAGGACGCGCAGACTGGGAAAAAGAGCTGGCGCGCTCGTGAGACTCAGAAAACGCGGATTTTGAATGCTGTTGCCTAGCATCCATCTGGCAAATCTCCGCTCTCTACCCAACAAAACGGATGAACTGCTTATGCTCTCTCGGACAAATAAGGATTTCTCACACTCTGCTGCTCTGTGTTTCACGGAAACTTGGCTGAATGACGCCATACCGGACAGCGCGCTCCATCTGCCGGACTCCGGCAGCGGGACATGCTTTTACATCAATGAACGGTGGTGTACAGATGTAACTGTGTTAAAGAAGATGTGCTGCTCAAATCTCGAAACACTCTTCATTAACTGCAAGCCGTTCTATTCGTCGCTGGAGTTTCACTCGTTCATTCTGGTGAGTGTTTACATTCCTCCACAAGCGCATGTGAGCTCAGCTTTACAGAAACTCGCTGATCAGATCACAGAGACAGAACAACAACACCCGGACTCTGTTTTAATCATTCTTGGGGACTTTAATGAAGCCAATCTCTCCCGTGAACTGCCAAAATACAGACAGCATGTTACATGTCCCACAAGAGACAGTAATATATTGGATCACTGTTACACCACAATAAAGGATGCATATCACTCTGTTCCACGAGCAGCTTTGGGACGTTCTGATCACCTTCTGGTTCATCTTATACCGACCTACAGGCAGAAACTAAAATCAGCTAAACCTGTATTAAGGACTGTAAAAAGATGGACTAATGAAGCAGAGCAGGATTTACAATCTTGTTTTGACCTCACTGATTGGAGTGTTTTTGAAGCTGCTGCCACTGATCTGGATGAACTCACAGAGACCGTAACATCATATATCAGTTTCTGTGAGGATATATGCATTCCTACCAGGACTCAACTAAATTACAACAATGACAAACCGTGGTTCACTGCAAAACTCAGACAGCTCCGTCAGGCCAAAGAATATTCTTACATGAAGAGGGACAATGTCTTGTATAAACAGGCTAAATACACACTGGAAAAGGAGATCAAAGTGGCAAAGAGGAATTATTCTGGAAAAATAAGGACTCGGTTTACTTCGAACGACTCAGCATCAGTGTGGAAAAGTCTAAAGAAGATCACCAATTACAAGACACCACCCCCCAGCACTGTGGAGAATCAACGACTGGCAGACGATCTGAACGAGTTTTACTGCAGGTTTGAAAGAACACCCATCACCTGCCCTGAACGCCTCCCCACACAAGCATTCACACCATTCACAACTCCTGCAACCCATCCTGTACACCTCTCCAAACAACCCTTCACACCATTAACAACTCCTGCAACCCGCCCTGAACACATCTCCAATAAAGCACTTTCACCATTCACACCTCCTGCATCCCCCCTCTCCCCCACACCTGCAATTCAGATCAGTGAGGATGCGGTGCACCAGGTCTTCCGGAAGCAGAAAAGGAAAAAAGCACCAGGCCCAGATTGTGTTACACCAGCCTGTCTGAAATCCTGTGCTGAGCAGCTGGCACCCATCTTCACAAAGATCTTCAACAGATCGCTGGAGCTGTGCGAAGTCCCTTCATGCTTCAAACGCTCCACCATCATCCCCATCCCAAAGAAATCCAAAATTACAGGACTAAATGACTACAGGCCTGTGGCTCTAACGTCTGTAGTCATGAAGTCATTTGAAAAACTGGTGCTGGCCCACCTGAAGGACATCACTGGACCCTTGCTGGATCCTCTTCAGTTTGCCTACAGAGCAAACAGGTCTGTGGCCGATGCAGTAAACATTGGACTGCATTATGTTCTGCAACACCTAGACAGACCGGGGACTTATGTGAGGATCCTGTTTGTGGACTTCAGCTCAGCCTTTAACACGATCATCCCAAACCTTCTCCTGCCCAAACTAACTCAGCTCTCCGTGCCCACCTCCGTCTGTCAGTGGATCAACAGCTTCCTGACAGACAGGCAGCAGCTAGTGAGGCTGGGAAAATACACATCCAGCACCCGTACAATTAGGCTAGGGCTCAATCCCGGGTTAGAGACAGAGGGCTGTGTTCTCTCCCCACTGCTCTTCTCCCTGTACACCAACGATTGCACATCTAAGGACCCCTCTGTCAAGCTCCTGAAGTTTGCAGACGACACCGCACTCATCGGCATTATTCAGGACGGTGACGAGTCTGCTTACAGACAGGAGGTTAAAGAGCTGGCTGTCTGGTGCAGTCTCAACAACCTGGAGCTTAACACACTCAAAACAGTGGAGATGATCGTGGACTTCAGTTGAAACCCCCCTGCACTCCCCCAACTCACCATCTTGAACAGCACTGTGACTGCAGTGGAGTCGTTCAGGTTCCTGGGCACCACTATCTCTCAGGACCTGAAGTGGGACATTCACATTGACTCCATTGTGGAAAAGGCCCAGCAAAGGTTGTACTTCCTTCGCCAGCTGAGGAAGTTTAACCTGCCACAGGATCTGCTGAAACAGTTCTACTCCACCATCATCGAATCCATCCTCTGCACTTCAGTATCTGTCTGGTTCAGCTCAGCTTCTAAATCTGACCTCAGAAGAATACAGAGGGTAGTCCGGACTGCTGAGCGAATCATCGGTTCAACCCTCCCATCTATTCAAGAACTGTACTTATCCAGAATGAGCAAAAGGGCTGGCAAAATCACTCTGGACCCCTCACATCCAGCACACTCCCTCTTTGAACTGTTGCCATCTGGTCGACGCTACAGAGCACTGAGCACCAGAACGACCAGACACAGGAAAAGTTTCTTCCCTCAGGCAATCCATCTAATGAACAATTGATAAAAACTGTGGAACACACTACACTTTATATTTATATATACATACACTTATTTATCTAACACCATACATAGCGTACACTTAAATTTTTTTGCACATAATATACCTGTACATACATAATGCTTATTTGTAATATACCTGCCATACATTGTCAATTTGTATATTTTCGTTCCTTACCTACGTATTTGTATTTTTTTTTTATTCCATTTTGTGTTTTTGTTCTGTCACTGTCATTATGTTGCACTGCGGAGCTTCTGTCATGAAAACAAATTCCTGGTATGTGTGAACATACCTGGCAATAAATCTCATTCTGATTCTGATTCTGATAATGTTACCTGAGGCTTTTTGGAGGGAGGTGCTTAAAAGGGTCCACTCATCATCAATACCTGATATTACTCATATCATTACTATATCATTACTCATAACCTCTGTTAGGTTAGGGCTCATACAATTTAAAGTGCTTCACAGGGTTCACTTGAGCAAGGAATGGTTAGCAAGAATATATCCCGGGTTAGATGCAGCCTGTGACAGATGCTCTTTCTCCCCAGCCAGTCTGACACATACATTTTGGTCTTGCTCCTCTCTAAACAATTACTGGGAATTGTTTTTTTAAAACTATCAGTGAGGCCCTTGGGGTGACATTGCGACCTTGTTCCTCAATAGCTATTTTTGGATCTCCCAGTGACACTATAACAATTACCTTAACTGCAACCCAGAGGGACATCATTGCTTAGACTTCTTTATTGGCCCACAGAAGAATTTTGTTAAGTTGGAAATCCCCTACCCCTCCATCTGCAACAGTTTGGCTTGAAGATGTGATGCTCTTTTTAAAATTAGAAAAGATAAAATTTACATTAAAGGGATCTGTGGACAGATTTTATTTGAAATGGGAACCTATTTTGTCATATTTTAAAAATCTGAAAGAATTACCCAGTTAACCTATTTTCCATGTATCCCTCTCTTTACACTTTTTTGTGATGCTGTATCTGCTCTTTTGTGTAGTTTGTCTCACAGAATGGCACAAATTGTATTATTATTATTTATTTTTTCTCTCTCTCTCTCTTTTATGTATGCATTTATAATGATACTTTTATCATCAGTACTTTTGTTTTGGTTGGTATGCATGGGTACAAGCCTTGAGATGGTGTAGTGATATAATGGTTATATTTTGCCTTTGTAACCAGACGCTATGTTATTCTGTTGTATTTAAGCTGCCCAGGGAAGGGATGTTTGGGTGTTGAGGGCGTTGTTATAGTTAAAAATAGAAGGAGGAAAAATGTAACTTTCATGATTTCACTGTATATTGCTTTACTCCTTTCAATAAAAAAAAAAAATTGTGGCGTCACAAGTGTGTTAACGTGAGAGGTGTGTATTTTCTTGTCTCTCTTTTTTTCGCTCCCTGCTCATTGTTTGGGAGGCAGACACACTCTTGCAGTTTAAATCTAGATTAAAGACCCATCTCTTTAACCTGGCTTACACATAACATACTAATATGCTTTTAATATCCAAATCCGTTAAAGGATTTTTAGGCTGCATTAATAAGGTAAACTGGAACCGAGAACACTTCCCATAACACCCTATGTACTTGCTACATCATTAGAAGAATGGCATCTACGCTAATATTATTCTGTTTCTCTCTTATTCCGAGGTCACCGTAGCCACCAGATCCAGTCTGTATCCAGATCAGAGGGTCACTGCAGTCACCCAGATCCAGTACGTATCCAGACCAGATGGTGGATCAGCACCTAGAAAGGACCTCTACATCCCTGAAAGACAGCAGAGACCAGGACAACTAAAGCCCCAGATACAGATCCCCTGTAAAGACCTTGTCTCAGAGGAGCACCAGGACAAGACCACAGGAAACAGATGATTCTTCTGCACAGTCTGACTTTGCTGCAGTCTGGAATTGAACTACTGGTTTCGTCTGGTCAGAGGAGAACTGGCCCCCCAACTGAGCCTGGTTTCTCCCAAGGTTTTTTTCTCCATTCTGTCACCGATGGAGTTTCGGTTCCTTGCCGCTGTCGCCTCTGGCTTGCTTAGTTGGGGTCACTTCATCTACAGCGATATCGTTGACTTGATTGCAAATAAATGCACAGACACTATTTAAAATGAACAGAGATGACATAACTGAATTCAATGATGAACTGCCTTTGACTCTCTTTTTGCATTATTGACACTGTTTTCCTAATGAATGTTGTTCAGTTGCTTTGACGCAATGTATTTTGTTTAAAGCGCTATATAAATAACGGTGACTTGACTTGACTTGATTTAGCTAATATGCAAATTCAAAATGTCGGAAGTGCCAAAATAAAAGCTCGATGAGGTCAGTGTGTGTGCATCGTGTCAAATAAGTAACTAAACCATCTCATCTGAGGAAATTGACTCTTGGACATGGATTATTGTGATAAGACTACCTAAAATATTAAACACGTTTGGAGAAAATGTATTTGAAGAGTAGGCTAGTGTCACTTTTATGAAAAGTGTGGGACTTATTATGACCTGTAGCCATAATAGCCAGCCACGAGGGGTCTCACTTTGACTGTATCACTCATCATGTCATCACTCTCTGTCATGTTCGCATGCTTAAACGCCATCAAGAGCCTATTTCCCCACCCGCCCCTGACCAGGTACGGTAACTATTGACGCTACTGTAGTTCAAAATGTCCAAAGAATCGGCGTTAGCAGAGAGCATAGGCTCTTGCTGGTGTTTAAGCATGCAAACATTTTCATAAAAGTGACTCTAGCCTACTCTTCAAATTATTTTAGGTAGTCATTATCACGATAATCCATGTCCAAGAGTCAATTTCCTCGGATGAGATGGTTTTTATTCGTTACTTATTTGACACAATGCTATAAACACACACTGACCTCATCTAGCTTTTATTTTGGCACTTCCGGTTATTGGCATTTTGAATTTGCATATTAGCTAAATATTTAGTTTCAACCGAAACATTTAGATTCAAGATTTAGATTTAGATATAACATTTAGATTTTACATTTAGATTTAGATTTAACATTTAGATTTAACATTTAGATTTAGATTTAACTTTTAGATTTAGATTTAGGTTTAACATTTAGATTTATATTTAACATTTAGATTTTACATTTACATTTAGATTTAACGTAGATTTAGATTTAACATTTAGATTTAGCATTTAGATTTAACATTTAAAATTTAGGTGTAACATTTAATATTTATATTTAACTATTTCAAATATCTCTAAGTTGACAAATATTGTTGTAAATGTGCTAAAAGTGACCGTCAAAAATTCATACCAGTTTTTTAAACATTGTTTGAAGCTAAATGTGACAAAATGTTGCTGTTATTTTCAGCGTGATCCTCTTTACAAACGACGCCCCATACCAGCAGTGCCTCCATTTTATATTTAGCACTCTATAGAACCCTCTATCTAGAGTGCTCTGGGTTTGTTACTGATAGAGCTAATATGATTTATTTTACCACCTGAGGCGAGGTCACAGGGCAATGTATCACAGCACACAGTTCATCACAGCCTTCTGCGTATGGTCCCCATGCTAACTGCACACCATTGCCAACAACACATGAAATGGACTCAAGATCACTGAGATTGGAGCGTGGATGATTGGAAGAAAGTGGCATGGTCTGAAGAATCTTGATTCATGGTGCATCACGTCAACGGCCAAATGTGGATAAGCCGATTACCAACAGAGACTATGACACCTGGATGTATTGTTGGAGTTATGCTGGAAGCAATGTTTTCTTGGGACACTTTAGGCCAATTTATCCCACTAGCAGGTGTCTGAACATCGTTGTGGACCAAGTGCACCAATTCATGGCACCCATTTGTGGCCCTTTTAAACATACCAATTTGCAGAACTATGAGAATGCATAGTTTATATAAAAAACTGGATGACTATTAATTTCCTACTGCAAAAAAATAAAAACACCAAGAACATTTATTTTTTCTTTATGCCTTTGTAGTTCATCAAAGTATAAATATACATGTGCTAAGAAACCAGCAGGTGGAGCTGTGCTTCAGTAAAGCTGTAAAAATCAGCATCTTCTTACATTTGAAGATTGTTTACAAGATTATGTTTCTTGTCTGGGTCATTTATGGCACATCAAACATATGATGCTTCACCGGTGGAATGTGGCTTTATGATAAATGCCAAAATTCAACACTGAATTCTGGCATTTATCAGTTTCGGTTTCGGTTGGTATTCTGGCATTTATTAGTTTCGGTTTCTATGGATGATGGAACCCCTCCCCAGAAGTTCACCTGATAGTATAATCAGAGCAGTAGGAGATCTGCTAGAGAAAACTATGAGGCCTAGCAGTGATAATACTGTTTTAAGAGATTTGAGAACATTCTCAGGAACCATTCCCACTCCTCCAGGTGAAGAGAACCTAGAACATTGGCTTGCTCATGCATGCTTAATGGTTGAAGAGTGTAGTGGTCCTAACCGAGAAAAGCAAACAAGGATAGTCGAAAGTTCGAAAGGTCCTGTATATTTTTTTCCATTATAGATCATTATATGGGGCAATGCTAACTGGCAAACAGAACAATGTTTTTTTGGAAGTTTTGAAGACTCAACAAAAAATGGGATTGGAGAAAGTATTTAAATAATGAATAACAACCTGGTTACCTGTAATTTCCGTAATCTGTTCGGAGGAAAATATTGTCAGGTATCACACATACAAAATAGTTGCAAATAGTTGTGGAGCAGTTCCTTCTACACAGAGACCAACATCTCAGAAGACTCTGCTGTACAAGATAACAAAGGTGAGCGTCAAACCACTTCTATTGTTGACACATGGCCGTTGACTGTGAAAAACACAAATGTGGGACTCCTGGTTTCTTATCAATGTTTGAGCACAATCTCATGCCTAACAGAAGCAATGAAGATGAACTCAGATCAGCTTCTCCTGAACAGAAAAGACACAAATCTGTTTTGAGGGCAGATGGCTGATATGAGTGAATAGAGATCTCGTCTGAGATCAGAACACAGTGTGAGCAAATGAGCTAAAGCTACACAGTGATGCAGCTACATTCCATGAGCGATGTGATGTGAAACAGCAAAGCACGGAGAAACAATGATCACATTCATCACGTTCATTCATCATTTTCCTCTCCTTTTATCTCATGCTTTCTCCCTCCCTTTCATAAGACTTTACCTGTATCAACTACAAGTGGGCCTTTGAAGAAGCAGCCGTTGCATCTGACCTCAGTGTGTAATGTAATGTCATTACAGTGGCCTCAAAAAGTCACTGAATGTCACTGTATTAGGTAACAAAATATCTGTGGTTTCTTTTGAAGAAGCATAAATATCAAGCAAAAACATCTGGCAAACATATGTTGGGCTCTAAATGATAATATAATATATTTAGGGAAATAAAGACAAAAACACGTTGTGGTTGTCTGGAATAAATTCATAGGTAATGTGGTGAACTACATCAGTGGTTATTCTGTTAGGACGCCTGTGTGAACATGAGAACGACTTCTTACATAACCTTAAGATGATAGTTGGTTTGATTTTTTGATGTTGTACATGAAGTAAAAATAATCTGAGGATTAAATCAGTGTTGAATTCTGGCATTTATCATAAAGCCACATTCCACCGGTGAAGCATCATATGTTTGATGTGCCATAAATGACCCAAACAAGAAAAATAATCTTGTAAACAATCTTTAAATGTAAGAAGATGCTGATTTTTACAGCTTTACTGAAGCACAGCTCCACCTGTTGGTTTCTTAGCACACATTCATGCAGTTATTTGGAAGCTGGTATTTCGGCACCAAACAGACTGGAAGGCTGAAAATATAAAAGTTATACAATCTATACAATCTGTTCAGCATATTCATCTATATTTGGATGCAACTAACAGTTTTGGGGGTAACGCATTACTTTTAAATTAACAACAAAATATCTGAGTTTCTTTTTCAAATATCTAATGGCAGTTACTTTGTTTTCCCATGTATTCACTGACAGCTCTCCTGTTGAGAGAAACTGAGAGTGAGGTGCTGAGTCAGAGGCACTTCCTTCAGCTTGACGCTTTTCAATACCACTTTTGGTGTGAAATGGCTTTTATAGTTGCCAAAATATAACTTTTGTGTTTTTTGTTATTAAAGAAATTAATATGCAAGTCAAGCCGAGGTGACAAAAATAACACAAAAGTAATGTAATGCATAACTTTCCAGAAAGAGTAACTATGTGACACAATTAGTTACATTTTTATGGAATAATGCAATACTTATTTAATAAAAAAAAACTTTCCCCAACACTGATGGCAACTACCTGCTTTTTTTTCTTCTTCCTTTTTCACTCAGTGTGTTAACATAACTAGCCTCTTATTATTCCAAATTATTCCAACAATCCCAAATTATTTCTTAGCTATTTCTGTGACAGTATTGCTGTATCATTGTTGTAAGCATACAATAAAACTCCAGCATCTGTGTGACTATACTAAACGCAGTTAAATATGAAAAATTATTTTTCAAACCATAGTATGTTTTATTAAGTATCAGTTTTTTTAAGGGTTATAAATATTAAAATATGAAGTATGGAGTCAAGGACAGCAGGTTTTCGGGAATAGAGAGTGCATATGTAAATTGATTCTGATCAAAATCACAAAGCATGGTAAATTATTTGTCTCAAGAAGTAGACGAGGTTACTACAAGTATCATAATAAATAATTCAAGCCTCATCAAGTGGATCTTTGCTCTGTAGTTGACTTCTTGAAATGGGAGACACTTTATGCACTTGCTTTAGGGAAAACACCAATATTTCTGTGTATCCTGCAGAAACTAAGATCTTTCTGGAAGGAGTACACAGGATATTGTCACCCAACCTGTAGAGGGAAAGATGAAGAAAATAATAGTTAGAATGTGGTTTCTGTGGTATGCAGCCATGAAAGATCGGCCTGTTGTGTCTTGCAAAAGTCGGTTTTTGAAATATGACAGTTTGACTAATACATGTAACTCTGCCTGCATGTGCAGGAATTCATCTAGAGAATACAGACAATGCCACAATCTGGAGTCGAATTCTGTAATCTATAGGGAAAATAAATATTGAAAATTACTTTTTTCAACCCATGCTTTCTTCCCCTGAATGTCACTGATGACAACAGGAACCCAAAGAAAACTTCTCAGAGCCATAGGTAACACACACAAACACAGTCAACTGAGGGTAAATTTTGCAATTGTTCATACTGTAGATAATCTAAAGCTGGGTCTTGGTTATTTGTAAGGTATTATATATATTAATATATTTAAAGGGGTCCTATTCTGCTCTTTTACAAAGCCTTGATTTGTTTTGGGGGTGTACCAGAACAGGCTCTTATACAAGGTTGTTCGAAAAACACATTATTTTTCACATATTTTACATTATTACAACACCTCTCTCCCCAGTCTGGCATGAACAGCCCGAATAGTTCCTGTATCAAATAAAGCCCCGCCTTCTGAAATACTAAATGTTTTGTGATTGGTTAGCCGGGCCAGTGTGTGGTGTGATTGGTTAGCCGGGCCAGTGTGTGGTGTGATTGGTTACCTGTGCCAGTCTGTGCTGTGATTGGTTAATGGGACCAGTGTGTGCTGTGATTGGTTAGTGTGTGCTGTGATTGGTTAGCCGGGCCAGTGTGTGGTGTGATTGGTTACCTGTGCCAGTCTGTGCTGTGATTGGTTAATGGGACCAGTGTGTGCTGTGATTGGTTAGCCGGGCCAGTGTGTGGTGTGATTGGTTACCTGTGCCAGTCTGTGCTGTGATTGGTTAATGGGACCAGTGTGTGCTGTGATTGGTTAGTGTGTGCTGTGATTGGTTAGCCGGGCCAGTGTGTGGTGTGATTGGTTACCTGTGCCAGTCTGTGCTGTGATTGGTTAATGGGACCAGTGTGTGCTGTGATTGGTTAGTGTGTGCTGTGTTTGGTTAGCCGGGCCAGTGTGTGGTGTGATTGGTTAGCTGGGCCAGTGTGTGTTATGATTGGTTAGTGTGTGCTGTGATTGGTTACCTGTGCCAGTCTGTGCTGTGATTGGTTAATGGGACCAGTGTGTGCTGTGATTGGTTAGTGTGTGCTGTGATTGGTTAGCCGGGCCAGTGTGTGGTGTGATTGGTTAGCTGGGCCAGTGTGTGTTATGATTGGTTAGTGTGTGCTGTGATTGGTTAGCTGTGCCAGTGTGTGCTGTGATTGGTTAATGGGACCAGTGTGTGGTGTGATTGGTTAGCTGGGCCAGTGTGTGCTGTGATTGGTTAATGGGACCAGTGTGTGGTGTGATTGGTTAATGGGACCAGTGTGTGCTGTGATTGGTTAGTGTGTGCTGCGATTGGTTAGCCGGGCCAGTGTGTGGTGTGATTGGTTAGCTGGGCCAGTGTGTGTTATGATTGGTTAGTGTGTGCTGTGATTGGTTAGCTGTGCCAGTGTGTGCTGTGATTGGTTAATGGGACCAGTGTGTGGTGTGATTGGTTAGCTGGGCCAGTGTGTGCTGTGATTGGTTAATGGGACCAGTGTGTGGTGTGATTGGTTAGCTGGGCCAGTACTTGCTGTGATTGGTTAGTGTGTGCTGTGATTGGTTAGCTGGACTAATGTGCTGTGATTGGTTAGATTCAGTGTAGATATTGCATCAAAATCAAATCAATTTGAGCGTGATTTAAACCTGGATGATTGTAACCACTCTATGTTCATCTGCCTCGGGAAAGCTAGCCTGTCTCTCATATAGTGATAACTCTCGTTGCTTTCTCTATTGCAGCTCAACCAGGTCTCGTCTCATTCGTTGATTTTTGTGATATCACTAATCCCGGGAAAAAAATATGCTTTGTAGTCCAAATGAGTCGTTTGTTGTAGTTTTTGAAAAGTGATTTCTGTTTTCTCCTTTTGAAGTGGACTTTGAGCTTTGAAACTTTGTAGATATTTTTTATTGCTCAAAAAGCAACATTACAGACTAACTAAAGTTGAAAATGTGAAAAAGCATAAGAGGACACCTTTAAATACTGTGCCCTCAAAAGTGCGATGAAAAACTGCATTACAGTTCTTCTGCGTGTGGAGTAAAACAATAGACAAGATATGGAACATATTAGCATATTAAAATTGCATCATTTTGGAAAAAACGTTATTGCTCAACAGACCACTGTTTCAGATTATGTACATCCTGGCAATCATCCTAACAGTTAACATCCTCATCTGCACACTGTACACTCTTTTATGTTACTGGTCATTTGCTTCTTAATGAACTTCATCGTGACTTTACCTGACCTCACCACAGTTAATCTGTTTTTTTTTTACAGCATTCAAGGATTACGCCTAAGAAAGGTCCTGAAGTAGATTCATTTACACATACTCTGCTTTAGGACACACTAAGGGGGCTTTAATACTGGCAGTTTAGTTTGAAACAGAACACGGGTCACATGAAAAAGCTATCATACAGACCCAGGAGTGCACCATGATACTGAACCCTGGACTTCTTGTATGAGCTGCTCTGACTTCGGATTCACGAGAATGTGAAAGCAACTCAGACTCAGCTCGGACTGCAGCAAATGTGTAATCTCAGATACTATTTAGTGTACACAGTGAGGTAAGGCAGAGATGTGTGTTGGCACCTATACTTTTTAATATCTACCTCCTGTGTGTCACAAAGCTCCTGCATGATAAACCTGAAATCAGCAGTGGGATCAGTTTGGATGGAAACCTCTTCAATATCTGTAGGTTACAGGCCTCCACCAAGGTGTTGCGGTTCATGAATTCGCTGTCTCTCTCTCTCTTGTCTGTGTTTGTGTTGATGTGGGTGGAGCCACTGATCACTGGGCTAAGAGCACTGCAATCAGGACTAGTCAGTACGCCAGCTGCAGAGGATCTGCGCTGACTATTTAGTCTCTCTGTTTTCACCTTGTCTCTTGTCAGATCGTTGTTTGGATGTTCCTGTCTGTTCCCACCTGTCCAGTTTCCTCGCTGCCCGTTCGTTTGTCCTGCACGTCTGCCTCACGTCATCTTGTCCCTCGGATTATCACCACCGTCTACTTTCTGGATTGTCGTCTTGTCTTCACTCACCTCACGGGATCGTCATGGCCGGACTGTGCTGTACCGCAGCGTCCCTGTGTCACCTGAGTGTTGGCTTCCTTGGACTTTGTTCGCATCATCATCATCATCATCATCATCCCTGTTCCACATTTATTAATAAAACTCTATTTACTTGCTATTGAATCCATCTCATCATTACATCACACAAGGTCCTTGAGTTGAATGTATGCTAATGACTGTGTGCTTTTGGCACATACACCAGAAGACCTGCAAATTATCCTTGCTGCTGCTGTGAAGACATATAACTTATTGGGTTTGTCAGTCAATACTGCTAATACTGAAGTGAGATGTCACTGCAGGCCCTGTCCTCCATCTACTATGCCTGTTTTTACCATAGTAGAACAACCAATTACGAAAGTGGCATCTTTTCAGTATCTGGGCAGGATTGTATCAGAGGACTACAATCTCGATGACAAAACTGAAAATTGAATAAAGCAAGCCTCTGTAGTTTTTGGCAGACTACGACGTAACCCAGCATTTTTTAGAATGCAATAAATATATTATTGCAAAACATTACTTGTATGAGATCTGTATTTTTATATTATAACATAATATCAAAAAAGCAAGAGCAATTCTCAACATTATGTATGCATTTGTAATTGTATTCAGATGCAGTTCCTATGCCAACACTGCAGAGAAAAGATTAATTTTGTTGTTAGTGATTTAATTTGATCTAATGTATTTAATGATTTTAAATAAGACATTTCTTAGGTAGTAAATGTGGATCTTTCAGAAGAATTTGAGTAGTGCTGGTCTGATCTTGCTCTCAACACCTCAAAGTCTAGGCCTTGTCTTAGTTTCAACACATATTGGCCTTGGTCTTGGATTAGGACTTGACTACAACATTACTGGCAGCCTGAGTAACTGCTAACATTATGAAAGCATTGCTGATGCTTTGTGGAGGAGTTGGGTGATCTCTCGCACAACTTGTAAATTTGCTTCATGATGAATCGCATATCATAATTTCAAGGTTTGCAAACCAATTAGGATCATTATAGATGGACATTTTCAAGTTATCACATTTTTGAAGGACTGAAACACTTGAACATTTGAATGACTGCCTTCTCTCACATTTATAAGAGTGACCAAACAGTTGCCACTGATTTTCACAGATGACTTTCATAAATAGCTACCATCAACTGTTTGGTTAACTAAATTCTTCATAATATATTTTTTGTGGTCAACAAAAGAGAGAAACTCATACAGGTTTGGAACAATATGAGGGTGAGTAAAGAATGACAGTATATTCATTTTTTGGGTGAAATATCCCACTAACGCCATCTGCTGTCACGTTTAATTCAAGGCAGGATTTACAGTAAAGTGTGATGAAGCCTCCTTTCAACACAGTTCAGTTCTCATAGAAAAAAATAGACTGGGAAAACATTTTTTATTTATTTTTACAGTTTATTTAAAAACAGCTAAACATATATTTTCATATTTTCATAACATTTTGTTGTTTGTTTGTTTGTTATTTGTTTATTTATGTTTTTGAAGTTTGCTTAAACACCATTAAATATAATATGGAATTTATAACAAGTTTCCACTGTAAAAAGTATCTCATAATATGTGACAACATGTCCTGCTATTAGGGCATAATAATACCAAAGGCAATAACAGCCGTTGGGCAGAGCACTATATCTTTCCAATATTGATTGGACTGTAAGGGTGTAAATGTTAAAAAGCTTTGTTGGTAGTCAAGACTTTAAGGTTTGTGTCCGTGCAAAAATTTTATAATAAATAAATAAATAAATCTGGAGTACAAAAAGTTTTGACAACAATCTCCTGTATATAAATTATGTGGAAATTATTCATAAAATATATAAAATATAAAATATCTCATATTATTTAGCTTTTACTTTAATGTGTGAATTGCATATCTGTTTCTGTCCCAGTTCTTTAGTCACTGCATCAAGTTTCCTTTACAAGAGGATTAAATATACTAATGAAATGAAAAATAAATGCTAATAAATCACACTACATCAGACATCAGAAGCTCCATCTTTTCACAACGCGTACCAGGTCACTATGTCACACTGAGTGTTTCCTCAAGTCCTGGACAAAAGCATGAGGACTTGAAGAGGAAAAACTTTTTAAAAGTATTTGCCAAAGGACTCAGAAATAGAGCACACAGCACAGCTTTGAAGGCTTTTTTATTATTATTATTATTTTTATTTTTTTTTTACCAACATTCAGAGTGTGAAAGTACAGTTTTGATAATCTGAGCTCTTTTTGGATTCTGTGTCTCTGGAAGAACTGTCCTGTCCTGTTGTCACAGTGTCTGTAAAGCATGTTTCAACAGTTCTGGAAATGCAAAAACACTCAGGAGTGTCCTGTCTGCAGGAGAAAATCCTCAAAAACAGGAACCACCATATAATCTTGCTTTAAAAAACCTATGCGAGTCATTCCTGAGGGACAGAAGAGAGAACTCATCTGAGGAGGTGTGCGGTTCTCACAGAGAGAAACTCAAGCTCTTCTGTCTGAAGGATAAAGAGCCTGCCTGCTTAGTGTGCAGAGATTCACACAAACATGCTAAACATACATTTTAGCCTATTAGTGAAGTTGTTCCATCTTACAAGGTAGGACAACATTTCTTCTT
The DNA here is from genome assembly GCF_963082965.1 of Carassius carassius. Lineage (NCBI taxonomy): Eukaryota > Metazoa > Chordata > Actinopteri > Cypriniformes > Cyprinidae > Carassius > Carassius carassius. The sequence continues at coordinate 1,779,866 of NC_081800.1, read as the reverse complement.
TCATCTATGTAAGGAGCAATAAATAATATATATACTTATGGTATTCGGTACCATTGCACTCACTGAGTAACACTATAAGAACTTGGCTGTATCACATTTTTAGATCTCCTCCCAGTTCACTGAATTTCACACATTTCTATCTGTTAAATTCTAGGAGGAACTTAAAACAGCACTGAAGTCCTTACAAGAGAAACTTAAATAAAGAGATTAAAGGAGAGTGCAATAAAACTGTGTTCAACACATCAAGGTAAAGATTCTGAACTTTTTTTGCTTTATTAAATTTGACATTATTATAAAAAGTGTTCTTTTTAAAAGTGTACTTACAAAATAGTCATGAAAGTGCCTCTCTTTAAGTACACTTAAGAGGCCTTTTGTTTCAATAATATATTAGATGCAAATATTGATTTAAAAAATAAACCATTTTTAAGTACACCACAAGGCCACATGCAATACAATGAAGCACACTTCTTTTTCACAAGGAACAGCTGATCACTGACTTGGATGTCATGGAAATGCTATCATCTGTTTTAAGTTAATGCAGAGCTGATTGAACTGAATGTGATGTGATTTCAGACTCAAGCTGAGCACACAGATCGTCAGATTGAAAACGAGTTTAAGAAGCTTTAGCGGTTTCTCACTGATGAAGAACAAGCTACGATCACTGCACTGAGAAAGGAAGTGGAGAAGAAGAAGCAGCTGATGAAGGAGAAGCTGGAGGAGATGAACAGACACATCTCAGCACTTTCTAACAGCATCAAAGACACTGAGGAAAGAATGAAAGCCAATAAAATCTCGTTTCTAAAGGTGACAGTCAAACTCTGTGTGAGATTCATTCATTCACACCCTTCTTGAGATAATAACGTTTATTTTCCAGAACTTTAATGTCACAAGGGAAAGGTAAGTGAACTGCTCCCGTCTCTTCTCTCTACACTGTATGAAAAACAAAAAGCACCCATTTATTTCAGAAGAACCCATCTGAAGAACCTCTAGAAACCTTTTCAGGGTGTCTCAAATATCTTATTGTGTACTCAAGGAAATTCAGTATATATTTAAAATGCCTCAAAGCAATTTCTTTTTTGGTGGGGTTACTTGAAGAACTGTTAACAGTCTGGAGAGTTTTTGCCGGAAATAACAGCTTCTATTCAGAGAACTGTTCTGTTTGAAAAGGTATCTATATGTTCTTCAAAGGATTCTTCTTTTATGGCATTCTGAGCGTAATCTGAACCCAAACTCAGTGCTGTACTGACACCTGAATGTTATCCCAGAGCCCGCAGTACTTAGCCCGATCCAGAGATCTGCTGTTGAGCTTCGATTGATGTGCCGCATTACTTGGGCGATCTGGCATTCAGAGTCTGGAGGAAGATGTAAGACATTGTCCAAAACAGTGAGTAACTAAAGATCTGTGCCATAAAATAGTAGAGATTTTGTGAAAATGGGGAAAACAGAGACAAGAGGAACAGGTAGAATGGGGAAACAGAGACAAGACGACCAGGTAAAATGGGAAAAACGGAGACAAGAGAAGTGCAACACAAAACAAGGAGTCCAGGAGGGTGGTGGACCGGCGGAGGATCAGGGGGAGGGACGGAGGGCCACTTCCTTAGAGGGAAACAGAACGAAAGACACAGACAAGAAACCCAGGAGGGAGGTGGACCAGCGGAGGATCAGGGGGAGGGACGGAGGGCCAGGTCCATAGGAGGAAACAGAGAAAAAAAAAAAAAAACACAGACAGAAGAACAAAAAAAAAACCCACAAAAACACAAGTCCAAGAAGGACATCACGTGACACCCACCAGGGCGGAGCAGAAGACCACCACATCCGTGCGGCCGAAGCAGACACCCCCCCAGGGCGGATCAGAAGACCACCACATCCGTGCGGCCGAACCAGACGCCCCCCAGGGCGGAGCAGAAGACCACCACATCTGAGCGTCCGAACCCGACGCCCCCCAGGGTGGAGCAGAAGACCACCACATCTGTGCGGTCGAGGTAGAAGGCCCCCAGGGCGGAGCAGAAGACCACCACAACCGTGTGGTCGGGACGAAAGCCCTCCAGGGCGGAGCAGAAGACCACCACATCCGTGTGGTCGAGACCGGAGTCCCCCAGGGCGGAGCAGAAGACCACCACAACTGTGTGGTCGGGAAGGAAGACCCCCAGGGCGGTGCGAAAGACCACCACATCCGTGCGGCCGGACAAACAGGAGGACAAGTCTGATTGGGCAAGTCTGAAACAAAAAACATGAACAAGTTAAGGGTGGCCACAGCAGGATAAGTCGGGAGCTCAGAGAGTTCAACTGAGACGTGACGAGGGTCTGGAAGTTCTGCAGAAGCGAGGAGAGACTCTGGTAGATCATCAGATACATGGAGAGACTCTGGTAGTTCATCAGAGACGTGGAGAGGCTCTGGTAGTTCCACAGGGAAATGACGAGACTCTGGTACTCCCATGGTGTTTCCTTGTTCATGAAGATCAATGGTGACTTGCCTTTGTTCATGACGATCACTGGTGACTTGACTCGGTCCTTGAAGATTACCGGTGACTGGACTCTGTCCCTGAAGATCACCGGTGACTTGACTCTGTCCTTGAAGATCACCGGTGACTTGACTCTGTCCTTGAAGATCACCGGTGACTTGACTCTGTCCTTGAAGATCACCAGTGACTTGACTCTGTCCTTGAAGATCACCAGTGACTTGATCTGTCCTTGAAGATCACCAGTGACTTGGCTCTGTCCTTGAAGCTCACCATTGACTTGACTTAACTCTGGAAGGTCAAAGGTGACTAGCCTTGACTCTGGAAAGTCCACGGTAACTAGCCCTGACTCTGGAAGGTCAATGGTGACTAGTCCTGACTCTGGAAGGTCAATGGTGACTAGCCCTGATTCTGGAAGGTCAACGGTGACTAACCCTGACTCTGGAGGGCCCATGAGCACCTGACTCGACAGGAACTAACCTTGACTCTGGAAGGTCAACAGTGACTGACCCTGACTCTGGAAAGTTGATGGTGACTAGCCCTGACTCTGGAAGGTCGACGGTGACTAACCCTGACTCTGGAGGGTCCACGAGCATCTGACTCGACTCTGGAGGGTCAACCGGAAACTGACTCAACTCTGGAAATTCAACGGGCACCTGACTCGACTCTGGAAGGTCAACAGGAATCTGACTTGATTCTGGAGGATCAACTGGAATGTGACTCGACTCTGGATGGTCAACAGGAATCTGACTTGATTCTGGAGGATCAACTGGAACGTGACTCGACTCTGGATGGTCAACAGGAACCTGACTCGACTCTGGATAGTCAACTGGAACCTGACTCAACTCTGGAGGGTCAACAGGAACCTGACTTAACTCTGGAGGGTCAACAGGAACCTGACTCAACTCTGGAGGGTCAACAGGAACCTGACTCAACTCTGGAGGGTCCACGGGAATATGACTCGACTCTGGAGGGTCAACCGGATCCTGACTCAACTCTGGAAGGTCAACGGAAACCTGACTCAACTCGGGAGGGTCAACGGGAATATGACTCGACTCTGGAAGGTCAACCGGAACCTGACTCAACTCTGTAGAGTCAACGCTAACCTGACTCAACTCAGGAAAGCCCACTGTAGCTGCCATCCTCTGCAGTGGCTCCGGGCTGGCGGCCACCTTGTGCAATGGCGCTGGGTTGGTGGCCATCTTGTACTGTGGTGCTGGCTCAGCAGACGTGATGTGAACAGTCTCTGGATCAGCAGACGTGACGTGAACACTCCTGGGAATCTCTAGGATCTTTGACAGCATGGAGAAATATTCCTAAATAATCTCAGCGGCCATCTTGGGTGTTGGTGCTGAGCTGGCGCCCATCTTGCACCGTGGCGCTGGGCTGGTGACCACTTTGTGCTGTGGCACTGTGCTGGCGTCCATCTTGCCTCGTGGCGCTGGGCTGACGGCCATCTTGTGCAGTGTCGCTGGACCTGCGGCCATTATGGGCAGTGGTGCTGGGCCGGCGGGCATTCTGCGCAGTGGCGCTGGGCTAGCGTCCATCTTGCCTTGTGGTGCTGAGCTGGCGGCCATCTTGTGCTGTGGTGTTGGGCTGGTTTCCATCTTGCCTCGTGGTGCTGGGTTGGCGGCCATTCTGTGCAATGGTGCTGGGTCGGCGGCGATTCTGCGCAGCGGCGCTGGGCTGGCGGCCATCTTGTGCATTGGCGCTGTCTCGGCAGAACCCAGGGTCGACGGGGGTCCATAGTGGAGATTGATGCCGGACCTCCTCTCGACCTCTCACTCAGAATCAGAATCAGAATCAGAAAGAGCTTTATTGCCAAGTATGCTTGCGCATACAAGGAATTTGTTTTAGTGACATAAGCTTCCAGTACACAGAGACAACAACACACAGACAAAAAACAAAAACATTACAAAAAAGGAGAATTACAAATTGGCAAATAAATAAGTGTATAAACAATTGTGCTATAAATGATAATGGAATAGGATTGAGGGAGATGCAGGAATGTTCTAGGATGGAGGGTTAACAAATAAATATAAGGATATTGCACATTTATAAGCATAATTGGGGAGCATTTAACTGTTCATGAGGTAGATTGCCTGGGGGAAGAAACTATTTGTAATGATTTAAACTCTAATAATCATCGGGAAGAAGGAGGAGGGAACCGGCGGACAATCAAACAACATTTTAATAATACAAAATAAACACAAAACAGCGCACCAGCCCCTCACGGATGACTGGCGCGCTCAAATAAAAATCAAAACACAACTAAAAGCCCAGGCCTGGTCCTCTCTTGTCCTTCACTGTCGTCGCTCCAGTTTTATATCCTTCCATCTCCTACGTGGGACTCGAGACCGGCAGTGGGTCGCAGGTGTCACTGATTTCCCAATCATTGCCGGCCTCCCTCCTTGTTCCCACGTCCCTCGGCCCCGCCCCACTCGCCACATACCCCCATCGCCCCTCGCAGGCCGGGGGGTACCCTCGAGACTGCGCTCTACCCCCCCCCCTCCCTCCGGGGGGGACCGCTCACGGGGACCTGCGGGAACCTGGGGGTAGGACAGACGAGGCGAGAGAAAAGGAGATGGAAGGAGGAGCGACAGAGACGAGAGAGGGGAGAGAGAAAAAAAAAATCCGGTTCCCAGACGCACTGCTGGGCCACTTCCTTAGAGGGAAACAGAACGAAAGACACAGACAAGAAACCCAGGAGGGAGGTGGACCAGCGGAGGATCAGGGGGAGGGACGGAGGGCCAGGTCCATAGGAGGAAACAGAGAAAAAAAAAAAAACACACAGACAGAAGAACAAAAAAAAAACCCACAAAAACACAAGTCCAAGAAGGACATCACGTGACACCCACCAGGGCGGAGCAGAAGACCACCACATCCGTGCGGCCGAAGCAGACACCCCCCCAGGGCGGAGCAGAAGACCACCACATCTGAGCGTCCGAACCCGAAGCCCCCCAGGGTGGAGCAGAAGACCACCACATCTGTGCGGTCGAGGTAGAAGGCCCCCAGGGCGGAGCAGAAGACCACCACAACCGTGCGGCCGAACCAGACGCCCCCCAGGGCGGAGCAGAAGACCACCACATCTGAGCGTCCGAACCCGAAGCCCCCCAGGGTGGAGCAGAAGACCACCACATCTGTGCGGTCGAGGTAGAAGGCCCCCAGGGCGGAGCAGAAGACCACCACAACCGTGTGGTCGGGACGAAAGCCCTCCAGGGCGGAGCAGAAGACCACCACATCCGTGTGGTCGAGACCGGAGTCCCCCAGGGCGGAGCAGAAGACCACCACAACTGTGTGGTCGGGAAGGAAGACCCCCAGGGCGGTGCGAAAGACCACCACATCCGTGCGGCCGGACAAACAGGAGGACAAGTCTGATTGGGCAAGTCTGAAACAAAAAACATGAACAAGTTAAGGGTGGCCACAGCAGGATAAGTCGGGAGCTCAGAGAGTTCAACTGAGACGTGACGAGGGTCTGGAAGTTCTGCAGAAGCGAGGAGAGACTCTGGTAGATCATCAGATACATGGAGAGACTCTGGTAGTTCATCAGAGACGTGGAGAGGCTCTGGTAGTTCCACAGGGAAATGACGAGACTCTGGTACTCCCATGGTGTTTCCTTGTTCATGAAGATCAATGGTGACTTGCCTTTGTTCATGACGATCACTGGTGACTTGACTCGGTCCTTGAAGATTACCGGTGACTGGACTCTGTCCCTGAAGATCACCGGTGACTTGACTCTGTCCTTGAAGATCACCGGTGACTTGACTCTGTCCTTGAAGATCACCGGTGACTTGACTCTGTCCTTGAAGATCACCAGTGACTTGACTCTGTCCTTGAAGATCACCAGTGACTTGATCTGTCCTTGAAGATCACCAGTGACTTGGCTCTGTCCTTGATTGAGGGAGATGCAGGAATGTTCTAGGATGGAGGGTTAACAAATAAATATAAGGATATTGCACATTTATAAGCATAATTGGGGAGCATTTAACTGTTCATGAGGTAGATTGCCTGGGGGAAGAAACTATTTGTAATGATTTAAACTCTAATAATCATCGGGAAGAAGGAGGAGGGAACCGGCGGACAATCAAACAACATTTTAATAATACAAAATAAACACAAAACAGTGCACCAGCCCCTCACGGACGACTGGCGCGCTCAAATAAAAATCAAAACACAACTAAAAGCCCAGGCCTGGTCCTCTCTTGTCCTTCACTGTCGTCGCTCCAGTTTTATATCCTTCCATCTCCTACGTGGGACTCGAGACCGGCAGTGGGTCGCAGGTGTCACTGATTTCCCAATCATTGCCGGCCTCATACCCCCATCGCCCCTCGCAGGCCGGGGGGTACCTTCGAGACTGCGCTCTACCCCCCCCCCTCCCTCCGGGGGGGACCGCTCACGGGGACCTGCGGGAACCTGGGGGTAGGACAGACGAGGCGAGAGAAAAGGAGATGGAAGGAGGAGCGACAGAGACGAGAGAGGGGAGAGAGAAAAAAAAATCCGGTTCCCAGACGCACTGCTGCTCGGCCCTCCACCGGCTGGGCGATCTCCTCCGCGGTGCCTGGCGGTGGCACTGGACGGCCCTCGGCGGACGGCACGACACCCCTCCGCCGCCCGGTGGACGGCGACGGCTCCTCCGGTTTTGGGCAGCCGGCAGGAGTCCCCCGTTCCCTGCTCCTCCGGATACCTTCACGGAGGCAGCAGGCTCCGGCCCCCTGGCGAATGGCGCCGACTCCTCCGCTCCCTCACGGACATCAGCCGTCCCTCCACATCGCGGGCGGTCGGCAGCGAGCTCGCCCGTCCCCGGCAACTCGCTCCAGTCCACCGCCTCGAGCGTCCATGGCGGCATCCTCATCGCCAGCTCCGTGGCACCGCGGATTCACCACAGCGGCGAGGGATCTTCAGCAGCGCGTCCCTCCTTCTCCCGGGCTTCGGCACCACTGTAATGATTTAAAACTTCCTAATCATCGGGAAGAAGGAGGCGGGAACCGGCGGACAATCAAATGAAACTTTAATAATCACAAAATAAACAAAACAGTGCACCAGCCCCTCACGGATGACTGATGCGCACAAAATAAAACCAAAACACAACTAAAAGCCCACGCCTGGTCCTCTCTCGTCCTTCACTGTCGTCGCTCCAGTTTTATATCCTTCCATCTCCTACGTGGGACTCGAGACCGGCAGTGGGTCGCAGGTGTCACTGATTTCCCAATCATTGCTGGCCTCCCTCCTTGTTCCCACGTCCCTCGGCCCCGCCCCACTCGCCACACTATTCTTGTGCCTTGCTGTTCTGGTATTTGCGGCTCTGAGGCGCCGGCCAGATGGCAAAAGTTCAAAGATGGGGTGACTTGGATGTGAGGGATCCAGAGTGATTTTCTGAGCCCTTTTCCTCACTCCGGATGTATACAGTTCTTGAAGGGTGGGCAGAGGAGCACCAATAATCCTTTCGGCAGTCCGAACAGTTCTCTGTAGTCTTCTGATGTCTGATTTTGTAGCTGAACCAAACCAGACAGTAATTGAAGTACATAGGACAGACTCAATGACGGCTGAGTAGAACGGTTTCACCAGCTCCTGTGGCAGGTTAAACTTCCTCAGCTGGCGAAGGAAGTACAACCTTTGTTGGGCTTTTTTCACAATGGAGTCAATGTGATTGTCCCACTTCAGGTCCTGAGAGATGGTGGTTCCCAGGAATCTGAATGACTCCACTGCAGCCACAGTGCTGTTCATGATGGTGAGTGGGGAAAGTGCAGGGGGGTTTCTCCTAAAGTCCACAATCATCTCCACTGTTTTGAGCGTGTTCAGCTCCAGGTTGTTGACTGCACCAGACAGCCAGCTGCTCAACCTCCTGTCTGTAAGCAGACTCGTCACCGTCCTGGATGAGGCCGATGACTGTAGTGTCGTCTGCAAACTTCAGGAGCTTGACAGAGGGGTCTTTAGAGGTGCAGTCGTTGGTGTACAGGGAGAAGAGCAGAGGGGAGAGAACACATCCCTGAGGGGCACCAGTGTTGGTGGAGCAGCTGTTTGACATGAATTTCCCCAGTCTCACTAACTGTTGCCTATCTGTCAGAAAGCTGGTGATCCACTGACGGATAGAGCTAGGAACAGAGAGCTGGGTCAGTTTGGTCTGGAGGGTTGTTGGGATGATGGTGTTGAAAGCCGAACTAAAGTCCACAAACAGGATCCTCACATAAGTCCCTGTTTTGTCCAGATGTTGCAGGATGAAATGCAACCCCATGTTGATTGCATCATCCACTGACCTGTTTGCTCGGTAAGCAAACTGCAGGGGTCCAGTAAGGGTCCAGTGATGTCCTTCAGATAAGCCAGAACCAGTTTTTCAAACGACTTCATGACGACAGACGTTAGAGCCACAGGTCTGTAGTCGTTAAGTCCTGTTATCTTGGGTTTCTTTGGAATGGGGATTATGGTGGAGCGTTTGAAGCAGGAAGGCACTTCACACAACTCCAGGGATCTGTTGTAGATCTGTGAAAAGATGGGGGCCAGCTGGTCAGCACAGATTTTCAGACAGGCTGGTGTAACGCCATCTGGGCCTGGTGCTTTTCTTCGTTTGTTTTTCTTGAAGACCTGGCGCACATCATCTTCACAGATTTGAAGAGCAGGAGGTATGGAGAGGGGGATTGCAGGAGATGTTAATGGTTGTGTAGGGAGATGGTCAGAGTGGGTGTTGGGGGTTTCAAATCTACAATAAAACTCATTCAGGTCGTTAGGAAGTCGTTGATTAGCCTCAGTGCAAGGGGATGGTGTCTTGTAGTTTGTTATGGCTCTCAGTCCTCTCCACACTGAAGTTGAGTCGTTGGAAGTAAACTGGTTTTCCAACTTTTTAGCGTAGGTCTTTTTAGCCGCTCTAATCTCTTTGTTCAGTGTGTTCCTGGCCTGATTGTACAAGACCCTGTCCCCATTTCTGTAGGCATCCTCTTTGGCCTGACGAAGGTGTCTGAGTTTTACTGTAAACCATGGCTTATCATTGTTGAATGTTAAATAAGTTGGAATGCATAGGTATGTTGTGTATATGGTAGGAATGCATATATCCTCACAGAAACTAATATAGGATGTTACAGTCTCTGTGAGTTCGTCCAGATCGGTGGTAGCAGCTTCAAAAACACTCCAATCAGTGAGGTCAAAACAAGATTGTAAATCCTGCTCTGTTTCGCTGGTCCATCTCTTCACAGTCTTTACTACGGGTTTAGCAGATTTAAGTTTCTGCTTGTAGGTCGATATAAGATGAACCAGACAGTGATCAGAACGTCCCAAAGCTGCTCGTGGAACAGAGTGATATGCATCCTTTATTGTGGTGTAACAGTGATCCAATATATTACTGTCTCTGGTGGGACATGTAACATGCTGTCTGTATTTTGGCAGTTCACGGGAGAGATTGGCTTTATTAAAGTCCCCAAGAATGTTTAAAACAGAGTCCGGGTGTTGTTGTTTTGTGTCTGTGATCTGATCAGCGAGTTTCTGTAAAGCTGAGCTCACATGCGCTTGTGGAGGAATGTAAACACTAACCAGAATGAACGAGTGAAACTCCCACGGCGAATAGAATGGCTTGCAGTTGACAAACTGCATTTCTAGATCAGGACAGCACATCTTCTTTAACACAGTTACATCTGTACACCACCGTTCATTGATGTAAAAGCATGTCCCGCCATGCAGAGTTGTTTGAAACCCCATATGTGAACTGGCTAGAAGCTTTCTCATAGGAAAAGCTAGCACAAGAGAAGAGAGCTGATCCTGATCTCTCCATCCTGCATGAGTGAAAAGATGGGAGTCCTTCCAACAAAAGAGGATGTGGCATTGAAAAGTCCAGCAGTAAGAAAATACTGGCTGTGTTGGCCACAAGTTGAACTTCATCAAGGGGTTCTCTTTTATCGTTGGGAAAGGCCTGGAGGACTCAGTCCCTCCCTTCTGTTGCTAGTACCTGACTCAATGCAAACAGAAGTCTTACAAGCCTGCCATAATCCCGAAGGCGAAGGAAAGACTTTAGAGCGACTCTGTCAGAGTTTCCACTGGTATGGCATGGGTGGAGATGTACGTTTGTACATACAGAGGTGTAGACAGTGCAATGCCTGCAAAGTAGCGGGGCCGACCAAGAGAGCCAAGCTTCAAAATTACCAAGCAGGGGCACCAATGGATCGGACCCATATCAACATCTTGGGCCCATTTCCTGTGTCCAGTTCAGGAAACAAGTACGTCCTAATCATCATTGACCAGTTCACTCGATGGGTAGAAGCCTTCCCTGTGCCAGACCAAGGGGCAGAAACTACGGCTAAGACACTCGTCTATGAGTTCATCTCTAGGTTTTGTGCACCACTTGAACTACACACAGACCAGGGTCGAAATTTTGAAAGTTCATTATTCAGAAATGTTTGTAGTCTATTGCAAATCACAAAAACAAGTACAACCCCCTTACCATCCTGCCTCCAATGGGCAAGTTGAGAGGTTCAATCGAACGCTCCTTCAGATGATTCGATGCTACGTGAACCAGAAAAAGAAAAACTGGGATGAGCATCTTTCTCTCCTTACATCAACATACCATAGCTCCCAGCATGCAGTTACTGGATTCACAACAAATAGGCTCATGCTTGGAAGGGAAGTTTACCAACCTCAGATTCTATGGTCCGGTATGGCAGAGCAAAGGTCAGACAGTTTGTGAGTGCCAGATTTCCTGTACAACTTGGAAAAAGGATTAAGAGACGCACATGATGTTGCCCGGGAGCACCTTCAGATAGGCCAACAACGGCAAAAGAAGATCTATGATCTCAGGGCTCAGGAGAGGAAGTATGTTGTTGGAGATCTGGTGTATATGCTGGACAGTACTAAAAAAAGAGGACAGAGTCCAAAACTCCAGGCACCTTGGAAAGCCCCTTTGTGATATCTGCCTGCTGTGGCCCAGTACTTTATGAGGTCCAGGGGTTACAACAAAAGAGAATCATGCATCACGATCGCCTCAAGCCCTATGACTGTGAAGTGATTCCAGTGAGGGTCAGACGTCAAAGGAGTGAGATCCTGAAAAAGAGCAAGGATGCCCCTGACAACCCTATTATGGAAGAACCTCTACATGAGCCCGAACCATCTGCATCCCAGGGTAGCAGTGAAACCGAATCCATTTCTTCTGACCCAGAACCCCAGGAAAACAGGACAAGGAGAGAAAGCGGCAGCCAGCAGCTCGTCGACGCAGGAAAAAACTTGGATTTGGTCTGATGTCAGACATAGGAGAACAAGAGACGATCAAGAGAATTCACAAAGGAAGAGAAATTCGGAAGCTGGCCAGATACAATAGTTCGTTTTGTACTGCTGCTTGCACTGTTCATTATGTACAGTGTTCTTAGTTTTTGTTTTGTTTTGGTAACGGTCTGGTTATAATTTTTTTGTACTGAAGGGACTCAGTACTGCTAAAGGGGTGAGTGGGGGGGGGGGGGGGTAGTGTAGTAAATAGAGCATGGTCCCCTTAAGCCAATTCACTGTGTTCATTTTGTTCCTCTTCCTATCGGCTGTTAGTTACGTCAATCAGAGAGTATGCGCTGAGTTACGTGTGTACAGAGAGTTTTTGAGTAGAAGTAGAGGTTGCTCGCATGCTTATCGCACGGTCGGAAAAGCTGCCGTTCTGTGCCAGAGCAAGAGCACCAATCAGCGAGAACAGTGACATGCAAATTGTGTTTATGCCACTCGTACTGTTGGTGAGTGAACTGTGCAACTAACATGTTCAAGAAGTTAAGTAAACGCTATGGAAAAGATCCGTTTGTCGTGGCTCATTCCTCCCACGCATCCACAAAGGCCAACGCATAAACAAAACTAACTGCATGCACGACAACAAATATAAAGCCTAAAAAAATTCTCAGCTCATCAAATTAAAAGTTTCTGTTGTAAAATCTTAATTATGCGAAAATTCTAAATTAAAAAACGTGTTACTCTTGATTCACATTTGATGTTGAGCTTTCTTTTCTAGCGTAATGTCATCTAATTGACTACCATTCTAAAAAAAAAAAAGAACAAAACACTACAATACTGTTGCCATTCTGCATGAATGTGCACATTATGGTGTATATAGTAATTTTTTTTTTACCAATAAATGAATCCTGGATGGATTACATGTATGCATTTGGTAACCATTTGGTAACCATTTTTATTGAAGACAACATACAAACCCATGCATGTGAATGCTACATGAATGGTTTCATCTCATTTTGTGTAACAAATTAGTCCACTGAAGGCAAGCATAGTAATAAACCCAGGTGCACCTTTTATTTAAAGAGGTCATATGACGTTGATAAAAAGAACATTATGTTGTGTATTTGGTATAATGTAATGTGTTTATGCAGTTCAAGTTGAAAAAAACATTATTTTTTCACATAATGTACATTATTGTTGCTCCTCTATGGCCCGCCTTTCTTAAATGCGTTGATTTTTACAAAGCTCATCGGTCTGAAAAGCGAGATGTGCTATCCAGTGCATTGTGATTGGCTGAATACCTCAAGCGTGTGACTGAAATTGTACACCCCTTACTATACTGTGATGCTGTCTCCCGGCACAATGAGACAAAACCAATAAAACCCATTACAAACAAGGCATTTGTTGCATCCAGTGGGGACATAATTACTGATTATAATGACTTACATGCGTTGCGCTGTGTAAATTTAAAACCATGTCTGCATTTGTGATCAGAGAAACAACAAACAAGTGCTACTCTACACTGCTCAAAACTCACCAGTTGCAAATTCTTTAACTATAAAACATGTACTTACAGTCTGTGAGTCAGAAGCACCAGACTGTCCTTGCAAAGTTGGAACTGCCCCACTTTATAGAAACAGCCTTTGAGCACAGACCCATTGTAGGCTACTCTGCAGGTTCAGGAAACAATCCTCATCCTCCATAAAATGTGTCACACAGTGTCACACACTTTGTGCTGAAGTGAGGAACGGACGGTTGACTGGAGAACGGCCCGGCATGTGGCAACCACATGTGATGACCTCGGGCTGGACTCGTCCACGGTGAAAGCCAATCTGGCGATCCACAGTGCAATGTTGATGTATTTCCTCAGCGACCAGCATGGATCAGCTCTAGGCATGACAAAGTGGATATCGTTTAAACGAGGCATTTTAGGAGGACTTGACCAGTCTTAACTTTTATAAAGAATATCTCTTTGGGTTTGAGACTTTAGTCTTTGCAACTTCTTTATGCACCAAGAGGTTGTAACACCCCAAAGAGAGAGGAAAACTTGAAATCGCATCATATGACCCCTTTAACAAAGTGAAATTCAAAATACAAACAAAGACTTGACTTGACTTGACTTGAGCAGACTTGACTTGGCATGAACAGAGTAAAATCACCGACAGGAGGTTACTACATCAATACACCACAATACACCACAAGAGACATAAGCCGTGTTTCCACTGTCGGGCCAGTGCAAGCCACAGCTTAAAATGGGCCGGGTGGGGCTAATAGCCTCTAATAGAAGTTATCAGAAAACTAAGAAATAAGTCACTGGAACATGCGCGATCACAAAACGAATATGATAAAAGTGGCTGTTTGTTTGCATGCTTTGTTAAATATTCAAATTCAAAAGCACCGATGTTTTACTATAGAATAAGTGATACATTGTTCAGAATGAATTAATTTATCAGGACTCCAGGAATAAGTTTATTTTTATTTTATTGATTTATTTTTTACGTTTATGAAAATAGCCTGCTTATTCAGTCGAGTCTGTTTCTGTTTATTTGTAGCCACAGTAGTCTGTACGTCACATTTAGAATGAATGATAATTTCTCTATTTTTATAAAAGCTTCTGAACAAAAAACATTATTATATTTTTATGATAGGCTACATGGAGCTAAACTCTAGAGACGAGACTTATGACAGATAATATAAGCTACTAATTAAATACACGATTGTGATAAGCGGTCATATTTACCATTTTTACTATGGTAACCTTAATGTTTAACGTGCACAGCCTTTTGCATCGCTTAATAAATATTTCTGCCTTGTTTAGTGATTATAATCCACATCGGATCAAGTTATTTCAAACACTCACTGCTGACTGAAAGTGAGTTTTGAGCTCAACTTATTTAAAAAAGTCTTTAATGCTGGGGGTTTAGCTGTTATTTTTCTGAAATGATCCGCGGCTAACAATCTCCAGACGTGGAGAAACTCTGCCTTTGTTCAGAACCACTCCTCTAGCTCCAGCTGGCCCATTTTGGCCCAAGGTTTTCATTTCAACTGGCCCTGGGAACGCGGCTGGCTAATGGCAACAAGAGGGCTACTTATAGCAAACAATAAGGGTCACATGACACAAACCAACCAATGAGAACACATTGAACAAAGGAACCAATAACAGGAACCTCGACTAATCTCCAAAATAAAAGACATGAAAACATGAACATGAAACAAAACCCCTGTTACATTCTGGAATAATTAGTAACTTAAGAATAAATTAATTGAGCACAAGAGGGGAAAGGCCCTTTTTTTAATTACTGAATATTGTATGCTGTTTCGAAGTGTGTAAAATAACAACCTTTACAGGCTCTGGAAGAATTTGTTTTTCCCATAATTATTTCCATTGTTTCTTGAAATATGGTAACAGTGCATGTCATAAATGTAAAAAATATTTGTTATAACATATTTGTAATGATATATTTAAAAATAGTACATTTAAAATATATTAATGTCAAACAGCACACTAGAGTTAAAATTATAATACTGTGCATGTGCTTTGGTATTTTAGTCAACACATCAAAATAAGTGTACTACTTTAATAAGATTAAAACCAAGAAAAACACTAAAGTGCACTTAAAAATAAAAGAAAGTACTTACATGTGTTAAGAAACATGTAGTTTATTGGTTATTTATTTATTACTATATAATCTGCATGTACAGTTTATTCTAAATATTGTATGCGTTTAAGATTTGAGAAGTGCACATTTGGTACATTTAATTACACTTCTTTTTTCATAAGGTTTATGCCACTCTCCCATTGCTCTGAGTCTGATCACATCTAAAAAAACATTTAGACTTATACCCATTTCCTCAACATTTCTGGACTCATAAAAAATGCATTTTAATTATTAGCCTAACCAAATTATCACTCAACGATTTAACCATATATATTACTATGTCTTTGAAGTGCTTTTGTCTTTCAAACACATCTATGTGCATGACAAACCAAATTCATTAGTGTGGTTAGTTTTATGTATCCGTTTTGAGAATTGTTAGTTTGCTAAAAAGTAATTAAATAAAAAAATAAATAAAATAAAATAAAACAAAAGACACAAATGCCCTATTGTGTTTACTTTTAAGAATTATATGACTGATTCAGGAATATAACTGGCCTGATTGGTAACTGTATGGTATTTGTAGTGCCATGTTCATAATTCTAGAAACTATCCCATAATGCAAATTTCCCCACACTAGGGAAACTCTCTTTATATTTTAATGTAAATTATGTAAATAAATCTGCAATAAATCCGAGCGCCAATCACTCAATTAAACTAAGACAAATAATAATAATAATAATAATAATAATAATAAACTTGTGAGTCGCGCTCGAGTACAGTGTGCCTTTAAGGGAATTCGTCATCCGTTTCAAAATGATAGATCATGTCCCAGCATGCATTTCGGCGCTTCAATAGTAACACAAGGCGGGTATTTCCATGCCGCTATGTGTGCTCAAAAAATATAATATTTGTTTTCTTTTGAACGCTCCGCTTAAATTTTTTGCCGGTTTTTCGGACTTACACTTTAAGTATCCACGTGTTTTGTTATTATGGGTGAATCTGGACCGCTGAATTGATGAAGAAGCGATAATGAAAGTAATAGTCCCGGTTACAGAAAGCGTGCCGCTCGCGCGCGTGCTGTAGTCTGATACACTGCTCATCTGACACTTTGTGTTCAGTGGTTTGAGGGATGTCTGCGTGAAGCTACTGGAGAAACCTCGCAAATTATCTCATAAGCATAACTTGTCATATCTTAATCTGTGATGACGGTGAACGTGCTCTTTATTCTGACAACTGCCTTCATCTGCAGTTTGACAGACTCGGCCAAACTCAATATACCGAAAGTTTTATTACCTCTTGCCAGAAGCACGAAGATTAATTTTACACTGGAAGCAACTGAAGGATGTTATCGATGGTAAGCGCATTCAATATTGAATAATACTTGTCAAGTCTTTAATAAACACTGCTACATTAATAATGTGATAAAGCACACCTAGAATACCTAGCCAGGTTATTAAGATGCTTTGTAACATCAAACACGTTGTCCGTGACAAGTCGAATGAGAAAGTAAAGTAGCAGAAGAACATGTGGATACCTTATGAATTTTAAATTAAGTAGCAGTAAAACTGTTTGTACTGTGAAGATGAAGGCAGAAAGCTGAAGCACGTGGTGCTGTGATGTTTCATCTGCTAAAGCACCTCACATCGCACTTTTCAAATCTCTTGTAAATATGCATACTTTGTAGTTTAGAAAATTAATGTTTTACTAATAAATCTACAAGAGTTGCATGTTATTACAACAGTACTGCAGACAGTCTTTTTTTGCCCAGCTACATCACCCATTCATAATTCATTTCAGTTCATTATGTATATAGTTCATTATTAATATCGGATCGTAAATACCAGATGTTCCAAGGAAAGCACAACTGCATGTCCCTGTAACGTCCTGTCAGACTGCATACATTTCCAGAAGCCTGGGTCAGTTTTCCTCAGCAGTGTGTTCTCTCGCAGGTCGTCCAACAGGCCGGAGGTGGCCAGCGTGGAGGCCGTGGATGTGGATGAGCGTCAGTGCTCCCAGAAGGCCGTTCTGCAGGCCCGCTCCACTCAGCCGTCCAGACTCACCAGCATCATACTCGCAGAGGACATCTGTGAGTGCCTTCTGACACACCCTTAGATCAGCTGTTCATTACATATACTCCAACAGACCGTTTTGTCTACCCAAAACTTTAATTATCATCATTTTCACTCTTATATTGTTCCACATCTATATGACTTTCCTTCTTCTGGAACACAAAAAGAGAAGTTGTGTAGAATCTACTGGCTGTCCTTCACAAGTGACCTTCAGGAAGGACATATATTTTATTATATATAGAGATGTATAGAAAATAGCCTAAGATGACCTGTGTGCTATATTAAAAGCCATCTAAAATCATATGATAACTGTGACTGTTAACTGATCTTTTTATTCATTGATAATTGTCCACAGCTACATTAGATCTGAATCAGTCTCATTTCATTCAGGCTGGGTTTGTGATCTGGAGCAACTCAAAACAACTGTTTCGTTAAATCTTCTCTCATTTACCCAAACGTTTGTGAATAATAGCATGAATTTCTGTATGTTCCTCACAAAAAAGCTGTCGTATGACTTTGGAGGACTTCTAATGTAGTCGTGCAGACTACTTTAATGAAACACTAATGGTGCACTTTTGTCACTTGAGCTTGTCGCCTCCAGCTTTCATTATATTGAAAAGAAAATCACCTTTTGTGTTTTACAGTAGAAACTAAACAGCAGTTTTTTCTGTAAGTGAAGTAAACAGTGAGCTGGATAATGTTATATTTCAGGTGAACAGAATCGGGTTGCTCTGATTGGAAATGAACCGATATCGATTTATAGTGCCTTCATGTTTTCACTAAGAGTGGCGTTTATGTTCCTGTTGTTTGTAATGGCTGTATTATGTGCTGTGTGTGTGTGTGTGTCAGTGACCGGACAGGTGCTGCGCTGTGACGCTATCGTGGATGTGATCAGTGCGATCCAGATCGAGTCCACCACGCGAGAGCTTCATCTGGAGGATTCGCCGCTGGAGCTGAAGATCCATGCACTGGATTCAGAGGGTGAGGAAGATTATGGTGACTTAACTTCTTTAGGGAAAACATTTTGTTGTGATATGCTATATTTGTTTTATTTTCAAATGAAATGGAGAATGTAAAAGGAAATCAGAAAGTGATACTTGTGTTCAGGTCACCTGTGTGCTGATGAACAATGCTGTTGCTTTCTCATTCCTGACACAGATGCTCTTTCCACAGATCAGACGTCAAGTTTAGGCTTCTAGTGATTGCTCGTATTCATCCAATTAAAAGCTAATGACATGAACAAGTTGATTACAGACTAATAAGCCATTTAAGATCTACAGCAATGTAAACACATGTTTTAAAAACACCAGTTCTATGATTAGCAGGCTTTAAATTTCTTACATTAAAATTCTTTTCGATGTACTTTTTAGATGCGGGGGTCATACACTAGTTTGTAAATCGTAATGGGGAAAAAAGCATCATTAAAAGAATAACATATTTGACAACAATTTTATATTGTTTGGAATTATATATTGTTTGTATACGCTCTGTCATGGACAATACATTACTTAAAGTATCAGATCTTTTTTTTTAACCCTTTAAACCTGAGGTGTAACCACCAATGAAAAAATGAATTATCAAATACTAAGCATCCACTGAATGTAATAACACAAAAAGCTTTTTTAAACTTATCTTTTTAATGAATGTAGTTATTTGATATGAACATCACCAAAAATATTTTTTCTCCTAAATTATTTCTTCCCAGAGTTATTTTGTTAAATAAGACAGATATGTAAAATATCCCTTGAACACACATTTTTCTTACACTTTTATTTCTCAGCACGAGGATGTCCTCACATTTTTTTTTACTAAAAATAGTTTTCTATCAAACGATACCTAACTTTTAACTCAGTTTTAACAGTTTTGGAGTCACTCAGAAAAAACTACACCTTCAGGGAGGCAAAAATGCCTTCAGGGCTTAAAGGGTTAAAGGAACACAGTGTTTGCATTAGGCATTATAAGATTAACTGCATGCATTGTTGTCATCTGTGCTCGTCGCTATGCACGTGGAACAGATTTAGGCTTCCAGGATAACTCTGACAGCGATTTGGGATTGCGTCACGTATTGCTCCTTCTGTCTTCAGGAAACACCTTCAGTACTCTGGCCAGTCTGCTGTTTGAGTGGACTATCGTGAAGGACGCTGAGATGGCAGGCTTCCCCGACTCCTACAACACCCTGAGGTAAGAGCACACCTGCCAAATGATGCCCTCTTTCACTCTGATCATCCTGTTTTGGTCCATTTCCTCATCTTTGAATATTCATAAACAAGGGGTTTTTTCAGCATATGGAGATGAGATTAATTTCAGTATAAACACCAAACAGCTTTTGTATTTTAGCTGGGCTAGACACCATCTTTAAATGTATCGTTCACCCAAAAATACAGATTCAGTCATTAAATCATATTCCAAAGTTGTAAGACTTTGTCTTGTAGAAGGCAAAAGGAGATATTTTGACGAATGTTTCAAATGATTTTATCCACACAATGGAAGTCAGTGGAGTCTAAAACAAAAATGTTCAAAGTGTCATCTTTTTATTAATCGAAGAAGGGAAGTTGTGCAGGTTTGAAAGACATGAGGGTGAGTAAATGGGGGATTCTTATGTTTTGGGTGAACTATCGCGACGAGGCTGTGAGGAATACATAATACAGTCTGTTCAGTGAATTGTAATTTTCCACTGATGCAGCTTTTGAAGATACACCTTTCTAAGAAGACAAACATAAGACAGTAAAGCTATCCTTCACATCCTGGTTTTGTTTCTGTTGTCTAGCATGACTGTTGTGTTGTGAAGCGTGAACGCTGGTGTAATGTTGAGCTGTGTGTCTGCAGGGTGCTGAGGTTTGCGGAGTCGGCGTACACTCCTCCTGCCTATATCTCTGAGATGGAGCGAGTGGGACATCAGGGAGATATCATCCTCGTTTCAGGAATCAAAACTGGCCATGCCAAACTCAAAGCCAAAATACAAGAATCCATCTATAAGGTTCATGCCAATTTTGCTGTTGCTTTTACACTTCATATGTATAGGTTTATGGACATATTTTGCAAATGAATGTCTTTTTTGGTGGACTGTTTTCCAGGATGTTGGTGCTGCTGAAGTCAGATTGCTGATTCTGGAAAACATCCTTCTGAGTCCTGCTTATGACGTTTATCTGCTTGCTGGCACCTCCATCAAATACAAAGTCCAGAAAATTCGCCAAGGAAAGATTACAGGTACGCTTGCATTAATTCAGAAATAAATTGTCTTCTTTATTTATTCATTCTTTATATTACATTGTTTTATATAATCAGACAAAATTAACAAAATACATGCTGCCAAAAATGCTTTTCAAAATAAAATGAATAAAAGCATCTAAAATGATATGAATTAAAGCTGCAGCACTGAACGGTGGCCTCTCTGTTGCCATTTAAACACATTAGGAATGTGGATTGATTTAATTTAATTCATATATTGGGCATGAAGAGAATGGACACAAAAGGTCCGTATGGGTTGGCCATGTTGGGCTTCATTCCAGTGGAAGTGCTTTGTTTCTGAGCGTGTCGTCCTCTCTTTCAGAGCTGTCCATGCCCTGTGATCAGTATGAGCTTCACCTTCAGAACAAGGTGGTGGCCCCTCACGGAAACCCAGATGCCCCTGTGGCAAACCTGGACCAGAGCAGCTCGACGGTGTTTGCCCTTCAGCAGGGACACACCAACATCGTGCTGGACCACAAGAGTATCCTTCACACCAGAGTTGAACTTACTGACATTTCCCTGCTCTGAGATCCCACTCAACATTACCAGTCTGAGAGCAATGTTTCTGTAGCATGCTCTGTTTAGGGATGTGTTTCTGCATCAGTCGCTTTGAAAACTTTATTTGGGGCTTTCCTTCATTCTGAATGTCAAGGTCTCGGGATGCAGGGTGCTGCTCGTCTTCCCAACAGCACCATCTATGTGGTGGAGCCCGGATACTTGGGTTTGTCTCTTCATTAGCTTTGCATAAGAAAACTTACTCTTAGCTTTTTTGACAACTTGTATCTTATTAAATGGATGAGTAAATGAACAACACTTTGAGTGTAATTGATTGAAATAGTGTAATGAAAGGCTTTTTGTCGTTTTGTCTTCTAGCCTTCAAGATTCATCCCGAGGATCGCTGGGTCCTTGAGACGGGGAGAAAATACGAGATCTTCATTGAAGTGTTTGATAAGTCAGGACACAAGATTTACCTCTCTGATGTAAGTCAGGTTTGGATGTTTAAAATGTCTTTGGTTTCGATTATTGTCACGTGTCTAAATTAAAGGGTTAGTTCAACTCAACTAAAAATGAAAGTGGTCTTCATTTACGCACCTTCATGATGAAGTTATTGAATGGAGATATTTAACATTTCTCTCATCATTTTTGTCCAGTGCACAGTTTTATCATTGGTAAAAGATAAAATGGGTAAAATATTTCAAACAAGCATTTCATTCAAATATGCAATGTGTCAAACTTTATAACCCTTTAATGGGAAAAAAGCAGCCCGCATTAAGAGTTTATAATTAGCCATGTCCTCTGGGAAGACCGCAGTCCTGGAAACCCTGCTGTCATCCCAGACATAAGGCATCTGCCACCATCTCTCACAGACATGAGGTTTGTCAGGGTGGTTTGGAAGTGCACTCTAAACCACAAGTTATCTATTACATTTATAAAAGAAAAGAAACTGTGGTTTGGTTTCCTCAATGGCTGTAATGGTTTTCCTTGAAGTGATGCTTCTGTTCTCTTGAACATACAGCATTGCAAATTCTTTATTAACACATTTATTTTATTTTTATGTAAATTGAATACACATCTTGTGGTAGTGGGTTTTTTTTTTTAAATGAAAAACTCCTGTTTTCACAGAATATCCGAATAGAAACCTTGTTCCCTCCAGAGTACTTTGAGGTTCTGCGCTCGTCTGTGAATGGATCTTATCAGCATGTGAAAGCGTTGAAGCGCGGTCAGACCCTCATCGATGGCACACTGAAAGCAGTTGTTGATCAAGTAGGGGTTTGTCTCCCGGTTAAGCATTTAAAAGAATAATTTCTGGGATCTTCCCAGTGTTCAGTGTTGTTGGGTTGACACTGTTGTGGTTTATTGTAACCTCATTTGTGTCTTCAGGCAGGAAGTGTCCACGCACTCTCTGTTCCTGTACATAATGAGCAGGACGTGGAGATCTACGACCCCATCCTTCTCACTCCGGCCATCCTCACATTCCCATGGCAGCCTAAAGAGGGAGCGTACCAGTACACTATCAAGGTGTCTTAGCGTGTCAAACATTAATGTCTAAATGCATAGACAGGAAATAACCTAAGAATCGAGTTTTCTGTGTGAGGTTTAATCTGTACGTTAATGTGATGTTGCCTCTGTTTCAGGTGACTGGAGGAAGTGGCAACTTCAGCTGGTCATCCACTAACTCCGCAGTGGCCACGGTCACAGTGAAAGGTGTGATGACCACGGTCAGAGACGTTGGAGTCAGTGTGATTTATGCCCATGACATGAGAAACCCGCTGCACTACGGAGACATGAAGGTGATGCCAGCAATCATGCTTGTACAGATGAGGATTTGTAAAATTACTGTCATAGATTTTTTAGTTTAAAAAACCAAGCATGTGTAATGTACATACTGAGGTACCCTGCTGTGTGTCGTTCCTGCAGGTGTATGTGATCGAGCCGGTGGGGATGGAGTTCAGCCCGTGTGTGGTGGAGGCCCGCGTGGGCCTGGATCTGGACCTGCCGCTGAGGATCTTCGGTCAGCTGGCCGGAGAGAGAGTGACCCTCAGTGACTGCTCTCACTTTGACATGCAGGTGGACATGGAGAGTCACCGCGTCTTTCAGCTGCTGCAGGGTGAGAGGAGTTGATGTTGAGAGAATGTATTTTCTTACTTGCATGAGATTTTTAAGATGAGTTTCCATACAGTAAAAAACTAAACAAAAAACAGTACGGTTAGCAGGGCTAGCAGTCACAGTAGCGCTGACTGAAGAAAGCCTGTTAGTAGAGTCATTGACAAATATTAAACAAATATCAGTGATGCAAACTGCTCAGCATTTTCAAACTGATGTTTTATGTTCAAATATAACTGAGTCTAGGGCCAGTCCTTCTGTGTAGAGCATATGCATAGTACCTGCCTTATTTTTAGTGTGTGAGGCATCCAGTCAGGCCTGCATGATTAATCCTAAAATCGCGTTATCAAATCACACAGTCTGTAATTTCATTAAATGAATATATGTGCTGTATGTTTTAAAGTGAATTGTGGCATTTGAGCAGCTCATTATCTGCCAGTGTTTGCAGCTTCTCAGAGTGATTCTGTTCATAGTAAATGCTGCTCCACACAAACTCAATCTCTGCATCTGCTCTAAGTTTCATTCACATTTAGTAATGCAACATGCATCAGCCATCTTCCCATACTTGTAATGAGAAGAGGTTGTAAATGAAACAAAAGCTTTAAGGGCTTACTGCGTTTTTCAGTGAAAATAAAAGTTTGATAGTTTAATACTTGCAATTGTTGTATTATGGGGAAATAAATAAATGTTATGCTTTCTACAATGATAGTGCCCTTGGTATCTCCCAATAATAGACAGTCTCAAATAAGTACAGACAGGTGTGTTTGATCAGGGTTGGCACTGAGTTCTGCAGGCAGGTAGATCTCCAGGAACAAGATTGGGCAGCCCGGCTTTAAAACTCTGTTTAGTTTTCATTTGAGAAAATAAATAAGAGCCAGTGAAACAGACTGAGTGAGTGAAGTTTCGGTAAGTTTCAGTGTTTTGATTTCAGTTTCAGTGTGACTGGTTTCAGTGTTTGTTTGCAGATTTAACAGGAACAGAATGCTATGTAATTAATCTTGAAGTCGCCTTGTGAATAGCTGTAATATTTTGTGTCTCCAGGTAGACTTCCCCCAGGTCAGGGCCACTGCAGCGGGGTCAGAGTTAAGGCCTTGAACCCCGGTTACACCAATTTATTGGTTAGCTACACCCATAGTAATGTTCACCTGAGCGCAAAGATCACCATTGCTGGCTACCCCCCTCTCAGGGTAAGGTTTTAATACCTGTGCTTTAAAGATGGAGAAGGACAAATGTAGATTGTTATCATGAGCAGTGATGTGCTGACCATGCTTTTTCTCTGACAGCCGATTGACCCCGTGTCTGTGGCAGTGGTGACGTTAGGCTCCTCTAAAGACATGGTGTTTGAAGGAGGCCCCCAGCCCTGGGTCCTAGAGCCCTCCAGGTTCTTCAGAAACCTGACAGCTGAGGACCAAAGCAGTGTCACGCTGTCTCTGTACGGACCCGCCTCACGAACCTACTCTAGACATTTAGTCAGAGCCACATGCCGCGCTCTGGGAGAACAGGTCAGAGGAGCCTGTGATGTCATATCCTGTGGTCTAGCCACTCAGAATGTGGACTGGTATGTTTGCATTGCTCAAATAATTGTCTTCGCAGGTCTTAGCAGTGACTGTTGGGAACCAGCCCACCGTGACGAACCCCTTCCCTGCTGTGGAGCCGGCTGTGGTGAAGTTTGTGTGCGCACCCCCATCACGTCTCACACTGACGCCCATCTACCTGAACCCTCAGCTGGATGTGTCCTGTCCTCTGCTGCAGCAGAACAAACAAGTGGTGAGCGCTCAAACTCTCAGACACAGATGTAGTCTTATTATGACAGGAAGTTCAGGAGCGTTTGCACTTGTTCTGTAGGTGCCCGTTTCCAATTATCACAACCCAGAGCTGGATGTGGCGGCCTTTGACCAGCAGGGCAGGAAGTTTGATAACTTCAGCTCTTTGAGTGTGATCTGGGAGTCCTCCAAAGTTTCCCTGGCAAGCATCGAACCAACCATGCCCATGCAGCTACACGTACACGAGGACGACAACAAACAGAAGAAACTCCACGGTACCTCACACTGATTACTTCAGACCATTGAGAGTCATGAATGTATTAGGAATTGATAGCATTACTAAAGTCATATTACAGTATATCTTTATTACTAATTTTAAAGTATATCGCATACAACAATATATCACCATTAGGGATGTCCCAGTGGTGGGGGTTGGGGGTAGAGCTTAAGATCTTTGCCCGAACCCGACGGGACCCGATGGGACCAGATGAGCCTATGCCTGTTTAGAGTGCTGAGATGTTAAGATGTCACAGGACTTATTTTATTTCTTTATTCCAACTTCCGAGTGGCTACGTTAGTTACGAATAAATTGTTAAAACGTGTATAAATGACTCATTCTTGACAAAAGGCAAAAGAGCTGTGTGTGTGCGCACATTTGAATAATGGCGGGCTGTAAATGTGTTCGGGCTTGTAAAAAGCCGTCAATCAAACTGTACTTGTCGGGCTCGGGTCCTGTCGGGCCTAACTTTTATGGCCCGATAACAGCTCTAGTTGGGGGATTTGGACGCTTTTACTTTCTCGTTCAAATTTGTGATCTTGGTGTCACGTTTTACAAAAAAAAAGACATTGCTCTTACAGCTACACACCTTTCACTTTCTAAGACTAAAACAAATGCTTGAAAGATTGATTCTTCATTATTCTTAATGAAAAGCATTACAATACAACTCAATACAAACTAGCTTATATAACATTAAAAGACATTATATAAAATAAGACGAGTCATGGCATACACCACATGCTGTATTATATATATCGACCAATAAATTACAATAAGTTTAGCAAACACTGTGAAAACTAAGTAAAAATAATTGAAAAGAGCTTCCCACAATGTCGCTTCACGCTGGGTAAACAGCTAAGGTCAACAGGCTTTTCAAAATGAAAGCAAAATTCAAACTAAACTGTCTGTGGTGACAGTGCTTGCATGTTTGTTTTTTTTAACCATCATATTCACCTTCTTTTAATATCAAAATGGGTACTTTTTTTTACTTTTGGGAAACCAAATCATCCACCATCGTCTTGTCAGTGTTCACGTCACTCTTACACCTGATGTGGTCTCACTCTCTTCACATGAAGTCTGACTCCTGCTGCTCTCATTGAATCCATAAAGTATCAGTTTTGACATATCTCTGTAGACGGTTATATACATAACCATTGTCTTAAGTTCTTTAAAAATTGCACTGCATATTTATTCTACCAGTTCACACATTTCTACTGCCACACAACCATAGACCATCACACCTTTCGACCCAGTGCTCATAGTTATGTATGTGATGTTTTCCGCAGGTCATCAGCTGGTTCTTGTCCATCATGAATCAGGAGTGGCAGCCATCACTGTGACCGCAGTCGGCTATCAAACATCTCATTTAGAGGCAGCAGCCGTTCTGAGTGGAGTGAGTTCATATACCGTGACCAGTTTTCACAATAGTTTATGAGAAACAGAATATTATTGTAGTGTTAGACATGATTGTCTATTGCCATTGTCATTTCTTGTCTTAGATGAAAAAGGCTGTTTGGACAGAAGAGTTCAAGATACTAAAAATAATAATGTACACTTCTTAATGTGTTTAATGTTGTTGGCAGGTTTTTTTTTAATTAGGAGGATAGTCATGGCAAACCAAATGAATATTTATTGTGTTATTATGATGTTGATGTACTGTATGTATGTATATGTCTGTTATTTCTAAAGTAAGCTACATGTAAGATAAAAGTTTGTGACACGTTAGTTTTTGCAACAGCTCCAGCTCTCTGATACACGGTGTAGTACATGAATGTTCAAATTGGTTAATTCATGGCTGATATAGTGCACTATTGAACAGCTATTATGCAGTATTGTGCACTATCTAACCGATAGTGTGCACTACTGAATGAGTGAACTTGAGCGATTTTAGATCCTGCAACAGGGTGAACAATGAGAGTTAATTCCTGTTCTGGATATTGACTCTTTTGGAGATTTCCTGCTACTACTTTATACAACCGATCACATGAGGTTGACTAGGTTAGTCTAGTACAACGGCTCTCCGGTTTAGATTAAGCATCAAACCGAACATGAACACAACCTGAGGATCAAGGAGTGGCTGAACCGCCGTTTCATGAGCTCATGAGCAGTTTTGTTTCCTCAGCAGGACGATGCTTTGTAACCACACACCTCAGCCCACACCATCGCTACAGTTACTGTTGCCAACAACAAAGCCGAAACAGGAAGCTGACATGCTGATACGACAGCATGATAACTCTAAGACAACTCCTTTGATGGGCACAGATTAGTGCCACACATATAATGTGGAAAATCTTGCTCCTGTCCTAATTGTATTAGCATGTTGCTAAGTTAACAATAATTAAGAGGATAATTCTTCTTATTTGTAAATATTCATTGAGTATTGATCTTGATTCTGAAGTTGAGCTCTAATTGATGTGTGTTATATTGACGTGTGTTAGTTTGATCCTTTGAGCCCTGTCTCTGCCACGCTTGACCTGCTGTTAGTAGAGGACGTGAGGGTGACCCCTGACACCATCACCATATACAACCATCCTGATGTGACCGTAAGCTCACACATCTGCACAGCACACACCTGATTGTCTGGAAGAGCTTGTTGGGTGTGTGTGACCCCTGGTGTTGCTGTTTTCCTCTCTGCAGGCGGATCTGATTCTGCAGCAGGGCTCAGGTTATTTCTATGTCAATGCAAGCGTCGGGGGAATCGCAGACGTCACGTTCCAGGAGTCCCAGGGAATCGCTCAGGTAATGCTCAATAGATAAGCTCTGTCAGAGGTATTTGAGGGATTTTGTTTACAACATGGGGGGGGGGGGGGGGGGGGTGGGGGTGGATCTGAAAAAGCAGATTTTGTCCAGTGGTTTGATAGAAATGATAACCTTATTTTAATATATGTAGCCAGGGGTTTAGGGCATAGTAGACCTGTAACTAGTTTATTGCCATTAAACAAGTGTGTTTTTACCTGGAAGGCCCATTCATCTCTGCTTCTAGAATACAGGAAACGATTTACTTTTCCAGTAGACTTGAAGAATGAATGTATGGTTTTAGTCTATTGGGATACAAGCCAGGTGCTGAAACAGTTCAGTTTAAACTTCAGCATGTTGTTTTGTGAAAACTACAGCGCAAATCATGGAAGTGAATAAAATGTTAGACATCAACTGTTGCAAAAGTCAACAGTATAGTAGACCGTACAGTATACCGTACACACAGCTTCAGTGGAGGGACTGAGAGCTCTCGGAGTACATCTAAAATATCTTAAACTGTGTTCCGAAGATAAACAGAGGTCTCACGGGTTTGGACCGACATGAGGGGGGAGTCATTAATGACATAATGTTTGGGTGAACTAACCCTTTAAATGTAATGAATTGAACTATAATAATAATAATAATGAACTATATTTTAAAGAAAGTGTACATACAATACACAACAAGCGTTTTCATTTTAACTTTTAATAATTGTTAGTTGTATTGTGTTGTTCTGTGTTAAATTTAATATATTTAAATTACAACGTCATTAGAAATGTGTAATGATTAAATACATAACATACAAGTTTCATTAGAAATGACATATTTTAACTTAACATAGATGTTTGTTCGGTACAATTGTAATCATATTTCAGATATTAAGTTATAAATTTTATTTGCAATAAATATTTAATTTTAGTTGTCCAAAAACATTACATTGAGTTCACACTTCAGTATATTATGTAGTGACTTCAGCTGACTACACAGTATCAGTTGTTAATGACTGGTTTCTTCTGTGGTTTAGTTTGAATGTAATCTCATTTGGTTGTGACTCAGGTGGTCCCGGCTCAGGCGGGGGTCCTGCAGGTGATGGTTCATGACCTTTGCCTGACCTTCCCTTCCCCTGCGATGGCTACAGTTCACATCTCTGATATTCTGGAGGTCTATGTGCGTGTGGTCGACAAGGTTGGTGACATCCAATCAAAAATTAAAAAATGTATTCATTCAGATTCATTCTTAAATTTCACAAAAACAAATCCATTTAGAAATTCCATGCATGTGCATTTTTTTATTGTTTATAAAATGATTTTGAAATCGGGAATCTAATTCCGACAACACATTTATTTCAGGTGGAGATCGGCAAGTCAGTCAAAGCATATGTTCGGGTTTTGGATAGCAACAAGAAGCCTTTCCTGTCCAAATACTTCTCTGTCATGAACCTGAAGCTGAGGGCCGCGTCCTCCATCATATCCCTGCAGTGAGTAACATGTCTAGAGCTCCTGAGCTGGATCTGCTGTCTGTGAGAGCTAATAAACCTCTGCTGTTTGTCAGAGCTCTGCCTGATTCATCAGAAGAAGATACGGCCACATTTCTGGTCAAAGGTCTGGTGATCGGACAAACTAGTGTGTCTGCTGTCATCATAGACAAACATGGCAGGAAGATCACCTCTGCACCCCAGCAGATTGAAGTAAGCCGCTTCTGTGCCATCATTTACAGCTTTATCAATGGTCTTCTGTAAGCTTAATGTGCATACATTGTTTATAAGTTTACTATGTTTTTGTAATATAATTAGGGAGCTGATTCTTTACACTAGGAATATCAGATCCAGTCCCTTAACCAGAATAAATGTAATGTACAATGAATTGTGTGAAGGGTCAAGTGATTCAAAAAATAGCTGAAGAAATGAAGCAAATGAAGAAAATCAAACACAATGAAAATATATGGTTGCTCTCTTAAAGCTACACACATGAGTTGCTACTGAAAAATTCAGATTAGATCTTTGGTGCCTTCATGATTATAAAGTCTTTCTTTTTTTTGTCTGTAGGTATTTCCTCCCTTCAGACTGCTGCCCAGGAAAGTCACTTTGATAGTCGGAGCAATGATGCAGGTAAGTAATCCTCTTTCTCAAAAATGTATCTTCTGAATTCCAGAGTACTTCTGTCCTCTCTTCTGTCTAATGCACTCAGATCTGACACACAAAACACAAGCACATGCTGCACTCTATAACTGCACGATTGTCTGGGGATGATTTGTGATAGTGCACTTAAATTTGACACAGATAAATTAAATCGTTACAACGAGTTTCTTTAAATTGAGGATGATTTCCTAAATTAAGCCTTTTTTATCCCAGAAAGATCTGAAAAAAATAATTCATGCATTTATCACTTGGAGATTAGACTATTGCAACTCGTTATATTATGGTGCCCAAAATAAAGTTTTAGATAGACTGCAGATGGTCCAGAATGCAGCTGCAAGATTGCTTACAAGCACTGGCAAATTCGATCATATTACTACATATTACTATAAGGCGCACCGGATTATAAGGCGCATAGAATAGAAGATACTGCAATCAAACGTTTGACTGGGTTTGCGTTATGCATGCACTAGATGGAGCTGTGCTAAAGGGAATGTCAACATTATGACAGAGGTTTTTTGAGAAAATTAAAGGCTTTTAAGTGCGCCTTATTGTGTGGAAAATACGGTAGCTACGTTTACATGGACGCCGTTTTGTAGCTTGGAATCAAATCATTCAGAAACACTTTTTCATGAATGCAAAAAGTAATCAAGGATTATGATTTGATCATTTATGAAACATCAAATGCATCAATTTACTTGGACCACAGCATTATGGATGAAATAATAGTTGGGCCACCGATGGCAAACTTCTCTGTTATGATGAGGATGTCTGTGAAGTATTCTTTTCCATTGCCTTTGCTATAATTTTGTTGAAATAATTCTTCAATGCGGACAAGTGAAGGTGAAACATTAAGGACACTGAATTGGCTCAACGGGACTTGATCATTTAAATGCCATGTCTGTGATCAGTGATCATCTTCAGAAATGGACTGACTGGATGCATTGCTCCTGTTCATGTGTAGATCACGTCAGAGGGAGGACCACAGCCCCAGTCCAACATCCTCTTCTCTCTGTCCCACGAGAGCATCGCCTCTGTCAGCAGTCTGGGGCACGTCAAGGGCCTGTCGGTGGGCAACATGAGCGTGACCGGCGTGGTTCAGGCGGTCGACACAGAAACAGGCAAACTGGTGGTGGTGTCGAAGGTGATGCTCTGCAGACAGATGTGCAGATGAATGAAGACGCATTGATCTGTGTGTGAGTGAGTTAAATACTATCATTGACAGGACCAAGTGGATGTGGAGGTGGTCCAGCTGAAGGCCATCAGGATCCGGGCTCCCATCACCAGAATGAAGACAGGAACTCTGGTAAACCCACATTATGAGTTCAATTTTTCTCTGCAGAAGAGTTTAAGGTTGTAATGGTTTGGTCTGTGGCTGTAGATGCCGGTGTATGTGATGGGCCTGACCAGCAGCCAGACCCCCTTCTCCTTCGGGAACGCTCTTCCTGGACTCACCTTTCACTGGTCTGTGACTAAGAGAGACATTCTGGACGTTCACACGCGCCATGAAGAGGTCAGAATAACACTCTCTGTTCTCTGCTTTGGGGCTTCAGGATTTTAACTTGATCACATTAGGACTGGTATCTCTATTTTTAAAGTTCTGATTGATTTAACAGCCTATTGACCACTTACTGCTTTTTGCTGAATGAACATGAAAGGAACATTCAAAATATGTTATACATATATATATACTGATATAAAAATTAGTAAGTTAATTTAATTGTGTGATTAATTGTTTTCAGTTTAATCCATTAAAATATTTAACGCATCCATTTTATTCCTTGCGTCCTTTGGCTAGCATAACAGTAGACACATGAACATGCTTATCAAGGATAAGATGCAAAAGAGCAGTTAATTTGGCTAGTGGTGCGCTGTCTGTGAAGCCACAGAAAAGTCTCTTTAGACTTAAATGACTAAAGATTCTTACATTATGTTGTTTCTATTAATTCAGAGATTCAGTATAAAATTATGACAATGTAAATATATTATTTTAAGATGCAATTCATTACAAAAAAAATATTAGTGAATTATTTTAATCGATTGACCGCACTAATAAAAAATGTAAAATGAAACCCAAAAGCAATCTGTGGTGTGTTGTGGTTTAGATGAAGCAGTGTGTGATCTGTCCTTCAGGCATCTGTACAGCTCGGCGCGGAGCACAACTTCGCCATGAGTGTGTTTGGCAGGAGTAAAGGGCGCACCGGACTGAGGGTGGTGGTGAAGAGCAGTGTTCCTCTGGCGGGACATCTGCAGGACAGTGCCCTCGAGCTCCAGGATGAGATACAGATACAGGTGACTCAATCTCACTCTCATTCACAGAGCATCACTGTATTCTGTGATACTGGACTAAAAAACTAACCCCGCATTGAATGTTTTATCCATTGCAACACTGCAGTTTGAAGAAGGTTTTCCTGAACCAAGAGCAAAGACTGACCCTGCCATATATTACATTTTAGGTTTATGAGAAACTGCAGCTGTTGAACCCAGAAGTTCAAGCTGAGGAGATACTGATGTCCCCAAACTCCCTGCTGAAACTCCAAACCAACAGGTACCTCAGCAGCTGCAGCCTTTGCTTCACATCAACACACACAGTTACAGTTAGACTGAACCTCATCAGATATCCATGGCCTACAAATACACACAATACAGTATTACACAAATACTGTACAGACCACATCATGTAAGAAATGATTAACCACAGGACCAGGTCCAAAACATAACTTTAGACTAATGCAGTTATTAATGCAGTTATGAGAGAGAGGGATATTAAATGTGTGAGTCTGTGCATCTCTCAGTAGTGTTGAGCATCAGCGTCTTAATAAAACTGTACGTTTATCTTCTCCAAAACAGCGCCGTTAATACCTTGCTAGTGAGAAATTAGGAATTGTATCTTGCTAAACTATTTTACTGATAAAATCATAGCAGCACTGACAACATGTTTCTGTACGTGTTTGTTTGTTTGTGTGCGTTTATAAGGGAGAGAGAGAGTGGGAGAAATACAGTTTGTGCTCTGCGTACACGTAACATGTACATTTGTAGCAAAAACATCGTTTTTAATATAGTATCGTTTTTATCCTGCTGTTTACTGTTTATTAGCTTGGTCAATGTCGTGGTGTGTTGTGGGATATGGACAGTCAAAACCTGCCTGGAACTACTTTTGTTGTGCATTTCCCTAAAAAAATGTGCACACCTTAAATTGTTTGTCAACCAATCAGATTCAAGCATTTAACAGCCCTGCAGTATAAACAGATATTGAGTTCAAATTCAGAATAAACGTAAAAAAAAAAATCTAATGTAAACATTTTGACTAAATAATGACTATCGTGTATCATTATATCTGATATTCAGAGTATTTTAAAGGGTTAATTCACACAAAAACAAAAATTCTGTCGTTAATTACTCACCCACATGTCGTTCTAAACCTGTAAGACCTTCGTTCATCTTCAAAACAAAAATGAAGGTATTTTTTATGATATCCGAGAGCTTTCTGAGTAGTGGTCAACTGATATATCGCCAGGGCCGATGTTTGGCGTATTCAAATATCTGCATTGGCTGAGAAGTTTTTCTGCCCGGCCGACTGCTCCCTTTCTCCCTCTTGTTTGAACTTGTCATTAACAGTTCGGTCTAATACGGATAGAAGTCGGTCTAATAATCAGAACGGCTAAACAAAGGAATTAATGTATACAAAAAGTATTATAACGATTGCTTTTATATTAAAATAAATGTAAACAAATCTTTGAATGACTAATTCCCAATTCGGTAATATTTAATTTCACAAACCTTGCTAAATTAGCTGAATGCAGCTGTGAGATCTTGTGAAGTGTGTATGATCACGTGTTCTCTGTGTGACGGTCGGTCCCTGTGAATTGAATGCTTTAAACTCGTGATTTCAAATTATGCTGCGCTTTATGCATTAATTGCTTCTGCCCACTGTCATATTCATGTCATTTTCTCTGTGTGCTGTATGTAAAATTAGTGTTATCCTGGCTTTATTTGAAAAATATGATTCCCAATGCACACAAACTTCCCAGAATACTGAGTGCCCTGTTGGTTACAGTGTTTACTTCCTTTTTAATTATATTTTTATTAAATATTTAGTTATTTGTGAAAAATACTTTGTAATCTAAAGTATAAGTATATCTATGTTACACATTCATTTTTTAATCCATTGTTTAATGATTTAAAATCTCTTAAATATGAATAAAAAAAAATTCAAAATTATATCTGCTTAATATCAGTTATCCCTGCTTTCCAAGATATCAGCTTCGGCTGTCAAAAAATCAATATCGGTCGAGCACTATTTCTGATCCTGCATGGAAAGCAATGCAACTGAAATGTTCCCGGGCCCAGAAAGTTAGTAAGGACTTCATTAACATCAGTGGTTGAACCCTAATGTTGTGTAGCATTAAATAATTTTGAAATAATAAACGGAGAAGCACATCCATGTGGGTGACCATATAGGTTTCCTGGATAATGGTCAGTTCTTCAGAGATCCATCAAATAATATTGAGTAACATGTCAGACAAAACTGGATCTTAAAAATCGTTTCGGATCTTTGTTGTGGAGCAGTACACATTCTGACTGTGAACTGTGTGTCCTGTAGAGATGGACTGGGCTCCCTGTCCTACCGTGTGCTGGACTGTCCGGACAGAGCTGCTCTCGTTCAGGTGGATGAGAAAGGACATCTGACATCTGGATCTCTGACAGGAACTGCATCACTACAGATCAGCTCACAGGAAACCTTCGGCGTCAATCAAACCATCATCATCGCTGTGAAGGTAACACTGCAGCACTTAAGGATCTGATTATATGCAACTGAGTGCAGTCTTTAAACAGACCATTATTTTTAGTGCATTTTACTGAACTTAAACTTAATAGTAGGGCTGTCAATCGATTAAAATTTTTAATCTAATTAATCATACCCTTTTTCTGTTTAATTGCGATTAATCGCACACTTCATGAAATTAAGCATAGACCACTTATCTTGTTTCAAATGTTTTTTTTTCGTCATCATTTGCTATATCCAGCACAGTAAACCACAAGATTAAAGGGTGATGCTCGAAAGCTTTTTTCAAGATAAATGTAGATGTCTTATCAAAAAAGGACACTCAGAAACTCCAAAAGGACACCAAGGGATCCCATATAAGCTCATATAAAAGACAAAAACAATCAGAATGTTATAGTGTGTGTACAGTGCAACAGCAAAGAGCTTTTTTTTTACATTTTAGAGAAGTCATTGCGATACCGAACTGGACCACACGGAGATGCCAAAAAAAAAAAAACTACACCAACCTCCTGCTGACTGCATATATCTACTCCTGTAGACAGCTCCATTCATTATCATACATTTGTGTGGAAACAAAGTGATTGTATGGAAATGTCTGTGCCTGTGCATAAATGCAATGTGCAATCAGTGAATTAACAGCATTCATACCTGCATTATTATAACGGACTCGTGTGTGCTTACTGTACGACTCCTGTACGCCACCGCAGTCGTCTTTACCTTGATTGCAGTCTTCTTTGATCAAAACCTAACTAGCGAGACTGATATTTAATTTGAATTGCAGATATGTAATAATAATGCATAAATTAATATAATAGAATTGCAGTTTGATCTACAATTAAGATAAAAAACAACTAGCTGTAGTTCCTTGCTCATAGCTCGTCAGTGAAATACACGGCTATGTGTGTGTGTTTTTATTTAGCAGTCATGCAGTGTGATCTTACTTCAGGGTGAAACCTACATATTTAAATGAATTTTGCTAATAAATGACTGTACATTATACCTTACATATCAGTGTTGTTTTGTAATGCATAATATCTCTTTACTGAGTAGTTAGTATTGAGTGTCAGCAGTCAGCGTGTGAACTTGAACTGCTGCTGTGTTTGTTGTGAAAGGTGGTGACCGTCTCGTACCTGCGTCTGAGCACTAGTCCGGTCATTTACACGTCTAACAGAGAAGCTGTGTCCGCCATCCCGCTGGGAGCCGTTCTGACCTTCAGCGTTCACTTCCACGACAGCACAGGAGAAACCTTACACAGCCACAACTCTGTGCTCAGCTTCTCCACCAACAGGTAAAGCAAAGCCAGGAAACTGAGGCCATCTACACTACTGTCTTCAACTGCAACACTGCAAACCAGCACCAAGACAAAACTACTGCACTCATATGATAATTAGTGCTGTCAAATGATTAATCGCAGTTAATGTTAACTAATGAAGCCCTAATGTAAAGTGTGAATTAACAATAAAGAATCAAAACTCTAGGGCATGTTGTAGTCCAGATAAAAATAAAAAAAGTCTGAAAATAAATAGCCTATAAAAGTCTAAATATTTAATTATTTGGCTGTGATGAACACTAGTGCAAATCCACAAATTTGAATGGCTATTTAAATGTTTTAGAAAGTAGTGCAGCTGCTCATTTATGGGGTTTCCAGAGTAAAGGCTGCTTTTTTTTTTTTTTTTTTTGCAGTTTAGCGCCATCTGCTGTCAGAGAGTGAATGTGCTTTCATTCAGCGTGTCTCTCCCGTGTTCCTCCATGTCCTTCTCATGCGTGCTTGTTTACATCCGAGCGCATACGAGTCTTTCAAGCAGCATACAGCGGTGTTGTGCATTTTGATCAGTTGATGGGAATAGTATTTTTAAAATGCATTCCAAATTCTGAATAATTTGTAATACAGAATTATTGACGGAATTTAGAAGTGCCTACGATAACAATATCATATTCATTACCATGATATATCGCATTACCGAATACCGGCACATGTCTACAGTACACACACATATTATGTAAACAAGAACTTTTATTTTGGATGCAATAAATAGTTTGACAGCACTATTTATATCAACAATACTTCAGGGGGCTCCATTTGCCACAAGCGTTAATTCTTCATGTTTAACATCCTCAGTTGGACTGATTTATTTAACACGCTGTCAGTTCTGATAAAACTTCCAGGTGTTATTGACATCACTAGAAGTTACAGTTATTGGTAAGGATTAATTGACTAATCAGAAAATAATACATTGATTTCAATGTAAAAACAAAAGAAGAAAAAGGAAAGATTAAAAAACTAGCATCAATGAACTTTTGTGTATTCACAACTTCCTTCTCAAACTCTGCCACTTCATGGACAAAAAAATGTATATAACGCAGAATTAGTATTTTTCTTCAGTGGTTTCGTCACATAATGCAGTGAGCATTATTAATGAAATAATAACAGAATCAGACCTCATTTCTCCTCACACAGAGGAATGGAGCATCTCAAGTGGCAAAAATGGTTGCAAATAAAAAAAATGTTTTAAAAAATATATATATTCAGGCATCAGAAGCATAATTTAATATGTTAAAGGTGGAAATTGTAGACTAAATAAAAAATCGGGAGAAAATCAGTGCATATGCTTTTTTAAGGAGCTGTATTATGTTTGCAGGGATGATTTGGTGCAGGTCGGTAAGGGTTCGAGTAACGGCACGCTGACGGTGCGGACGGTCAATGTGGGTCTGACTCTGCTGGGGGTCTGGGACTCGGAGCAGGCCGGACTCGTAGATTTCCTCGCACTGCCGGTCCAGCATGCCATTCATCCGACTGAAGCCCAGCGGCTGGTCGTGGGTGACGTGGTGTGCTTTTCTGCACAGTTTGTTAATCAGGAGGGTAAGAGAAAACACAGACACATGCGTATATTGAAAGCCCAAAGTAAGCATTTACTTTCATTGTTGATGTGCAGGTGTGTCAGGTGTGTGGAGCTCGTCGTCCAGCGCTCTGCTAGAGATGGACCCCAGGACAGGAGCGGCCGTCGCCAGAGACAGGGGCACAGTCACGGTGTACTACGAGATACTCGGGCAGCTCCGCACCTACAGAGAGGTGAAGCTAATCACGTGCACTGCACTTCAGAGATATTTAGAAGGAGAAATCCTGAAAATGATTTGGTGCAAGATTGTGAAACTGCAGATAAACAGTACTGTGATTGTATTGTAATGCTGTGCTTTGTTTAGGTTGTAATTGAAGGTGCATCTCAGACGTCTGTCATGATTCCTGCAGTGAAGACGGACAGACATCCTAAAGTCCTGATGTCAACCAGGAGCACAGGAAGCAATCTCATCGGTACAGAATACTCACTCCACCATTTGATCCGCACTTCTCAAATAACACCGCTGTTTTAACCATTAAAGTGAAATCAGGAAAAAGAGGAAAACTGAATTTGAGGGAAAATAAAATGGATTGCAAAGAGCCCCTTTAGGGGTTAGATTCCTAAGAATCACAAATGCTGAATAATTAGTTTACTGTGACTGCATTTAATCAACACAGGTAAATGTAAAGTCTCATGCACAGGTGCTGTTCCATGTTGTTAATCATCGTACTTCGTACAGCATCGTCATACTCCTGATGTGTCCTCTGTCCACAGGAAGCTGCTCGTCGTCTCAGTCAGACAGCATGGCTCTGCTCCACCCAGAGTCCTCCGTCAGCTGTCAGCTCCGCTTCACCAGCAGCGCCGTGGACTTCTCTCCTCATGACGTCTATCACACTCACACAGCATTCGACGCCAGCTCAGGTCTCTCACATGAGCCTTGCACCTCAGCCTGACTTCACTCTGATAGGTTTTAACCTGTCTCTCCTCTGTGTGTCAGGTTTCTACAGCTGCGCGCTGAGCTTCAAGCCCATGAGTGAGCAGCAGGTGAAGGTGTTGAGCGTGTCTCTGACGGAGCTGGAGGTGAGGGCCGGCGTGCAGGGCGCTCTCTTCAGCGGAGAGCAGCTCAGCGCCCGTCTGCCTGTCAGTCCAGGGATCTACTCCGATCAGACGGACATCATCCTGAGCCATCAGCACCCGTCTGCGGAGCTGACCGTCTACGGGCCGCCAGCCACGCTCCAGCAGCTCGATGTATGTTTGCATCCTTGTCTGTGTCTGACAGTCATTTTGTTGCCTTTACTGTAGTCACCAGATGTGTGTCTGTGAATGTGATTCGCTCTTTCTCATCTTTAGGTGAAGAGCAGTTCTCCTGCCATCGTGATAGAGGAGAAAGATGTTTCTCACAGCTTTCCCAGCTACATCAGATACACGGTTCGAGCAGTGAAGCCGCAGGGACCGCTGACGGCGTCTGTGTCTGTGAGCAGCGTGTCCAGTGCTCAGGTGCTGCACATCCCCGTGTCTGTCATGCACCTAGCAGCCAGCAGCTCTTCTGTGCAAGGTTTGTTCCTCAGCTTCTGTCTGACAGCATACTGAGACACATGTTGATCATTAAAAAGGATCCTTCAGAAGGATCTCAGCATCAGGAACATGTGGGATGGTGTATTTTTAATGGCGCCCCTGATCATGTTGGAGCATTGTGTTCAGATTGTTTTGTAATAGAGGTATAATGTATTGCACAGTTTGCAAAGGAAGTTAACTTCTGGATCTGACAGCAGTTGCATCGCAAACCGCAAGTAAACAATTTCATAATGATTTGTCTGTAAATGACAGTTTTATTATGGATGATGTTTTCGAAACACTCACATGCATTAGTGGGGGGCATTGAATCTTTTTCCCAAGCAGCCGATCATAATAGTGGTTGTTTACTGACAAGCCTTCAGGAAGACGCCCACTAAAACTGAAGAAGCAATATATAGCATAAGTACTGACCCATGCTGCTTCTCTTTTCCTTCAGCACATATAGTAGATGGAGCGGACGGGCCCAGTATTCTTCAGCAGTTTATCGACTCCTATCAAGTGATGTTCTTCACTTTATTCGCTCTTTTGGCTGCGACTGCTGTTGTCATCATTGGTAAACATGTCCACATCCTGCCCAACACTTTTCAGTATCATGGATAATTAGTTTTCTGACAGTGATTGTTCCTACATTTCATTATCATCATATATGTTCATTTTCTGTCTGTTTGTATAGTGTGTCATGCACTGTTTTCCCCAAGAGATCCTGTCAATCATCCAGCATTCATCCAGAAGACTCCGCCTCCTGCAGGTACACGTTTCCTGCAAGAACGAAATCCGATATAACCCGAATAAATGCAACACAATTAACAACTGATCTTTTCATTTCGGATGGATACTTAATTGGTCTTTGTGCATCAAAGGAAGCTAATGAATGTTTATTGGGTTAAAGCCGTCATATCATGTATTATTAATTGCAGCAAAAAACTAAATTAGTAAATTAGTGTGACCTTTTTTCCACCCTCTATGATCCTTAGATCACCAGAAACAGTCTGGTTATTTGTATGCAGATGCCCTCACAGCACTTTACTTTTCCTGTTCACTGGATCAGCACTGAATTGAGAAATATGCTGCTCAAACTCAAAATATGCTGACCTTGTGGGGAAAAGCTCATTTCAGATGCACTTCCTCAGAAGTGTGTGCAGAGCAGCAGGTGCTACACATGGATAGAAATGACAACTGATCTGAAGACTTCATCGCATGCTAGCAGCATTATTTCTTCTGCTGTTTAGAAATAGTACTATCTTCACATGACTTCTACGGTCATTTGTAAATGCTGCTGTTTCTGCAGGTGTAGCGAAGCTGACTGAAAGCCCCTTCAACAGCAGCATGTCTTCAGGCATGAAGAGAAGCCCAAGATTGCACTTGTATTCACCAGACTACAACTCCAGATAAACCGTCTCCACCTGAGACTGAAGAAAGTGCCTTCCCACTGAATGCAGGAGTATAATGAGCGTGTGCGAGAGTACTGCTTGCATGCTTAAAACGATAGCTTTTTCATTTGAATCCTCGTGCTGAAGTGCTGCCTATTTGATTGAATATATCAGGGCTGCATATCGTTTTGCTTGTGTTTGATTATTTAAACGTTTGATGTGTGGACTTTTCTCCCAATAGTTTTCATAGCTTGAGACATTCAATTTTTGTGTTATTTGCAATGTTAAACTGTTTTTTGTTGTTGTTTTTTGAAGCTCAGGATAACTTTGGACATGTAATGTGAGACTGCGGCTCGATTATGTAGCATGTTGATTTGTGAATAGTGCAACCACTGCTTCCGTCCAAAGTGCTCTTACATGTGACAACAGCCAGTAATTTTATTTTATGAACAATATTATATTGATTTTAATGATATGTTGAACTCTTTTGAGTTGCGTGCAGCTTCTTTCAGTTATTGATGTGAATGTTAAATCAGTTAAAGGGCTTAATTCAGTCTTGCTTCAGATTCAAAGGGCTTGTGGAAGGACTGACTGGTACTCACCAGAGATACATTACACTGATACAGCTCTAACTGTGAGTGTTCATTCAAGAATGTGATTATTATTTGACCAAAAAATCCCTCAGCCTTGTGAGTCTGTGTAAGTGAGACGGTCAAGTTTTTTCTAGTATGTCTTTGTTAGCAAGAGCCATAATGTGACTCCTAGAACTGCTGCACTGAATAAAACCAGTAATTGTGAATCTGTCATAAAGCTTTGACTTTAATCTGTAGATGTAACCACTTCTGAACCTGTCAATGTATGTTATGTGCTCATTCATAACTTCCTCATAAGTTAACAGCTTGTTCCTATATTTTCACCAAGCTTTTTGCAGCATGTTTGTCATCAATAAAAATGTAATATGCTCTTTTTAAGTATCACCAGTTTGCAGTGGTTTTTACATATTTGCCCAAAAAAAAACATTTGTATATAGAATTAATTTGACCTTCGATTGAGTTCGATTAGGGATTATCCTTTATCACTTTTAAAGAATAATTTGTGAGAATGTAATGAATTTTCAAAAGCACTGGTTTCTGCTGGTTTTTAATGAGGAAAGTATTCATCATTACTGAGTATAATCATTTTCAGGAGTGTAAGCATGTGTAATTGTTGATGAGGGAAGGTTTGATTTAAATTGTTAAACACTTTCATATGTGCATAATTATTAGAAAGACTTTACTACAGGCGAAACTGTCCAAAGACTTAACTGACAATGGATAGCCAAAAATTCTGAAATGTCTCTGAAAAATGCAGTAAAGCATGACCATTGGACAATAAAGCAGTTTGCCAATAATAGTAAGCACGGTCACAAGATGATGAGAAGAAATGCCTCCATTTTCCCAAACTTCGACCATCCTCCAGGTTCAAGAGGTCAGGTTCTCAACGAATCTGCTAAGGAAAGCTGAATCACTTTACAGAAATCACAGGACGGATGGATCATCAATATTGGGCCAAAAAATACATGAAGGCTGATTTTTCAA
Organism: Carassius carassius; assembly: GCF_963082965.1. Taxonomy (NCBI): domain Eukaryota; kingdom Metazoa; phylum Chordata; class Actinopteri; order Cypriniformes; family Cyprinidae; genus Carassius; species Carassius carassius. Next base: position 1,737,672 of record NC_081800.1, on the reverse strand, counting down.
AGGTTTTCTGGTCAGATGGCAGGGAGCTCAGAGCACCAGGTCCAGTCAGACGACAGCAAGGTGTGCGTGTCGTAACAGACTGAAAATGACCTCCCAAATCTACTGCTGTTTTCTGAAAGATACAGTACTTTCTGCAAACAGCAGTACAAGAAGTCAGCAGCATTCAGGAAGTTAAGATCTAGACGCATGAAGATGCTCCATCGCATACATGTGCTCCACTGTTTAACTTGCTTGAAAATGCTTCCGAAGTGACAGAATAATGGCTGGCCCCCTTGTTCACCTGAATTAAACCCAATTGAGAACTTTTTGGCCCTTCTCAAGCATGAATTACAGTGAGGGAAGACGACCCACATCTGGGAGGCTGTGGGGGCTGCTTCAGCTCCAGCTGATGGAGAACTGAGCAAGACACGACAGGAGGGACAGCTCAGAGATGTCAGTGAAAAGAACGGTGGACATACAGGCCATATATATATATATAATAAAATAAAAAGTTCAACAAATATAATTGAAAATTTTTTTTTTTAATTTGAGACATTGTATCTCGTCAACAGTAAAAATATTCATGAAAAACATAAATTGCACTAAGTATTGCGTAGTACGAGTGTTATGCAAGTATCATATTTCAACGTTGGTGTTTTGTTGTTTTTTTGATGATTGTCTTATAGCTTTCAGAAACCTTCTTGCAGAACTGGTCTTGTTACACCATCTCCACTTCCTCAGTGTCCTCTTCAGAAACCTGTTTTAGCGTCTGGGACTGTGGTGTTGTTATCATGTCTTCAGTCTGTAGCCTCATTTTCCTGCAGTAGCTGCTTTTTAGGCTCCTTGTAAATGTTATGCCAAAAAACCTACAGCCAGTGTGAGTACTACCATGTGCTAATGCAATGTAGCCACTAATACTTGCCTAAAGGCTTCAAACAAGGTTATTAATATATATATTTTTTTTTTACATACAGTAACTGTACTATGACTCCATTTCAAAACTCATTAAGGCATTTCCTGCTCTTTTTGTTTTTAATATTATTTAAACTCTATCATAGTCTATCATCTGGAGGACCAATAAAGATATATTATATTGAAAGTATGTGAATTTTGTGAAACTCATCATTCATTTAACAAAAAAATTATATGATCAGCATTTATGTAACGTGTTCAGTCATGTGTTTCATTTTGTATCAGTTGTAATGCAATGTTGCTCACAATTAGTCACAAATCTACACTAAAACACTACAACACTGGTACACACATGGCCGGCTCGCCACACCACATCACACACACCATACAACCTGCCCTTGTGTTCAGATTTGTGTAAGTGTGGCAAAGCTATCTGCTTACAACACTGTTATTTCACCAAAAAATAATAAGATTAAAGACCCATCTCTTTAACCTGGCATACACATAACATACTAATATGCTTTTAATATCCAAATCCGTTAAAGGATTTTTAGGCTGCATTAATTAGGTAAACCGGGACCGGAAACACTTCCCATAACAACCTATGTACTTGCTACATCATTAGAAGAATGGCATCTACGCTAATATTTGTCTGTTTCTCTCTTGTTCCGAGGTCACCGTGGCCACCAGATCCAGTCTGTGTCCAGATCAGAGGGTCACTGCAGTCACCCGGATCCAGTACGTATCCAGACCAGATGCTGGATCAGCACCTAGAAAGGACCTCTACATCCCTGAAAGACAGCGGAGACCAGGACAACTAGAGCCCCAGATACAGATCCCCTGTAAAGACCTTGTCTCAGAGGAGCACCAGGACAAGACCACAGGAAACAGATGATTCTTCTGCACAATCTGCTGCAGTCTGGAATTGAACTACTGGTTTCGTCTGGTCAGAGGAGAACTGGCCCCCCAACTGAGCCTGGTTTCTCCCAAGGTTTTTTTCTCCATTCTGTCACCGATGGAGTTTCGGTTCCTTGCCGCTGTCGCCTCTGGCTTGCTTAGTTGGGGACACTTCATCTACAGCGATATCGTTGACTTGATTGCAAATAAATGCACAGACACTTTTTAACTGAACAGAGATGACATCACTGAATCCAATGATGAACTGCCTTTAACTATCATTTTTGCATTATTGACACTGTTTTCCTAATGAATGTTGTTCAGTTGCTTTGACGCAATGTATTTTGTTTAAAGCGCTATATAAATAAAGGTGACTTGACTTGACCAAGAACATCACAGATGTGTGTGTTTTCATGCATTTTAAAATTGACAGTGTGGTATCCACAGATAAATCAACAGATATTTTTAGGCATGTCTTTTCATGTGTTATTGTTATGCATTGTTTTTAACATTGTTGTGCTGCTGTAACTTTGACTGTTGTCATAATACTGTACAAGCACGGCTTCTTATACTGTATTGCTTATGGCACCCATAGTGTATTATCTTACAGCAACTGCAAGTACATAAAGTAATTTCAGGTCCGGACTGACTTAATCTCATTTCACCAAATTATTTCAGGTATTTCAAAGATTCTTACAGTCCTCCTATCATACCACAGTAAAAACGGACAATAACAAACACAGACATTTATCTAGCTGACCAAACAGATGACCAATAATGCATGGGATATTCATTAGCTTTCTTTAGAAATGGCTTTTAATATTCATTAAATTCTCTCTCTATCTTTGCATTATCATCTTGGAATTTGCATGAATTTTCAAAAACAATGGCCCATTGTAAATTATTCCTTAAATATTTAAAAAGAAGAAAGAGAGAGATAGAGATAGATAGAGAGAGAAACTTTGCATGCCCTTAAGCATAAAGTCAGTCATTTAACATCAGCTTCTTAATCTGAATAGATTGAATTGAATAGAAAAGCAACAATCTGAAATGACAGTTTCAGATATACCAGACACCAACAGATGCTTGCAATTGTGTTTTTTTTTTTTTTTTTTGGTACTAATTAAACTTAATGATCTTTGAGGGTGATTTCTTTGAGGGTTTGTTTAGAGGTAGGACAGTTTGTACCAGTATAAGAACCAATATGTCAAAGGAATGTCTTACACTGTGTGTGCGTACAAGGTTATGAGGACACAATGTGTATAATGACATAGATATTACAATGTAAACTTGGATTATGAGGACACTTCTGGAGTCCTTGTAAACCAAATGGCTTAAAAACAAACTAAACATTGTTTTGTTTTTTGTTGTTTTGTGTGTGAGGGGTAGGTTTGGGGTAGGGGAATAGAAAATACAGTATAATTATTTTTATGAACTGTTCCCATAAACTACATATACCAACACGTCTGCATGCATGCCTGTGCATTTACAGTAAACTTCCTGAACAAATGAAAAAAATCTTTCTCGTAATGGCATCTGCATCAGAAAGTGCAGGCAGAGTTCTCTCCTGGAATATTCATGGCCTGAAAACAAAGTTTGGAGATTATTGAAATACAAACTACAAAATCTTTGGAAAATATGATGTTGTCCTTCTGCAAGAGCCTCACATTGGTATGAATGCAGATGAGGATGCAGACTGGAATTACATCACTGCTTTTTTACCAGAGAAATATGCCTTCAAAGAAACTGACTGAAAATTAAAATTATTCTGCTCTCTTAAGGTTGGTTTACCATCATTTTTCACCTTACATAACAATAAATAACAATTCAAAGCAATACATTTATATTCTATATAGTGCTAGTCTAATATATCAGTTGCTTTTTCACAATGTTGCATGCATGAAGTTCCTAGTGCAGCAAGAGCTCTTTGCACTTTATTGTAATAGCGCTTCACCTACCTTTTTCTTTATTTATATAAAGTGGCCTCAAACTTATTTGGACACTAAAAAATGAGTACTATGTCCTTGCATTCTATAACAAAATAAGTGGAAATTATTTAAAATAAACAGTACAAAATGGGGAAAATATATATGGTATTTAACAAAAATGAGAAAAATACTGTAAGTGCCATAGATTGTACTGGGATGTTAAATGCACTGAACTGTAGCAATAAACCAATGATTAATCACAGATCAAAAACAGATGCACTGTCAGACGCGACGCGAAACAGAGCGCTGCTATGACAAGCCAAAAGTCAGAATTACGCTATAGACGGTGTATTTTGAAGGCACCAATGCTGTTTTCAACGCCGTAAAAACGGCTTTTTATATCTAAGCGCGATTTCTCTATAGCGTAATTCTGACTGCAAGCGTGATGCGTAAGGACTGCGGGTGGAATCGTGACGCAGACAACCAGCCGACCAATCAGAGTCTTTGTTTACGCATGCGGCGGGTTTATTCGACGTCGCGCGTTTGCAGTGTAGACAGCTGCGTTGTTGCGTCGCGTCGCATGCGGTGTATTCAGGTTACTGCGCCACCATTTACAAGTGCATTTTGCTGTATGGCAAGTGGATCAAATATTCTCTGCTGCACCACCAACTCCTTCCAGAACTGCGATGGGAACGATATTTAAGCTATAGTCGTATTTAACCTTTAGTGGCACAAAGCACCGCAGGAGACGCAGAGTCAGTATTTCACAGAAGCATGGCTGAGCACGCGACGCGCGCCCCTCTCATATATCACGGCGCGTCATCACCTCCAGGAAAGGGGGAATATTTGACTCAGGTTAGTAAAGTTGCATGAGAAGAAGATGGACAGCCGGACCGAGAACCCGACGAAGGCAGCGGGCTATCTGAAGGAGCTGAATAAGATCATAGAGACCCAGCAGACGCTGCTGGAGCGGCAGAAGAGGCGCATCTTCGAGCTGGAGCAGGATGTGTCCGAGCTGTGCGCAGAGAACAGCCGCCTGAGACACGAGCACCAGCGGCATCTGCTCAGCTGCAGACTGCGCTCCATCCAGGAGAACAGCCCGCTGCAGCAGTAAGACTACTCTCAGGCTACTTTCTCCAAATACGTGCTTCTTAGTCAGATTTTAGAATACACAGGTCGCTTATTTAAACAACACTTTTTATAATTTTTTATATTGTATTTTTTAAGAATTTGTTTAATTTTGGAGTGTGCTTGGTTTGATATTGAAAAATATTTAAAGGATTCATATCATGTTGCTAAAAAAGAATATTATTTGTGTATTTGGTGTAATGAAATGTGTTTATGCAGTTTAAGGTTTAAAAATCATTATTTTCCACATAGCTACTGTACATTATTGTTTCTCTTCTATGCTTTTTTTTTTTTACAAAGCTCATCAGTCTGATAAGCGAGGTGTGCTCTGATTGGCCAGCTATCCAGTGCTTTGTGATTTATGGAAATGTTACGCCCTTTACCGTACTGTTATGTGTGTCTCGGTAAGAAAAAATGAAAAAGCCATTACAAACAAGCCATTTGTTGCATCCAGTGTAAACATAAAACCATTCATTTGTGATCAGCGAAATTACAAACAACAAGCACTAATCAACCCCAGCGGTTCTCATTTCCAGTCCTCGCGCCCCCCCCAACTCTGAATGTTTTGGATGTCTCTCTGTTAACACACCTGATTCAGATAATCAGCTCGTTAGAAGGGAGCATAATGCATGAACTGTGTTCCCATTGACATGGTCCCTACACAGAGTTCATTGCTCCCTACTCCCTGAGCAGAAGAAATCTGTTGAAGTTTACTTCACTTCGGAACATTCATTCACAGATTTGCGTGTGACATCATATACCTCTCTAAATAAATACACTTTAAATTCATGTCTCGCACTTCAGTGCACTCGCTTTTAACTGGAATCATGGTGGAATATACTGTGATGTCCATTTCACAGGGCACTTGCGATCGAATAACAAACGTCTGAAGCGATAATAGAAACATTTGTTCAGTGAAGGGGGAGTGAGGACTGGAATTAAGAGCTGTTGCTCTATACTGCTCAAAACTCGTGTTTGAATCAGCAGTAGGACTGCTCGATTATGACAAAAATCATAATCACAATTATTTTGGTCAATATTGTAATCACGATTATTTAACACGATTATGAGGGGGCCATATGACCAAAACTTAATGAGTGATTTATTTAAAGAAAGTGATACATATCAAATATGTATTTTCTGTAAATACGGTTGCTATGACATCTACATTGTAGAGACCAGCGAAATTTGAAACAAACAAACAAAAAGTCCACAAAATTATTGAAAATTACTGAAAATAATTAAACTGTATAAAAACAAAAGCAAAGGACAAATACAATAGACTAAAAAGATACCAATGAAACAAACTGTGCTTTAATGTTTATTTTATGCAAGTCTCAAGCAGTTTACAGCCTACTACAGAAATTAATAATCAAATGTAAAATAAAACCGCAGTTTTTTGTTTCTTAAAGCTACAAAAGTCCTTCACTCAAGAGCAGTGTGATTATAAATTTGTCTTTTGTTGTTTGATTAATAAACATACAGTCACAGCAGGAAAATAGCCCACTGTTACTTTAAGAGCCGCACGGATCCAAATTACCGTAACACACGTATTTTCATTCTCAACTCTTGACGTTCATTTATTATATGACCGACTAAGGTATACATGAATAATCACTAAGTGCAGCATTTTTGACAAAAATTTTGCATTGATTTGAGTGTTTAGGCGCGCACCTTGAGCTAAATGATGACTTCACATGTCCGTGTTCGATCTCTAAGCGCATATCTCTTCCTGAGGAGCAGTGAAAGTTCTCTTTCACGCTTTTAAAAACATGAATAAATAGACTTTTATAAATAAAGCATGTCCCATTATGCAAATGTCATGTAACACGATTTTACTGATTTGCACGGGAAATTGGGCTTTTATGGAGGAATGAAAGCGCAGTGCTGCAAAAAGGGGGTGGAAAGGGGGGCAATAATCGTTTTTTCTCGATTATTGTGTTCGCATGATTGTTGGAGGCCAAAATCAAAATCAAACCGTTTTTTCAATTAATTGCACAGCCCTAATCAGCAGTGGTGAATCCTTTACAGCTGGCAGGATCAGGAAACAGTCATCCATAAAATGTGCTGCACACATCTGAATATTTGGGTTGAACTGCTCCAGAACAGTGTTGTTAATACAATTTAACCACTGATTTTTTGTTTTGTCCTCTTTTGGAAGAACAAACAAAGTATTTTCACTTTCACAATGAAACAGCATCTCCACAACATGGAGCCATGGGCAACAGCCAGAATCAAATGTTATGCCTTCTTTCTTTGCCTGAACATTTGGGCGGCATTATGCAAAGAATATCTCTTTGGGTGTGGAGGGCTCTTTAGTGCAACCTAATTTCTCAATGGTGCGACTTAAAAAAATGTGACCAGCCATTCGAGAGTAAAAAAAAGTCTCTGCGACTCTGAAAGTCTCCCTGTGGTTCAACAAAAGACACTAGCTGTCTGTATTTCAGCCCATTTCGGGACAATTTCGGGACAACTCCCGCTTGTTTAAGACTTCTTCTAGGGCTGGACAATTATGGCCTAAAATCAAAACCTCGATTAATTGAACATTTTACCTCGATTACGATAAATGAACGATTATTTTGTTTCTGTTTAGTTTTTTTTGCCTTCATAGTTCACTGACAAGGTTTGTCCTGGGGATAGCAGGGCCCCGATGCAGGTTGTACCAGTGGGCCCTCTTTGAAAGTGTTTAATTTGAATGTTCGTTCTGTTTATTTGTTTGTGCTATTTACACAGTGTTTAAGTTTTTTAAAGTTTGTAAGTGTTCAAAATTAAACATACAGTCAAACCAAAATTTATTCACACACCTTCAACATTTCTCACATTATCAGTTTATTTGCTATAGTTTAGAAAATGGTAATAAAATATGACAAGAACTCAAGAGTTAAACTGTCAGAACAAATTCATCTTGATAATATCAGATAACTTTGATAGAAAGATATGTAATGGATTACAATCAAACAAAACTTCAGACAACAGCAATTACCAAGCAATGATTAATTATGTTAAGTCTGTTGTGTGAAAAGGTTGCATCAGCAATTACGCAAAGGAGAGCTCAGTTCAGTGTTGCTGTCTGTGAGATGCGGCTCTCTCTCTGCGTGCGCACCGAGCACAGCGCGAGTAACCAGCTGCTCAGTTCAGCTTTTCCGCGTCTTGTGTTTGAATGCTTTAAAGTTTTTTGAATGATTAAATTGGCAAGTGGCAAAGCTTAATAATACGTGAAAATGATATGCTTTCTTGACGACACACAGCAGCGTTCTGTCAACTGTCCTGATCGTCTTTTCAGACTGGCCTCAGCCAGACGGTTGAGATCGACTAGTAAAGGTGGGATATTTTTTCCTATTGAAAGCACGATCTGACATCATAGCTCACTATCAGCAGTTATTTTATCTATGTTCGTAACATTTCTTATAGATTATTGCTCGGTGTAAGAAATAAATAAAGATAAGATAAAGATAAATTAGCACAGTACCAGTACGAGTGTGTGAATTAGTCATACTGTCTCTATATTATTGTGAAGCTGTGGTTTGTAAATAGCATAGTTCCTTCAAAAGTAGAAAAATATGCTATAATAAGTTTTGAGATTCTAAGCTACTTTAGTAATAAATCACAGGACAGTGCTGACAATTAGTTTTTGCGTTCCACTGTGCGCGCGATCTTCACAGCTACTGTTTATATGAGTGTTCGCGAACATGGGAACTCGAAATAATAATAGACATCCGACCGTCTAATCACTTGAATGTCCAAACCATAAAACAAATACAACTGACAAAGTTTAGTGAAGACGCAAGGATCACCGCTCGCGCGCCATCACTATGTGTTGAACCGGCGTTCACCTCCGTGTTTTGCTTTTATGCCACTGACTGGACGGGGCAGAGTCATGTGGCTACACACGAGGTAGTATGCTTTTAAGGGGGAAGTATTAACAATATTAAAAAACCGAAATAACCGACATGGGAAAATTAAGTCGGTTAGAGGTTCTGAATTTCGGTTTTGATTACTTTTCGATTAATCATCCAGCCCTAACTTCTTCTTACTTTTATATTTTAGAAATACATCCAAGTGATGAAAAAAATTTATGCGCTGATGGAAACAACACTAGACCGTGCTACCGCGACTAGACAGTGTTTAGTGTCCTGCAGCAGAATGTATGTCAGCGCAGCTGAAGAGGTCTGCATTCAAATACACGCAATAGGCTTAAGCTTGCCACAAAGCACCGGCATAAGTAAATACCATAAATGTAACAGGGTGAATAAATAAGGAGATATTTGAATTATTTACTAATGAATCTAGATCTGTCTTTGTCAGAAGGAGATGCATTAACGAAAACACTAGTGTGCTTGTTTATGAAGGCTATATCTTTAACACCAAGTATTTCTGCAGACTCTGTTGATATTCTCCTTGATTCATTCAACTCAAAAGTTAAGAATGTTATTTATGATATTGCTTCAATAATAGTCAGTAAGAAAACAAACAGACAGAAATCAGTTTGGAGAAGATCAACAGCAGTTTAGACTATGAAAAGACAATGCAGAAAAGCCGAGCGGATGTGGTGGAAGACGAAACTTGAAATTCACTATAGCATCTATAAAGACAGCCTTCATGCTTTCAATGTGAAACTAACCACAGCTAGACAGAATTTCTTCTCAGACCTTATAAACAGTAACTTAAACAACACTCGTACTCTTTTTGCCACTGTTGAGAGACTAACAATCAGGTGGCGTCTGGTAATTTGTTAATTTAGCCACTGTGCTAAATAAAAACCTTGGATTGTTTTGGTTATTTTCTATGAGTTTGTGTATATGCTCTGCCCTAGCAGTTTTTAGAGCCTGTCTATAGCTGGACATACTGTTTTTCCATGCAATTCTAAAAACTTCCAAGTTAGTTTTTTTCCATTTGCATTCAAGACTACGAGTTACTTTCTTGAGAGAGTGAGTATTACTGTTATACCATGGCATAGTACGTTTTTCTCTAACCTTTTTCAATTTGATGGGGACAACAGCTTCTAATGTATTAGAGAAAATAGTGCCCATGTTGTCAGTCATTTCGTCTAATTCATGTGTATATTTGGGTACAAATAGCAGTTGAGATATATCAGGCAGGTTAACCCCGGCGTGAAGCACGACCGCTCTGGGGCTCTCGACGGCCTTCAGGATCGCGGGTATCTGTGCAGAAACATCGAGAACATGAGTGCCAGGGAAACAGTGAGTGTGCTCTTTACCTTCGGCTAATGTAGCCCGGACGTGTCGGACGATGGAGTCTCCGATGATCACAGCTCAACAGATCACAGTCCGGTCTCGCGGAGGGGAGCGAAGCGGTTCCGGGTGGAGATCTCAAAGATCAGAGGGTGAGAAGTCGTCGCCCGGGGCCTGGCTTGCGTCCTCCGCTGTGGATGCACCCAGGGTCCGTGGTGTCCCGGCGCCGGAGTGAAGGACATCTTGGAAGATCGCGTCCTGGGTGCACCGGGCCTGTGCAGAGAAACACACGAAATAGACGTGGTGGGACTGTTAACAGCACTCTGTATACTTACCCTGGACATTCATCCGCCATTAACAGTGAGTACAGCAATGGTAATGTGTGTGAATAGAGTATTAGCAATGTAAGCGCAGTTAGCAGCAACCACGCTTGCTGATGCTAATGGGCTATAAGCTAATAGCGGACCCAGGAGATCAAAATAAAACTAGTGATAACGAGGCGCTCTGATTGTTTTTGTTGTAGAATACAATAGAGGATATATTCACACATTATATAAACGGAAACGATGGTGTATAAAATTGATTTTTAAGATAAAAATAGTCGATAAAAAGAATATAGTGACGGATCTCAAACGCAGTACAGATGCCAAGAACTGGCTTATCAACAAAATCAAAAAAAGTTTTTAATCAGCTGAACAAATACTTAAAATCAAATGGTTACCTGGACACTTTTCAATCTGGTTTCCAACCGCATCACAGCACAGAGACAGCATTTGCTTAAATTCTGACTCTGGCAAAATATCGGTGCTGGTATTGCTAGATCTCAGTGCTAAGTTTGACACTGTCGATCATAACATACTACTAGAGAGACTGGAAAACTGGGTCGGGCTTTCTGGGATGGTACTCAAATGATTCAGGTCATACTTAGAAGGGAGAGGCTATTATGTGAGTCTATGAGAGCATAAGTCTAAGTTGACGTCCATGACATGTGGAGTCCCACAAGGCTCAATTCTTGCACCGCTATTGTTTAGCCTGTATATGCTCCCAATAAGTCAAATAATGAGAAAGAACCAAATTGCCTATCACAGCTATGCTGATGATACCCAGATTTACCTAGCCTTATCTCAAAATGACGACAGCCCCATTGACTCCCTCTGCCAATGCATTGATGACATTAATAGTTGGATGTCAACTGAAGTTATTGCATTTGGAAACAAAGATGAAGTTTTCAAGGTGAATGCATACTTTGACTCTAGGGGTCAAACAACTAAAAATCAAGTCAGGAATCTTGGTGTGATTCTTAGTTTCAGTAGTCATGTCAAAGCAGTAACTAAATCAGCATACTATCATCTAAAAACATTGCAAGAATTAGATGTTTTGTCCTCAGGTCCTTACACTGGCTTCCAGTTACATTAAGGATTGATTTTAAAGTACTTTTACTCATTTATATATCACTCAATGACCTAGGACCAAATTATATTGCAGATATGTTCACTGAATATAAACCTAACAGACCACTCAGATCATTAGGATTGAGTCAGTTAGAAATACCAAGGGTTCACACAAAACAAGGGGAGTCCGCCTTTAGGTACTATGCCGCCCGTAGTTGGAATCAGCTTCCAGAAGAGATCAGATGTGCTAAAACATTAGTTACATTTAAATCTAGACTCAAAACTCATCTGCAGTGTGCATTTATTGAATGAGCACTGTGCAATGTCCGAACTGATTGCACTGTATTTTATGTATTCACTGTATTTTATGTAAAATCATTTTCTATTTGTAACTTTTTTAAATTCATTTTAAATAAGTCAATTTTTTAATAATTTCTAAAGTTTTAAAATGGCTTGTTTTTAATTTTGTTATTATTTTATTTTCTTTTATGTAAAGCACTTTAAATTACCATTGTGTATGAAATGTGCTATATAAATAAACTTGCCATGCCTTGCCTTGCCTAGTGTTTTCTGAGTCTGAGTCGCAAGGATGAAGTTGCCAAAGTTGCATGATTATAATGAAAAAGTTTTTTTTCTATTTGTTTTATTTAATTAAGTAGTCATTTTAAGCTTTCTATAGATATATTTATCATGTGTGTGAGGCATTTTCTCACATAGTTTCGGTAAATTTTTGTACTCCTGTTAAAGACGACACGGCAGAAAGAGCCACGTTTTGTTGATATTGTGAGTGCACACAAATAAAAGTAGACCCTTTGCATTTACGAATGATGTATTACTCTTACCTTTATGAACAAAAATTATGCAATCATGCAAGTGGATCATGCTGGAGTTTCCATGTCCTGAAGTTTCTCTGCACAAACTATTGGCAATAGTGCACATTTATCTGGGTCTAACTTTTAAAACATTGTTATATGCTTGAACTGTTTTATATCTATAGATTTTTTTAAGCAAGTTGTGATGATTTGAGAAGGCTAAATTGATCAAACAAAGGCTCATAAATGTATATTTTACAAACAAAAACGAAACAAAATATAATCACTTTGCTATTACATACAAAACTGAACTATTTCTATAGCTGAAATAGTAGTATAAGCTGTTTAGGGACTGTTTGTCACGCTGTCTAGTCTCCGTTTCCCTGGGTGTCCACTAGTGGGCTCACTTCCCCTTAGGCACTTCACCATAGGCACTAGTATTCCACTAGTCTTGTCCTGTCATCACAGTAATTGCACTCCTGCTAATTGCACCAGGTGCATTCACTTAATTGTCATTAGCCTCCCTATAAATACCTGTCTTTCCATGTTGTTTTTATGGAGTCCTTACCTTTCGCGATCCCAGTCTTCTCGTCCTCCGAGATTCCTCGTCTGCCTGTTCCCTTTCCTGTCCCTTCCCTGTTTGTTTTATTTTGGATGATTACCCCTCAATAAATATACCTGCATTTTGGATCTCTCTCTCCCTGTGTTTCACTGGTCGCGATTGTTACAGAAGGACTCCATCACTGAGATCCAGCGGTATGTCTGGTCATGTTTCCTCCCCAGCCACTGAGCGGGAGAGGAATGGTTTTGAAGGAACCCGCCTGGTGGTTTTCCATGGCACTAGGGGAGGTCGCAAGGGAGTTACTGGTAGAGAGGAGGTTCGCCATCGCTCTCCACCATGGCCCCCCTTCGACCCTGGGCTCGTGTGGAACGGATCGATGCCGCCGTCTCACCATGGCGGACGGAAAGGAGAAAGGAAGCATACGTCTGCCGATCCAACGCCACGGCACAAGATGGCCGCCAGCCCAGCGCCGTTGCACAGGATGGCCGCCAGCCCAGCGCCGCTGCCCAGGATGGCTGCCAGCCCAGCGCCACTGCCCAGGATGGCCGCAAGTCCAGCGCCACGGCACAAGATGGCTGCCAGCCCAGCACCTCAGCACAAGATGGTCACAAGCCTAGCGCCATGATGCAAGATGGCCGCCAGCCCAGCGCCACAGCACAAGATGGCCGCCAACTCAGCGTCACGAGGCAAGATGGATGCCACCCCAGCGCCGTAGCAAAGAGTGGTCGCCAGCCCCGTGCCACGATGCAAGACGGCCGCCAGTCCAGCGCCAACGCCCAGAATGGCCGCTGAGACATTTTTGGATTATTTCTCCATGCTGTCCAAAATCCTAAAGATTCCCAGGAGTGTTCACGTCACGTCTACCGATCCAGAGACTGTTCACTTCACGTCTGCTGAGCCAGTGCCACAGTACAAGATGGCCACCAACCCAGCGGCACTGCACAAGGCGGCCACCAGCCCGGAGCCACTACAGAGAATGGCAGCTACAGTAGGCTTTCCTGAGTTGAGTCAGGTTCCCGATGACCCTCCAGAGTCAAGTCACGTTCCCGTTGACCCTCCAGAATTGAGTCAGGTTCCGGTTGACCTTCCAGAGTCAAGTCATGTTCCCGTTGACCCTCCAGAGTTGAGTCAGGTTTCCGTTGACCCTCCAGAGTTAAGTCAGATTCCGGTTGACCCTCCAGATTCGAGTCATATTCTCGTTGATCCTCCAGAGTCGAGTCAGGTTCCAGTTGACCTTCCTGAGTCGAGTCAGGTTCCAGTTGACCCTCCAGAGTCGAGTCAGGTGCTCGTGCACCCTCCAGAGTCGAGTCAGGTGCTCATGGACCCTCCAGAGTCAGGGTTAGTCACCGTTGACCTTCCAGAGTCAGGGTTAGTCACCGTCGACCTTCCAGAGTCAGGGTCAGTCATCGTTGACCTTCCAGAGTCAGGGCTAGTTCCTGTTGACCTTCCAGAGTCGAGTCAGGTGCCAGTTGACTTTCCAGAGTCGAGTCAGGTTCCGGTTGACCCTCCAGAGTCGAGTCAGGTGCTCGTGGACCCTCCAGAGTCGAGTCAGGTGCTCGTGGACCCTCCACTCCACTAGTGGGCTCACTTCCCCTTAGGCACTTCACCATAGTCACTAGTATTCCACTAGTCTTGTCCTGTCATCACAGTAATTGCACCCCTGCTAATTGCACCAGGTGCATTCACTTAATTGTCATTAGCCCCCCTAAAAATACCTGTCTTTCCATGTTGTTTTTATGGAGTCCTTACCTTTCGTGATCCCAGTCTTCTCGTACTCCGAGATTCCTCATCTGCCTGTTCCCTTTCCTGTCCCTTCCCTGTTTGTTTTATTTTAGATGATTTTCTGGTTTTGACCTGTCCTTGTTGGATTATTCTTTGGATTACCTCTCAATAAATATACCTGCATTTTGGATCTCTCTCTCCCTGTGTTTCACTGGTCGCGATCGTTACACTGTTTAGCTGTTCAAATCAGACACTAGAGCATCCCTTCATTCAGACACAGTGGAAGATCTGATAAGATTCAGTGTAGAGGGGCCAAGTCTGTAAGATTTTGATGACAGAGAGAGAGTGTGGCCAGCTGCTTTAGCCAAGGCCAAAGATCAAGAACTCCAAACTACAGGAGTTGGTTATCCGAGGGGCATGTGACATTGTGCTATGAGATGTTTGGTTTCAAGAGCTTAAAACACTTAATTTAGATTTATCTTGAGATGTTTTAATTTACATTTCAGCTCAGCGAAACACATTATGCACCAACACTTTTCAGTAAGTTACCTTTCTTGTAGAATTGTGCTTCAAATAAAGAACATTATGTTGACCAGATTGTTAATTAATAATTTAGGCTACAATTCAATATTTCCTATATGGACAGCGATAAAAAAAAGTGAACTTGTAGAACTGCGGGTGTCAGGAACCTGTCAAGCTAATCATCCACACCTGTTCCCTATCAGTGTCCTCATCACAAGGACTATAAAGCAGTCACCTCAGCCCCAGTTCTAGGTCAAGCCTCCAACAGGAATCGACCTCACAATCTCGTCCCCAGCGCACCTCGCCTTCAGAAGACCTCCTGAAGTAATGTATACGTACCTTTGAGAAGCTAACCTGTGTGTCTTTGTTCTACTGTCTCCAGGATTCCTGAGATAACCCAGTTACCTGAATTCCCTACGAGCTTCGATTATCTCCTGTGTCCCGTAAGACTCTCTGGGCAGTGGCCTCTCCTGTAAAGGGGAAAAGAGACAAGTATTAGTATTCCGTGTATTTGTGTGGCTTTGACTCCTCGTCTATTGACGGACTCACCTGCATTCCGCCGCTCACTAAGTGATCTGCACAGAATCCGCACTTGAAATCATCTTCTACTCACCTTTCAAGTACTCTCTGAAATAATAAACACTGTGTTGAATTCACCTACCTCTGCCTCCATTGTGTATCCTGACAGCAGTGTTCAGTGCGACGTAGTGGAAAATTTGGGTGCACCTAACTTTTGTTCTAGGCGCACCAGTGCAACCAGTACAAAAATTAGTAAGGAAAGCTTAAAATCGCATCATATGACCCCTTTAACACCCCCCCCCCCCCCACCGGTATCAATGCCTTTTAGCTATAGTTTCCCAGCCTGACCATAATGTGCCCAAACCCATATAAAAAACTTGGATACTAGCAAGCTAAACTAACTAAACTATTTTCTGAATTGAAACTGGCATTCTGAATTAGTGTGTGTGTGATATCTGATCTTCTAGCATGCTCCAAGGCAGCAAGGTTGCAGATTTTGGATAAATCTATTTGATTCAGCAATCAAGTTCAAGAAAAATATGCAATAAGTGATAACTTTCCAAGGTTCATTATGAGGGACTCCCTGGGTTACAGGTTCATTAGGTCTAGAAAACCCCTGCATTTCACACCTCTGCTGCAACTTCTAAAATATGTCAAGTAGCTTTACATGCTACAAATCTCAACATCACATATTAGTCTACCATTTTTTTTTGGTGATTTACTTTCTCTTTCCCAGTCTGTAGTTGTTTCATACATTAATAAAACTACTATACTTAGTGTCAACAAGAAAGGTAGAATCACTTCCCTGAATGACTGGTTTCTAGTTGCACTCAAATATGTTGTTTGAGTTGTTGGGCAAAGCATGTGGCACCTTCTCAATGCTTCATGACTCCTTGAATAAGAGAGGAGCAAATAAGAGACTGATATTTCATCACAGTATGGCATTTAGTAACAGTGCCCTCAAAGGACATTTCTATCTGTAAATGGATCTTGGAATCTTTGACAGAATATCTGCAGAGTAGAAACCAACATATCCTCTACCATGAGTCTTAGCCATGGTGTCCCACAAGGCTCTGTAATCGGCCCTGTACTCTTCTCCTTGTTGACATATGGATGTATTGTCTAGCATAACAATTTGTTTCTTTCTTTTGAGTCAGATATTTTCAATAAATCAGTTAAACCAGTTTACAAAACTATTCTGGCTCAAACAGCTCATAAAACACTCACTGACTCTTTAAACTGAAAATCATTGATTTTGCACATCTAAAGTTTGTAGGCTTATCAGCCAAGAACTGATGATTGAACTTATAATAAGAAGAGGATTTGAAGTGTACAGTCGTGACCAAAAGTTTTGAGAATTACATAAATATTAGTTTTAAAAAAGTTTGCTGCTAAACTGCTTTTAGATCTTTGTTTCAGTTGTTTCTGTGATGTACTGAAATATAATTACAAGCACTTCATACATTTCAAAGGCTTTTATTGACAATAACAGTACATTTATGCAAAGAGTCAGTATGTGCAGTGTTGGCCCTTTTTTTTCAGGACTCCTGCAATTCGACTGGGCATGCTCTCAATCAACTTCTGGGCCAAATCCTGACTGATAGCAACCCATTCTTTCATAATCACTCCTTGGAGTTTGTCAGAACTGGTGGGTTTTTGTTTGTCCACCCGCCTCTTGATGATTGACCACAAGTTCTCAATGGGATTAAGATCTGGGGATTTACCAGGCCATGGACATAAAATTTCAAAATTCTGGTCCCCGAGCCACTTAGTTATCACTTTTGCCTTATGGCACGGTGCTCCATCGTGCTGGAAAATGCATTGTTCTTCACCAAACTGTTGTTGGATTGTTGGAAGAAGTTGCTGTTGGAGGGTGTTTCGGTACCATTCTTTATTCATGGCTGTGTTTTTGGGCAGAATTGTGAGTGAGCCCACTCCCTTGGATGAGAAGCAACCCCACACATGAATGATGTCAGGATGCTTTACTGTTGGCATGACACAGGACTGATGGTAGCGCTCACCTTTTCTTCTCCGGACAAGCCTTTTTCCAGATGCCCCAAACAATCGGAAAGGGGCTTCATCGGAGAATATGACTTTGCCCCAGTCCTCAGCAGTCCATTCACTATACTTTCTGCAGAAGATCAATCTGTTCCTGATGTTTTTTTGGAGAGAAGTGGCTTCTTTGCTGCCCTTCTTGACACCAGGCCATCTTCCAAAAGTCTTGGCCTCACTGTGCGTGCAGATGCGCTCACACCTGCCTGCTGCCATTCCTGAGCAAGCTCTGCACTGGTGGCACTCCGATCCCGCAGCTGAATCCTCTTTAGGAGACGATCCTGACACTTGCTGGACTTTCTTGGACGCCTGAAAGCCTTCTTTACAAGAATTGAACCTCTTTCCTTGAAGTTCTTGATGATCCTATAAATTGTTGATTTAGGTGCAATCTTAGTAGCCACAATATCCTTGCCTGTGAAGCCATTTTTATGCAACACAATGATGGCTGCACACGTTTCTTTGCAGGTCACCATGGATAACAATGGAAGAACAATGATTTCAAGCATCACCCTCCTTTTAAAATGTCAAGTCTGCCAATATCTGACTTTGCTGCAGCCTGGAATTGAACTACTGGTTTCGTCTGGTCAGAGGAGAACTGGCCCCCCAACTGAGCCTGGTTTCTCCCAAGGTTTTTTTCTCCATTCTGTCACCGATGGAGTTTCGGTTCCTTGCCGCTGTTGCCTCTGGCTTGCTTAGTTGGGGACACTTCATCTACAGCGATATCGTTGCCTTGATTGCAAATAAATGCACAGACACTATTTAACTGAACAGAGATGACATAACTGAATCCAATGATGAACTGCCTTTAACTATCATTTTTGCATTATTGACACTGTTTTCCTAATGAATGTTGTTCAGTTGCTTTGACGCAATGTATTTTGTTTAAAGCGCTATATAAATAAAGGTGACATTGACATTGACATTGACATTGACATTCTAACCCAATCAACCTGACATAATGATCCCCAGCCTTGTGCTCGTCAACATTCTCACCTGAGTTAACAAGACGATTACTGAAATGATCTCAGCAGGTCCTTTAATGACAGCAATGAAATGCAGTGGAAAGGTTTTTTTGGGATTAAGTTAATTTTCATGGCAAAGAAGGACTATGCAATTCATCTGATCACTCTTCATAACATTCTGGATTATATGCAAATTGCTATTATAAAAACTTAAGCAGCAACTTTTCCAATTTCCAATATTTATGTAATTCTCAAAACTTTTGGCCACGACTGTACAGAGGACCTGACTGCTGGGTTGGAAACAAATATATTTAATAAGTGAATAGCAGGGATGTTAAAAAATAAACATACTGGAAATGTTAATGATTTGTCAACACACATACACAATAGTTAGTTTTAGTAATTTCCTTATGCAAAAACCTTTCAACCTAGCAATGTAAATATATTTTAGTATTGTTTGTTGAAATGCAAATTATATTCAAAGTAGGTTCTGATTGAATAAGCTTTTTAAATAACATGGAACGCATGATAGGTAAAAATTGATAGCCTGAATTCACTGTAAGTCGCTTTGGATAAAAGCGTCTGCTAAATGCATGAATTTAATTTAATTTAATTTAAATAGCTGATTTATGAGCTCAATAATGGCTACTACCAACTTCCTGGGGAACTGACATGAATTCACAATAATGACCTTTAATAATAAAACTAGAAATACCTTAATAAATAGCAATATGTGCCTATGTGTGCATAGGAACATGTTGTGCTCATAAACGCTTCTTCAGCAGGCATTATACATAAGTAAGATGAAAGGAAATTGCTATTGAAACTTTTCTGAAGGCAGCTGGTTCCCTTCAGAGATACATTCATATAAAACACCCATGTCTGAAACACCCGACTTCAGAATGTGCAGCACCCCCTTTTTTCCATTTTAAATAGTACATTAAAAATTAAAGGTAAATCTAAGGGAAAAAAGGGAATCTATTTGTGGCGGTCAATGCTGATATTGTAAATCAATGTATCAATATGTATGGAAAATTCTGACATTCCATGTTGTTTAGGTAATGATATTTTGTACATTTATAATACATATCACACAAAAGTGAGTGAAATATTTTTTCTATTATTGATCATTATTAGTACGGAACGAAAAATAAGTTCAGTTATAATCAAAAAAAATTTCTATTTGTTAATTACATTAGATATATTGGTTACATAATAAATCACACGTACAATTTATTCATCAAAATTATAAAAGATCAAGCTGAATTATTTGTGCATAACTGATATTCATGAGCTAAGGCTTAGCCATTTTGTGACCTCACATCTTGGTTACTTGTGTAACCCTCATGGGAGGGAGGGAACCGAGACATCACATCGGGTGATGACCGATGAATTTGGGATCTCGCCAGAGTCCAGAATCCACTTTGAGTGTAACTAAATGAGCCAATTGGCATGCAGAATTTGCACAGCGTGGGTATAAGAGGCAGCAGGTGCACTGCATTCATTCATGCTTTCACTGAGGAGCTGAGCCAGTGACCTGGCAGCTCAGCGGTGGTACAACAACTATCCATTTGGGCCCTACTGCACATGGAAGTCTCTGAGATGGCTCAGGCTGCATCATTTAGAGATGGCAGAACATGGTCTGCCAGCGGAAACACGGCCCTAGTAACTGTACTGTGGACACACACATGTAGGATCCCAATAGGGTCACTCATATGGGCACTAGACTCACACCAGATTTTAGGAATTCATTGGCTGAAAGACCTTGTGCTGGATGCTCCACCACGTCTGACTGCTGGAGGAATAGACAGGGTCTGCCTGGTCCACTAGGAGTGCACACCTTGTGCTTCATAGGCCAAGGTGATGGCGTCCACTATCCAGTGGGCCATTCTCTGCTTGGAGACATCCTTCTCCTTCTGCTGTCCTCCATATCAAAGAGCTGTTTTGAGGTCCTAAAGCTCTGAGTTCTATCCATGTACTGTCACAGTGCACGTACAGGACAGAGCAAAGCTAGGGCTGGATCTGCCTCCTCCAGGGGCAGCGCTTGCCGGTTTACTACCTGGTCCTTGAAAGTGAAAGTGAAGTGACATTCAGCCAAGTATGGTGACCCATACTCAGAATTTGTGCTCTGCGTTTAACCCATCCAAAGTGCACACACACAGAGCAGTGAACACACACACACACTGTGAGCACACACCCGGAGCAGTGGGCAGCCATTTATGCTGCGGCGCCCGGGGAGCAGTTGGGGGTTCGATGCCTTGCTCAAGGGCACCTAAGTCGTGGTATTGAAGGTGGAGAGAGAACTGTACATGCACTCCCCCCACCTACAATTCCTGCCGGCCCAGGACTCGAACTCACAACCTTTCGATTGGGAGTCCGACTCTCTAACCATTAGGCCACGACATCCCTTGGAAGTGGTAGGAACCTTGGGCAAGTAGCCGGGCCGGGGTCTCAGTGTTGCAGTGGAGTCAGCCGGTCCAAACTCAACTCGTGATTCATTGACCAAAAATGCCTGCAGGTCCCCCATCCTATTGATCGAGGCCAATGCAGTCAGGCGTAGATTTTTCATGGAAAGAAACTTCAACTTCAACTGACTCCATAGGCATCAAAGGGTCTTCCCCAAGAAAAGCAGTGGGTTACGCTTCACAAGCAGATATTCAAGATGTTTATGCAGAAATGCATTTTCGAATGCATCCATCCCCAAGGTGTGCAGTGATCAACCAGAAGGATGCGTACTTTCATGTCTCGATCCTCCTCCTGCACAGGCCATTCCTGCAATTCGTGTTCAAGGTCGCATATCAGTACAAGGTCCTGAAATTCTTTCAGAGGCCCCTGGGGCTTAGGGATGGAGCTGCAGTGGTAGTTCTGCTCAGTCTGCTCAATATGAGACCGCTTCAGCACTTGCTTCATGGCCGAGTCCAGGGGTGGGCTACGTGGTACTCACCGGATTCAGATTACATTGGTCTGCCACAGAATATTCAGCCCGTGGATGGATCTCTCTCCTTTGGGCAGGGGTGCCCCTAGAACAGGTATCCAGGCATGCTGTGGTATTCAAAGACGCCTCAGCCACCAGCTGGGGAGCCACATACAACAGGCAACTGCTTCAAGTTGCTGGCAGTATGCCTTGCTGGCAGTACGCCTTGAATTACTGCTGCAGCTGTTTGATTGAAAACACTGATGAATTTCTACATATTTCTTCTACTGTCAGCAGTAATTCTGAGACAATTTCACAAATGGGCTTCCCTTAAAAATATACTTTTAGATTACAAGTGCACATTTAATAAAATTGAATTCAATTTTCACTTTATGTGAGGAACTAATGGACATTTAAGAAGTTATGTATAACACAGGAAGCAAGCAGTAAATCAGAGCAGTGGCCGATGTGTTCATTGTGTCTTTACTCTTGGAGTGACCTGACGTTTATTACAGAGGCGTCTTCAAATAGTGCAGTGGGCAGCTGAGAGGAGACTCACCTCTAATGGCTTCTGTTGTAACAGAACCGCAGGCGTTTTACCCTCAATGTTGCATACACTGGAGTTGATATTTGACATTTGAACACTAATATGTGAGGTGGGTCATGGCCACAGATGCTGACAGTACAGAGTGCTGCAGCCGTGACCTCAAAACCCAGAAAACTAATCCAACAATGGTTTCCCTTTGGATTTTACTGTGGGTTTTTATAATGGGGTTTTGTAAGTCATGAGCAAAATAAGGTCTGTGGTAAATGTAACTGAACAATGTACAGTGTAAACTGCACACAAAACACAAATCTTATATAGTTACTTACATTCATTATAAACATTATTTAAAAATAAATAAATCATTAACTACCCCAATCTAACTAAATTAACTGTGTTTTCATTATGGGGGTATGTAAATTATGTTGTAGAGCAAAATATCGTCAAGCAGTGTTGGGGGTAATGCATTACAAGTAACGCGAGTTACGTAATCAGATTACTTTTTGCAAGTAACTAGTAATACTGAAAAGCTGTGTGTCCTTAAGCTTCAAGGTGCCAAGCATGTGCCACACCCCTCTTGTCTTGTTAATTTACTATTAACTTCTAGCTCCACCCACCTGATCTCAAGCCAATTAGGACACTATAAATTGCACCTGTGCCCGCAGCACCTTCATTCTGGTGCACATGGATGCACTGTGCTGTAACGGATATGCAGGTCATCGATTCATGGGTTCTGAACTAATGAATCACGGTTCGTTGAATCTAAAACAATGCAAACCCCAAAGTTTGTAGATTTTGAATCCAAGCATATAAACCCAACTCTTTATAAGCTAATGTAAATGTATTAATCTGGAATTACGAACTGGCTGGAATATCACTACTGAAACGTTATAAGACAGAACTTATTAGAGTGGGCGTCTCCCCAGAGACAAAGGAACTTTTCCCGCTTCAGATCTTTGGACATTCATTGGTTGTTCGCGCGAACAGAGGCGTGAACCAAGTCCCTCTATAAAACGACTAACACGAAAAGTAAAAAAAAAAAAGCACTTCATCTGAGAAAACAGCCACTCCCATGGCTCCTCCGGGAGCTTTTATTTCTTTCCTTTTCGTTTTTTTTCTTTACTAAGTTTTACTCTCATATTCGCCTCCCTACGAGAAAGAACTCTGAATCTCTTCTTTGAACCTTCAAAACTTCACGCAAGTCTGCTTGCCCCAGAAGACACGAGAGAACACGCCCAGACCGACGCACGCTGCACGCACGCTCGTCTTTCGCATACACAAAGAGAACCATGCAAGTATCATTCTCTATGGAGATTTAAATGCTGCTTAAAGTTTGTCTATGATTTGATCAGTTGTTGTCTTTCAAGGGTTACTGTCTGTGAGTTTGCATAACTGAGCGCGTGATTCTGTGATCACGCCTATTCTCTCATTCATCCTCTCTCTCTCTCTCTTTCTCTCTCTCTCTCTCTCTCCCTCTCCCTCATTTGGATTCCGTTATGTCTTGTACAAAGTTTACTGTCTATATTGTCGTACGCGTATTTACTCTGTATAAATCGTAGTTTGATGTATTATTAGTTCAATTATTAAATTCCATATACTCCAGATTGTCTGTCTAAGTTGCTCATGTTACAAAGTCAATGAAATGTCGATCTTAGCTACAAAGCTTATTTGTTACTTTTAGGTAATCTAAATTTTATAAGGACAGGAGAATGGTTTCATGGCCAGAAACTATTTGTCCTGGAATTATAAGAAGTGATAGCGTTACTGAGAGTTAATAAGTTAATCTTACGGCCGTTTGCTGGACGAACCACGTTTGATTTACATTAATTTCTAGTAAAAGATATCACAATAATTGATATGAAGAATAGAATATTGAAATATTAATGAGTAAATTACAGTGCCTTGTGATGAGTTATTAATATATACAATTGACCTATTTTTCATCTTCAATAATTTTAATGCAACTGTAATATGATATATATATATTAATCATATTCCTGATTAATTATTCAAATTCCCTATATATCATTTGAGTTAATTATTATGTACAACCCAGTGCGGCTATAGTGCAGAGGACTGAGTTTTTTCTCCTTAGTTTTTTCCCTGCGTGTGTGTGTGTATTTGACCATGTAAGTGCTTTGTGTGACACTTAACTATTATTCTGTATTTCTTAAGTTTGTCCTAAATGTGTTTATTTTGCTGTATTTCCTGCTTAAGCATGTTCTTTAGTTATTTAGATATGTATTTGAGAACTCTAGTTTGAGTAGATGGCCTTATGCATTGTTTAAATTACGTTATTTCCTGTGAATTCAATGTTATGTTTATTGTTAACTAAATCATTGTAATTCTGTCCTTTTGTAGAAACCACACGCTCACACACATACACCCCTACATACACACCCACACCTGATTTGTAAGGAAAATAAAGACCTTAACATCAGAGTGACTAGACTGGACCTGTTCTTACTGACAGCCCCATTGGCTTCAAGCTAGCTACCTAAGCATCCTCCTACTCCTTTTCAAGTAAAGTAACGCATTACTTTTAAATTTTGTTTTTATCTTCAAAAAAGTAATGCCAGTTACTTTTTTCCTGTTTAATGACTGACAATTCTCCTGTCCCCATATTGGGAGAAATCTGAAGTGCAGAAGCGACGTGTGCACTGTGAATAAATGTGACTGCATTAATTCATCCTACTCACAAAAAAAAGTATTCATCAAAATGAATTAAATCAGTGAAATAATAGATAAACTAACAATTGTGCTTTTTTTTTTTTTTTTTTTTGCTGAAGAGTGTTGAGCCTTCTCCTGTGTTCTACTCTACAGACATGAATTTATTTTTCCTTCATTTTTAGGTTTATTACACTTTTTGTCATGAAAGGGCTTTTATATTTGGTATAAAAATACTTCTTATATTAAAAACTATCAAGCCCTGCTCATATTTAAAAAGTAACGCAAAAGTAACCTAACGCATTGCTTTTTAATTAAAAAGCAACTAAGTAAAGTAAGTAGGTACTTTTTTAGGGATTCACGCAATATTGTAATGCATTACTTTTAAAAGTAACTTTCCCCAACACTGTCTTCAAGTATCGTCAAGTTATGTTTACCAAAGACCTTATTTTACTCATGAGTTTTAAAACAAAAACCCGTTATAAAAACTCAAGGGGAATCAGTGGCACATTAGTCTTCTGGGTTTTGACGTCACAGATGCAGTACTCTATGTACGAATACAGTGCAGAAAATTAATTCCAGAAATATATGCTGGAATTTGTCATTCTAATTCTGTAGTGGCACTTGTTAAAAAAACAGTGAATGTTTTCCATTTCACTGTGTGAGTCTAAATGTGATTTTGATTTTGTTCTTCTCTGCTTATGTTTTTTTGTTTTGTTTTTTCTGATAAATTATTTTTGTATTTCAGGTCAGAATATGGCAGTACCAGAATCGTCAGGTATGTTGTATGTTTACTTCTATTGTATTGGTGATGGTAATTATTTTCTGAATTTTAAAACATTTTAAACGTGATGTCCATTATTCTCCACATTACCCTGTGAGTGCTTGCCCTTATTATTCTGAGTGGTTGCTAACACCCTGCTAGGTGTTTGAATTTCTTTTGGGAGCATCACATTCGTGATGGTGACAGCAGCTGTCCCGCTCCGCAAAGACTTGGATTTAATTAGAGTAGCGTCAGCTTGGACGTTCTGCTGCAGACTCTTGTGAAGTGTCTGTAGTCTGTTGTGTTTCTGTCTGCAGAAGACACGCCTCTCTTCCTGTGGAAATGACAGACAGTCCCAGCAGCCTCAGATCAGCCGTGTGCAGAAGACCTGTGCCAAACCGACAGTGGAAGTCAGCATCCTTCGGGTACAGTAAACACTCCCCTTTATTTAGGTCATATTCTAGAGTTTTTGAATACTGTGCTAGAATTTTTATTGTTAGTCATAGCAAATGGAATGCACTCTTTGTGTACTTTGTCATTATTTTCTTAAGTCCAGTTTGAAGAAGACTCTTCATTAATGGCTTTCCAATGACACTGACAATTCATGATTTATTTGTATACCTAATAGTATGTTATAGGTCATACAACTTACAGACCTAACATCTTCAGGTCACATTACTAGGCACATTACTATATGAAACACACCCAAAGCATGATATTTATATTTATAATAGCAGGCATACAGTATTAATGAGTGGAGTGTAATGCGTCTCTGGGACCCGTTAGCCAATATTATGTAATTAATATTAGCTATAATAAGTTGAATAGGTAGCTATGGAAATAAACAATATAGGCTAGTTAAATCACAGAAGTCTAAATTCGGCTACAGGAGCTGGTGGTCAGTAATACAGAAACATGATTTTAAATTTGGTGAAGGTACCATGTATTGAAAAGTGATTAAACAAAATATTTACAACCAGAAATAATGAAGGAAAAAACATAGGAAAAAACAAAATATTTACAGACTGCAGTTAAACAGATTATAATCAAGTGCACTTTGAAGTTATTGTTCAAGTAAGATATGACAACAGAAATTACAGCAAATACCACACACAAGAACAAAAAGAAAAAAAGGAAAAAAAAACTGTCCCAGCGATGTTTGGTTTCTTGAAGACTAACACGACAACCCACAAGAGTTTTATGAGAATTTATATTAATAAGTCCATTGATTATTGTCCAGGGAAAGGATGTGCATGTGGGACGGAAGCGCTAGTCTATGGAGACGTGTGTTGGGGACAGGCTGCAGACAACCTTCCTACCAGACCACTAGGATGGCTGTTCAGTAGATGCTGCTCAGATGTTAGGCTCCTAGCCATAGTAATTCAGCTCGCCATCATTCATCTCAGTTCCTCTATGTAACATAACCTGATGGCGGTGACGAATTCCCTGCAGCCAGTTAAATTGTTCTGTCCACAACTGTCGATCGGCTTCCCCACACCTCTGAGTGAGGAAGACGCCACAGTCTGATTAAACACCTGTGCTCAATTGCGTGATTGGCTAAGCACAGTCAATTGACTGGCACTACTCCACACAGGAAATTTAAAGGGACAGGGACAGCAAAACCAATATACATACATTTAATATATATTTTGACAGATTTTAACCTGGGTTACACCCTCCCCCATTAAACCCATGCACGTCCCGTTGCATGTTAAACCATGTGAATAACTGAACTGGTGGTAGACGCAGGGTTTAAAGCATCTGATATACGGTGTAAAAAAGTTTGAACCACAGATATCAGGGGATTACCAAGCGAACTGTATTGCAACCTTTCAGGCGGTAATCATTGACGCACCGAACGTCTTGGACCGGGTTCTGGTTCTACAGAATCAAGGGTTAAATCAAAGTTTAAGGGCTCAGAGACACTAGGGACTGACGTCTCAAGGTCGACAGACTCTTCTTCCTCGAGTTCAGACTGAAGTGGATGTTCAGATAAGTCAGTTTCAACAGGTGCTACAGATTCTTCAGCTTCAGGTAAGTGGTCAGGGGTCACAGGTAACGTCTCTTCTTCAGGTAAGTGCTCACTCTCGGACCCTTCATCAACAACGGCGAAAACCACATGGTAAGAAAAAATCTCTGTGAAGCGTACGTTTAGGACCATCACGACGCTCTGGCTTCACTGTATAGACTGGTAGGTCTCCAGCTTGATCCACCACAACGTAGATGTCCTGCTCCCACTTTTCACTCAGCTTGTGTTTACCTCTCAATCGAACACTGCGCACAAGCACTCGGTCTCCAGGCTCTAACTTTGAAGGGATGACTCTTTGATCAAAGCGGACCTTGTTCTTTTCAGATGCTTTAACGGCGTTCTTTGAGGCAATATCATAGCTTTCTTTCAACCGGGACTTTAGATTTTGGACATACTGTGAATGAGATTGATGTTTTTTTCCACTCAGCGGTAAACCAAAAGCCAAGTCGACCAGAAGACAAGGAGAACGTCCAAACATCAGTTCGTATGGTGTATATCCTGTTGTCTCATTCCTTGTACAGTTGTAAGCGTGTACCAAGGGTTTGACGAAGTCTTTCCATTTTGTTTTCTGTTTTGCTTCCAGAGTCCCCAACATGTTGAGCAAAGTACGGTTGAATCTTTCTACCGGATTTCCTTGCGGACACTTCTTGATTCCAGCCACTTCACATAATTCCTTGATCAGTTTGGACTCAAAGTCCCGCCCTTGGTCTGTATGAAGTCGTTCTGGTATCCCATAATATACTATAAAGTTGTCCCACATACATTTGGCCACCGTCCTAGCCTTCTGATTTGGGGTTGGAAAGGCTAAGGCAAATTTGGTGAAGTGGTCTGTTAACACAAGGATGTCTTTAGTGTTGCTAGTGTCTGGCTCAAGGCTGAGGAAATCCATGCAGATGAGTTCAAGTGGTCTGGAAGTTTGAATACTGATGAGAGGAGCGGCTCTCTCAGGAACAGCTTTACGACGAACGCACCGTCCACAAGTCTTTATCTTGTGCTCTACGTCAGCAGACATTTTGGGCCAATAGAACCGGGTGCGAGCAAGGTCTAATGTGCGCTCTATCCCCATGTGACCCATATCATCATGAAGACTCTGCAAAACTGTGGAACGAAGTTCTTCAGGCAGGACAAGTTGATATGAAGTCTGTTCATTGTCTTGTCGTTTTCTGTAGAGAATACCTTCGACCAGTTTGAGCTTGTTGATTTCTCTCAGCAACAAAGAGATCTCAGGCAGCCCCTCCCTGGCAGTAGGAGGAACTTTCTCACCTGTCTCCATCTGGTATATGACTTCCCGGAGATTTGGGTCAGACCTCTGTTTGTCCCGGAGCTCAAGATGGGACAAAGTAGTAACTACAGACAGCCCAGGATCTTTTGTATAGCTCTCAGGAAGAACGTCCGCCATGATGGACAGGGACTCGATCAAAGTGCTTGCTGCTTCCGTTCTGATGAGGCAACTCTGGCAAATGGCATTGACAACCTCAGATGGAATTGAGGGGGCGCCAGGATCTGAAAGATGTTGTCTGGTGAACTGATTGAGGAGTTCTTGATCGGATTCGCCACAGGGCGAGTCTTCCTGTGGGCGACGGGAAAGGGCATCCGCATCCAGATTCTGTCGTCCAGCCCTATATTGCAACTTGAAGGAAAATGTGGAGAGGGCAGCCAACCACCGATGACTTGTTGCATCCAGCTTGGCTGATGTCAGGATGTAAGTAAGAGGGTTACTGTCGGTAACCACAGTAAAATTGGCACCATACAAATAGTCCTGAAATTTTTCTGTCACGCTCCACTTTAATGCTAAAAACTCAAGTTTATGAGCTGGATAACGACTTTCGCTTAATGAAAGTCCTCGGCTTGCAAAAGCAATAGCCCGAAGATTGGAGTGTTGCTCTTGATAGAGTGCTGCACCCAGTCCAATGGTGCTCGCATCCGTATGGAGAATGTAAGGTCACTTTGGATCAGCTAACCCCAGGACTGGTGCACTGGTAAGTTTCTCAATCAAGGTAGTAAAAGCAAGTTGACAAGGAGGGCTCCACCGAGAACCAAAGGGTTGCTTTGGATCAAACTGGTGGACTTTTAAGTAAAGGGGTTTTAAGTTCTTTCTTGTGGAAGAATATCCACGGGTCAGGTCGTTGAGAGGCTTTGCAATGGCTGAATACCCCTTAATGAAACGGCGGTAATAGCCTGCGAATCCCAGGAAGGATTTTAAGGTCTTAAGATTAGTGGGAACTGGCCAGGATTTTAGTGCAGAAACCTTCTCTGGGTCGGTCTCAACACCATTTTCAGAAACAATGTGTCCTAGATATTTGACTGATGTCTGAAAGAATTTACACTTTTCAGGCGATAGTTTCAATCCGTACTCTTGTAGACGGTTCAGCACTCTAAGCAGACGGCTCTCGTGCTCCTCAAGCGTGTTGGAAAAGATGATCAAATCATCCAAAAACACAAGAACCTCTTCCAAATGGAGATCACCCATACACTTTTCCATTAACCTTTGGAAGGTTGAAGGTGCGTTGGTTACCCCCTGCGGCATTCTGTTAAATTCCCAGAATCCGAGAGGCGTAACAAAGGCTGTCTTTGGTTTATCTGCTTCATCCACTTCTATTTGGTAATAATCCGACTTGAGGTCTAGTACCGAAAACCACTTGGATCCAGTGAGTGCAGAAAATGATTCCTCCAAGTTAGGCAATGCATATGCGTCCTTTACAGTCTGCAAATTGAGCTTGCGATAGTCAATAAATAGTCGAATATCTCCATTTTTCTTCTTGACAACAACTATAGGTGACGAGAATGGTGACTCAGATTCTCTAATAACACCAGCATCTAGAAGCTCTCTCAGATGTTTACGAACAGCTTCTATATCCTGAGGATGAATTGGTCTTGCTCGGTGCTTGAATGGAGTGTTGTCATGGAGATTAATATGGTGTTTCAGGCAAAGACGTTGGACATTGCATTCAACTTGGTGGTGATCCTTTCCTTCCATTCCAGAGGTAATGACGATTCCCCAAAGTTAAAAACTAATGGAGAGCTGTTGGTCCCAGGCGCTGAGGAACTAGTCACATGCTGCTCTGAAACGATACACTCATACGCTCCCAGCTCTGCTATGATGGTCGAAGGTTGTATCTAGATGTCTTGCTCCAATTCGTTTCTCACCATGACAGGTACTTGGTAAGGGAAACGCAGTGGCATGGCGACAAGACAGCTGCTAACGCACAAACCACCCGGCAGGCCTGAATCTGGATGTTGGACGACAGCATACTGACTTGCTGGGGCAGAGACTTTAGCAGAGCCTTTCAGCAATACGGTGTGGCCAACAGGAATGAGCACAGAGGATTTACTGAGCAGAGTTACAAATCCAAGATGGCCGCTGCAGCTTTGTTGATAGGTCACTTGGAGAGTTTCTAATACAGCTCTGTAACTGGATGCATATGGTTGGAAGGAAGAATTTTCGCTTTGCCGAAACTGGTCGTAGAGCATTTCAAGAGTGTTCATGCCAATTAGGATTGAGGTGGGAAATCCTGGTCTGACATCAGGAACAATAAGTGCAAGAGTGGGAACAGTGATAATGCTTCCTACAAAGTCTTTAGGAAAAGTCACTGTAGTTTCAATGTAGCCAAGATATGGAACATTTTGGCCTGCTGCTCCTTCGATATGGAGTAGTGCGTGCAGGGCTTGAACTGGTTGATGGGAGAGATATTCATTACAGAACAGTTGACAGGAAGCTTACTCATGGCGGGACAAGTTTGGTCCTGCTCAGCCCCTGGGTGTCCCACACCAGGAACTAGAGCTAGTTTAAATGATTCTTTTCAAATGAATTTTGTCTCTGCAACTTCTGCTGCCTGTCTTGAAACTGCTTTTTCTTGGCGCTAACCAGTATTGGGTTCGGATCAGAATCACACTGAGGCTTAATGTGGCCATCCTCCCCACAGCAAAAGCAAAACCCCGGTTTTGGATTGGAAGAAGCTAATTTGGCATTTCTCCCCGTCTTCCTGGTTTCAGACTGCTTTGAGGCAGAATACGTGGCTACTGGCTGATATCTGTTGGCCTGACTGGCGTTAAGAGCGGCAAGCTGTTGTTGAATGACTGTCATCTGTTGTGAAAGCTCCTTGGTGAAATTTGTTATGGCAGTGCACAAATTTAGTTCTTCATCCGGCCTATTTACAAATTGAGCATGAGTGGTTACCTTTTGTTTGGTTCCTCCAAGGTGCTGTTTCGTTCTTTGCTCCTTTGTTGCTTCTCTGTCCTCCTCTGTTCGCAGGAGTAATAAAAGTTCAGCAAAAGATGGTGGACTTGATTTCCTTTGTTTAAGCTGAAGTTCTGAAATCAGTCCATTGTCCCAACACCCTCAGCAGAATTTAGCCAATAAGCATTTATCCATATCTCTCTCAGATACTCCTCCTCTCCTCACAGCACATTGCAGTGCCACCTGGAGTCTCTGCAGATACTCAGACAGCTTCTCTCCATGATTTTGATAAGTGTCCATGAACTTGGCGTAAAGTTCCTCACCATCCTGGACAGTGCCATATGCCGACTCCAGCTACTGCAGATACACATCAGGCAGCGCATCATGACTTAGATGTTTCACCATGTCACAGGCAGGAGGCAAGCAGGCTATCACGAATTAGTTTGGTGCGTTGGAGATCAGAGATGGCTGGATCACGCAGCACTAATTCGACACCAGACCGCCAGGTGTCGTAGTCCATTTCATGGGTTGACCTGGGTACTTTACCAGAGAACGGTCTCAGCCGATGGGTAGCATACATAGATGTATCACTGCTCCGGACCACATGCTTCACGACATAGTGCTGCACCTCAGGAGGGTTAAGGTCACCAGGTGCAATTGATCGTCCTCCAGTGCTGTTCATACCAGCACTGTGAGAGGCAGAAGCAGGTGGAGTGAGAGATGTTTGTAAGGGAGCATACACTGGACCAAAAGTTCGACTTGGTACAGGAGGAGGCACAGATGGCTCTGAAGGTCTTTTTGGTTGGTCAGCTAT
This sequence comes from Carassius carassius, assembly GCF_963082965.1. Lineage (NCBI taxonomy): Eukaryota > Metazoa > Chordata > Actinopteri > Cypriniformes > Cyprinidae > Carassius > Carassius carassius. The sequence continues at coordinate 1,705,186 of NC_081800.1, read as the reverse complement.
CTTTTGTTCCATTTTAGGGACATTTACACCAATGGGATGAAGCTGTGCTATAGCTTGTTGTATCTGAGACATCATTTCACCAAGGACCATGGAATAATCTTTTCCAGACATTTTAGCAATTTCTTTCAGGTCAGATAAATAAGTATCAGTCTTTGAACCACCCAACTTTGAAGTGTAAATTTGGGATAAATTCTTAATATGGAATTCATTATTTTTATCAGAAATAAATGTATACGGCAGTCGTGAAGACAGTTTTGCTAATGACGCCCCCGATGCGAATTCAACAACGAGCATATGATTAAATTCGGATTGGCTATCATTAATAATGTTATCGCGATTAATGTCGCCATATTGATCAAGAAAATCTATAACTTCAGAAAAACTCTCTTCAACCGGCCCATCCACTAAGACAGCATTAGGAATTTTTATCCCAAGTCCTTCGAAAACTTCCATCGCAAAAAACGGACTGGTGAGTCTGAATGAACTGTTTCTGTTGTTATAAAAATGTTAGTTACTGTACAAACCAGCTCCTGGCTGGCTCGCCAAGATGTAACGGGTCTCTGGGACCCGTTAGCCAATATTATGTAATTAATATTAGCTATAATAAGTTGAATAGGTAGCTATGGAAATAAACAATATAGGCTAGTTAAATCACAGAAGTCTAAATTCGGCTACAGGAGCTGGTGGTCAGTAATACAGAAACATGATTTTAAATTTGGTGAAGGTACCATGTATTGAAAAGTGATTAAACAAAATATTTACAACCAGAAATAATGAAGGAAAAAACATAGCAAAAAACAAAATATTTACAGACTGCAGTTAAACAGATTATAATCAAGTGCACTTTGAAGTTATTGTTCAAGTAAGATATGACAACAGAAATTACAGCAAATACCACACACAAGAACAAAAAGAAAAAAAGGAAAAAAAAACTGTCCCAGCGATGTTTGGTTTCTTGAAGACTAACACGACAACCCACAAGAGTTTTATGAGAATTTATATTAATAAGTCCATTGATTATTGTCCAGGGAAAGGATGTGCATGTGGGACTGAAGCGCTAGTCTATGGAGACGTGTGTTGGGGACAGGCTGCAGACAACCTTCCTACCAGAACACTAGGATGGCTGTTCAGTAGATGCTGCTCAGATGTTAGGCTCCTAGCCATAGTAATTCAGCTCGCCATCATTCATCTCAGTTCCTCTGTGTAACATAACCTGATGGCGGTGACGAATTCCCTGCAGCCAGTTAAGTTGTTCTGTCCACAACTGTCGATCGGCTTCCCCACACCTCTGAGTGAGGAAGACACCACAGTCTGATTAAACACCTGTGCTCAATTGCGTGATTGGCTAAGCACAGTCAATTGACTGGCACTACTCCACACAGGCAATTTAAAGGGACAGGGACAGCAAAACCAATATACAAACATTTAATATATATTTTGACAGATTTTAACCTGGGTTACAGGAGCAAAATTCAAGTTTGAATGATTGATGTTAAATTAGTGATCCGCTAGATTTACCTAATGCTAATAACTTTTATTTTTCGAAAAGGCACCCATATAATGTTGCTACTACATGATAAATATCACTGGTGCTGTGAGAAATCACATCAGCCCTGGGGCTCAAACCTTTGCTTTTTCTTAAGCTTTCACAGAAACACTTTTTGCTTGTGGGCATTTGGGTTTGCCGACATGAGTTACATTTATAATATTAAATTGAATTAAAAAATGCATTAAAAAATGTATATATATATATATATATATATATAGTCGAAATAACATTGCAGAATTTACAGGACATTTAGCTTTGCTTTATTCAAAGATTAGAGATGGATACTAACCTTGAAAACTAATTTTATAGTTCATGATTGCCTGCTGGAATCGATATACAGTATACCTTTCAACGCATCTTTTGGTATGGTTGGAGCTAGTGATTTTGGGAGGTGTAATGTATCATAAAGTGAGTGAAGAGGCTGGTGGTGTCTGGTTGTGTTGGCTGAGGCTGAGATGAGTTTATTAGTTCTGATATCTGTACATCGTGCAGCTTTTATTGCAGAAATTGAAGTGGTGACTTTATATTGATGTGTGGGCTGCATTCAGTATCAAACTGAGGTAAATGAGGGTCAGAATGAGGGTCGAGACTCATCGTGTTTTGCAGTTATATGACTGTTTTGGGGACAGTCATATATGACAGTTATATGACTAATGACCACTTGAGTCAAATTAATAGACTTGTTTCTCAGACAAACTGTGACCGCATCAGACCAGTATTAATGTATAATATTAATTATAATTAATTATTAATTATATAATTAATTATATTATTATATTAGATTAATTCAGTGAGGAAACGGTCAAGTATTTCAGCTAAATCATGTGACACGGTCACCATAGAAATATGCTGAAGTCTATTAACCAGTGAATTTAAACATCTGCATTTACATATTACAGTGAATGTGATGAGAAGATAGTCCAGTGTGTTGATGTGATATGATCTGCACATCTGTGAGGCCCTTGCTTGCACAGGACGAGATGGGGCCCCTCCCACCAGCAGTCATGTCATCGATGAAAATTATTTTTGCACCTGCTGCAACACATTACTGTCCATCTCCCAATACACATAACACATAACAGTAATGAATGTGGTGATTTATCATTGCATTGATGCATTTGATCTTGTTATTAAATAACATTAGGCTATATTACGTGATTTTGATATCGCTTTTTAGACAGACTGAAATGTCTGCAGGAAATAAGCTATAGTTTATGATGCAGATGCAAATGTACCGCTGCTCTGATATTGACTTATTTTAGCAACAGCAGGAGGATTATAATACACAAATATCTGTTGTAGGCCCCAGGTACATCTTTTATTTAACAGTAAGCTCCGTAAAGTTCATGTGGGCTAATGGCCAGCACACGTCTCAGTTCAAACACTGCATAAGCATCACTAAACGGCCATTGTCTGTACTCTGCAGAACTGAACAGTATTTCTTGTAACACTGTGCCTTGATCACTTTCAATTTCCAGAAGGAATGACCGCAATTGCACTTTAGTGAGTGTGGTCTTTTAATGTGTGCATGCATTAATCCACATTAAGTGTAATGATAACCTAAAAATATGCTTCGGTAAGATCTAAATGAATTTGTTTTATTATTGTTATTTAACATTATAAATATATTAGGTTACACCAACAAAACAAAATTTAAGATTAAGAACAGGCAGAAATAGCTTAAATTGCATGTTGCCACTTTTGTTTTGTTTTTTACAGTAGGAGGTAAAAACATCAAACTTTGCATATTGCATTCATATTCTGGGCTTTTCTGCAGAGTTTGAACTTTTAATATCAGTATTTTAATGCATAAGCCAAGTTAAACATGAAAATATTCACTTTGATTACAGTGTGGTTGTCTCAGAAGTATAGTGTTTATGACAAGTGAAATGTGAGAGAAAGTTGCTGTTTTTGAACATTATTAAGCCACGTTAAGAGTTTTTCACACACTTTTCCAGTCTACTGCACTACCTTTGTGCTCGCGTCTTTCGGATCTTTTGCAGTGTTTTGAGCATGACATGGCATTCTTAAAACCCAGCGCTCAAGTCAAAAGAAGTAGAAGTAAAAGAAAACAAAAAAGTCCTTAACGTTTTTTTCCAAATTCCACTGCAGCGTTTTGGGTTTTTCAATGCAAAAACAGGCCACTGGCTACAGTAGGAATAAACCCGTCTGAAACTAAGCCTCATACATACCAGGGCAGTGGCGTGTCCTTCACGCTCATAGGATGAGCTGTCAGTGTGTTAGCCGCTGGTGGAGAGAGAAAGAGAGAGAGAGGCCACCAAACCAGAAATACTGCGAGGGCCATATGGAATCCATTTTATTGTTTCCCAAATTCAGTTTGACATTTTCCACAATTTTTCTGGATTCCATTTTAATAATAATTAGTTTATTTTTTAGTTAAATATTCAATAAACACTTCTAATAAATTAAATTCACAAAACATTCAAAATTTTAAAATGATACTTTCCTATCAAATATTTTATATTTTCAGTTTTTCTCAGGAAATACTAAACATTGTGGTTATCAAATGAATGCATTGTGTATATAGTATTTAAATATAATGTAATAAAATTAAAGTTAATAATTCCATTCAATGTTTGGTGCTGCATTACTGTATAATACTCTTTTAAAAATTGTTTTAATTATTATAACTTTGGGAAGTATTATATTGTAAATATTGTAAATAAAGAGCATAATATGCAGAATTCATATTTAAATAGCAGTCTTTTGCATTTTAATATTCACAGACACTAGTCTGTTAAGGCAGACTTAAAGTGGTCCTAACACCAATGATATTTTATGAAGAGTGCATCTTTTAACTAAATCAAACTGTGAATTTATTTTATTTTATTTTTTATTTTTTGTACCAGGACGACATGCACTGTTTGGGAAGTCCATATAAATAAAGGACCACTATTTTTTGTGAAGAGTAGGACATGTTAGACATCTGAGACCCATGTCTATTTTCCACACAGTCTAAACTCATTTGCAGTATCCACCAGCATGTGCATGTTCTCAGTACTATCCATAGTGTAGAGTTTAATATGATCAAAGATGGATTATGATTACATTCTGAAGTTAGTACCATAACATGACACAATGACACACTTGGTCCTAGTGCTTTGCACTCTTGAATTTGTTTGCCTAATTTTACCTGGAACTTAGCCCCATTGCTATATGAACGTCAAAATGCACTGCTCTTAAAATATGGCTCTTAATATCATTCGATCTTCAACAAACAACTGACTTTTCATGAATGAAAACACAAAATAAATATTTCAAATATATATTATTATAACACTCAGATACATTTTTACACATTTGAATGTAACCCCAGTAACAATACCTGCTATGTTAAAGCTAGGACCTGGGTAAGTATTTATTTCAATGTTATGTTCAACTTTAACTGTCAAGTATAATCTGTGTTTTAATTTATAATCTGTTGGTCTGTTTCAGCAGCAATAAAGACTATAAAATCCAATATTGGTTTTAAGAGGCTTTGTTTATATATTTAAATATCCCAATGACTTTGGTAAAGCAATAATGAAAAAATAAATAAACTGTGTAAACAAACTTTTACAATGTCAAATCTTTTAAAAGAAATGACAATGTGAAATAAAACAAATTTCTATTTTCACAAGTGTTAAACACACTTTAGGGAATTAAATTGGAAAATGTACAAATGTACAACTCAATAACAAAATCTTACAATTTTGGATTTCTCCAATAAAATAATCACTACATTCAGTAACAAAACTCACATTCACCCACATGGGCCCACATTCACGATCTCACTCAACACACACCCTACAGTAGGTAGACATTCAAAATGCCCCTTTTACCGCCGCACGTACTGCCGCCGCGGCATCTGTAAAGTGCATTTGCAGCTTTTGACCGCTAAGTGGCGCATTAACCACAAGTTATCAAACAAGCGCATCAAAGCACATTTTCGCTAATAGACGTCAGTTTTGCCTCGCTGATGTGTTCCATTTGACGGCTTCAGTCAGGGAAAATGAAAGAAAAACACTATAGTTTAAATATTTCATATATTTAATATTCACAAATGAAAGTTTGGTACTTATGAAGTTATGTGCATTTCTTAAAACAAATTCAAGCAGGATAAATGTCAAGCCTGTGCCTGAGCCTGTGCTTATATTTTCTCTAAACTACATGGTATAAACAATATTTTAGATTTGACATTTAAAAGGTGTGCAGTATATTTATATTATATGAAGTATGTCCTATATTATTCAAAATAAATTGTGGTTTACTTTGCATCGGAGCATTAAAAGTGGTAGCCTATTTTAGGGGGGTAGGCTACATGGATTAAAATGCAAAATGTCAATATTGTCATATATTATGCCTATATTTTAATTTATATTTTAAAATTCCTTTAATAAAACACCACGCATTTTTGTTATCCGTTACCTGTCCTTTATTTTGACACAACTTCTTGGGAAAAAGACATTGAGAAAGACAAAGACAAAATCCGATTTATGATTTAAATCGATTTTAAAATCAATATTCAAAGTGACAAAGAAATTTTTCAAAACAAGTTTTAATATAGTTCTTTATCATTAATTTACCAGTCAAATGTATAACTGAGACAAGATGATAAAAAACAGTAATGTTATTATCTTAATGCTGGAAAGACCTTTATTTTATTATTATTTGTTGTTAATACTAGCCCATCATGCATATAACCATCCACTCGGCGTTAAGAGCTGTTCAGATTAAAACTGCCAGCTCCGCAGTGAGTCCGTGTCATGGACGGAGGACAGAGCAAAGTCTATATTTCCATCCCGTTATGCCTATGGTTTCGTTTTTTTTTTTTTTTTTTTCTTCTATAACTTATTTGTAAATAGAGCAGACACTGTCTGTGTCTACACCGGACATGAGAGTTGTCGTTCGAAAAGTGTGTCTAAACTTGATGACCACACTACAGTGTCAAATCATCTGAACGCAGTGTCAGAACATTTCGTCATAAATAAAACGAGGCATCAGTTCACTGATGGGGATCGTGTCCAGTGTAGGCCTATCCATCACTGGGTTCTGCTGTCTTTGGATCGCTCCACTTGTGTCCGGTGTAGACCAGGCTTGCGTTTTTTAATGGGTAATGTTACAGCCCTGTTTTTAATGTTTTTTTATTAAACATCTGTATTGACTGCATGATCATATCATCGTATTATTTACTGCCATGCGACCTACAAAAGTAAAGCTTGGCGAGCCGAGCAACGAACATTGCTGCAGCCGGTTGCTTTTGGCGGATAGGTTGTGCTTGTGCTGCCGCGGTTGTCTTTATTTCGTCGGGTTAGACTCTCCCTCGGCAGCAGAGTCTGTGAGCAGTAACCATTTCTCCTCCGCGCTCAGAGCATCACATCCGCGCACTGATACCAGAAACACGCTCCGCCTTCACTCCGTGGCCAAAGTAATTCAGTATGTTTGAAATGTTATGTTTATAACGTAACCTAAAAATGAAAATAACAGGAGAGTTTCAAAGTGGCTTAGGCTATTGTGTGTAAACATTGTAAGCATTAAATCTTTAATTGCTGCTTTCTGCTGTGCAAATTTTGTTTGTGATGAAAATAACAGTACCTTTTTGTCAGTTATTTTATCTAAACAGATCGATGAATTTCTTCAAGATTTCAAAATCAGATACTGAAAATGTAATTGCACTGTAAGATTACATTTGTTTGAATGCATTATTGTGAAAGTGATTGTGTGTGATGTGCAAATCATGCTTTAACCCGAAAATAATCAGTAAAAGAAACAAACTCCTTATCTTTTAACATCCCTCTCGACTATTGCAGTCATTGTAACCTTCTGATCAAGCCATAGCTAAATGTTTAACATGAATTTTTGCTGAATATGCAGTTATATTGCAGGCTGTTGGCATGAATTGTATTCGTGATGGAGGCTCTTGGAGAAACCACGACGCTCAGACTCAAAAAAAAACTCCTCTCCACGGTCTAGTCAGAATCACTCCGCTCCTCTCATCCTCTGCTCAGCAGCATGTCTCGGTCTCAGACTCGCGAAGAGGGTTGAGCCCACTCTGAACTATGGGAGCCCTGAGTGGATCATTGGTGGATGTTAAAAAGAAAACCAATTTTCCTTCAAACAAAACGATGTAAATTACACATTCAAGTCAATCGATAAAATTGATTTATCTCCCAGCTCTACTTGCTTTCATATAATTTAATATATAAAAAAATCGCAGCTGCAATTAAATGCAGGTGTGTAAAATATGTGCAAGGTTTGCGCGGCGCGAGTGATACTGGATGTGCAGCATTTATTCTTGCAGTTATATGCAGTTATTTTACTTAAAATTGTGGTGTGTCACATACATTAAAAATATAACTACAGAAAGCTTGAAAAACGAAAGCATTGTGTAATCTGTGAAGGTTGCATTTCTCTGGTCTGAGAGAGCCAGCACTGTGAATTTTATCTTGCAGCCAACAAGAAAACATCTGTTTAATAATAAATCATTAAAATGTCAAATTTTTCACAATTTATTAGGCAACTTCTGCATGTGCTTTGCGGCAAACTTAATGCATGTGCTTGAGCGCGGAATATATTAAGACTTGATTATGTTAATTTAATATAAACGTCTGATTAGTTGAATAATGACAAATGAACGACTAGAACTAGAAAAATCTTATGTGGGGGCAGACCACAACAAGTCCTAAACCTGCTCAGCAAGTTTAATAAGACACTGTCCATATGAAAGAGAATGGTGACCTGTCACCATACTTTGGACACGAGAAATACTCATTTTACTCATGAATTCGGTGTTCAGCTTAATGTGCGAACTAACCCAGATAGAGTTCCGCCGAATAAAAATTTACCTTGTTTCAGACATGCCTATGCGAATAGGTAGAATTACACAGGAATGTAGTATTTCGTCGCATCACAGGCAATACACAAAGTTACGAGATGCAAATGACTTACCTTAGATTAGCGAGCCAAACAAAAAGTTAAAACAACCCCCCCCCCCCAAAAAAAAACATAGCAGCTACTATATATATATATAAATATATATATATATATATATATATATATATATATATTAGGGGTGTAACGGTTCGCAAAAATCATGGTTCGGTGCGTACCTTGGTTTTAAAGTCACGGTTCGGTTCATTTTCGGTACAGTAAGGGAAAGAAATGCAAACATTAAACTGCATGTTGTTTATTACTATAAACTTTTTTTAACAATTTAAAAAAAAAAATTAATACTTTTTAATAAAATATATATAAAATAAAAAAGAATAAGAAATAAAATACTGCTGCAAAGTTCTCCACTAAATAAAATACTCTCAGTCTCAAACCAATATCATATAATAAAATATAATGAAAAATATAAATAAATAACTATGATTACAGTGCAGCATTACCAATCCCCGATTTTAGGCCTGCTCATATTTAAAAATATATATATATAACTTTTCCAAAGTGTAAAGTCTGTTTAAATGCCGACGGGAGCTGCATTTGAATTACAATCATTTTTTTCCTAGTTGTAGTGATGTTCACACTCGCGTGATGCCTTTTGAAAACCTTAGGCCGGTGACACACTGGCATATTGCACCTGTCAAACATAGTCTATTTTGCCGTCAATACTGTTGACGGTGTCCTTTATCAGTAGGCTTTATATTTATGCTCAACATGAAGTATAGATATTGTTGCCTTAGAATCAGCTGCAGGGCGGGATTTGTGCTGAACGCCGAGACTTCCGCCACTTAATATGTTCGTTTAGAAACACGAAAATTTACCTATGTTCCGAAATCAAAATATTGCATTCGGTCATTCGGTACACACTTGCACCGTACCGAAAGCCCTGTACCGAAACGGTACAGTACGAATACACGTACCGTTACACCCCTTATATATATATATATATATATATATATATATATATATATATACAGAACAGACCAAAAGTTTGGACACACCTTCTCATTCAAAGAGTTTTCTTTATTTTCATGACTATGAAGATTGTAGATTCACACTGAAGGCTTCAAAACTATGAATTAACACCTGTGGAATGATATATGGAATTATATACAGTACAGACCAAAAGTTTGGAAACATTACTATTTTTAATGTTTTTGAAAGAAGTTTCTTCTGCTCATCAAGCCTGCATTTATTTGATCAAAAATACAGAAAAACAGTAATATTGTGAAATATGACTTATATTGTGAAATATAAACTTAAAATAATAGTTTTCTATTTGAATATACTTTAAAAATTATTCCTGTGATGCAAAGCTGAATTTTCAGCATCATTACTCCAGCCTTCAGTGTCACATGTAACATCAGTCTATCACATGATCATTTAGAAATCATTCTAATATTCTGATTTATTATGAGTGTTGGAAACAGTTCTGCTGTCTCATATATTTGATCAATAAAAGGTTAAAAAGAACTGCATTTATTCAAAATAAAAAAGAAAATTCTAATAATATATTTTCTTTACTATCACTTTTTATCAATTTAACACATCCTTGCTGATTAAAAGTATTGATTTTATTAAAAAAAAAAAGAAAGAATAAAATACTGACCCCAAAATACTGACCAGTAAAAAAAGTTTTTTTTTTTTTTTTTACTTTTTATTCATCAAAGTATCCTAAAAAAGTATCACATGTTCTGAAAAAATATTAAGCAGCAGAACTGTTTCCAACTTTGATAATGAATCATCATATTAGAATGATTTTTAAAGGATCATGTGATAATGATCCTAAAAATTCAGCTTTGCATCACAGAAATAAATGATAATTTAAAGTATAATAAATTTAAAAACAATTATTTTAAATTGTAATAATATTTCACAATAAAAAAAAAATTCTGTATTTTTGTTCAAATTAATGCAGGCTTGATGAGAAGAAACTTCTTTCAAAAACATTAAAAATAGTAATGTTTCCAAACTTTTGGTCTGTACTGTACATAACAAAAAAGTGTGAAACAACTGAAAATGTCATATTCTAGGTTCTTCAAAGTAGCCACCTTTTGCTTTGATTACTACTCTTGGCATTCTCTTGATGAGCTTCAAGAGGTAGTCACCTATAATGGTCTTCCAACAGTCTTGAAGAAGTTCCCCGAGAGATGCTTAGCACTTGTTGGCCCTTTTGCCTTCAATCTGCGGTCCAGCTCACCCCTAAACCATCTCGATTGGGTTCAGGTCCGGTGACTGTGGAGACCAGGTCATCTGGCGCAGCACCCCATCACTCTCCTTCTTGGTCAAATAGCCCTTGATGCCTTCAGTGTGACTCTACAATTTTCATAGTCATGAAAATAAAGAAAACTCTTTGAATGTGGAGGTGTGTCCAAACTTTTGGTCTGTACTATATATATATATATATATATATATATATATATATATATATATATATTAGTATTGTTTTATTATTAACCATTACCTAGACGTCACGCAAGCTTATTTTTTCAAACGTATCTTCCTTTTTCGTTTTCTTTTAAGACGAGAGGAACAAAAAAAACTATTAAGCATCCACCCTAGATAACGCATCTGCAATAATATTGTCTATTCCCCAGACAAGCACAATTTGGAGGTTAAACGGTTGAAGCAGGAGACTCCAGCTCATTAACCTTCGGTTCGAGTTGTACATGCGATTGAGGAATTTGAGTGGATCCTGGTCAGTATAGACCTTAATTGGTTGTACCGTAGAACCGAAATACACTTCGAAGTGTTGAATAGCTAGAACTAAAGCCAAGGTCTCTTGCTCAATTGTGGAGTATTTTCGCTGGGCAGAATTACATTTCTTAGAAAAACTCACAGGATGGTTTACATCATCTACCCCTGACTGTAAAAGTACGGCACCGGCATCTACATTGCTGGCATCCACAGCAAGCTGAAACGGTCTGTTAAAGTCTGGCGCAGCCAGCACGGGAGTAGTCAGCAAGAGAGTTTTGATGTTTTCAAAGGCTTTGTTACAGGACTCCGTCCACTCAAATTTAGTCTTGGGGCTCAATAAGTTAGTGAGGGGACAAACCACAGTTAAAAAGTTCTTGCAAAAACCGCTGATTCTTAGGAATGGTAGGCTACTATCGCATAGCGCACGTCGATCGCAGGGCACAGGGAACTCCTGAATAGCGGCCACTTTAGCCATCACTGGTAAAACATGTCCTCTGCCAACTATCCTCCCCAAGTAAGTGGCAGTGGCTTTTCCGAACTCACATTTTCAAGATTAATTGTGAGCTTTGCATTGGACAGCCTACGGAAAAGCTCTCGAAGTTGTGTTATGTGCTCAGACTATATAGTCCAAATACGCCTCGCAGTTTGCCATCCTAGCTAAAACAAGATTTACTAATCGCTGGAATGTGGCAGGCGCCTTACGCATTCCGAAGGCCATAACTTTATAATGCATAAATGCATCTGGGGTCAAGAAACCTGATATTTGTTTTGCTCTTGGTGTAAGAGGCACTTGCAAGTAACCTTTTAGGAGGTCAATTTTAGTGACAAAGGTGGCCGAGCCAACACGGTCCACAAAGTCATCCATCCACGGTAATGGATAGCAATCTGGTAGAGTGATGGCATTAACACGTCTGTAGTCGGTACAAAACCTGTAAGTGCCATCAGGTTTTCCAACTAAAAGGCACGGGGAGCTCCAAGAGCTAGAGCTAGGTTCAGCAATATTATTCCTTATCATATACTCAACCTCTCATTGCAGAATGGTTCGCTTTTCTGGATTTACCCTATATGGGTGTTGTTTAATCCCGCCTTTATTACCCACATCTATGTCATGTTCAAGAACTGTTGTCACAGTCCGAACATCTCCGAATAACTCAGGAAAATCATCCATCACAGATAATATGTCAGCGATTTGAGAGGGAGTTAAATGTGTTTTTTCTTTTGAGCCTGTCAAAAGGCTCACTCATGGCAGGTATGGGGTACAGGTGGAATTATCTGGTTTTGTTTACCACTAACATGGCAGACATGGCACATTTTACAATACCGCCGCACAACACGCTTCAGCCCAGGCCCAAAAAAATGACGAAGAATGCGGTTGAATGTTTTAGTCACACCTAAATGACCAGAAACACCATCATGTGCGACACTCAGAATAACGCATCTATTTTCAACCGGCATCACGATTTGCTCAATGTCATTCCACTCATTACTGGAGGTCTCCACGTCCGCATAAGCAAACCGTCTCTGATGAAATAGGCGGGGCTCTCGCTGGCATGGTCTGAAACAGATTGAACTGCATTAAAACATGAAACAAGAGAGGGGTCATTTTGTTGAGCACTAATAACTTTCTCTAAGGACAACAAAACATCTGGCTCTTTTGTTTTTTATTTTCTTTCTCACCGTTCACCACAGGTACAGGACTACCGCGGCATGGAGTGGAAGGGGGTTCGAATAGCCTCTCACACTCTGCGGGGTGAGCAACGAAACTGTCACTTAGGTCGACATCCTTAGGAGGTACTGAATCCCTCAACCTTCGAGTCTGCGACCTAGTGACAACACTAGTGGGAAAAACGTCAGGGAATTTTAGTGAGCACTCTTCAGGGAACCCTTGACTGAGTGGCACTGACACAACCTCTGGTGGAACATCACCCCGACTCCACACGTTCCCACCGGCTAGGTCATTGCCAAGGAGAAACATGACACCCCGGGGATCGGCAAAAAGTCTTGCAGACCGACAACCACATCAACACACACCGAATCTGACTGGAGATGCACGTTATGTAAGGGAACATCAAGAAAACCCATCTCGATTCCTCGAACAAGAACACTACTACCAGTTGCAGTCTTTTCGGACTATGGCAACAAACCGTGAAGGAGGAAGGACTGCACAGCGCCCGTATCTTGCAAGATGCGCACAGCAACAGCTTCCTCACCAGGCACAGATACGGTCCCATTTGTCCGAAAGGGATTGTACATGGACTGGGCTTTCTCTGATTTTTAACCCTGTACGAAGGATAGTTGATACTTTCTTAGCAGAACTAACGAGACCCATTGGTTTCATGGACTGTTTTTTTTTATATATATATTAAGCAGTCTGTGACGATATGCCCGGGCTTTTTACAATAAAAACAGTGTCGGTCATCTTGTTTTATTGCACTCAGTTTCCTGTCTGCATCAGAGGTCGTAGAGGGATTAATTCTTAAGCGAAAACGGTCTCTGCTAATGTTATGCGTTAGAACGTATTCGTCAGCAAGGATAGCAGCTTCAGAAATTGACTCAGCCTTCTGTTCAGCTAGATAGGTGGCCACTGTGGTTGGCAGACAGTTCTTAAATTCTTCTAGAAGAATTAGTTCACGCAATTTCTCCTGACTATCAACCTGTTGTGCCGAGCACCAACGATCAAAGAGGGCTGCTTTATATCGACCAAATTCAACAAAAGTTTGACGCTCCGTTTTTTTTTAAGTTCCTAAACTTCTGTCTGTATGCTTCAGGGATCAGCTGATAGCATCTCAGAACTGACGCTTTCACTACATCATAGTCACCACTCTGCTCTACTGTTAGTGATGAGTAAAGCTCCTGTGCCTTTCCTACTAACACGCATTGCAGGAGGAATGCCCACGCCGTTCTCGGCCAGTTTAAATTGGTAGCGACACGCTCAAAATGTGGAAAATATTTTTCCACATCTCTTTCCACAAAAGGTGGCACAAGACGTGGCGAGTGACATCAAATGAATTAGGATCAGAAGGAGCGACACCTTCCCTCTGGGCCTCGATTTCGAACTTTCTCAATGCCAATCGATGTTCATGCTCATGGACCTGTGCTTGCACACGCTCACGATCATACTCAATTTCCTTCTCTTTGATGCTTAACTCCCTCAGCCGAACCTGCAGCTGTAATGCCTCCAACCACAGTGACACGGGAGATTGTTTTTCTACAGGCAGAATGCCCTTATTAATCAAAGCAGCTTGTAAGACGGCCCTGATTGTATCTTTGGTGCGTTTCTCAGCAGACGTGATCTCAACCTCATAAGTTGCAGCTAAATTTAGCAACTGCTCTTTCGAAAATATTAAAAATAACTCCATAGAGGGTTCCTTAACGAATGCTTCCTCTGTTGCCATTTTAAGCGCAAAAAAACAATGCAACAAGATCACGAAGATATTTATTTTTTTTTTTTTTTTTTACACACACAAATACATATATAAACACTCATCTAAGCAGTTTAACTGCAATCAAGCTACAAAGTAGCAAATATCTAAAGTGGTCAAACGAAAAGCACAGTGTAGGCTACAAAGACCACAAATTTTAATGTCTACCCATAAAATTTGACTTATACACTAGTACCTCCAAAGTACCAGCGCTCACTAAATAGGCAATATGCCACAATATACTACAAGTTATACAACTAAACTAAAAGGTTTTCTGATAAGCAAAAATATTGTCCAACTTCTCCCTTCGTAGAGGGATTAATTCTTAAGCGAAAACGGTCTCTGCTAATGTTATGCGTTAGAACGTATTCGTCAGCAAGGATAGCAGCTTCAGAAATTGACTCAGCCTTCTGTTCAGCTAGATAGGTGGCCACTGTGGTTGGCAGACAGTTCTTAAATTCTTCTAGAAGAATTAGTTCACGCAATTTCTCCTGACTATCAACCTGTTGTGCCGAGCACCAACGATCAAAGAGGGCTGCTTTATATCGACCAAATTCAACAAAAGTTTGACGCTCCGTTTTTTTTTAAGTTCCTAAACTTCTGTCTGTATGCTTCAGGGATCAGCTGATAGCATCTCAGAACTGACGCTTTCACTACATCATAGTCACCACTCTGCTCTACTGTTAGTGATGAGTAAAGCTCCTGCGCCTTTCCTACTAACACGCATTGCAGGAGGAATGCCCACGCCATTCTCGGCCAGTTTAAATTGGTAGCGACACGCTCAAAATGTGGAAAATATTTTTCCACATCTCTTTCCACAAAAGGTGGCACAAGACGGATGTGGCGAGTGACATCAAATGAATTAGGATCAGAAGGAGCGACACCTTCCCTCTGGGCCTCGATTTCGAACTTTCTCAATGCCAATCGATGTTCATGCTCATGGACCTGTGCTTGCACACGCTCACGATCATACTCAATTTCCTTCTCTTTGATGCTTAACTCCCTCAACCGAACCTGCAGCTGTAATGCCTCCGTAGACACGGGAGATTGTTTTTCTACAGGCAGAATGCCCTTATTAATCAAAGCAGCTTGTAAGACGGCCCTGATTGTATCTTTGGTGCGTTTCTCAGCAGACGTGATCTCAACCTCATAAGTTGAAGCTAAATTTAGCAACTGCTCTTTCGAAAATATTAAAAATAATTCCATAGAGGGTTCCTTAACGAATGCTTCCTCTGTTGCCATTTTAAGCGCAAAAAAACAATGCAACAAGATCAGGAAGAAGATTTTTTTTTTTTTTTTTTTTTTTTACACACACAATACATATATAAACACTAAGCAGTTTAACTGCAATCAAGCTACAAAGTAGCAAATATCTAAAGTGGTCAAACGAAAAGCACAGTGTAGGCTACAAAGACCACAAATTTTAATGTCCACCCATAAAATTTGACTTATACACTAGTACCTCCAAAGTACCAGCGCTCACTAAATAGGCAATATGCCACAATATACTACAAGTTATACAACTAAACTAAAAGGTTTTCCGATAAGCAAAAATGTTGTCCAACTTCTCTATCTAACTATACACACACACACACACACACAAAAAAAACTAAATACCTACGCAATCTTCAGTGGCTTACTCAGCTCGAGGCCTCTCACATGCCCCCTCCTGAGATATCCACCAAAATAAAATAAACAGACTAAACAAAAGCACAGACAACCATAGTTGCCTACCAGAATACTCACCAAAATGTTGTACCCTTCAAAAGATCCGCAATTCAAACTAAACACTAAAGTCAGACTTAATCAAATTATTAATCCCGGACGAGCCCCCACTAATGTTACGGGCGTATGGACACCACCCTTAACATCAAAGAGAGATGCACACAGATCAGCTCGTGTCAAAGGTAGGGGTATGTTTGTTTAATAGAAAGGTTAACAAATGAAAGATATGGTAACACAAAAAAAAACTACAAAAGCGGAACGTTTTCTACAACTGGGTGGACCGCAATCAGTATAAAGTTAGACAGCACGGCAGTGCATCGGCTCTGTTCTCTGGCTCTCTGTGTGCGCACTCAGGTGTGGTTTCGGCAGCTCTTCATAGGGCTCCTCGCAGGTGTGGATCATCTGTAATTAAGAGAAGGGGAAGAGACACTGCGTTCAAACACATGTATAGGATCAAACAGAGCTGGGGGATGTAACAATGACCATCGCCTGTTTCTGATACGTATCTGTTTGGACTTCGATCTCTTCCATTGAGTTCTTGGATTGTGGATCTGGAATTCAGCAGTTCGATTTATTATCACTGAAATAAACTCTAGTTGCATTTCTACTGCATTTGGGTCCTTCATTTCAGCGAAACCTGACAGATTAGGCCCAGGCTCTGTTCCTAAGTATATAATAATTATAATTACTGTTAACCCAAATTTTAATGGATTAATCGCCTATTTTCGTTTGCTGCATTTTTTTTTTAAATGCTAAAAAATAAAATAAGTTTGTGAGAGAAAAAAAGTCATTTATAAGTTGCATTTTATTACATTTAGAAATAATGGCAGGCCTAATAATGTTATAATGTACCAACAGGATATTTTTGTAACCTTAACTTTACAACACATCCTTTAAATTTAACAAATTTATCAGAACTAAACAAGAATTAAAAATAATTCTAATGGATAAATATAATTGCATTATATAATAATATAGCTTAGCTATAAACCAATAATAATAATAATAATAATAATTTATAGCGAAACATAAGGTAAGGTTGGGCTTTCTCATTCTCTCATTTGGGAGTAATCCAAACGTTTCCATAGCCGTGATGTTGCCCATTTGAAGCTTAACTATTATTCATGAGGTAAAATAGGCTTTGTAGTTCATGCATGTTTCAGTATGGACGGAAAAAAAATCATAATTAGCAATATGCCAAAGCAGGGCTGGACTGGGACAAAAAAAGGGCCCTGGCATTTTTGCTCAGACTGGTCCACCACAATCGGTCGGACGTAACCAACCAGTATACCATCCTTGCTGTCCCTGTAGATATGCATATCTACCGTTCCATTCCCAAAAACCCCTACAAAGCTGAGAACTAAGTGCCATGGACCAGTGTACTCACTCTCTCTTGACTGACTCCCTGGTGATCAAAGTTGCTCTTCTCCACTGCTAACTCAACCTGGCTTGACTATACATAAGGACCGAGAGAGAGAGATGATTACAATTATTTGGAAGTTATTAAAAGTACACTTAGTAAGGATCCATTTTGGTTATATAGTCCTGTATTCTTGAAGAGCAGGATTTCTAGACGGGACAATGTGCTCCATGTTATAAAAGCTAGTTAATCCTTTAGAACCCAATAGAATGTGGATGTAGAATACTTCTAATTCTAAAAAGAAATGTTTTTTTTTTCAATGAACCAGACAGCAGAAAAACTAGTTTACAATTGCAAGTATAGGCTACTTTGTTTTAAAGAGCACAACCCCTCTTTAATATGACCCCAAACAACATTTACCTCTCATTGTTTGTAGAAAAACAAACTATACTACCAAATTACTCACACAAAACGTCCTAATAATCTATATGATATTCATATTATTCACTCACCGTTAATATTGCATATTAATGATATTAGAAATTCATTAGAAACATGAGAAAATATCTACTTCGTTGAATATACAGCTAAACAAAAATATACAGCTTTCAAAATGCAAGGCGGGTTTTAATCCCCAAATATCATACGTTAGCTACCTCTCTTCCAACGTGTAACTCGTCGTGGGCGCTCTGTCCCTCCTTGACTTCACTATCAGACACCTGCTCCTCTGTCTGGGTGCCGCTGGCGCTGCTATGGCTAACGTTAGTCACCTCCATGTGCTATGTTCACCTGTTTATGTCGTCAGGTACTGTAGGCTTGGAAACTGAAGCTACAGCACAAAACATGTTGGTTATTTTTGCACATGTTGAGGCATCAACCTCTAGAATTTAAAATTTTTTGGCCCGCAATGTCTTTGTGCTTTTGTTTCTCCATCCTAAATCCACAGATTTCTAGCTCTTAGCCACTGACTGCATCTGACACAAGAAACAAAGGGAGAGGGGTGGAGCCTGTTAAGAGATGATTGGGCCAGACCAGTGTCAGTATGGAAAATTAACCGTTATGCCAGATTACCAGTCCAGCCCTGTGCCAAAGTGAATGGCTGCTGTTCCCAATGAATATGTGCGTGAGGCACCAGCGTGATCGAACAGCTGAAACAGAAAATACTCAATTTTTGGTAACACATGAGGCATAATAAAAAAATGCAAACTGTTAGCAGTTTGAAAAATCAAGAATAATAACCGAGTTAATAATAATTATTGCTAAATGCTAGACCGTTCTCATTTCGCTCTGCATATGGAACCTGAAGATTTTTTTTAAACCAAGAATTTAGCTTTTTATCCATATATATAAATATATGCCTTAGATTTATTTACTGTTTAATAACAATAGCATGCATATGATCCTTTGTGTAAAGGTCTTCCTTTAATTTTTGATGAGTAGACCGTAGCCTAAGACTATCCTACTTTTTGAAATTAACTCACTGTAAAAAATGTTTTTTAAAGATCTTACAATGTAATAACATAATGTTATTGTTGTTTTACTTCCTCCTTTTATCTCATTTTACAATTAAATTCATTTCGCAATCCATCCCTTTGCACCACCTGGCTGTAGTTTCGCAAATGATTTTAACACGCGACTGAATTACAGTTACTGCTGCGGCAGTAATGCCCATTTAGGCTGTCCACCTACTGTACGTTGCAGGCCTGAGGTTTGATGAAAACTGCTCTCCCACGCAGCAACAGATGAACTCCGGGCACCTAGAGCGCTATCTGTTGTCTTCTTCCTCATTCTCTCCCCTAAACGTAAAATAAGCCATTAAACATTAAATAAAAATATATATAAATTAGTGCTGTCAACGTTAACGCGTTAATGCATGCGATTAATTTTTGTCTGGTTTAACGTGTCAAAATATTTAACGCAATTAACGCAGCATCCGTATTTTTTCTTTCAAAAAGAGCTGTGAGAGAATGAGGCGAGATCCATAGACAGTATATAAACGGTGAGAATAAAGCTTCCTGTCAGTAAAGTTAAAGAACAAAGGGAACAGAGAAAAGGACTTGCTGCTCTTGACTAAATAACTTTTGTAGCTTTAATAAGGATTAACTATCTAATTTATAGTTTATGCAGTGCAGACTGCATATAACTTTGATAACTTTATTAAATTTCTGTATATTTCCTAACTGTTAAGACAGGAAGGGCAGGAGTAAACATGACATTTATTATGGGTTTATGTTAGCATTGTTTTAAGTTTACTTAAATTAAAAACTGTTATATTTTTGAAGCCTAATAATAAATGTAAAAAAAAAAAATCAGTAGCTGTATTAATATCAGTAATACTGGCCTTCATTCATAAAAAGATATCATTTAAACAAGTATTTAAATTTAACTGTGAAATTATTACATTAAAAAATATATCAAAAACGTACAAAAACATTTCTTTTTTTATTGCGATTAATTGCGATTAATCACAGAAAAAATGTGTGATTAATCTAGTTAAAGTTTTTAATCGATTGACAGCACTAATATAAATATATAACTATATGCATATACATGAAAACACTATAATGAAACATTATAAAAATAAAATACACATTATAAATGTAAATAAGCATATTAGGATCAAACCATAATTTGGCCTCCTT
The DNA here is from genome assembly GCF_963082965.1 of Carassius carassius. Lineage (NCBI taxonomy): Eukaryota > Metazoa > Chordata > Actinopteri > Cypriniformes > Cyprinidae > Carassius > Carassius carassius. The sequence continues at coordinate 1,684,846 of NC_081800.1, read as the reverse complement.
TTAGTCTCACCGGGGTACACTCTCCCCCTTCTAAATGTTTGAGGTCCAGACCATTTGGACTCTTTTCACCGTCAGGCTCTTCAGGAAAAACCAAGTTGTTCCTTTCTACCACTGGAGTGTTAGGTCTTTCAACTTCTCACATTCTTTCATTGACAAGACCTTCTCTTCTCAGATTTCCACCAACTTTCTTCCACATTTTCAGGCACATTGACAGTTCCCGTCTCACTGAGAAGATTTTGTTGATGGGTTTAGGATCTTGTCACTGGTCTCTGAGGTACTTTCTCTTCCTCTGTCTCTTCTGGCATTCTTACCAGGTATCCGATAGGCAGAAGATGATTTCTATGTACTGTCTTGACAGTTCCCTTGCCTTTCTCGGGTTTTACATGGTAGACATGTAAGTTTGGCATCTTACTGACAACCACATACGGTAAGGAACTCCATTTGTTCCCTAGTTTGTTCTTTCCTGAGACTCCTAGATTTCTCATTAGCACCCGATTCCCTTCAAGAATTTGATCTCGAACCCTCTTATCATGAAGTCTTTTGTTCCTTTGATGGCTCCTGTCTGCAGCCTGTGCAGCTACTTGGTAGGCTTTTTTAAGGTCTGTCCTCAGCTTAAATGCATATTTCTGGTAAGTTTCCGCTTCACCTTATGGTGCAACAGAAAAACAGAGATCAACTGGGAGTCTTGCTTCTCGTCCAAACATGAGGACATAGGGTGAATATCCAATCGCATCGTTTCTTGTACAGTTATAGGCATGTACTAATTGACAGACATGCTGACTCCATTTATGCTTCTGTTACTTGTCAAGAGTCCAAAGCATCGACAGCAAAGTTCTGTTGAACCGTTCAGGCTATGCATCCCCCTGGGGATGGTATGGAGTCGTTCTTGATTTTTGAATCCCCAACATCTTCAGCAACTCACGGATTAACTTGCTTTCAAAGTCGCGGCCTTGATCCGAGTGTATACGTGCTGGTAATCCGTAATGAACAAAGTACTTTTCAAATAACACTTTTTGGTCTTTCGTCTGAAAAGCTTGAGCGTACCTAGTGTAGTGATCAGTGACTACTAGGATGTTAAACACTCCTTTGGAAAAAGGCTCCAGGCACAAGAAATCAATACAAACAAAATCCATAGGACTATTGCTGGTGATCTGCTTCAATGGTGCAGCTCTTTGGGGTTGTGTCTTACGAAGAAAACACTTTCCACAATTCTTCACATACTGTTCAATTTCATTTGACATCTTAGGGCCAGTAGAAACAATCTCTTATTCAAGTAGTGGTCTTATCTACCCCTAGATGTCCAGTTTCATCATGCATTGCCCGAGAGATCATTAACCGATACTACTTTAGTAAAACAAGCTGAAGGCACTCTCCATGCTGTTGTCGCTGTACTACCCAGAATAATAGGCCTCTCCTTACAGTGAGTTTGGATCCCTCTTTCTGTAGTAGGTATACTTGAGGATCCTTGTCTCTTGTCTCTGCTATTTCTCAAGTAAGTGGATTGTTGCCTGTTCTTACTGTAAGTCGTGCCCCATACGAGTAGTCATGAAACTTGTCTACCACTGCCCACTTGAGTGCTAAAAATTCAAGTTGATGAACAGGGAAAAGTTGTTCAGAGGGCTTCAACTTGCGGCTGGCAAATGCTATGAGCCTTAACCCTTCTGGGTTCTCCTGGTTTAAAACTGCTCCCAACCCATTCTGGCTGGCATCTACATGCAGAATGTAGGGCTTGGTTGGATCAGCAAATGTCAACACAGGTGCATTTGTAAGACACTGGATGATCTTCTGAAATGCCTCTGTACGTTCTTTCGTCCACCTATCCGCAAAAGCTTCAGACTCCTTGAAGTACATCCTTTTGCTTTTTGCAGCTTTCTTAACATGTTGAGTAGGCAGATATACCTTGGTAAGCTCAGTAAGGGGTCTGACTATAGCAGAGTAATTAGCTATGAAACCCCTATAGTACCCACAGAATCCCAAGAATGATCTAAGGGATTTCAAGTCAGTGGGTTGCTTCCAATTGGTTACAGCTTCATCCTTCGCTGGATCAGTGGCAATACCCTTCTCGGAGATTATATGCCCCACATATTTTACCCTAGGTTGACAGAATTGGCATTTGTCGAGTGAGACTTTTAATCCACTTTCTTCCAGTCTATTGAGGACTTTTAGCAGACGTTCCTCATGTTCTTCTAATGTTTTGCTGAACACTATGAGATTGTCCAAGTACACAAGTAAATCCAGCAGATTCATGTCCCATACGGCCTTCTCCATTAATCTCAGGAATGTAGCAGGGGCTCCAGAGATTCCTTGCAGCATCCTTTCAAACTGAAAGAACCCAAGCCGGTATATGAACACAGTCTTGTCCTTGTCTTCATCAGCCATCTTGATCTGATAATAACCGCTCCGTAGGTCTAAAACGGAGAACCACCTGCTGCCCGTAAGACAGTCTAACACCTCGTCAATCTGTGGAACTGCATACTGATCAGGGATGGTTCTTGAATTTTGGGTACTATAGTCGATACACATACGCACCATGCTATTCTTCTTCCTAGCCACAACAATGGGGGAAGCATATGGACTCCTTGACTCTGTGATGATTCCAGTAGCCAACAAACGCCATAAAGATGGCGGTGTATATCATCAATGTCGGCAGGGGCCAGCCTACGGGATCTCTCTCTAAATGGTGTGTTGTCATTCAGGCGAATGGGGTGTTCCACTTCTTTAGCAGATCCCACATCCCATTCATGGAGTGAAAAGACATTCGGCCTCTCAGACAGTTTCTGGGATAACCTATCCTTATAACCTATCCTATCCAGCAGGACTACTTAAAGTTGACGGTTGATCAGCAACTAAGATACTCTTGTCAATGGATTGCATCACCTTGACTTTGCAAGTAGGTTGACACTCACGTCTTGGTGGAATTCGGAGTGGACCTGGCCATTGAATTTCAGCCACCACATCTTCTGGGTTTGTTTGTTCACTGAGTTCCATTGTGGATGTCTTTGGGTTCGGAAGATTTACTGGCATTGTGTGAACAATGTCTACTCCAGCAGACTCTTTACAAAGCTGGGCTAACCTCTGGAACATACTGGCATTGGTACCGATGAGTAATGGCAGCTGTTTGGGTCCATGAGGCTCTGAGCACACTAAGGCCAATACACTAATAGACTGCTGCACTTCTGTCAACTTCTCCGGAAATTGCAGCTCTACTTCCACATAGCCACAATAAGGGAAACTTGCGTCACTCAAATACCCTTACAGCTAGTCCAGAAATGAGTTGAATCAGAGTATCAGTCAGGTATTTATTATACTATTCCTCAGAAATAATGGTTACTACTGATCCACTGTCCAGCAAATCTTGACCAGGTGTTCCATTTACTTTCATTGGAATAACCGAAGATGGTCCCACTAGTCCTTCAGGGATACATGTTGTTGGTTTGATTTTAACTGTGCTACTTTTCACAGAGCAGTTGTGTTCCTCTACAGGAGCCTCCTCATTCCTCGGGTTTCCTCTAGCTTTTCACAGAGATTGAATGAGTTTCTGGATCACTTCTCATTTACAGGAGCTCTGCATTTTGAAGCAATGTGTCTGTCACCCCCACACCTATAGCAGAAGTAATTTTCTGAGCTTTTAGAAGATCCAGCTACTTTTGACTAGGTGAACTGCACTGGACCTGCTTGGTTTCCCGTCTGAGCCGGCTCTTTACCTACATTAGTTGTTGGTTGTACAGCCAGCCCTTTCCCTTGCTGTCTGAGTTTTTTCACTTCTTTCTTCAGAGCTTTTACTTCTCAAATTTCATCATTGAATTCGGATTCCTGATAGCTTTTGTTTCTTTCCAGAAATTGCATCATCCTTTGACTTGCCTGTTAACTCTGCCACCATAGTTTGTGGCCTTGTCCTTGATCTCAGTTGACAGCTCTAAAAAGGGTGAGTCTTTGGAATTCTCACTTCCAATTTGCACTTGACCAACTGTCGGATTAGACTTTTGTCTTTCATTTTCTCTTACCTCCTCTTCCCGAATCTCATGTAGCAGATCTAGGAAATCAGGTGGGTTATCTTTTCATTCCCTTAGGCGTAACTGAAGCAACATGATGTCAGACTGTGTCGCCCCTCTGATGAGTTGCTCCAGACGTGCTTTTCCTGCCAGCTGGGCAGGTAGGCCTCTTCTTTGTACAACTCTGATCAAAATTTTCTCAAGTCTCCTTAGGAAATCCGACAAGCATTACCAATGATTTTGCCACAATGCTCTGAATGTGAAATATATACAGTAGAGCTTCACCATACTCTTTTGGAGATGCTTAGGTGTTTGTAAACCTTACTGCTTGGATAATCTCCAAAGCTGGTCCTCGCAAACTCTCCACTATCCTTATTTGTAGAACGATCACTTTCCTCTTCCATGAGCATTGCTTGTTCCATCCAGTCCTACCAGAAAGACTAAGGAGGTGTAGATAAGACTGAAGTATTTATTTACAAAAACATACAAAAAAACAGAATTATTTTGGCGTAGGCCCCATCCGTAGCGTGGATCTGAAGTTTGTAGTTACCAGCTAATCCTGACGAAGACGAAGGCAGGTGAGAACTACCCCCCGCATGGACAGGGCCAACCTGGTGGTGTTGGGGAGGATGGAGGGAAACAACAGCGGCAGGATCTGCGAACACAATAGGATGTGAGTAGTGCCCTTTTATATCCCTCGTGTTGAGAGCCGATTGGCTAGACCTTAATTGGAATGTGACGTAGCATTTAGTCTTCCTTGTAGAACTTGCGCTAGAATGGGTATGATACCTGAACAGGTCCTTAGATGTCTAAAGGAACTGCTATCACTCTAGATTTTGGTGGTTTTTGCAAGCAAATCACCTACCGTTCTGATGATAGAAGTTAGGTGAACTTGATTCTTGATTTTCCTCTATTTGATCAGATTCGTCAGGCAAGACAAAACTTTCCCCTCCACCATCAAAAGCAGTAACCTCCATTCTATTAGCACTCAGCATCCATTGATCTGATACATCAGCAGGCAATACAACGAGAGGCAGTCTCTCTGCATGCACTTTCTTACAACATTCACAGAGCACTATCAAAGACTGTGACTCTTGGTTATACATCCGTCCTCTTACCCTGACTCTTCCAAGGGCTTTGAGGGAATGCATAGTTTCTTCAATCTTAGAAACATCTGTTTCTTCTGGAATTCCACTCACAATGATTGCATAATTTGGGACAATGCAGCAATAAAGACTATACAATCCAATACTGGTTTTACAAAGCTTTGTTTATATATTTAAATATCCCAATGACTTTGGTAAAGCAATAAGGAAAAAAATAAACTGTGTAAACAAACATTTATAAGGTCAAATCAAATATTTTAAAAGAAGTGACAATGTGAAATAAATCATATTTCTATTTTCACAAGTGTTAAATGGTTAATTCACCCAAAAAGGAAAATTGTCATTTATGACTCACCCTCATGTCATGAGGGTTCACCCTCATGATGAACACCGAGCCCAGCTAGATAACGAACGAAAGATTGACTCGTTTTCGAGTAATATTCTTGCTTGTATGATTTATTGTCTTGCTGCTTGACCTAAATGTTAGTTAATTCTGTGAGACAGAGCAAAATTCGTAAGTCTGTGAATGATGGTAAGACGTCCAGGTCTTGATTCAGCAGAGCATCCCCAAACCATAAGAGTCACCACCATTGTGTTTGTGTTGGGATTCTGCCAAAGGTAATGGGGCCTGTGGTGCATTCTGCTTGTTTCTGTTCATAAGACTTTGTCTGGACTTCATCCATCCAATTCATCCAGGATCATATAGGTGCCTCTTAGCAAGTGTGAGTGCAGCCTTTGTGTTTTACAAGCTTTCCCTCTTGCTCTATCATCAGAAACAGAAAGACACTGGGCAAAAACCAGATGCATGTAAGGGACTTGTACACTGGCCTCGGCTGAGGCCAGAGACTCCTGAAGGTTTGGGGTTTCCCTGTGTCTTTCTGAATAATTTGAGCCTTGTTCTCAGAGAGACGGCATTAGAGAACAGCTTGATTTATGTATGGTCACAATTAAAAAATAAACAAACATGACTTTTCATCATCACTTATGTTGCCTGTGCAAATTTCATAGTTCTCTTCCTGTGTACACAACCTAAAACAGTTTTGTTGAATGTTGGAAATTTATAACTTTTTAATTTTCATTATGGTAATTTTAATTGCATGCTAACTAGTCCCTTTTGAATATGATTGTGTAGCAGAAATGACTCGAACCAGACAAATTAAAGAGTCGATCAGGGCTGTGTTTGAAACACGAGCCGAATTCCTCAGGAAGTCATAAAACATTCTGTGCCACAAGTCCCAAGCAAGATAACCAACCAACCAAAGCTTTCACAGAACAGTTTTCAACATTAACACCACTAGAACAATTACTGACAATTTCAATTCGGAGAAGAGATTTGTCAAATTTGTTGTTCGTAATTGATAAGCAACGCTGGACATCACATGTAAACCCATGAGAGTTAAAGACTTCCATTGACTTTCCCCCACCTAACAGAACCAGACTGAAATTCCTAAAGGGGAAGGGAACCTCTGGTCTCCACAGAAGTCTTTGTCAAGAGAATGGCAAATAAACTGTCTTTTGTACATATATATGGACCAGAATGAAAGACTAATAAATGAATCAGTCCATCGCTTCACTCCATATTCATATTTAACCCACACATTTGACTATCTTTTTATAATCACTTATTGTGTATGTCTTTTAATAACTATGGGATAACTTAAGGATTCATAATCATGTTTGGTATGTTTGTGATGGAAACTGTTTGCTTGAACTAGGCCTGACAATCAAATATTTATCAAATGTATCATATTCGTGTTATAAGAATCATGTCCAAAATTATACCCTACAAGAGCGGGAAAATTCGGACCACATGCTTGGTAAGATAAACAAATGCCTTTGGTGTGAGAGACCTGGGTTCGAATCCACTGTGAGACACCAGTGTGTCCCTGAGCAAGACACTTAACCCCTAGTTGCTCCAGAGGCATGCGACCTCTGACATTTATAGCAATTGTAAGTCGCTTTGGATAAAAGCGTCACCTAAATGAATAAATGTAAATGTAAATGTAAACATATGATTTATGATGCCCCCGAGCCAAGACTATATCTGATTGGTCAAGACAACATTTGAGGTGTGGCCAACAGGCCAGTTTAAATACCCAGGACACCATAAAATCTTGCTTTTTAGTTGTAAGCTTTGCTTTTGCTACTAGTCATGCCAGCTTTTAGTTCTAGCCTTGCTTTGGCTATCAGTCATGCCAGCTTTTAGCTTTGCTTCTTAGCTTTAGCTTTTAGCCATGCTGTTTGTCATCACTGTTCTTTGAGCACGTTCCCAGCGTGCTTCAGCCTGCACGCCTGCTGCTACTTAGCCACGATGAGAAGAAACACCACATAGTCTCGTCAAACTTTATTTCTTTTCTTTTCCGTTTGAGAGTTTCGTGTTCTGAGTTAAGTTTTGTAACGCCGTCTGACCTCGTCTGCGTGTTCAACTTCAACCAGCCCAGACAACTCTGCATCTTCAGCCAGCCAACGCCCCACCACGGGCCTTCTCAAGACGTCACTTCAACGACTACTGAACTTCCAGCCAATCAGCGACAACTTTACACAGGCAATGTACCTTCAGACATTTGTGCTGGTGTATCTAATATAATTTTAACCTCATTGAGGAACTCAATGCGAGGGTTAATTAAGTGATTGATGATTGTTCATGTTTATGCAATTTAACGTATTGCTGTAAACTTGGGATTCCATATTTCCATTCTCTTAAACTCATCCTTCCCTAACTTTCGATCTTCCTGCAACTTGTGTGAATGTGTGCGTGCGTGCGTTTATGTGTTAGATTAGTTTATATGTCTTAGATTTATCTAATAAAGCCTTATTCATATTGAAAAGATAAGTATCTTGTGTTTTGTGCTTACAAGTTAATGTCTTAAACTGCCGATCTTGTTACTGTGCTAATTGATAGTGTTTTCACTATAGTTTGGATATTAATATCCAGCGCAGATTTGATGTTAAACGGCTCGTTCAGTGAATCGCAGGGCGTCTCAGTGATCAGCCGTGAAACAGTGATTCTGTTCAAATTCCCTTTAAAATCTTAAATGATTCCCTTTGAGCTAAATTGACCTGTTTCCTTTACAATTGAATGAGCCCTTTGATTGGATCTGGTAGCTACAGTGACCTCGGAGTAAGAGAGAAAGAGAAACAGACTAGTATTAGTGTAGATGAAATTCTTATAACGATGTAGCAAGTACCTCGGGTGTTATGGAAAGAGTTCCTGGTTCCAGTTTGCCTAATTAATGCAGCCTAAAAATCCTTTAACGGATTTGAATATTAAAAATGTGTTAGTGTGTTATGTGCAAGCCAGATTACAGAGATAGGTCTTTAATCTAGATTTAAACTGACAGAGTGTGTCTGCCTCCCGAACAATGTTAGGAAGGTTATTCCAGAGTTTAGGCGCTAAATAGGAAAAGGATCTGCTGCCTGCAGTTGATTTTGATATTCTGGGTATTATTAAATTGCCAGTGTTTTGAGAACGCAGCGGACATGGAGGACTATAATGTAACGAGCTTGTTCAAATACTGCGGTGCTACAGCTAAACCATTCAGGGCTTTATAAGTAATAAGCAAAATTTTAAAATCTATAGGATGTTTGATAGGGAGTCAGTGCAGTGTTGACAGGACCGGGCTAATATGGTCATACTTCCTGGTTCTAGTAAGAACTCTTGCTGCTGCATTTTGGACTAGCTGTAGTTTGTTTATTAAGCGTGCAGAACAACCACCCAATAAAGCATTACAATAATATAACCTTGAGGTCATAAATGCATGAATTAACGTCTCTGCATTTGACATTGAGAGCATAGGCCGTAATTTAGATATATTTTTGAGATGGAAAAATGCATTTACAAATGCTAGAAATCTAAGGAAAGATTGCTTGCATACCAAGGTTTGAACCATGCTAATGCACTTTCATTATTGCCAGCAAAGTTTTCTAATCTATTCAAAAGAATGTTGTGGTCAATTGTGTCAAACGCAGCACTAAGATCCAATAAAACTAATAGAGAGATACACCCACGATCAGATGATAAGAGCAGATCATTTGTAACTCTAAGGAGAGCAGTCTCAGTACTATGATACGGTCTAAATCCTGACTGGAAATCCTCACATATACCATTTTTCTCTAAGAAGGAATATAATTGTGTGGATACCACCTTTTCTAGTATCTTGGACAGAAAAGGGAGATTCGAGATTGGTCTATAATTAACTAGTTCTTTGGGGTCAAGTTGTGGTTTTTTGATGAGAGGCTTAATAACAGCCAGTTTGAAGGTTTTGGGGACATGTCCTAATGACAATGAGGAATTAATAATAGTCAGAAGAGGATCTATGACTTCTGGAAGCACCTCTTTTAGGAGCTTAGATGGTATAGGGTCTAACATACATGTTGTTGGTTTAGATGATTTAACAAGTTTATTCAATTCTTCCTCTCCTATGGTAGAGAATGAGTGGAACTGTTCCTCAGGGGGTCTATAGTGCACTGTCTGATGTGATACTGTAGCTGACGGGCTTTCTGTAGGATGGGTTACTTTCCCGCCAAGCAATACGAAATACTTCTAGTTTTTTTTTCTTCCAGCTGCGCTTAATTTTTTGGGCTGCTCTCTTTAGGGTGCGAGTATGCTCATTATACCATGGTGTCAAACTGTTTTCCTTAACCTTCCTTAAGCGTAAAGGAGCAACTGTATTTAAAGTGCTAGAAAAGAGAGAGTCCATAGTTTCTGTTACATCATCAAGTTCTGAGTTTTTGGATGTGCTAGGGAATTGAGATATATCAGGAAGATAACTTAAAAAGCAGTCTTTTGTGTTAGAAGTGATGGTTGTACCATACTTGTAACAAGAAGTAGAATTTAGAGTTTTAGCTATATGAAGTTTACACGAGACAAGTTGACAATGATCTGTGATATCATCGCTTGGCTGCATAATTTCATCAACATCAATTCCATATGAAAGTAAAAAAAAGTGAAAATCATGACATTTGCCAATTATAGTAACCCATACTTGGAATTGGTGCTCTGCATTTAACCCATCCAAGTGCACACACACAACAGTGAGTAGTGAACACACCGTGAACACAGACACCACGCAGTGGGCACCTACAACTAAAATAAAATAAAATTGACTCTGAATTGAATCCAGTGAGACTTTAAATGAGTCTAATAGATTATGACCATTAGGAACAGTCTGCATCACCTGACCAACCATAACACTTTTGTCATAACAGATGCATCTTAAAGACACCGTTACAGCAATCAAACAAAAGCCCAGTATCAGCATGTGCTCAGCATGTGACACTACGTAGATTATGATTTTGACAATGAGTAGTAGCGAAAAGTTTACAATGCATACTCAGGACTGTGTCAGCGCACAAATAGACAGACAGAGGCAGATGATAATGGCAAAATATTAAACAGGATCAAGTTATTTGGCATGATCTCTGCATTAGTTTCTAAACTTGTACTTAACTGCACTGCCATCTGGTGGCTATATAATACATGGGACGCTTTAAAAAAATCAAATCTCATCTGAAATAACATGCTGCTGTATATGCATTCAGAATTTATAGTCTCTCTCCATCACCAATACGGATTAACAATTTTGATTCAAATGCTGTCATAAATATGATCTGAACCACAAACTTCATGATAAGAACACTAAAGCTGTGCCTGAAATTAGACATTTACTGCTGTCTGGTAATTGTGACCCTGTGTACTGTACAGGAGACCATAAAAGATTCAGACAGTGTAAATATGCCTTCCTAGGCACATGAAGCCTAGACAAACCACCACAGCGGTTCCCCAGTGCTCAGGTTCAGACTTTATAGTATGAGTTAACGCAGACCACAAAACATATTCAGCCCATCAGAATGCTGTATATTAAAACACTGTGGAGGAGATCAAACATTGCAAATGGTTAGACGAGTAGTAGAAGATATAATATTCATGCCATACACCAATGGAAATTACTCGCTTCTCAAACCGCACATAATCAGCTTTACTAAAAACGACCACAGTCCTTTTTCTGTAGTTTCCTTTCCATATTAAATCTGAAAGCCAGTTCACACTGCAGTGACAGCCGACTGATTACAGTACGTACAGTAATGCACAGACATTCCAGTGCCCGAAAAACACAGATTCAGTATGTTCAGTCTGCAAAAATAAGACACTGATCCAACAAAACTCAGCAAACATGTTCTTAACAAATTTTAATGACCAAAAAATGTTATATTTAGCTGTGTCCCATATTTTGCATGTAACCTCAATTGGACCCTTTAATCCCTTTTTTTGTGCCCATTTCCACCTCTGTTTATCCTACAGTATGAACAGGCGCAGTGGATGTGTACAGAACAACAGCTCAGTCTGATTCATAAACACCAGTCAAGTGCCATTAGTTTCTTAAGTGAAGTCTGGACCATTACAGACATGTACATTTTTAATTTTCTTTGGAATTAAGTGACATTTATTTGATTTAATTTCATGTGATGTTGCAATTTAACAGCAGTAGCACCAAAATATGTTTGATAGTTAATCAACAGTGGACAGGTGGTGGGTAATAATAATAATTCGGTTTAGTGGACAGGTTTAATGCACATCTCTATTTTTTTAGATTTGTTTTTTTTTGTTTTGTTTTTAATTGTTTTAGTACCATTTCAATTTTTCAGATAGTGACATTAAATTCATGGCAGTACCACACATGGAATTCACATTCACAAATGATTAATTTACTGGCCGTGCTGTTTAATTTCTCAGAACAGAAAGTGATTCTCTCTGTTCCTTGCTTGACCTCTGGCTGTGATGTTGATGTATTATTACGTGTGTAATGGGTGCAGATGGAGGAGGCAGAGCATGTCTTACACGTTTAGATATCTCTCTCTCTCACACACACACACACATGCGATTTCATGTCCTCGTTCTGCGTGGCGTCAGTGCTTGTAACAAACCACATCTTGCTGATGTAAGTGTGTGATGCGCGTGTGACATCACGGGCCAGGAGCGCAGCGCTGTAGCGGTGAGCAGCGTGAATGATCAAGTGTACGGCACATGGGTGCACGCATACCCACAGCCATGGCACACAGGCTCAGCATGATGTGAGTATCAGATGCAGTCTGCATGCATGACAGCGCTCTCCAGATGTTCACCGCGCTGCTGAGTCATGTGTTTTACATGGAAACTGCTTGAGATTGTGTGTATGCTCCAAAGGGAGCTTCTGATGATGGGCTAATGTCATGATGGTGATGCAGCGTTCTTCACACACATTTGTTTGTACTCATAATGTGTTCAGGATGAGCTGTGCAGTAAATGGCAGTGATAGCTCTGTCTTTGCTCTGCTGAGCTGAGGTGTGTGTCCATGTGTCCTGTAAACACTAGGGGCTGTGACCCTGTGTGTGTGTGTGTGTGTTTGGCTGTAGCTGATGTGCATTATGACGCGAGTTCACATGCTTACAGCACAGTGTGCTGCTATGAACTGTGGTCTTTGGATGCATTTCTCCTTCATGTGCAGTGTTCAGTCTGGCCATCTGTCCCACAAATAACTGCAGAATCCTTTTTGAAGCTTTAGATTTTTATTTTTGCACTTTGTTTATTCTTGCTCTTGTCATCATATAAAGCGTACAATAAGCATTTGAAAACCGCATCAGAGATGTGTGAGCGTTTATTGGAGATTCAGTCCTCTCAAGGTGACTGAGGTTAAACTAAAGTGCACTTTAGCATTAGTTCATTGGCTTAAAGGGTTAGTTCACCCGAGAATGAATATTTGTCCAGCGTTTTGTTTTGTTCTCTCTCCTCGCTCGTCACTAACCACGAATCACGAATCACTAATTCAAGTTGATCAAGGAATACCAGTGTCCTGGTTGTGCTGCACAGTGCATACTTTTAACTGCTAGCTATTTTTGAAGAAATAGCATAAACAGAAATATCATGCAAAACAGTGTGAAGTGTGCAAAGATAAACATTTTAGTTAGTAGTATGCTATATTGTTTTCCCAAGACCTCATCACATTGCATTTGTATGTCAGCCAGTGGCATCCAGTTATCGTTATAATCAAAAATATATTTATTTTGTTATTTTGTGTTGTATGACTGGTATTGTTGCTCTAAAGCTTTATTTTCTGATAAAAATATATTTGAAATATGCAAAAAAAAAAAAAAAATAATAATAATAATACAGGTTTGCTGTGCTTGTTCATAGGGCTGCACAAAGAATGTTGTGTTTTATATATTATTATGGCTATAAAATAATGATGATGATTATAATGATAATAATAACAATAATAACAACAATGTATTTTTTTTTAATTATTCATAATATAGGTAATATAATATAATAATATAATATAAACAGGAGGTTGAGACAATGCAAATACCTCATCTTTATTTATATATATATATATATATATATATATATATATATATAATTTTTTTTTTATTATTATTTATTACATTACAGCCAGGGACATAATTTCCCACTTGATATTAGGTGGCCAAGATGATATCATCAATATTTGTATCCTTTTCTTTTTTTTTTTGCATGATCGCTCATGAGAAGTGATTTTGTTTGACAAACATTTAAATGTATGAGTGACATTGAAGCTCTATTTGTTCCTGTTACCTGTTTCAAGTGTATGGATATCTGTGACTGAAGCAGTGGCTTTGTGTATGTGACAGCAGTCTGGTGCAGAGCTACATAAAGACCTGAGTACTCATGGAGAAATAAACTCACATCTTCACCTGTCATTTATTCATCAATATCAGACACAAACACAACCATTTACACAGCAAACAGTTCAGAAGGCTAGTGTTTCACAAGATGAGTGATCGTAAAGTTATCTGGAGATGATTTCAGTTCAGCTAATGATGGAAAGGAAACAGAAGAAAATAATTTGATTTTCCTGACTTCATCAGATTCTGAATGAGAATGAATTTCTATGTGAATCATCATCTTAACACCTTGGCCAGAGTACTGCTGGACGTGATGGGCTGAAGTGTGTCTGTAGAGTCGAGTAGATGACGTCTTTGTTTCTCCTTGTGTCGTAGGTGTGTAAATGCTTTGCACCAGTACTGCTGTCCCTCGCCATTGTGCTCTAAGCAGCTAGCTGTACCTGCTCCTCTCTCTGAGTGCAGGTAAGAGGCCAGAACTCACTCTCTAGACTGACAGAATGTGTTCTGTTAAACTGCTGATCACACTGAATGTAATTAGAACTTGCATAATGTTCTGAGTTTGTTTGATCTCTGTTATAGTCTTTTGGAAGGTTTTATGCATTATACAAGTTGTCAATAATAATACTGTTGGCAGTACATTATCACAAATAATATGATGGAAGAGTAGCAGTTTGAATATTTTTGTGGTTCACAATTACAGTACCTGAATTTCTTAACCATTTAATGGTAAAAAAAAAACAAATATAGTTGTTGTTTAACAAACTTCAAATCTTTGCATTGGGGTATTTGAAGATATACATAAATATGACATTTGTGAATTTCTAGTGTCAGGACGAATATTCTGATATGTGATGAGACTCTTTTCTCCTGTGTTTATTGTTTATTGTAGTTCCAGTTAATGAGAATGAATGTTGTTTTTTTCTATATCAAACTGTTTGATAAGGATCAACGAGAATAACATCCTGTAAGTTTTGAAATGTCATGTGATTTGATTGAAATTTAAATGTAAAGAATTTCAACAAGAAGATGATTAGATAAAATTACAATCCAAATGATTTAAACAACCAACAAAAAGGCAGTTTTTTTTTTACTTATGATTTTGCCTAATTGAAATATGAGCATTGTGAATCATTTCAGTGTTTGCGATTTTCTGTCGGTTGTGAATCTCTGTGTAAATGTAGCCTGTTGAATCTTTGAATGTGGCTCAGTTTGCTTCCTAGTTCAGTCATTTACAGCAATTATAGTAACACTTTACAATAAAGTTCATTAGTTAACACGAACTATGAATGAACAATACTTCTACAGCATTAATAATCTAAGTTAAGGATAATTTCAACATTTACTCATGCATTATTAAAATCCAAAGTTGTGGTTTTTAACATTATTTAATGAGCTGAGAATTAACATGAACTAACAATGAACAACTAAATTTTTTTCATTAACATTAACATTAACAAAGATTAATTAAAAATGTTTTTTAATGCATGGTCTGCAGTTGAATATTTATTCGATTTGTTTAATGTCTGAGTTCACCTGACATTTTGAAGCTTGATTGGATTCATGGAGTTTTCTTTAGAGGTGGCTGTTGTTTGTCCTATTATTCTCATGAACTGGAATTTTATTAGCTTATTTTTGAAATTGGAATAAAATTATGTGAACCATGTGTTATAGACCAATCTTTTGTCAATGTCACACACCAAACTTGCAAAAATGACCCAAATATGTACACTCAAAGCATAAGCTAAGTGTTATCCAGTGATCAACACATTCTCTCTCCCAAAGCAGACCATACCTTTTTTGTCGGTCGCATCTTTATTAACCCTCACTGCTTACTGTAAGAATCTGGTCCCACATCCTGTTTATTTGTGGCCACAGTTTACTAGTTTGTTAGTTTCTTATAATGTAAATTGTGGTCATGATTTGTTCCAGTGAATACAGAAGATAAAATAAGCAGATAAACCATTAAAACTGTTAGACCAATTATCTTTTAGATTCATAGTGACTTGGCTAGCTAGTTTTTGGATAAAACATACTGCTGACTGGTTTTCTGCCATCATGTAATGCACATGTGCTGCAGACACTGGGATTGGTCTATAGAAATATAGATCTATAAAGCATGCTTCAGTAAACAGCCTGGAGAGAAGTCAGATGAGATGTGCTTTAGGATCTCTAGGCCAGCGGTTCTCAACCAACCCTAAAATAAGTCTCAAATCTGTTTGCGAAATAAAATGCAACCAGTGGAAAAAACTTCTGACCAACTCTTGGGTATTTTGGCACATTTATTAGGGGCCAAATGATGCAGATGCCAACAATGAACAAAACTACAAAAGGAAAAAATACCACCCAGTCTACATTAAATATATTGCTAAATTGCACTTCTGGTGAACAAAATGTTACATTTTCTTATTTAGCCTAATTAGTCATGTTAAAGGGATCGTTCAACCCGAAAAACCCTATTCATTGAATGGGAAAGATGATATTTTGAGGAATGTCGGTAACCAGTCAAGGACCAGAAATGGTTTGGTTACCCACATTCTTCAAAAAAATCATCTTTCGCATTCAATAAATGTGCCAAAATAGTTTGGTCGAATATCAACTACAAAAATGTATCCATATGCAGTTCAAGGTCAGAACATTTTGTTCACCTTTATATGATAAACAATTCTAATGACGTGTTTGGTCTGCCACGTGATGTCTGACATAAAATCCTGAGTCCTGAAGCAATGCTTGCTGAGAAGTGCTGGCCTAGAGGGTGCAGTGCGTCACATTCACATGCTGTTCTTATAGTGTGCTTCTCTCACAGGGATGATAGCATGCTGCATCAGTTCTGCTGTCCTCCATCTGGAAGCGGCAGTCCTTCAAGATAGCAGGAATGACAAGGATCTGTCCTCTCTTACAAAGAGCTACACGCATCCATCTGTCCGTCCATCCATGCATCTGTCTACTGAGGGAATAGTGTGTTTCTCGGGGGGAATAAACATCATTGTGTATGCCGTTGCATTCACATGTAGGACAGACGGAAATCTTCCTGCAGTAGTTCATTTACAAGTGCAGTCTATAAACACTGGAAGAACATACCTGTAGGGCTAGAACTTATGAATACAGTCGAGTGTTGAACCTCAAATGTGCACCTCTATTACAAAGATAAAGAACTGAGTGTATTTTGCACAAAACAAGTGGAAGAGAACTTAATTCAGTACTCAAGAGTGATGCATGAAATGAAAAAGCAATATCTGATTAAGAATCAGTTACTGTATTACAGCTGTATTTGTTTTGCCTGATATCAGTAGCATATTGTCTTGAGCATGTAACAAGATTCAAATTAAAGGTTTCCTTTTTGGACCCTCTTGTACATGATTATTTTTTTATTTATTATTGTTATTTTTTTGGCACTCAATATCTGGAAAGTTGTGTGTTTTTCTTTCATTTGTGCATAGATTTTTAGTTATTCTTGAGTGAATAATAAGGACTGTCTTCAAACTAACATACTATTTTGTTGCATTATACTATAAGTACATGCTGTATACTTCTTATCCGTTTTTTTTTTTAATGTGAAACTTTA
Source organism: Carassius carassius (assembly GCF_963082965.1). Taxonomy (NCBI): domain Eukaryota; kingdom Metazoa; phylum Chordata; class Actinopteri; order Cypriniformes; family Cyprinidae; genus Carassius; species Carassius carassius. The sequence goes on along the minus strand of NC_081800.1, from coordinate 1,667,546 downwards.
TGCAATATTTATTTCTTAAACCGTATTCTGCATGATTGCCACATGACCTCATCACATGGTATCATCTCATCACATATTTTTGTTGCTTTTATTTATTTTTATTTTTTCAAATGTTGAGTCCAGAACGTGGCTGGTATTACTTCCTGTTCATTTGTCGCACACTGTAAATGAAAGGTAAAGCTGAGCGCATGGCTGGCTAATATTATACTGTAAGTCAAGTTTATGTATATAGAGTTTTTCACAATACAGATTATTTCAAAGCAGCTTTACAGAAAATCTTGATGTTAATGTTTAATATCTTATACTAAGTATCTCCCTTTATAGTCACATTTAGCAGATCAGAGCTGAGCAATAATTTAGTTTACATTTGAACGTTTTTCTACAATATATAGTAAATATCACCCTACATGAGTACACTGGCAGAAAGCTAGACAAACTTATATAGCCAACTTTATATAAGGAGCTGGCTGATAATATAGTTACATTGTGTGATGAAAAAAAAAAGGACAGTGCTAACATTCTGGATGCTGAGATTGTGTTCATACTCCATGCAAACAGGAATGATGGGTTTAGGGTCACTGTGATTTTGCCAAGTAAGACATGTTCATGGATCAACATCTTCTGATGATCCTGGATCAACATTACTGTCCAAAAATATAGACTAAACCCAATCCCTACCTCTTAACCTAACCCTACCCATAATTTATTCCTAAAATCAGTGTAAAATGATAGCTGATTAACAAGGGTGTAGAAGCACCTAACCCTGATCGTTTAGCCTAAAACAGATATTTCATGACAAGTTATCCCTCAATTCTAATCGGTTAATTGGCATGTTGTTCCAGGATTAACAAGAATCTTGATCCAGGAACATGATGTACTTGGTGAAATCACACTCTCACTTGGGTTTAGAATGACCCACAGTTTACTGTTTCATGTGTGAAAAGCCCTTATCCTGCCTCTAGTGGACAACACAGATCATTACATCAAGATGATGGCTCAATCCCAGTTCACATACTTCTAAGTACAGTATAATAAGTCTGTTATGTGCTGATGTTTATTTGAAAATTCACCAGCAGCGGCATGCTGTCCAAGAATCTTTTGTGTACTATTTTCAGTGTCCTCTGGCCTAAATGAATGAACATAGTGTGATATTGATCAGGATATCACATTTGGTGGGGAGGAGGAGTTTTATTGTTTAGTCAGTAGTAGGCAATGGCCTTTTAAGCATGATCAACGAAGAAGTGACTTCTTGTCAGCAGGTCCCTGTGCTGGCATGAGTTTCCTCTGGGTGCTCCAGTTCCCTTTCAAGGGAACTTCGAGCTGCATCCGCTAGGGGTCGCTATGGGGAACACCTCGTCGTGACCCGTGTCTGAAGCATACATTGAAAAAACACCAACTTGTTGGCTGGCGACAGCCTCTGACGTCACTACCGGCGCGACTATAAACAGGCACCGGGAGAACACATCATTCTCCTCTTCGTCTTCACTGACTGTTCTGATTGAAGCGTGCATCTGAAAGAACTGGTAAAAGCGATCTTTCTCTGTATATCATGGCGACTACTAGCAAGCATTTCGACAATGTGTGCATCCGTGTCTGCGTTATTTGACACCCCATGACACACGCGATCTTTGCTTCATTTGTTTGGGTGAAGAGCACACACGAAATGTCTTTGAGGAGGAAATCTCGGTGCATTGTGGGAGTTTTTTCAATGAAAAAGCTCCGCTCTCGTTCGTCTCTCTTTCTGAGAAAAAAAAGGAAAAAAGGCAGCCATCTGCTTCCCACGGTTCAGGACCCGCCGCTGCTGAGGCACGGAGGAGAATGAGCTCGTGAGAATACAGGTGGATCTGTCTGAATGGTTTAAAGAGGGACTTTTCCTTTCACGATCGTAATGGCGGCGGACGAAAGAGAGCCTCGGGAGGATGATGTTATATCTTTAACACTTTCTGATACTGAAGTTAGTGCTCTGCTGGGTTTTTACCCAGGAAAAGCAGGAGATATTTGAGGATAGTGAAGAAACTGAGGCTGAGCCTTCTCAATTCTCCTGCCCTGCATATGTTGAGCTGTTGGAGGTTATGGATCGCGCCACGGCAAAGTTGGACTTGCCATGAGATTGCGCTAACAAGGTGACACTGTGAGGCCGCAAGAAAAAAAAAAAAAAACAACAACCTTGATGAGCGTTATCTTTCTGACCATAGCCCTCCAGCTCAGATTAGCCTTCCATTTCTGCATGATCTCCATACAGAGATCGGAAAGAAATGAAAGAGGCCATTTTCTTCTTGCATCCATCGGTTTTGGCATAAGAGTTGTGCCGACATTGAGGTGATGCGCGAAAACAGCTATGAGAGGATGCCCCCTATAGAAAGTGCTAAAAAGAAAATTCTTTCTGCGGGGTAGACATATCCTCACTTAATCTCCCTCCTTGCCTCTTACGCAGCAGCAGGCCAGGCTGTGGCTTTATTACACACGATAGTGTTGCTTCAAGCATATCAGACTGATCTGCTAAGAGACCTGGATAGAGGCGAGGGCCTTTCTCCTGATCAGGTAGCCGAGCTGCGCCACACCACAGATCTCTCTCTGTGCTACCAAGCAGGCCGCCTTCACCATGGGCAAGACTATGGCGGCCATGGTGGTAGCGGAGAGACATCTGTGGATGAACCTGGTAGACATTGGGAAGAAAGAAATGGCTTTCTTCTCTAATGTTCAGGTTTCGCCTTCTGAACATTTCAGTATTTCGGTTGAGACAGTGATCGGGAGGTTCAGGGAGAAGAAGGCGTGCTCTGTTGCTTTCAGATACTTCGTTTCACGAAGGTCCAGGTCTGAGCCCGAACAACATAGGGGTCCTGGCCTGTCTCGATCTGAGGATCAAAGACGGGCACAGAAGGCTAGTGTCGCGACTTGCGCTCCTCCCCCACCTGCGGACTGGGGTAAGAGGAATCGTGGGTCACGAGGAGGTTAGCAGAACCTAAGGGATGTGATCCAGACGAGGCAGCGTTCTCGTCCGAATCAGAGTGATACCGAGGTATCTACTCGTTCCCTTTAGGGATTTTTAATTTCTGCTTTTATCCTCCCCTTCCTAATTCCCCTGTAACCACCAGCTCTCCACCTGATCGAGGTTAGGTGGAAACCTCTCACATAACAGTCTCCTATGCTGGACCTATAATGTTTTTGGCTGGTTCTATGTTCATAGCAACCACCTTACTAATGGTCCTAAAAGGTACTAAAAGGTGTCGTCCCTTGAGCGGGGCTCTAGTGCAGGAGGGTGGGTGAATATGTAACCCTTTCTGTATATACTTATGTGTATTAAATTGCTGGTGGTTATGTGTCTACTAATAAACTCTGTGAGTTTCCTTTGCAGTGCTCAGTTACAGTGTTTACTAAAGCCACTGCACCAGCCATCCGGCTTCATGTTCCGGCATTAGGCAGCCGAGATCACTGGTTTCTGCGTGAGCCTCCTTGATCATCAGGCCTGGCGCAGTAATGCAAGGAATTTCATGGCTGTCCGGCCAGGTCACCCTGAGGGGTCTCCTAAACGCTTAGTTGTGCTGTCGCATCCAGCGGGAGGTGGAGGTGGCAGTTACAGAAGTCTTGTATATGCTGCCTCAGGTGATGCTCCCCTCGCCCAAGGTTTGTAAAATTTGAGCTTGCCTCTCCCGTGCGATTCAGGGCCTCTGCGATGCTTAGGAACCTTTAGGTACACACGCTAAGCTTTGTACTTTCTGAAAACCACATGGTGGTCAGTGTGCACGTGAACACTTTGCACACTTTCTAAAATCCAAGTAAGTGGTAAGTGTGCGAGCAAGACTTACTTTCTTGCGTACTTTCTGAGATCCTGTATGGTAAGGGTTATGCTCTGCCTCGTTCCCTTCCTTGAGATGATTAAACCTTTGTTCCTTGGGCTCCATTCAGCCAGTGTGTATTTGTTTAGACACTTCAAGCATCGCTTCACTCAACATGAGGGGCTATTTGAGCGGTTCTCGTGGTAGTTTAGCAGTGCTCCCCTTTTCCAAGAAGGTTCGCCTATGAGCTCGCTACTCTGAGCTCGGAGTTCTCCTCTCATATGAGACTGAGTTCTCTGTTTTTTTCCCCAGAGTGCTCCAGTATTACTTCCACAGATTGAGTTGATGACTCTCAAACATACTGTTTTGAGATGCACCATTCCATCTGCATCTGCATGCACCATTGAGCTGCTCCGTCAGAGTGCCACGAGAACCACTTCTTAGAACAGTATTTGAAAATCCATGCTATGGTAAGTGTGCACGTGAAGTCTTAACACACTTTCTGAAATCCACACTGTGGTAAGTTCGCACGCTAATATTCTGTGTTCTTTCTAAAATCCTATATGGTGAGGGCTTCCCGTGGTTGCTTCATGGCCTTTCTTGAGTTGATAAAAGCCCCGTTCATCTTGGATGCCACTCCACCTATGTATCCTCGAATACCTATCTAAACAGGGTGTTGCTACTAGAGATCTGTTGAGACAGCTCTTTCAGCAAGCTTATGCAAAAGCTAGCGGTAGCCCCTGTGTGACAGGCAAGACTTAGTATAAAATGCTAGGTTCTTAGCCATATCTTTCCTTGCCGAGGCCCTAACAATTAAGTTGGGTATGTAGCTTAGGCCTTTGGCCGTAAGGGGTACTGTCACAGACAGCCGTCTAAACGTCCCAGGGGCAACTCCCGTGGAAATGGTAGAGTTTATACTTAGTGTTCGCCTTGATTCTGGCCTGCACTCCCCTCTGCATGGCGGCGTGGATATACTGTTCCCTATAGCGACCCCTAGAGGACGCAGTGTCTTGTTCCATACTCAGGGAACCATGGTTACATTCGTAACCTGAGACGTTTCCTCACAATCCTAAAGATGTGTTATCGGTGAATTGCCCACAGGTGTGAGTGAGTGTGAGTCTATGCAGAGTGTTTCTGTCTATGGCCTGAGAGGCTAGAACAGACTCCATCATTCTCACCAAGCAGTTCATCATATAGACTAGTGTTACCTTCATCATTTTACAACTGATGAGGAGACTTGGATAAATGCTGGGCTTTATCAGTGCTCTTTTTTTCTTAACATGCCTCTTTTCTTTTTATGCATACATTTTTACAATATTTTATGAAGTTGATGCTTAAAACATGAAGAAATCATCTATTCAGTGATGCATTTATTTTGTGACAAGTAGAATAATTTGCAGCTGTTTTAAAACTACATAAAGTGTGCATGTTCTCTTCTTTGTGAGCCTTTTATGACTCATTTATTGACAGCAGTCTCTTTCCATGCTAATGGTTGATGTTCGCAGACTGTCATGAATCCTTCAATGCATCTAGTAAATGCTGCAAACTGAGACCGTCTCTACTGTGAGCTGCACTAATTAATCCACACTGAAGCATGTGCTTTCAGCTTGAAGGTGTAGTGCTCATAGAATGAGGTACTGTGTGGAGGAGTGAATATAATGGTACCTGCACATGCTATGAGACAAAGCACTGATAGTGTCTAATTGGTGTTTCTTTGTTAGACAACAAATTCCCACAGTAAAGGGGCATCTTTTTCCATTCAGAATGTGAATGCAGGAGACAGAAATTTCACAGCATTACAAAGTTTGTGACACATATAAGATTGATCAATTATGGTGTGACCTATTAGTTGAATTAATAGAATGCAAACTATAAACCTGCATGTGTTGCAGTAAAGAGGAGTAGCATGCATATTTTTACACTTTGGATGTATTCTGTTGATTTAGACAGTGTGACATCATTATTACAGCCAATGTAGTCTCAGTCTCAGATGTCACACCCACGGACTGTAAGGGACACAAAGTGGAAACACTTTAGGAGTGTCGAAGTCGTCATCGGATTGGTTGAATTATACAGGATTTCCAGGAGATGTGGAAACAAAAATGCTGTGGCGCCAAACCACCTCACGAAAGAAGAAAGCCATTGAATTTACAACTGTGATGACAAGCCCTTATCAGGATCAGCTAAACACTGGATATTCAAAAGTATGTCAAATATTGAAAGTTTGTGGCATAGAATCTTTAAAATACGTCTTTAAAATACGAGTATTTTACTCAATGGCCTGTTATTGTGGCGACATTTCCACGGCACGATACGTGAAGCTGAACGAAACTGTGAACGAAACTGTGATTGGTTGTTTGAAATGTCAGTCAAATGGCCTTATGGACAGGCTTTGTCCAATGAAAGCTGCCATTGATTCCAGACCTTCAGCCATCAGTCTGAAGGTCTGGCTATGTAATACTACAACCGATGCAGTGTTGTAAGAAATTGTGTGTGCTCAAGTCTAGTGACCATGGTATTTTAGCAAAAACGAGTATTTTATTTTAAATGATATTGAATGTAATGCGTAACCAGTGTTTTTATGGTAATATTGGACTAATGTGGTCATGTTTTCTGGCCCTTGTTAGAATTCTGACTGCTGTGTTTTTTTAACAAACCACAGATTATTATTGGAAGCAGCCAAAAAAAAAAAAAAAAACGTGCTTTAGCCTTGAAGTTATGAACAAACTAACCTTTCTACATCTTGAGAATATGCTCTTTTGATGCGACCAAAATGCAAACATTTAGATTATTAACCACCTGAACAGCTATAGTATATTTTCAAGCTATCAAACACTCAGAAAACCTCATTTAGCAACAACCTTGCATAATACTTTTAGGCAACAATCGCTCACATTTTCTGCAAATTTTAAAATCTACTTATTGCATAATAATAATTAGTACGTTTCCAGAGGTAAAACTTAACTTTTTCATTGAACTCTTGTTTCCCCACAACAGTACAACCCTATTTCCTGTCTACACAGGTAAAAAAATTGTTTATAAAATTGTTGTAAGAACATTGTTTTGAAATGTTTGCAAAACATTGAAATGTCTAGTTGTCTTCTGATTATAATGTTATTTAAAGTTTACAAAAATATTTCTTACAACATTCTACCAACTTTTTCACCTATAAAATATCGTTTTTGTAATGTTTATTAGTAACATTCTAAGAACGTTAAAATGTCCAGTTTTCTTGTCATGATTAGAACGTTATTTAGAGGTTACAAAAAACATTTCTCATTAGAATGTTTAAGTATAAAAGGATGTTCCGAGAATGTTCTAAGAACATTCTCTCAACATTATAAGAATGTTCCTCAAATACAAATGACATTCCCTGTTAGCTGGGCATGTGCAATAAATGTCTCTCAAAATGTCAATGTCAATGTCACCTTTATTTATATAGCGCTTTAAACAAAATACATTGCGTCAAAGCAACTGAACAACATTCATTAGGACAACAGTGTCAATAATGCAAAAATGATAGTTAAAGGCAGTTCATCATTGGATTCAGTTATGTCATCTCTGTTCAGTTAAATAGTGTCTGTGCATTTATTTGCAATCAAGTCAACGATATCGCTGTAGATGAAGTGTCCCCAACTAAGCAAGCCAGAGGCGACAGCGGCAAGGAACCGAAACTCCATCGGTGACAGAATGGAGAAAAAAACCTTGGGAGAAACCAGGCTCAGTTGGGGGGCCAGTTCTCCTCTGACCAGACGAAACCAGAAGTTCAATTCCAGGCTGCAGCAAAGTCAGATTGTGCAGAAGAATCATCTGTTTCCTGTGGTCTTGTCCTGGTGCTCCTCTGAGACAAGGTCTTTACAGGGGATCTGTATCTGGGGCTCTAGTTGTCCTGGTCTCCGCTGTCTTTCAGGGATGTAGAGGTCCTTTCTAGGTGCTGATCCAGCATCTGGTCTGGATACGTACTGGATCCTGGTGACTGCAGTGACCCTCTGATCTGGACACAGACTGGATCTGGTGGCCACGGTGACCTCGGAACAAGAGAGAAACAGACAAATATTAGCGTAGATGCCATTCTTCTAATAATGTAGCAAGTACATAGGTTGTTATGGGAAGTGTTTCCGGTTCCGGTTTACCTAATTAATGCAGCCTAAAAATCCTTTAACGGATTTGGATAATAAAAGCATATTAGTATGCTATGTGTATGCCAGGTTAAAGAGATTGGGTCTTTAATCTAGATTTAAACTGCAAGAGTGTGTCTGCCTCCCGAACAATGTTAGGTAGGTTATTCCAGAGTTTGGGCGCCAAATAGGAAAAGGATCTGCCGCCTGCAGTTGATTTTGATATTCTAGGTATTATCAAATTGCCTGAGTTTTGAGAACGTAGCGGACGTAGAGGATTATAATGTAAAAGGAGCTCATTCAAATACTGAGGTGCTAAACCATTCAGGGCTTTATAAGTAATAAGCAATATTTTAAAATCTATGCGATGCTTGATAGGGAGCCAGTGCAGTGTTGAAAGGACCAGGCTAATATGGTCATACTTCCTGGTTCTAGTAAGAACTCTTGCTGCTGCATTTTGGACTAGCTGTAGTTTGTTTACTAAGCGTGCAGAACAACCACCCAATAAAGCATTACAATAATCTAACCTTGAGGTCATAAATGCATGGATTAACATTTCTGCATTTGACATTTAGAGCATAGGCCGTAATTTAGATATATTTTTGAGATGGAAAAATGCAGTTTTACAAATGCTAGAAACGTGGCTTTCTAAGGAAAGATTGCGATCAAGTAGCACACCTAGGTTCCTAACTGATAACGAAGAATTGACAGAGCAACCATCAAGTCTTAGACAGTGTTCTAGGTTATTACAAGCAGAGTTTTTAGGTCCTATAATTAACACCTCTGTTTTTTCAGAATTTAGCAGTAAGAAATTACTCGTCATCCAGTTTTTTATATCGACTTTGCAATCCATTAGTTTTTCAAATTGGTGTGTTTCACCGGGCTGCGAAGGAATATAGAGCTGAGTATCATCAGCATAACAGTGAAAGCTAACACCATGTTTCCTGATGATATCTCCCAAGGGTAACATATAAAGCGTGAAGAGTAGCGGCCCTAGTACTGAGCCTTGAGGTACTCCATACTGCACTTGTGATCGATAGGATACATCTTCATTCACTGCTACGAACTGATGGCGGTCATATAAGTACGATTTAAACCATGCTAATGCACTTCCACTGATGCCAACAAAGTATTCAAGTCTATGCAAAAGAATGTTGTGGTCAATTGTGTCAAACGCAGCACTAAGATCCAATAAAACTAATAGAGAGATACACCCACGATCAGATGATAAGAGCAGATCATTTGTAACTCTAAGAAGAGCAGTCTCAGTACTATGATACGGTCTAAATCCTGACTGGAAATCCTCACATATACCATTTTTCTCTAAGAAGGAATATAATTGTGTGGATACCACCTTTTCTAGTATCTTGGACAGAAAAGGGAGATTCGAGATTGGTCTATAATTAACTAGTTCTTTGGGGTCAAGTTGTGGCTTAATAACAGCCAGTTTGAAGGTTTTGGGGACATGTCCTAATGACAATGAGGAATTAATAATAGTCAGAAGAGGATCTATGACTTCTGGAAGCACCTCTTTCAGGAGCTTAGATGGTATAGGGTCTAACATACATGTTGTTGGTTTAGATGATTTAACAAGTTTATACAATTCTTCCTCTCCTATGGTAGAGAATGAGTGGAACTGTTCCTCAGGGGGTCTATAGTGCACTGTCTGATGTGATACTGTAGCTGATGGCTGAATGGTTGCAATTTTATCTCTAATAGTATCGATTTTAGAAGTAAAGTAGTTCATAAACTCATTACTGCTGTGGTGTTGGGAAATGTCAACACTTGTTGAGGCTTTATTTTTCGTTAATTTAACCACTGTATTGAATAAATACCTGGGGTTATGTTTGTTTTCTTCTAAAAGAGAAGAAAAGTAATCGGATCTAGCAGTTTTTAATGCTTTTCTGTAGGATATGTTACTTTCCCGCCAAGCAATACGAAATACCTCTAGTTTTGTTTTCCTCCAGCTGCGCTCCATTTTTCGGGCTGCTCTCTTTAGGGTGCGAGTATGCTCATTATACCATGGTGTCAAACTGTTTTCCTTAACCTTCCTTAAGCGTAAAGGAGCAACTTTATTTAAAGTGCTAGAAAAGAGAGAGTCCATAGTTTCTGTTACATCATCAAGTTGTTCTGAGGTTTTGGATATGCTAAGGAATTTGGATACATCAGGAAGATAACTTAAAAAGCAGTCTTTTGTGTTAGAAGTGATGGTTCTTCCATACTTGTAACAAGAAGTAGAATTTACAATTTTGGCTATATGAATTTAGCAAAGAACTAAATAATGATCTGAGATATCATCACTTGGCTGAATAATTTCAACACCATCAACATCAATTCCATGTGACAGTATTAAATCTAGAGTATGATTTCGACAATGAGTAGGTCCTGAAACGTGTTGTCTAACACCAATAGAGTTCAGAATGTCTATAAATGCTGATCCCAATGCATCGTTTTCATTATCAACATGTCAAAATGTCTCTCAGCCAATCACACCAATATCAAATGAAATGCTCTATGTTTCTCAAACTGCTTCTGTTGTGAATCATTGTAATAATGGCCATTTGGAGGAGTACTTGAGCCTTACTGATGGATCTGGTGAGAAAAGCTGCTTTACATGTCTCTATTTGCTGCAAGAGCACACTATTTGTCAATGCAGTAGAATGAATATACACTGTGTTTTATGTACATGACATCATAGTATTGAGGATGAGGGAGTCCCTCCCCTCTGACAGCTGAACCAACAGAGTATTGTCAGCAAACCATTTGCAAGTTTAGTAGTGATGTTGTTGCCAGGCAACCGGCATTCAGCATATATAGGTGGAAATCTCTTCATGGATGCAGTGGCTGAAATGGACTCGTAGAGAAGAGTTGAGGAAAATCCTGCAACAAGGAGCAACTGTACTCTGGAAGTTCACTCTTATAGCCAGTAAATGCATGTCAATCTGATATATATGCTGATATGCATGTCAGAGACTCCATTCTCTGGTGTTTGCTGGATCTATATGTGTAGAGGCTGAAGCTGATGCAGTGAGAATGGATCTTGAGCTGACCTGGTTTCCTTATCAAAAAGGCTGAATGCTGTAGGAATCTCCTCCTGGATACACAGTGTACAGGGTTTGGCAGTGAGCTCTTCAGGATGCTTTGGGTTCTTCACAGATGCAGGAGAAAGCAGAAAGCTGGACTGTTGGACTGCCATGAGTATTTGGACTCAGACTCATTGCAGCATTGCAAGACCTGCAGTCATCTTGTTAAATGCACATTGATGTTCATCTGCTGCATGAATCTTTGGCTTGTGATTCTCAGGTGAAAATGGAGGTTGATCATTTTGCCATATAACTGACTGTTTAACCCTGAAAATGTCAAGATTTAAAGCTCTGTGTTTGGATTACTGGCAGTTTTTGTGCCTACAGCCTAATAGCACATTTTTCAAAAGGTAAGTGTGAGTTGCTTGTCAATTAAAAACATTTTGCATGCTCTCAAAATAATTCTGTATTGACCCAAGCATAATTTAAATTGAACAGACATTGTGAGTTGTTTTGTGTTTCAAATTAATTAATCAAAATGACTTTTCAGCTAATGTCACCTTGACCATGTGGGCTACTGGTTAATGTTAACCAATATACCAATAGCTGTTTAGGCACTGTTTTCAGCTGGTTATGGTTAGTAAATCAGTCATTTTAAACCTTTGTAAATGGTTTATTATTTATTTATTTATTATAGTATTTTGCAAAAATGAAATTAGTTAAAGATAAAGGCTTCTCTGGATTTTCTTCGCCACTAGCAGCTGAAATTTAATAAAAGAATAATGCCAACATTAGCCTATATACTCTGTCTACATTATGCATTTAAGACTAAATTAATATTTAGTTACATTTACATTTAATCATATAGCAGGCACTTTTATCCAAAGTGACTTACAAATGAGAACAATAGAAGCAATCAGACCAACAAGAGAACAACAACAGTATACAAGTGCCATGACAAGTCTCACTTAGTCTAGTACGGAACACGTAGCCAGGTTGTTGTTTTTTTGTTTTGTTTTTTTAGACAAAAAAAGAAAAGGTAAGTGGTAGTATTAGTTGGTTAAGTGCTGGCGAAAAAGATGAGTCTTTAGATTTTGAAAATGAGTAAAGACTCAGCTGTTCGGATTGAGATTGGGAGGTCATTCCACCAGCTGGGCACAGTCCAGGAAAAGGTCAGTGAGAGTGATTTTGAACCTCATTGGGATGGCACCACAAGGCGTCGTTCACTTGCAGAGCGCAAACTTCTGGAGGGCACATAAAATTGAAGTTATCATTTGAAAAAACTTTACTCACCAAGATTAGGCTAGGCCTACATGTTTTTGTGGAGGAAAATTAATGAATCCACTGTAGATGGCTCCAGCGCGTTCCTGCTCTCACTGATGGTGCATCCAGCAATATAACCCACTGGCTCATTATTATCATGATAAACATGGTCAAAACTTTTCCACATCTCAGACTTTGCTTTATATAATATATAAAATTATATAAATTAAGCCCGATCTTCAGCTCTATTGTGTTGTGTCAGGAACCATGTTTAGGTTAGGAATGAGGAGGACGTGATCTTAGGTGTGCATAGGAGTAACCAGTACATGATCAGTGGAGCAGTGTCATGTGTAAATAAGGTTCAGTTGGTTGCCTGATTTGTGAGTAGCAGTAGTTAACACTCTCTTGAGATCAAAAGAGGCAAACAGAGTGTGGAAATCTGCAGCCTGAGGTTTATCAAGGTGGATGCTGAAGTCTCCAAGCAGAACCATCCTCAGGAAAATTTTAGAGCAGCACATCTAATTCTTACACAAAGTAACCTAGTGGCCCTGGAGGTCGACAACTATAAAATGGATTTTAAGAGGGTGGGTAATAGTGGCTGAATGTGATTCAAAGGAGCTGTTGATACTCAGAGATGCTAAAGGATTAAATTTCCAACCATTAGAGATAAGCAGACCAGTACCTCTACCTTTTCCAGTGAGACGGGGGTAGTGGGATAAAGAGAAATTATTGGAGAATGCTGCGGGTGTAGCATTGTCTTCTGGTTTGATCCATGTCTCTGTTAGGGCCATGAAGTTTAGTCTTGAATGACTTGTAAAAGAAGATATAAAATCTGCTTTGTTTAGAGCAGACTAGCAAGTCCAGCGACCAAATAGAAAAATATAGAAGTTTATTAGTAGACATAGGCAAAGTGTGCAGGTTGTTAGGATTGTGCTGCCTACAGTGTGTGATGCATGGCATGCGAGTGATAGTGATAGTAGGGATCTGGAAACACAATAAGAATTGGTTATAAAAACTGAGTCAATGGTGGAGTCAATGGTCTTTACACTCTTCAGTCTTCACACATGAAGGGCAATAGGCAAATTTAATTCAGCTGGACACACTTTCCTTTTTATCAAAACAAATGGCCTAGCAAGCTCATGACACTGACAAGGTATGCGATACAATACGAGACCAACAAGATTTCAGGATGCTCCACACTGTAAAAAAAACAAGTGTTTCATAGCAATGACAAATGCGCTAAATGCTGAGACAAGAAATAAATACACTTATGTGCTGCTTTTAACTTCTGCTGATTTACTGCTTCTCTCAAATAATATATCTGTACGCAGTGTTTTGCTGGTGCTTGAACATACTTTTCTGTTTATTACAACAAATGGCCAAGTAAGTGCACGACACTGACAAGGTACGCGATATAGTACAAGACCAGACTTGGGAACTAACCACAGAAATGAGACAAAGGTGAGAGACAAGAGGGTTTATGACAGAGACTATAGTGCTGTGTCCCAATGTCAAGTCAAGTCATGTCACCTTTATTTATATAGCGCGTTAAACAAAATACATTGCGTCAAAGCAACTGAACAACATTCATTAGGAAAACAGTGTGTCAATAATGCAAAATGATAGTTAAAGGCAGTTCATCATTGAATTCATTGATGTCATCTCTGTTCAGTTAATAGTGTCTGTGCATTTATTTGCAATCAAGTCAACGATATCGCTGTAGATGAAGTGACCCCAACTAAGCAAGCCAGAGGTGACAGCGGCAAGGAACCGAAACTCCATCGGTGACAGAATGGAGAAAAAAACCTTGGGAGAAAAGAGGGCTCAGTTGGGGGGCCAGTTCTTCTCTGACCAGACGAAACCAGTAGTTCAATTCCAGGCTGCAGCAAAGTCAGATTGTGCAGAAGAATCATCTGTTTCCTGTGGTCTTGTCCTGGTGGTCTTCTGAGACAAGGTCTTTACAGGGGATCTGTATCTGGGGCTCTAGTTGTCCTGGTCTCCGCTGTCTTTCAGGGCAGTAGAGGTCCTTTCTAGGTGCTGATCCACCATCTGGTCTGGATACGTACTGGATCTGGGTGACTGCAGTGACCCTCTGATCTGGATACAGATTGGATCTGGTGGCTACAGTGACCTCGGAATAAGAGAGAAACAGACAAATATTAGCGTAGATGCCATTCTTCTAATGATGTAGCAAGTACATAGGGTGTTATGAGAAGTGTTTCCGGTTCCGGTTTACCTAATTAATGCAGCCTAAAAATCCTTTAAGGGATTTGGATATTAAAAGCATATTAGTATGTTATGTGTAAGCCAGGTTAAAGAAATGGGTCTTTAATCTAGATTTAAACTGCAAGAGTGTGTCTGCCTCCCGAACAATGTTAGGTAGGTTATTCCAGAGTTTAGGCGCCAAATAGGAAAAGGATCTGCCACCCGCAGTTGATTTTGATATTCTAGGTATTATCAAATTGCCTGAGTTCTGAGATGTAATGTAATGTAATGTAAAAAGAGCTCATTCAAATACTGAGGTGCAAAACAACTCAGGGCTTTATAAGTAATAAGCAATATTTTAAAATCTATACGATGTTTGATAGGTAGCCAGTGCAGTGTTGACAGGACCGGGCTAATATGGTCATACTTCCTGGTTCTAGTAAGAACTCTTGCTGCTGCATTTTGGACTAGCTGTAATTTAACCCAATAAAGCATTACAATAGTCTAACCTTGAGGTCATAAATGCATGGATTAGCATTCCTGCATTTGACATTGAGAGCATAGGCCGTAATTTAGATATATTTTTGAGATGGAAAAATGCAGTTTTACAAATGCTAAAAACGTGGCTTTCTAAGGAAAGATTGCGATCAAATAGCACACCTAGGTTCCTAACTGATGACTAAGAATTGACAGAGCAACCATCAAGTCTTAGACAGTGTTCTAGGTTATTACAAGCAGAGTTTTTAGGTCCTATAATTAACACCTCTGTTTTTTTCGGAATTTAGCAGCAAGAAATTACTCGTCATCCAGTTTTTTTATATCGACTATGCATTCCATTAGTTTTTCAAATTGGTGTGTTTCACCGGGCCGCGAAGAAATATAGAGCTGAGTATCATCAGCATAACAGTGAAAGCTAACACCATGTTTCCTGATGATATCTCCCAAGGGTAACATATAAAGCGTGAAGAGTAGCGGCCCTAGTACGGAGCCTTGAGGTACTCCATACTGCACTTGTGATCGATATGATACATCTTTATTCACTGCTACGAACTGATGGCGGTCATATAAGTACAATTTAAACCATGCTAATGCACTTCCATTGATGCCAACAAAGTGTTCAAGTCTATGCAAAAGAATGTTGTGGTCAATTGTGTCAAACGCAGCACTAAGATCCAATAAAACTAATAGAGAGATACACCCACGATCAGATGATAAGAGCAGATCATTTGTAACTCTAAGGAGAGCAGTCTCAGTACTATGATACGGTCTAAATCCTGATTGGAAATCCTCACATATACCATTTTTCTCTAAGAAGGAATATAATTGTGAGGATACCACCTTTTCTAGTATCTTGGACAGAGAAGGTAGATTCGAGATTTATCTATAATTAACTAGTTCTTTGGGGTCAAGTTGTGGTTTTTTTTATGAAGATCAGCGCAGACAAAGGCTGCAGACAGCACACCTTGTTTGTTATCTTTATTTTATAAGTGCACAAAGTTTTGTTGTTATTATGTCTGTATCCAAAAAAAAGTAGACCCTTTACAGATTTGATTGATGTATTGCTCTTATCTGTATGATTAAAACTGAAAGTGTAATTTAAGTTCTTTTCGGGGTTATCAGGAGAAAATGACTCAAAACGCGTATCCGCGTTAATCGACTCCAGAGGGTTAATAACAGCCAGTTTGAAGGTTTTGGGGACATATCCTAATGACAATGAGGAATTAATAATAGTCAGAAGAGGATCTATGACTTCTGGAAGCACCTCTTTTAGGAGCTTAGATGGTATAGGGTCTAACAAACATGTTGTTTGTTTAGATGATTTAACAAGTTTATACAATTCTTCCTCTCCTATAGTAGAGAATGAGTGGAACTGTTCCTCAGGGGGTCTATAGTGCACTGTCTGATGCGATACTGTAGCTGTCGGCTGAATGGTTGCAATTTTATCTCTAATAGTATCGATTTTAGAAGTAAAGTAGTTCATAAAGTCATTACTGCTGTGGTGTTGGGAAATGTCAACACTTGTTGAGGCTTTATTTTTCGTTAATTTAGCCACTGTATTGAATAAATACCTGGGGTTATGTTTGTTTTCTTCTAAAAGAGAAGAAAAGTAATCAGAACTAGCAGTTTTTAATACTTTTCTGTAGGATAGATTACTTTCCCGCCAAGCAATACGAAATACCTCTAGTTTTGTTTTCCTCCAGCTGCGCTCCATTTTTCGGGCTGCTCTCTTTAGGGTGCGAGTATGCTCATTATACCATGGTGTCAAACTGTTTTCCTTAACCTTCCTTAAGCGTAAAGGAGCAACTGTATTTAAAGTGCTAGATAAGAGAGAGTCCATAGTTTCTGTTACATCGTCAAGTTGTTCTGAGGTTTTGGATATGCTAAGGAATTTGGATACATCAGGAAGATAACTTAAAACGCAGTCTTTTGTGGTAGAAGTGATGGTTCTTCCATACTTATAACAAGAAGTAGAATTTACAATTTTGGCTATATGAAGTTTGCACAGAACTAAATAATGATCTGAGATATCATCACTTGGCTGAATAATTTCAACACTATCAACATCAATTCCATGTGACAGTATTAAATCTATAGTATGATTTCGACAATGAGTAGGTCCTGAAACGTTTTGTCTAACCCCAATAGAGTTCAGAATGTCTATAAATGCTGATCCCAATGCATCTTTTTCATTTTCAACATGGATATTAAAATCACCAACTATTAAAACTTTATCTGCAGCCAGAACTAACTCGGATGTAAAATCACCAAACTCTTTAATAAAGTCTGTATGGTGCCCTGGTGGCCTGTATACAGTAGCCAGTACAAACATAACAGGGGATTTATCATTAACATTTGTTTCTCTGGATAATGTTATATGAAGCACCATTACTTCAAACGAGTTATACTTGAAGCCTGCCCTCTGAGAAATCCTGAAAACGTTGTTATAAATTAAAGCAACACCTCCCCCTTTGCCTTTTAGAAGCGGCTCATGTTTATAACAGTAATCTTGGGGGGTGGACTCATTTAAAATAATGTAATCATCAGGTTTTAGCCAGGTTTCTGTCAAACAGAGTACATCTATATTATGATCAGTGATCATATTATTTACAAAAAGTGTTTTCGTAGAAAGGGATCTGATATTCAATAAGCCAAGCTTTATCATTTGTTTATCCATATTGCATCTGTTTTTTATTTGTTGAACCTCAATTAAATTGTTAATCTTAACTTGGTTTGGACGTTTTTTGTATTTTCTAGTTCGGGGAACAGACACAGTCTCTATAGTGTGATATCTAGGTGAAAGAGTCTCTATGTGCTGAGAATTAACTGACCTCTGTGACGGGAGGCAGCTAGCAGACGGTCGGTTTAGCCAGTCTGTCTGCTTCCTGACCTGGGCCCCAGTTAGTCAAGTAAAAACTCTAAGACTATTTGCCATATTTCTAGAGAGAAGAGTGGCGCCACCCCAGGAGGGATGAAGACCATCTCTTTTCAACAGGTCAGGTCTGCCCCAAAAGCTCGTCCAATTGTCTATGAAACATATGTTATTCTGTGGGCACCACTTAGACATCCAGCCATTGAGTGATGACAATCTGCTATGCATCTCATCACCACGGTAAGCAGGGAGGGGACCAGAGCATATTACAGTGTTCACACACCTCTTTAATGTTATTTTTAGTGATCTCCGACTGGCGAAGTCGAACATCATTAGCGCTGGCATGAATAACAATCTTACTGTATTTACGTTTAGCATTAGCCAGCACTTTTAAATTTGCCATCAGGCGCTCTGGCTCCCAGTAAACATTTGACTATGGTGGCTGGTGTCTCTATATCCACGTTCCGTACAATAGAATCACCAATAACTAGAGCACTTTCATCAGGTTTCTCAGTGGGTGCATCACTGAGTGGGAAGAACCTGTTTAATGTTTTGATCGGAACAGAAGAGCGGTGTTTTGACCCACGACTACGCTGCCTCACTGTCACCCGAGAGAGAGGAGAGGAGAAAAAAAAAACGAATGAAAACGCTAATGACAAGCTAACGAGTGCTAACGCTTTGCAGGTGTACTGCACTCACGGATATAAAATAAAAGTGAACGATCAAAATTAATCTGATAAGATTGATCGATAATATCAGAAATATGGTGTGAATTAAGTTATATTTTATCACTTTAAAAAACAGAGAGTGATAGTAAGATAAAGATTCTAGAGAAAAAATAAAATAAAAACAGCTACACGGAGCTACGATTAGCTACAGAAGGCAAACAGGAAGTAGAGAAAACACTGTCCAACAGCGACACCCCCCTACTTATACTATGCCCTTAAAGTGTGTACTCTTTTGGTGAAGAAAAAGTACACATTTTTGAGTAGGCAAGCTTTGGGACATACTATCACGTCATACAATTGCCTCTCTGTCGCACAGTAGACTGGTCAGTCAATCATCTTTTCACAGTTCACATTTTCCACATTTCATTTCATTTAATTTACTACCATATTGGAGAGAAACATGTAGCACATTGATCTGCCGAACACTGTGGGTCTTTATGCAGTGAATGCTCATATCCTCATATTTTTTGCATAATGATGCGTTTAAAACCGTTGGTTGCGAACATCCACCATGTTTGTAGTTTTCTTTTAATGCTTTTAATTTGTGTTTGTAGTTCTTAAACATCCTTCAGAACCAGTCCAATGGTATGTGAACACAGAATAAAGCACAAAATAGAAAACAAAACCACAACAGATTGCAGATTTCAACATATTCTTAAAATTATATTTTTACATCATATTTAATTAGAATTATATCTTTTGACTACAGTAATGAAAACTTGTGTGCAGGGTTGTCTTAACTTTTATCAAAATAAATATTAATGGTTCTAAAAAAGGCAATAATAAAATACAAAAATATAATTTTATTTATTTTATTTTGTAGATATTTTACCAGTCTACATTCCCCCACTGGGAAAATATTAAATGAATATGGGAAAGAGATACGTTCATACTGATGTTTTTGTATTAATTTAATCTGACTTTGTTTGTGAAGCAAATTAAAGCAAAAACTCCATTTGAATTAGAATTTCTGTGAAGTAGATGATGTTTGTGAGAAAAAACTCTCAGCAGAGATTCAGCATGACACTGGAGACCTCAGATAACTCAATCTACTCATCTGAGACAGCAGACAGCATTACTTATTTACTGACTGTCTCAACCTGCAGCGGATTTGGACAGCACACTGTGGAGTGTGACAGCAGCTCATGGATCATTCAGTACTGGCGTCTGATTGTTGAGTTGAAGGTGCTTGTGTCTTTGGCTGACATCAGTGGTCTTCTTTGAGCTCATGTGTGCTGCCCGGGATATGAGTGTGCCTCTCTTTTCTATTTATTGAACCGATAATAATAGTCTGATAAACGTTGACGTTGACGTTAGTGCATTGAAAATCAGCTTTGTTATACTTTGCCTGTAGAATTGGGGTCATATGGTCATATTTTCTTGACCTGGTAAGGACTCTAGCCGCTGCATTTTGCACTACCTTTTGCTTGTTTATTGAAGATGCAGGACAACCACCTAGAAGTGGATTACAATAGTCCAGTCTAGAGGTCATGAATGCATGAACTAGCATTTCTGCATCAGAAACAGGTAACATGTTTCGTAGCTTGGCAATGTTTCTAAGATGGAAGAATGCTTTTTTTGTAACTTGGGAAATATGGTTTACAAAAGACAAGTTGCTGTCTAATATAACACCCAGATTTTTGACTGTAGAAGAAGTAGCAGTACATCCGTCTAGTTGCAAATTGTAATCTACAAGATTCTGTGAACTGTTTTTTGGTCCAATAAGTAATATCTCTGTTTTATTTGAATTTAATATAAGAAAATCATTGGTCATCCAATCTTTTAAATTTTTAACACACTCTGTTTAGATAATTTAGAAGTTTCATCTGGTCTCTTTGAGATATATAGTTGGGTATCATCAGCATAACAGTGGAAACTAATCCCGTATTAATAATATTACCAAGGGGCAACATGTACAGTGTATATTGAAAATAGCAGAGGACCTAGGACAGTTTCTTGTGGCACTTCATATTTTACTGGTGAGATGACTCCCCATTTAAATAAACAAAATGGTAGTGATCGGACAGGTAGAATCTAAACCATTTTAAAGCCTGTCCTTGAATACCTGTATAGTTTTGTAATCAATCTATGAGTATGTCATGATCTATGGTGTTGAACGCAGTAAAACTAGCAATGAGATGCAGCCTTGATCTGATGCAAGAAGCAAGTCATTTGTAATTTTAACAAGTGCAGTTTCTGTGCTATGGTAGGGCCTGAAACCTGACTGAAATTCTTCATACAGATCATGTTTTTGCAGGAAGGAACACAATTGAGCAAACAACTTTTTCTAAAATTTTAGATATAAATGGAAGATTTGAAATGGGCCTGTTATTTGCCAATTCATTAGGATCTAGTTGTGGCTTCCTTGTGTGTGAATGGTTTTGGGACGTGACCTAAAGATAATGACGAGTTAATAATATTGAGAAGCGGTTCTTCGGCTACAGGTAAACAACTCTTTCAGTAATTTAGTGGGCACAGGATCTAATAAACATGTTGTTGGTTTAGATACAGTGATAAGTTTATTTAGCTCTTCCTGTCTTATAGTTGTAAAGCACTGCAGTTTATCTTTGGGTGTGATGGATGAAACTGAAGTATTAGACTCTGTAGAATCTACATTGTTATTGTATTTCTGATTTTATCTATTTCATCAGTCAAGAAATTCATAAAGTCATTACTGTTAAACTGTGAGGGAATATTTAAATAGCTGGACATATTGGTTTTCTACGCAATTCTCAAAACGTCCAAGTAAGTTTTTCTCCATTTGCTCTCAAGACTACAAGTTTCTTTCTTGAGAGAGATGGAATAGTTTACAAATCTCATAAACTTATATTTTATTCACAATAGAATATAGATAACATATCAAATGTTGAAAGTGAGACATTGTCATGCCAAATATTGGCTTATTTTGGATTTCATGAGAGCTACACATTCCAAAAATGCTGGGACAGGTAGCAATAAGAGGCCGGAAAAGTTAAATGTACATATAAGGAACAGCTGGAGGACCATTTTGCAACTTATTAGGTCAATTGACAACATGATTGGGAATAAAAAGCACCTCTCAGAGTGGCAGTGTCTCACAGAAGTCAAGATGGGCAGAGGATCACCAATTCCCCCAATGCTGCAGCGGAAAATAGTGGTGCAATATCAGAAAGGAGTTTCTCAGAGAAAAAGTGCATAATATCATCCAAAGATTCAGAGAATCTGGAAAAATCTCTGTCCATAAGGGTCAAGGCCAGAAAACCATACTGGATGACCTTGATCTTCGGGCCCTTAGACGGCACTGCATCACATACAGGAATCCTACTGTAATGGAAATCACAACATGTGCTCAGGAATACTTCCAGAAAACATTGTCGGTGAACACAATCCACCGTGCCATTCACAGTTGCCGGCTAAAACTCTGTAGGTAAAAAATAGAAGCCATATCTAAACATGATCCAGAAGCCCAGGGGTTTTCTCTGGGCCAAGGCTCATTTAAAATGGATTGTGGCAAAGTGGAAAACTGTTCTGTGGTCGGACGAATCAAAATGTGAAGTTCTTTTTGGAAAACTGGGACCATGTCATCTGGACTAAAGAGGACAAGGACAACCCAAGTTGTTATCAGCGCTCAGTTCAGAAGCCTGCATCTCTGATGGTATGGGGTTGCATGAGTGCGAGTGGCTTGGGCAGCTTACACATCTGGAAAGGCACCATCAATGCTGAAAGGTATATCCAAGTTCTAGAACAACATATGCTCCCATCCAGACGTCGTCTCTTTCAGGGAAGACCTTGCATTTTCCAACATGACAATGCCAGGCCACATACTGCATCAATTACAACATCATGGCTGCGTAGAAGAAGGATCCGGGTACTGAAATGGCCAGCCTGCAGTCCAGATCTTTCACCCATAGAAAACATTTGGTGCATCATAAAGAGGAAGATGTGACAAAGAAGACCTAAGACAGTTGAGCAACTAGAAGCCTGTATTAGACAAGAATGGGACAACATTCCTATTCATAAACTTGAGCAACTTGTCTCCTCAGTCCCCAGACGTTTGCAGAAAAAGAAAAGGGGTTGCCACTTTTTGGAGATGTGTTGATTCCATGAAATTTAAAATCAACTTATTTTTCCCTTAAAATTATACATTTTCTCAGTTTAAACATTTGATATGTCATCTATGTTGTATTCTGAATAATATATTGAAATTTGAAACGTCCACATCATTGCATTCTGTTTTTATTCACAATTTGTACAGTGTCCTAACTTTTTTGGAATCGGGTTTGTACATCAAAACTATTATCTGTGGTCATTTAATTTACAATAACTGCTTTGGGTGTGAGTGATCTAATGATTATGAGCCCAAACTTTAAAAATTGTTTTTGTTCATTTATTTTACATTTTTCTGGTTTAATCACAATCAGATTTTTTCTAGCTCATACATTAAATTTATATTTTGACCTCACTATTTGGGGAACAGACACAGTCTTAATAGATTGGACAGCACAAGTACTTCTATCATTTAAGCAGGTAGAACAAAAGACATCATAGCAGTTATTTGAGAATTGGCTTACTAGTCATATGGAGCATAGCGTCCTGGAGATGTTGTATGACAGGAGTTCTGCTCCAACTCTGCTGGGGTGCAGATAAAATGAATTATTAAGCAGCATGTGAATCAAAACTGCATAACTTTACCGAATGACATTCCAGAACAGAAAGTGGTGTAGGATTTAATCTACTCCATTTATGATTTGATCATTGTTTTGAATTTGAACCAATAATGGCGCAATGGCAAAAAAAAAATTCTCAGCTTTTTGTTAAAAATCTGTATATTTTTATGAAAATGTACCCATATTCAATTGAAAAAAAAGTGGCAGTGAAAAATTCTGTCAGTGGTTGGCAGCTTAAAAAAAATGATGTAAACAGTTAATCTGCTCTTTGTGAAGTGAAAATTAAACAATCCGTTTGGAATTTCAGATTGATTTATTTTATCCTTGCAATCTACATGAAAATTGATATCTCAGGTGATTGTTAGCTATATCCCATTCATCAGTTTGTGGTAACCGCATTAACTTGCCCAAACTTGCTTTTAAAGTTCCTCATTTATAAGTCAATTTTGATACAAGCGTCTTCTAAACAAATACATTTTAATGTCACTGTTATAATTGGGAGGCAGGCAGGTCTCTGGGATCAGATGGGGTGGGATGCTGATGGTAACACAGAGGTAGGGCTCTGAGAAAAGAGCTGAGTGGTGGGACTCAGGCGAAGGGGGCAGGGTTCAGAGACCAAATGTATTGGCTGCAAGGAGCAGAGGGGTTAGGCTTTGTGATGCCCTCATGCAGTAGTGCTGTAGTGCATGAATCTGTATGTGAGAGTGTGAGTGTTTGCTGTGCATTTTCATTCCCAGTGTAATATTAGAATCTGGGTTTCCCTGGCTGAACCTCATGTAGTCGTGATAGTCGTCTAGCTGAGTGTCAGCAGCACTCAGACTGACAGGAAACAGCTGGAACACTCGAGTGGATAGCACTTAAGAGTGTTTTGTGTGTGTGTGTGTGTGGGGGGGGGGGGGGGGGTATAATAGAATGGGTGCTGTAGGCTACAGTAGATTGTTTTCTCTGTCAGGTGTTTCAGCACATCACACATCATGGACAGCCTTCAGAAAAACTCCATCCACAAGCTGCCCTGTATCTCAAGTGTTTACTAGGGATGGGCGTTTTCCACAAATATCACATTCGAATATTTGAGCTCACAAAAAAACGAATATTCGAATATTCGTTTATTTAAATTAAGTTTAATGAGTCAGACGTTATTTTTCAGCAACATTTGTTTTCGTCATTTTGAACAAGCTTACACACAATAAGCTTGAACATTACACATTGTGTTTTGTAGCTGAAAACCTTTAACAATGCGTGCAAACAAACAAAAGTACAGATTAAAAGCAAAAAAAAAAAAGTGAACAAAGAAAAAACGTAAAGCAGCCTGCAGCAATTAGGCTATTGTACAGAATGTAGCTTACACTTAACTTTTAAACTGTCAGCAAATCTTTTTTGCTTTTTTTCTATCGTTTCAAATGTTCTTGTTAAGAAATACGAGCATGTAAACATGATCGGGGGAAAGTCGGCTCCTTAGTCTGTTAACAATAAGGCCGGCCGCGGAGAAAACGTGCTCTGACGACACAGACGTTGGCAGGACTCACAAATAACGGTGTGCTGAGAGAATAAGTTTTGTGAAGCGCTGAATGGGATCCTCATCTGGTGGAATACATGGCTCCAGCAAGAACTGTTCCTCATCTCGGCTGGACTCTGTAATCATCGCTGGAGAACTGGCTCAGCCTTTTCCGACAAGTGGGCATTTCATCTTCTTCATCGTTGGTGATGGCGGCTGCATCCGCACCACTCGCATCAAGGAAAATGTTCTGATAATGTTCAAAAAAAAATTTTTTTCTTACTTTTCTCATGTATTCATCGAGAAACCTGAGATGTTTGTGCCGAGGGTCTAGGGCAGACGCGAGAAGAGGAGTTTTCACTGCATTCTCCAAGTTAGCGATGTTTATTCGTTGCTTGAGAGATGCTGCAACAATGTTCTTGGATCACTTTCTGTGATTCTCCACGGCATATTTGAAGTACTAGAAGACCGCAGTTCTTTTAGGGGGGTTCACATATCGCGTCTTTTGCATGCTCAAGTTCGTTATTTTCAATGTAGGCGCGCGGTATGCGCGCTCATAATGGAAGTGACGCGGTCGCGATGCGGTCCCGTTTTTTCCAGGCGCCTCCGAACAGCATCGAGTTAAAAACATCTCAACTTTCAGAATGCCGCAAGCGCACCGCAGGTCATGTGACAAGAACTAAACATTCAGCTTCGTCCTTTCCTGTAACAACGATGAAAGCTCAGCCAAGATGAAGGAACACCTGATCATAGCTGTATATGGATTGCCATTTTGAAATAAATTTAGTAGCAGAGCTACTGCAAGCGATTTTTTTTGTGCTGCAAATCCATTTATCCTTTGCTGAAATTTCCGCGTCTTCAAGGAGAGAACGCGTCGCCTCAGGAGCGCTTCTGCCCGAGCGCTTTGGAAAGAAGGAGAAAGCGGAGCGCATAGCCTTTTCCACGCCTTATTAGGCGCGATATGTGAACGGCCCCTTAATCATTCATTAATTATTTTTTGCTTGCATAAACCTTCAAATATGCCGTGGAGAATCACAGAAAGTGACCAAATTAGGTTTTATTGTGAACTTTTTTTTTTTTTTTGCGAAATTCGAATATAATTTTTATTTATCGATTAATTAGAGCAGAACGAATATTCGAATGTTCGACTATCCGTGCACATCCCTAGTGTTTATGGGAAAGAGGTCACATGTGGGCCAAGACCGTTTGCTATGTGGGTTGTCTCAAGTTAGTTGATTATTTTCTTCTTTTTACATGTTTTACAGTGGTTACAGTTCTATGCGTCCCCATTGTGGTGGCAGCATTTATGAGAACAGGTTTGACAATTGTGCAGCAATGGTAACTAGAGCTCAAATGTGATGTTGTTGCCCCATCTGCTGGGTAAAAAAACTATAAACAATGTGAAATCATATCTGAAAGCCTCCTATGTAAGCTGCTCCTGACCGGTGGAATTGTTGTTTCTGTCCTGAGGGTGTTGTGTGCTCTGCATTTGGTCAGATAGGGAATGTGATATCCTCATGAATGATTCAGTATAATATTTCCTACAGGAGGAACCAACTCAAAACCAGTCTTCCTTAAATCCAAAATAATGTAAATCCAAAGAAAAAGCTAAAAACCTCACAGATAACTTTTGGATCAAAGTCCACTTTCACAGCAGGAAAAATAATTGAGATAACCTTGCGATCTCCCATCACTGACCTTAATTACATGCATTTGTGTAGGAGTTTAAAAGGACAGTTTATATTCAGAATTCATATATATATATATATATAGTTTTATAAATCTATCATCCTGCTACAGTATGTTAGAGATACAAAGGTAATTTAATATCATCATATGATATGAGTTGTTTGAATAAAAGGTAATGATCAGGTCCTATGATAGTATATACATTTGTAGACACAGGTGAATGCTGTACTCCCTGCATAATATAGCCATGGGAGCAGGATTCTGAAAATCTAAAATGTCTTACAAATCATCTGTTAAAAATGTTTAGACCTATGGTGATCTGCTGTCAGAACTTCAGCTGGTGATCAATATCAGCTCTCAGCTCTAGTTGCCTCCGGGTGACAGCAGGGACCACTCCTTTGTGGTACTGCTTAGTGCCTCACCCCCTTGCCTCGCAAACTGGATCAGCCCCTGCAATGTTACTGGCCTGGCCCTGTTGGCTTCTACTCTACATGCCTCAATGACTTCAGCTAGTTTCCGCAGTACCTGGCCATGATGCCATCCATAACGTCCTTGGGTCAGTGCCGTTTTGCAGCCAGACAGAATTTGCTGTAAACTGCTCAGGAGGTAACTGGTCATTCACTTTGCCAGAAGATCTTTCCTTCGACGTTTAGAAGAGCAATGCCTCTGAACTGGCTAATGTAGCAGGAGTGTTTTTCTTTTGGGATGAAGGTGGTGTATGCTTTGCTCCATGTTAATGGAATAGCTTTTGATTTCCAGGCAGCACTCATTATTTTCCACAACAGCTTCAGGACCATGGGACAGTTCTTGAAGACTTTGTAGGGTACGCCATTTAGTCCAGCTACTGAGGCTGCTCTTGCTCATTCCACAACCTGTTTAATTTCAGACCAGTTTGGAGGATTGGTGTCGAACTGCGTGTGCGGCTCTGGTGGGCAAGGGACATGCCTTGGCAGTCCAAGGGAGCTTTCTCTCAAGCTGTCAGTATTCTGCATTTTGATGAAATCCTCCAGCTCCTGTTTAGTGTTGTGCAGCATTCCATTCTTCTTCTCATCCAATAAGCCTCATGCATACCTAAAAGGGTCATGGAAGAAGCTTGACTTTGCTTTCTCCTTACGGCTTCTGTGTCTCCTAATATTCTCTGCTTGCCTCTGTTTTATGAGTCTAGTTCTAATCTGACCCCACAGGTTCTTCAAGCCCTTCTTCTGGCCTTCCTCCATGCCTTTCGAAGGATTTCTTTACCAACTGCAAGATTTCTTTTCCTGTCTCCGACTCTGATTGAAGGGAGTCTTTCTCTGTAGCAGTTCTTCAAAACTCCCTTTGCCTTCTTCGTAGACAATGTCCTTAAAGATGTTCAATTTGCCAGTTATACTACCTCTTATTGAGCTCTGGAGGACTGTGTGTAGGCTCTGGTCAAAACTTCCCTTTTCGTGTTTGTCACTGGCTTTTGGCCATTTGACTTTAGCTTTCCGGACTGGCTTCCAGTGTGTATCTCCTGTGGCTTCCCTGCTGGGTGTTTTGGTTCATTGATCGCATTGGGGGATTTGCGGTAGACGGTGTGAATCTTGCTGGGTAGGCTGCTTCTCCTTCCAGATGCATAGGGATCCATAGCAACGTGATGCTCAATCTGGCTATGGTTCCGCATAGTCTAACCTGCTATGGTCACGCAGGTTTGTTTACCATTAAACTCGTGGCCATGAGAAATGGATGTCGTTCCCTCAACATAGCATCTCGAGGCCACAACATAATAGCACATTCCCACAAGTTAATATGGCGTTCCCTCAAATTAATATCTCATGGCCACGACATATTATCAGGTTCCAATGAGTTTATTTTGTCGTGGCCATGACAAAACTAAGTTAACCAAAAAAGTAATCTTACGGGCACCATAACATTGCTATATTATGTGCCTACCAAACATTTTAGTAGTACTATAGTGGGTTTTTGTACTGTTAGTCCTTGTTTAATTTGGTGAGTCCAGGCCTCAGTGAAATGCTTAAAATATGAATTTTAGAGAATGTAGAGAATGTAATAATAATCATAATTTGTTTAGGGTTTTACTTTATTTTTACAAGTGTGGAGTGTATGCAGGAACAACAGTGGGAAAATGAAATCAGGATGTGATTCCAATCACTGGGTCTCCACGAGCCAACAGGCCTCAAATGTCCTAAACGGTGCACAGTCCACTGTACCATTCATTGCTACAACCATTAAATCAGCTTGTCTGTAAGGGCTTTTTCCAATTTGACCATTAATATTCATTCAATTATTCAAAATGTAAGTTAGAATGTTCAGGGGTATCATATTTTTGTTTGTGCAAGGAAACAAATTTAAGAACCCTACACTTGTGCCCACATTAGATGAAAATTTGCTCAACATTTATAATTGTCATGAGATTTTAAAATACACAATAATTTGTGTGTGTATATATATATATATATATATATATATATATATATATATATATATATATATATATACCAATAACTGCAGGAAATTATGCAGATTTGTATATTTCAGAAATTCGTTTAAAATAGACAAAATTACTTTTCGAGAATCCAAGTGGTGTATGATGTGTTACTGAATGTATTACAGCTGCTGTAACAACACCTGTTTCCTTCAGTTAAAATAATGTACTATGTAACAACAATGTAACAAATCAAGTTGAATATCCCATTCACAGCGTAATCTTTACACTTTATTTGTATGAGGCTTTGCATGTTTTTTAAATTTTGGAATGGATTTTTTTTTTATGTTTATGTTTTTGCGCTTTTGAGAAAGTCCCTTAATTCTCTCAGCGTATTGCATGTCCAACATAATACCAACTTTACCGCACCAAATGCAAGACCTTTTCAGGCTTGACTGAGGACATTATTTTTAGACAGAGCTTAAATTAAAATATGGATCATTTCAGGTACATTAACACAGCTTTATCCATTTCAAATCCACTGGAATTGTTCTTTCTGGAGTCCCAGAGATCCTAGTTAAACAAACCTACGCAGATATGACCACACAACATCAGAGAAAGCACATCACAATCTGGAAATATGGAATGACATCAGTTTCCACTGGTACTGGATGACATTTTTAATGGGTGGTGTTGCTCTTTATCACCCTTTAGGATGCAGGCCCCTTTTCTCGTTTTATTATTTCTGGTCAGTTCTTGTTAAACCATATAACTTGTGATTACTTAAGGCTGGTTAATGAGAATATAAAAATGACTGACAAGCACTATAATAAGACACCATGATTGTGGGCCTGGTGGGAGTTAGTCTTCATTGCAGGCAAATGCTTAGAGTTGAAGCCGATGTTTTATGAGAGTCCAGTTGGACTTCCCGGATCTGACATCCCGGATCTTTAATTGACCTACGGATGTTGGCGCTGCTTCTCTTCACTGTTGAACTGAACTGTTCCCTTTAGCAATGCACTGTTTGAGGTGATAGTTGCAGCAAACCAAAGGAAGCAGTCGTTTTCTCCACAGGGAGAGAAATGTCCTGCTTCTAATTAGAGGACCTGGTCACCTTCATCCAGCAATGCTGGCGCAGTGGTTGGTGTCCTTGTAAAGGAAACAGTTGGCCATCTGGTACTTATTTTCTCTTTTTCCTGTCACCTCAGATGAGAGGGTCAGTGAACCTTCCAGCACCTCTACACACCATCTTATGCTCTTCATGCCATCTTCTAGAGCCCTGTCAGTCCAGGACTACAGGTGCATGTCACATGATATATCTTTTTACTTGACCTATATTCATACTTGAATTATATATAATTCCTTATAATGTATTGAACTATTTAGGGCCCAATATACTCCATTAATATGTTATTATTTTGTTTATGTTAAAACTAAATATATAAATTAAGTAGTTAATGTGGTGCACATATGTTAGTGAAACATAAATGAAACGGGTATAGTTTCTGTAATAATTCTTATAGACTAAATGCAATTTGAAATACAAAATAACCAGATTTATATATTTATCGATATTAAATATGAAAACAAATATGAAGGTTATTTCAATTTATTGTTTAAATAAGCAGTTTATTATTTGTATTAAGTTAATGTGTTTTAGTTAAAGCTTTGTAATTTATCTGTAAATATAATGCTTTTTTTCACAAATATTTAGAGCCCAACTAGTACAGATGACAGAAATGACAGGAGTGTATAGAATAAGGGGAAACATTTTATATTTATCTACATCACTGATGTTTGTCATGAGAAATAATAATAATTTAGTTTAATCAATAAAAGCTGTATATTTTTGTATAAAATTCCCATTGATTCAGTAAAGTGGTTTATGTGCTGTAAGGCTGTATTCTTTACAAGTGTAACCATAAGAACAGAAAAAGAGAGAATCTGCATGAGAATATAAGAAAATGAATCAAGACAACCTCTATAAAGCCATTTGTGTCCACATATACTGTATATTCAAAGGAAGGTCACTGAAACAAGGTCAAATAATACTCAACGTCTTCTTCACTCTAAAAACATGCAGCATGTTTTGTGATGCTGAGGAAGAGTGTGCATTTGTCTCTCAAGAGTCTAAACACACAAAGCGGTAGACATGAAGCATAAACACATGATCGTCAGAGCAGAGCAGCAAATGCTGGATCGTTTGAACAGGACAATCTCTCACTCTCTCTGAAAGGCTCTATTAATAGAGGTGCTTCCTCTTTTTCCCACTTGCATTCCTCTGCTGCCCGGTGCAGAAGTCACCCTGTGAGTGTTCACTCATTCATTGGTTCCTTCCCTCTCTCCCGCCTTCGTTCACTGTGCATTTGAAGCAGGGTTTGCATTACATAGGCAGCTGGCATCAAATCTGTCAGTGGAATTCCTCTTAGCAAATGTGACAGATAACGCAGAGAGAGAGAGAGAGAGAGAGAGGCTGGTCTCTCAGAGCAGTCACGGTGAGCAGTAGAGCTGTTCTTGTGCTGAACTCAAGAGCCCTGGAGCGCTTGGATCCAGTGATGGTTGAGTTGGCTTCGTTGTGGACGTGTGTTCTTCTGCAGATATGTGGTGTTTGCAGTGCAACTCAGAGAAAATGCAGTCTCTGCTTGAACTGGAGCTGGACAGCTGGTAAGACTGGTCTATAACTAGTGTTTGTGTGCAAGTTTAGGTCTGAACTAATGATTAAACTATGTGGTTTGATAATAGAATAAAACGAGTGCTATTAAAGAATATTTGTTTATATTGATGTATTCAGGTGTTACTGGAAGTGGCTTTTGTCAAGCTACAGTACATCCAAATTAAGTTAATAAACGTTTCCAAAGTGCTGTAAAATGTGTGTGTATTGAAAAGCCTGTGTATACAGAAGCTTGTCATATGCTGTTGACCTGTTTTATGTAAATGTAGCACCAGTGTCATTCATTCTGTAGACTCTGTAGCAAAAGTCATGTGTGCTGACAGAAGCATTGCTCTATATTTATGAGATGATCACATTAATGATGGTGTTTTTTTAGCCTGTCCAGCTGAGAGATACAGTGTAACATAACAGTCCACATATTTCAGGTCTTGAACAAAGAGTTCTTAGACAGCATGAAACTGAATATATTTGCATTATTTATTAGTCAGAGATGTCCTCGACTGAGGTTAGACATCTTATTCAAGACTTTCATGCAGAGTGTAAAGCATAAAGCACTTACAGCTTCATGTTATGGATTATTTATATGTCCAGTGTTGTTGCATAAGGTCTGTGCTTCTCTGTTAACTATTGGAAGGCCATGAGGCATTTGTCATTCTGGAAGAATTTTTAAATTTAAGTTGCTGTTTGTGTTTTTTATTACCTTTTTTTCCCCTGTGATGATGGAAATTGTGACCTGAGCTTTCAGTTCAACACTTGTGTGTTGTGTGTGTGTGTTTTTTTTTTTCCTGTGTCACATGTCTGCGGTGCTGAGCTAGATAACAGAATAACACCAGAAAGATCAGCAGGGAACGGCTGCTTCCTTTGCAGGAGGACAAATAACAGCCATCTCATATCCTGTGCCAACAGCCCTACAGCAAAACTACAAATCAGCAAACATGTTGTTTTTATTATAACATTGTTGGTTATGTGATGCCTGTGTGATTTCTTTGGCTGCCAGTGATTGTATCATCCAATAATTCAATGACTAATTGCAAGAGAACTGCAAGAGGAGCTACTATTTATGATATGTAGTGGCTTCAAGAAGGATTAAAACATTTATGTCACACTATGTAACATTTATGCTGCATGTCTGCATGCTATTGCATTATAGATAACAAAATATCAAAAGCAAGTGGCATCAGTAAACTAATTCTGCTAGAGCTTTTCTCAGAACTGACTTCCCTTTTCCTTTTGCATTGACTTTTAAGTAACTGGTGTCACATAGACAAGTCAGTTCTCCTCAAGTTCACACACAGCATAGTGACCGCAGGTGTAGTTCATCATATCACAGCCATGAACATATTCCACTAACGTTTGACAAAGCAAAAAGGTCTTACAATACTCTATCAGTAGGGGAGAGCGGGGTCGAAAGTAACAAAGCGATTTTCTCAGAGCCTATTACTGCATTTGCATTCCCAGCTATGACTGTATATTCAGCATTCAATCCTTGATGGAGCTGAGAAATATCACGTGATTTCCTCATCATTTCCCACAGTTAGGTTCGTAAAACTGTTTTCGAGTACAAAAAGTAAATTATTGAAGCGGTAATTTTTTTTAATTTGTGTTTTTTTTTTTTTTTTTTTTTTTTCATGTGTTACAGTAATGATCGATCTACAGGTTATTTAGTGCTTTAACACATCCTAAAGTTTGCATTTTTCAAAGTTTTTTAGTATAAAAGTAAATCAGGTTTAAATGTCAGGAGTTTCTGTCAGGACTAAAGTAACAATTGTTACTTTTGTCCCGCTACAGTAACAAGAAGTATTTATTTTGTTCCGGTACATGCTATTCTGTGAATTTCTGTCTCTTGCATCATTTATTAAAATGTTTATGTCATATTATACCAAAAGAATATGTCTGAGTGAGGGTCAGAAAGACAAACAGAGGAACATCTGGGCAGCTCCTACCTCACATTTACCTTAGTTATATTTAGGTTTTAGCCATACCTTAGCTTTTACACCTCCAGCTATGAATTTGCAGTGTTTCCAGATGTTTAATGCACATTTTGAATTTATGCATAAAAACAACTGGATGGAAACATGAATAGGCCTACTGTTACATTTAGAATGTATATTATGACAATGTAATTTAATTATTATATTGTTCATTCTGTTGAAAAAATGTTTTATAAAAATACACTGAAAAAAAAAAAAAAAAAAAAAAAAAAAAAGTTTGTACAGTCAGGTTTTGAGACATTTGATGAAACTTAAATTTAAAATAAAAATATAAATATGTAATTTAATAATTTTTTTTTGCAAAAATAAAAGACAGAATAGGTTTGCAGTTACATATTAACAAGGTCATAGACAGGTATACTTAATAAAAATAAGAGTAACAGAAAAAAAATCTAGCTTATATTGTTCGGTAACTTTTGACCCGCCTGTGTGTTACTTTCGTCCCAACCGATGGGGTCGCAACTTATGTTCAAATTGAAATTATACTGAATTATATATATATAATTATATTACATCTCATTTGTTGTAGTTATTTTCAAATCAAACCTCTTTTTTGTGAAACATTGCACTTGTGCTGTCCCTCTTTAAATATCAAACCAAGTGGCGTTTATTTCAGTCATCTAACACAATGAGTCTTAAGTGTGGCTTTAGTGTCCAAACACTTTTTGAGATCACTGTATGTTTAATATGTGATGTTGTGTTTGACTCTGTCATCTGGTTCATCTGGTCTGCAGTGTGTTTCAGGCACATATGGAAATCCACTAGAGACGACCAGGATGCTCAAACACACACACTCACTCAGTCACACAGGCCTGACGTCTGCTCTTCATTAACGTGATGCATTCCCAAAAGTCCCAAAGATTTCTTCTGCCCTCTTTCTCATCCACCTTCATTCAGTTGAAATGCTGGAATCCCCCTGCAAACACCCAGTGGGGATTGTTTGACAGACGCCACACACACACACACACACATAATCAAAACACACACACACACACACACACACACACACACAACAACAACAACAACAACAAAATGCTTTAATGCTAATTAAATTAAATCATTCTAATGCTATCATGGGTTTTTGTCTAGGAATTTTTGGATTGAGGTACTAATTAGATTTATTAATAGACACGGCTCCAGAACTGCAATGCAACGTGACAAAACACATTTGTGTTTTGTTTTTGTTGTTTTTTCTTGTGGAAATCTGTGGTTTTGAAACACAATTCAGACTGTAGGTTTCTGTAAGTCTGTGAGACTGCAAGAGGAGATGTCATTTTAGTGCGTTCTTCATTTCCCCCTCAATCATACAGCAGCTGTTCCTCTTTAATGTGACCGGTGATAGGGAAATGACTTCACTAGAAGAGCCTGAGTCACTCATGCTTGAGCGCATGCACACTTTCACAGAGTTTTGACAAGATTCAAATCACTAGTTTAAACCTCAGTTACAGAGGCGTTCCTGGTGAAGTATTTACATTGAAATGGAGAACCTGTTCAAATATGATTAACATAAAATGGTCAATATAATTTTGTGGTGTAACTTTGATGTACAGATGGAATATGAATTTCAGATTCAGATTGAGGGCCAGATTAATTTATAGCTTGTGTCAGTGCGAGCCCCTTTTTTGGCATTAAAAAAACGACTGTCAGGATTTACTAAAGATGCAGTTGAGAAGGCACAGATACAGTTATTTTTGCAGCTGACCTAATTACTGTACACATCCATTTGTAGGAGTTTCCCTTTCAGATGCAAAATTTATGGAATGAGTGTATTTAAATGAATTATGCAATATTATTTACTATATGATTTACAGTAGTCAGTTTTCTGGTATTTGTGCCATCATTTAATGTCCCCCCCAAAAAGCATGCCTCAAGCCATTTTGTGTCTGCGTTATTATTACATTACACACACTGCTTGTTTGCGAACCTATGCTAATTTGTGCTGCTCTTTAGTTGCTGTTATCAACTAAATTTTGGATGCTGTATTATTATCCTTTCCATGTTAAAAATGTTAAATCCTAAATGTTACAATTTAGCAGTAAATGCACACTGAAGTTCTTCCCCAACTCAGCCTGATTTTACATGAGCATCATGGTTTCTAAACTGTGTGCTGGCGTTTGTGTCTGAGCACTGTTAGCCTGGCCACCTGCGAGAGAGGAACGTGTCAGTGTTTGCCAGGACAGATGGTGCATGAGATTCGTCTCGAGAGATATTACACAAGAAGTGTGAATTTCACTGTGTCTACAGCACATCTCTATGACTGAATGTACTCTGTGTGAATGTGTGGACATGGCACTCATCTGGTGTCTTGGTCACTGAGTTCTTCACCTGTAGTCCCCTTTAATGCATCACAATTTGTTAAAGACAGTTCTGTACTGTATTGTATATACTGTATGGTTGAAAAGTCGTTAGCAAGCATTGATATTTCAATACCAATGCTATTTTTAATATTACTTACTAAAGCTATGACTAGCCTTCTAGCATGTTTATTGAAGAATTTGATATCATTATAAAAAATGATCAAAAGAATAATGTTTCATTTTTCTAACTTAAAAGAAAGACTGAAAGTATATTATAATTCAGGATGAAGTATCACTAGTGTGTCTTTTGATTAGTTAGAGCAGTCTAGTAGTGTAGCATAAGTCCACTGTATTTTGCTTGCTAAGGTGTGCTTAGTTTACATTAGTGTTCAGCTGCCCCACTGCATTGTGAGGTCTTTTTTACAGTTGTTTGTACAGAGATGCATGTGACTAGAGGCATGACGACTTCAAACTAGGAGGAGGAAGTTGTTGAAGGAAGTTTCTTTTCTACATTATTTGAGTGAAATCCTGTATGTGCAAGCGAGTTCATGACTCTACGCAGAGCATGATGTGCTTGTGTGTAAATGATTGGTTTCACCAGAGCAGACTTTGGCTCTCTGCAGGAAACTGAACTGCCCTTCGAACCTGTGGCTTATAATGGCAGATAAGCAGAAGAAACAGAACTTTTTTGGCAGGAGATCTTTCTTAGGACAACATTCACGTCATAATTCTGCAAAGAGTAAGAGTCAGTGAGTAATGTTCATGTAAACATGGAAGATATATGCTCTGACTGAATACTAAATTACACATAGCTGATCCACAGACACATGGCTCAATTACAATAAGGACCGGTCTCCTGTTACTGAGTTTGTGTGCAAAGCATGTGCTTGATAGATGTGCAGACCATCAGACAACTCTCTTATCTTGATCACTTGAGTTTATTTGATAGAATTAATTCTGATTAGGCCTTTAAACAGCTGACATAATAATTAGTTGTAGTGTGTAATGCCACAATGTTTTCCTATAAGTTTACCATGTTTGGTTACCATCATTCATGAAGATTTTTAATCAAGTCTGCTCTCAGAAGTAGTTTGTTCTGTTAATATTTTCTTACTTTTGCCCCTAAATGATTGGATTTTGATTTGGTTGCTAGGGGTTTCTGACAAGTAATGAGGTGGTTGCTTACTAGACCTAATCCAGATGGACCCTACCAAGTCTTAATGTTTCTTTCCTTAGCAAGCACCACTAATAACTGTCTTTTTATACATTGGCTATTAAATATTTTTTGTTTGCTTACGAGTTATTCAAATATTATATGTGTATGTTTTTTGTTGTTATTGTTTTTGTTTATTTGTGCCTAAAAACTGTGTATATAATAGCTTTAAGGCAAAGTCATGATGATAAATTATGATTTATTTAGACAAAGTCATGATTGTTACGTTCACAATTAAATTTGTTTTCAATTAAATGTTTTCTAAATTTAGTTTGAAACTTAGAATCAAGTGCGAAAATCACTGCTGGTGTATCTAGAAACATGGAGTTTGTTCACCCCTAAATGTTACTTTATATACTATTACCTTTTTAAAATTAACCATGAAGGCTGCATTCGCATAGATCATATCTTTTGACAAGTATGCAAATTTGTGTGCTACCTGTTTACTTAAGTCTCACCTGACTGCCAGAGTATACTTGGAATAGTTCTCACAAGTGTTGAATATGAGCACAACCAAATGTGATGCTTTATATCATGCCAGTGCTTTTTAACATATATGTAGTGGCTTGCAAATTGTCAGAACACTGCATCTGACTCTGCAAAGGAAAAAGAGTAAAATTTTCTATCTGTGCTTTGCAGTGATTCGTGCAGTCTTAAATAGCATGATTTATGTAACTACCCTCTAATGTGAATGGATGTGAATTGTAACTTCAATGGTGCTCCGCTTATCGTTCTAATCATAATTCTGAGTGTGTGAGCATAGGTAACGGAGCACACCTTTGTAGCGTATCAGACCCCAACCAGACAAATTAAAGATTCGATCAGGACTATGGTTGAAATTAGAGGAGCCGAATTCCTCAGAAAGGCAACAGGATGTTGTAAATCAATTCCTAGTGCCACAAGTCAGAAGCAAGATAACCAAACAACCAACTCTTTCACAGAACAGCTTTCAACATTAACACCATTAGAACAATTATTGACAATTTCAGTTTGGAGAAGAGATTGTCAAATTTGGGGCAAGTAATCAAGATTGATGGTCAAAGAGATGCACAGTTGACCATCACATGTAAACACATGACAGTAAACAAGATTCTTGTATTGACTCCCCTCCACCTAGCAGAACCAGACTGAAATTCCTAAGGGGACCTTTTAACCTCTGGTCCCTACAGAACATCTTTATGTCAGAGAATGGCACAGGAACTGTCTTTTATAGATGTAGATGCACCAAAATGAACTCAAAAAGACTTATAAATGAATATCAGTCCATTGCTTAACTCCATATTCATTTATATGTAACCCACACATTTGACTACCATGTTTATAATCACTTATGGTGTATGTCTTTTAATAACTATTGGATAGCTTAAGGATACATATTCATGTTTAGTGTGTATGTGTTTGAATCTGTTAGCTTGAAACAGTAATGACCATCAGTTATTTGTCAAATGTATCATATTCTTGTAATAGGGATCATGTCCAAAATTATACCCTTCAAGAGCGGGAAAATTTGGACCACATGCTTGATAAGATAACATATGATTTATGATACCCCCGAGCAAAGACAATATCTAATTGGTCAAGACAACATTTGAGGTGTGGCCAAAAGGCCAGTTTAAATACTCAGGACACCATCAAATTTTGGCTTTTAGCTTTTGCTTTTCAGCTTTGCTTTTAGTCATGACTTTTAGTGTTCTTTGAGCGCGGTACCAGCATGCTTCGTTCTGCAAACCTGCTGCCACTTAGCCACGATGAGAAGAAACACCACCTAGTCTTGTCAAACTGTATTTCTGTTCTTTTACTTTAGTTTCTTTTCCGTTTGAGAGTTTCGTGTTCTGAGTTAAGTTTTGTAACACCGTGTCTCTGAGTCTGACCTCGAGTGCCCATTCAACTTCAACCAGCCCACAACTCCACATCGTCAGACGACGCCCAACCACGGCCTTCTCAAGACGTCACTTCAATGACTACTGAACTTCCAGCCAATCAGCAACCTCGGGAAACCCCCTTTCTAAAGACAAAAAGGGAACCCCCTTTACACAGGCAACGCAAGTAACCTCCAGACTCTGATCTGTACTGGTGTATCTAATATAATTTTAACCTCATTGAGGAACTCAGTGCGAGGGTTAATTAAGTGATTGATGGCTGTTCATGTCTATGCAATTTCACATATTGCTGTAAGCTTGGGATTTCACATTTCCATTCTCTTAAACTCATCTTTTCCTAACTTTCTTTCTTCCTGCAACTTGTGTGAATGTGTGAGTGCGTGTGCTTATGTATTAGATTAGTTTATACGTCTTAAATTTATCTAATAAAGCCTTGTTCATATTGAAAAGAGAAGTATCTTGTGTTTTGTGCTTACAAGTTAATGTCTTAAACTGTTAAACTTAAATGTCTTGTTACTGTGCTAATTGATAGTGTTTTCACTATACTACGGATATTAATATCCAGCGCAGATTTGATGTTAAACGGCTCGTTCAGTGAATTGCTGGCCGTTTCAGTGATCAGCCGTGAAACAGTGATTCTGTTCAAATTCCCTTTAAAATCTTAAATGATTCCCTTTGAGCTAAATTGACCTGTTTCCCTTACACCTTGTATGATACGAGTATTTAGATGCAGGTCAGATGAACAGGAATGACATTTGAAGGCAGAAATAAATCTATTCCAAAATAAGTCCTGTAAGTGTGTTTGACCATTGATTTTGCATATTAAATCTTTTGCAGCATCTCAAGACATGGCATTCGGGAAAGCAGCTCCAATGAAAAGAAGTTTAACACAGAGCATAACTTAACACAAACTGAAAAGTATTTTGGTGTGAATGGCCACTAACTCTTGCTTATTTCAGAAAAACAAAAATGAAAGCTCAATCTGGGATAGGTCAGGCATGAAAATGCAGTCTACCACTGAAGCATATACAGTAATAGCTTTGTATATCTTAGCTGGTGTTGGGAATGGTACACTTGGATTTACATAAAAATCAATTATCTTTAGAGAGCATTGAGAGCAGTCACATGAGGTGTTATGCAGAAAGCTTAAATACTGAATCCTAACTATGGTTTCGGAGAGGACGTTGGCGCACGTTTGGCTGCCACTTCTCCTGCCGTATTTTTAGTTGTTTATTATTTTAATTAATTTTAAACTCTTCTGAATAATTTTAAACTCTTCTGAGTCTTAACCTGCTGCTGGATTTCCATATAGTTACCTTTACTGAGCCAGCGTTTTAAAGTGTTTCCCCCTGGTCTATCTGCTGCTGCTCACATCTGGTTGCCGTGATTCACCTGCACTGTCTCTGCCTGTTGCTGCTGTCTCCGTGTGAGATCAAACGAGTCACTGGAGTTGCGTCAAGTTCTCCGTGTGCAATGGCTGTGTAACAACTCTTGGATGTTATCATGCGACTTCATATGATCACCTGGATTATTTGTGATCTGATTTTATCAGGAACCAGCGTAAAGCAGTGGACCGTACTTCTGGACTTCACCATGCTGAGGTACTCTCTCTCTGATCTTTTGTCCCTGGGACACCATTACCGTCCAGATATCAGCGTCATACAAACTTTGCGTTCCATGCAGCTCCTCCGCCGGCCTAGTTATAATCATAGAGGGTCTCGTCAGAGTCGCTCTACTGCCGGTGCTGGAGTCACTGCATTTTGGTCTAACCGCAGGCGCTCGCTGCGTTGTACTTCGGGTTCCCGTGGA
The DNA here is from genome assembly GCF_963082965.1 of Carassius carassius. Lineage (NCBI taxonomy): Eukaryota > Metazoa > Chordata > Actinopteri > Cypriniformes > Cyprinidae > Carassius > Carassius carassius. The sequence continues at coordinate 1,626,968 of NC_081800.1, read as the reverse complement.
ATCGGCCATAGTAACCTACGCTATCCAGAGGTTCTCTCTCAAAAACCCGCGGCGAATGTGTGCTGTAGCACTATGCGACTCGCTCACTTCAACACGAGGTCAATAAACAATAAAACGGCACTTATCACTGACACTATCCTTGACAGGAAAATTGATATTCTCTGTCTGAGTGAAACTTGGCATAAAGACAATGACTATCTTAATTTGAACATGTGTGCCCCATCTGGATATAAATATATTGACGTGCCTCGAGCTTCGGGTAAGGGTGGTGGCTTGGCTGCAATATTTGTATCTAATATATCAATTGATGTTATTGATGCTCCTACTGTTTCATCATTTGAATGTCTGGTTTTTAAAGTCAATGGTGCTTCACCTGTTCTTGTGCTGCTAATTTATCGTCCACCAAAACTTAATCCTTTATTTTTTTCTGAGTTTACTGAGTTGCTGACACTTCTTAGTCCACTCTGTCCGTCTATGGTCTTGACTGGCGATGTCAATTTCCATATTGATAATCCAAACTGTGTCAAAACTGCTACCTTTTTGGACATTTTGGATGGTTTTGACTTTAAACAGCATGTTACTTTTCCGACCCATAGGCTGGGCCATATATTGGATGTGGTATGTTCTGCTGGTGTTGGTATCCAATCTCTGGATAGTATCGACATGAGTATAAGTGATCATAGACTTATTACTTTTGACATAAATGTTATGTCTTCACGATCTATTTCTGAGCGCACTATCAAATTCCGTAACATCAAGCACATGGACTTCACTCTTTTTTCGACTTTTGTCTCTGGGCTTTCCACTACTAATTCCGTGGAGCACTATAATTCCATGCTTTCCTCACTTTTGGATGAGTTCGCACCTGTGCGAGAACGGCTTGTTACTTTTAGGAAACCCTGTCCATGGTTTACCCCGGATTTACGTTTAATGAAAGCTGCCGGAAGACAATTAGAACGGCAGTACAAAAAATCTGGCCTGACGGTGCACAGGCTTCTTTACACTGAACAACAGTCTGCTTACCATTCTGCTTTGAATACTGCACGTAAGAGCTACTATTCAAGCATCATTGGTAACGCTGCAACAAATACTAAATCGCTGTTTAAGACTCTTCTCAAACCGACTAAGGCCGTTGTTCATTCCTCTGTTGAACAGTGCAATAAGTTTCTTCATTATTTCACTGGTAAGGTTGAGGATATATATAGCACTTTAAATACCATCACTCCTCTTGAGCTAGTTAATATCCAGCCTTCAAACTTCCCAACTACTACCTTTTCAAACTTTGAATGGTCGGAGATGATTTTATTATAAGTACAGTGAAGTCCATGAACTCTACAACCAGTATTTTAGATCCGGTTCCCTGCTCGGTCATCATGAACTGCCTTGCATCAATCTGCCCTTTTATGACTTCAATTGTGAACTTGTCATTGACCTCTGGAATTGTTCCTCCAGAACTAAAAATAGCTGCCATTACACCAGTCCCTAAGAAGAATGGTTGTGATGTATCTGATTTATCCAATTACAGGCCGATTTCTAACCTCCCATTCTTGGCTAAAGTTCTTGAGCGTGTTGTGGCTGTTCAGTTAAATAATCACCTAGCTCTTAACAGTCTCTTTGAACCTTTTCAATCTGGGTTCAGAAGAGGGCATAGTACTGAAACCGCTTTAATTAGGGTCATAAATGATCTTCTTATCACAGCGGATTCAGGTGCATACAGTATTTTGGTCTTGTTAGACCTCAGTGCTGCTTTTGACACTATATGTCACTCTCTTCTGCTTGACAGGCTGGAAAATTGGTTGGGTCTTTCTGGAGCTGTCCTCAATTGGTTTCGGTCTTATTTAACTAAACGTGCCCAGTTTGTTGGCTTGGGTAACTATAAATCAGATACCGTGCCTGTTCGACAGGGAGTTCCTCAGGGTTCAGTACTGGGTCCAATATTATTTAATATTTATATGCTTCCACTTGGGCAGATCATTAGGAAACATGGTCTTGGGTATCACTGCTATGCGGATGATACGCAGATTTACATCACCACTAGTCCTGATGTCCATTGCTCATTAATAGCTTTACGTGGTTGTTTAGCAGAGATCAGTAACTGGATGCATAACAACTTCCTGAAGCTGAATGGCTCCAAAACTGAACTGATGCGGATTGGTACAGTGGCAGCCACACGTAAGGCCGAGCAGATCAGTTTGATTGTTGATTCCTGCACGGTAATCCCCACTTCACAGGTGCGAAATCTTGGTGTCATTTTTGATTCACAATTATCATTTGAAGCACACATAAAACACATCTCTAAAACTGCATTTTTCCACCTGAGAAACATAGCTCGACTTAGACCTTTTCTCTCTTTTGCAGACACAGAAAGGCTTATACATGCCTTCATAACAACTAGGTTAGATTATTGTAATACCTTGTTCTCTGGCCTTCCAGCTAAATCGTTGAGCAAGCTTCAGTATATACAAAATTCTGCCGCTCGTGTGCTCACTTGTACTTCTCCTCGTGAACACATTACACCGGTTCTTTCACAATTACACTGGCTTCCCGTAAATGCGAGAATTGATTTTAAAATTCTTACTTTAACATACAAGGCACTTCATGGGACTGCACCTGAGTATCTTTGTGAACTCATCAGCCCTTATATTCCATCACGCTCTCTTCGCTCTACTAACTCTCTTTCACTTAACCAGCCATCATGCAAGCTAAAGACCATGGGGGAAAGAGCCTTTTCATATAAAGCCCCTAAGCTATGGAATGTACTTCCTCTGCACGTCAGAAATGCACCAACGTTGGATGATTTTAAAAAGTTGATTAAGTCACATTTATTCAAGACTGTCTTTCTATAATGAATTGTTGTATTGCTTTTGGTGTTTTGTTTTACTTTATTTATTACTTTATTACTGTAGCGCTTTGGGTCTAAGAAAAGCGCATTACAAATAAAATGTATTATTATTATTATTATTATTATGGGCATGTACTTGCCCATTAAAACAGTCTGGATGGAATGGTCAACATTAGAAAGGCTAAAAAAAATGTTGTGCACCATCACAGCAGAAAGTTTGCATGAGAATCTTTTCTGAACTTACAATGTGTGTGAAATTGATATTGAATATGACCCACTGAACCATATAAATGTTGTAAATGTGTATTTTTACATTAATTCATTTGCTTTCTTGTCTTGTCTAGTGTGGAGGGGAGTGTTCAAAACAGTGAGGCCGGCCCTTCCCTGGACACCAGCACAGGATATGGCCATGGCCCTGTCACACACAGTTCTTCCTTGAGTCCGGAGCAGTTTGAAAGCCCAGTGTACGGTCACAGTGTCCAGCCAGGCCCACAGCGCCCTCAACGGCCCAAACTACAGCACTCTCAGTCCATCCTCCGCAAGCAGGCAGAGGAGGAGGCCATCAAGCGCTCGCACTCCCTCTCTGAGAGCTATGAGCTCTCCACAGACCTGCAGGACAAAAAGGTACAGTGTCCCAGCAAGTTAAAAGTGGACCAGAGGTTTGAACTTAGCCTATGCTGCATTTCGTAGTTTGCAGAATCATGATTATCACCAACGTTGTCTGTGTGTGTTTCAAAAATTGGGTTAAACTTTATTTTGATAGTCCACTATTTGAAACACACACACACAAAATAGACTTGATAATCAGACTCAAAGAAACTTTGCATCTACATGTCAACTAGCGGTCATTAGAGTATTAGTAGGCTGTCTGCTTAATATCTGCAAACACTTTATTTTGATGATTCACAACACACATTCTACTGATTATAAGTACCTTATACATAGATTAACTTATTCTACTAATACTAACCCTAAACTAACAGTCTGCTAATACTTTAATGACAGTAGGTTGACATGAAGTTTAGGTATGGTGTAGGATCTAGAGTATGGTCATGCAGAATAATGCTTTAATATGTACTTTATAAGTATTAATAAACAGCCAATATGCTAGTAATATTCATGCTAATAATAAACAACTAGTTAATTGTGAGAATCGGTGTTACCAAAATGTCATACACTATAGTTAGTAGAATGTCTAAAGTGGACTATTAAAATGAAGTATAACCAAAAACACTATTGTTTAAACAATATGGGTTGTACCTTCTAATTAACCCTAACTGGTTTGTTATGATACCGTCTTATTCATATGTTTCTTGGTTTTGTAAGGTGGAAATGCTTGAGCGGAAATACGGAGGCCGTTTCATAACCCGTCATGCTGCACGCACCATCCAGACAGCTTTCCGGCAATACCAGATGAACAAGAACTTTGAGCGTCTCAGGAGCTCGATGTCGGAGAACCGCATGACCCGCAGGATCCTTCTGTCCAACATGAGGTTGCAGTTTTCCTTTGAGGGACCTGAGAAAGTCCTTGGCTCTGTTTTGGATGGGAGGCAAATGTCTCTCCTGGAAGATGTCAGCCAAGTAGGAGGTATGGTGCAGGCCACAGAGATGGTTCCTTTCATTTTGGAAGCCCCAGAAACTCAAAATGACTTAACAGACACAATCCCAGAACTAGAGGACACTTTCTCAAGGCAAGTTCAGTCACTGGCAGAGTCGATCGATGACGCACTGACCTGTCGTAGTCCGCAAAAAGAGGAGATGCATCCTGAGCAAGTGCTTTGTGAAGAGGGCATGCAGCCGGATGATGAGCTCCCTCAGCCCCATGAGCACCACAAGCTGGATGAGATGTGTGAAGTGACGCTCTTCATCGATGAAGAGGAGCTCTCTCCACTGGTTCAGCCTTCCAGCTTCGAGTCTGAGCATCGCATGCAGACTATTGGCTGGTCCATGGATGACAAAGTGGACATGGACACTCCTTCCCTCGAATGCCAGGGGCCTAGGCTCTGTGCAGATTTACCCCTGCTGACCATCGATCCTCCCAGGGACAGCTCCGCAGATGTAAGCGATCGCTCTGAGCATAGTTTGGTCCAGCCACAAATTATTCTTGAACAGACTGTAGCAGGACCATGGGCAAGTCCCAAACAAGTCACACATGGACTACCTCCTAGAGTTCCCTCACTTTCTCGAGATGAAGAGCCACTTAGACACCAGCAGGTGGAGAGCCACCTGACCACCAACGGCAACCAGCAGAGAAAGTCAGTGTCAGATTTCTCAGACGGAGACAATGACAGTATCAACAGCAATTCAAACTCCATTGAAACAATAAACTCAGAATTGCCATCTAGAGACGAGAGTCTGAGAGAACAGAGTCTCAGCAAACAGACCTATCACAAAGACACTCGCATCAGCTGGGACTCTCCAGCGCTCTTCAGTGATATCATGCGCAAGAGACAATACCGCATCGGCCTCAACCTCTTTAATAAGTATGTATTTCAGTGGTTACACATAAAAGTAATTATTATATTAGTTTTTATATTTTAATATTTTCTGTCAGCCTTATCTTTTTTATTATAATTTTATTAGTTTTTTTAGGTGTATTTCCACTAATTTTATCACTAATTTGAATAATTTAGAATAAGTGGCGCTCTAGAGGGAATTATATAATTTTCACAAAACTTTGAACTTTCAAGAAATCTAATTTTCACAGTACCAGACCATTGACTGCAGGATCTTTAACTATTAATTTTAATTCAGAATATGCAATTACAGTCTAGCAATTTACCAATAGTCAAGTCACGTCACCTTTTTTTATATAGCGCTTTAAACAAAAAGGATTGCGTCAAAGCAACTGAAAAACATTCATTAGGAAAACAGTGTCAATAATGCAAAATGATAGTTAAAGGCAGTTCATCATTGGATTCAGTTATGTCATCTCTGTTCAGTTAAATAGTGTCTGTGCATTTATTTGCAATCAAGTCAACGATATCGCTGTAGATTAAGTGTCCCCAACTAAGCAAGCCAGAGGCGACAGCGGCAAGGAACCAAAACTCCATCGGTGACAGAATGGAGAATAAAATAAAATAAAATAAAATAAATTAGTCAATAGTCATTTATCCAAGCCCAAATCTAAAACAATATATTATTTATGCCCCACAACAATAAGTTTGTAATTCATGTACTGTATAAAACTGTATAAACAAAATGTTTTAGTGTAAAATGTTTCACGGTTGATGATCACTGATCAAAATGAGCAAAACTGGCCTGGATTAGACTTGGTTAGCAAACAATAATGCATCACATCACCTAATTACTTTATTAAGCTTGATGAGGAAAATGACTGTAAGAGAGATGTTTGTTTCATGTGGTCTTAAAAGACATTTTTATATATAGGTGCATCTCAAAAAATGTTAATATCATGGAAAAGGTCTTTATTATTTGTCATTTAATTTAAAAAGGCAATCTTTCTTATATTCTAGATTCATTGCACACAAACTGATTTTTTTTTAATTCTGATGGTTACGATTTAGCAGATTAAAATTTCAGTATCTCAAAAAATTTGAATATTACATTTTTAGCTTGATTTGATTAATTTTGAGTATAAATACTGGGTACCTCTTGGGCTAGTTTAGAACATGCAACCACAATTATTGGAAAATCTACTGATTTGACAGTTATCCAGAAGACAATCATCAACACCCTCCACAAGGAGGGTAAGCCACAAAAGGTCATTGCTGAAAGGGCCGGCTGTTCACAGAGTGCTGTATTAAAATATATTCATAGAAAGTTGACTGGAAGGAATAAAGTGTGATAGGAAAAGGTGCACAAGCAACAAGGATGACCACAGCCTTGGGAAGATTGTCAGGAAAAGCTGATTCAAGAATTTGGGAGAGCTTCACAAGGAGTGTACTGAAGACGGAGTCAGCGCAACAAGAGTCACCACAATCAGACATCTTCAGGAAAAGGGCTACAGCTGTCACATTCCTAGACCAAGCCACTCCTGAACCAGAAACATCAGAAGCATTTCACCTGGGGTAAGGAGAAAAAGAACTGGACTGTTGCTCAGTTTTTCAAAGTCCTCTTTTCAGATTAAAGTAAATTTAGCATTTAAGTCCAGTGTGAAGTTTTCCAGTGTGAAGTCAGTGATGATTTGGGGTGTCGTGATGTCTTCTGCTGTTGGTCCAATGTGTTTTATCATGTGCAAAGTCAATGCAGCCATCTACCTGGAGATTTTGGAGCACTTTATGCTTCCATCTGTTGGCAAGCTTTATGGAGATGCTGATTTCATTTTTCAGCAGGACTTTAGCTCCTGCCCACAGTGCCAAAAACACTTCCGAGTGGTTTGCTGACAATGATATTACTGTGCTTGATTGGCCAGCCAACATGCCTGACCTGAACCTCACAGAGAATCTATGGGGTATTGTGAAGAGGAAGATAAGTGACATCTGACAAACAATACAGAGGAGCTGAAAGCCACTATCGAAGCAACCTGGGTTTCGATAATGCCTCAACAATGCCACAGGCTGATCGCCTCCATGCCACGCTGCACTGAAGCAGTAATTTGTGCAAAAGGAGCCCCAACCAAGTCCATAGTTAAACCTGCTTTGGAGATCTTAAACATTTCTGTTTTGTAAATCTTTTTTTGATTGATCATTGAGAAAAAATTCAAATTTTTTTGAGATACTGACATTTTTATTTTCCTACACTTTAAGTCATAACCATCAGAATTAAAACAAAAAAACTATTGAAATATTTCTATTTGTGTGCAATGAATCTAGAATATGAGAACGTTTTCTTTTTTTTTATTAAATTACTTTTAAAAACGTTTACAATGATATTCTAATTTTTGGAGATGCACCTGTAACTATGAAATGTCACAGCATAACAAGGTTGACCAGAAACTGTTGAAACATAATCTGTCACGAAAAGGCACTTTAGACTAAAATAAACAGTAAAGGCATGATATTACAATATCAATAAAAGCAAATGTAGTTTTAATCTATGTAAGCCAATAAAATGTAATTGCAATCATAAGGGGATAATTTTTTTTTTGAAAAACAAGAAATAAAAATAAAATGTAAATTAAATTACAAATATACTTTATGTTCCATTTTAAACTGTTTGCTCAAATACTAAGTTCACTATCATGTTACTTCAGGAGGCTAGTCAGTCAAGGAAACACAAATTGCACTGAGAAAGTTGCCAATGAACACAAATTAGGGGTTACGTAGGTAACCTAGTTCTGTGAATGAAGTCAGCACGCCACAGTATGTGTCAGCCACGCTAAGTATTAGCTTTCAGTAGACGGTATATCAAATTAACCATGCCCCTCTTGCAATCACAGTCTATAAATACAGGTGTGAAGTAGCCGTGCTTTCTCTTTTGCCAACTAGTGACAAATGCTCCCCAAGTGACCATGCCATGTGGTGTGTTGACTTCATTCACAGAACTAGGTTACCTACGTAACCCCTCATTCTATTTCAGCTCAGTCAACACGTCACAGTATGGGTCAACAGTGTACCAGATAAGGTCAGGAGTGGAGAAAAACCCAAGGTGGGCAATAAACTCAAGGAAACCAATTCATACTAACAGCACATTTATTAGTTGTCCTGTCATTTACAGTTAAATCAGCGGGTTCATCAGATCATGTCTGTTCTACTGTTTTCAGGACAGCTGAGAGTTTTAGCGACATCCAGATGATATAATTTGGTAAATGTCAAAGATGATGACCAACCAGATGCTGCACACACATCCTCCAGAGGGGCTTTTCTAAACAATGCCCAGATGGCAGCCACATCTCTTGTAGAGTGGCCCACCACTCCATTTGGTGGAGGCATCCCTGCCCTTTGATAGGCTAGTTCTATCAGTCTGACCACCCATTTTGCCAGCCTCTGCTTGGACACTGCCTGGCCTTGCACATAACAGACAAAACAAGTCTCCATAACAGACAAACAGCTGATAGATATACCTTATCTGTAATGTGCAAGATATATATCTTTCAGTGCCCTGACTGGACAGATTAGATGAAGTCAGGCTGATTCTGCTGAATTGTGAGAAGGTGGATGGAAAGGGCCTGTAAACAAAGGAACGGGGCAGAACTTTTGGCAGAAATTAGGGGTTTGGAAGAAGTGAAATAGATGAGCCTTCTCCTCCTAATCTTAACCCTTGTGGGTTGTTGGGGAAGTTTTCGTCCACTAGGGGGTAAAGTTGAGTCTTATTTTGGCTACAACTTTCTCTGTGTTTGAGCTTATGGAATGATTTTTGGTGACAAATCTTATTTTGACCCATATTTTGGGAAAATGCTTTGAAATTTTTCAAAAACTCAATGGTACACTGTGGGCAAATTCACTACCCTTTCGGGATGTTCGTGGATGAAAACATTCACTAAATTAAACTGCTGTAAAAATGTATCAGATAAATATTTTTTTCTATTTTTTTTGCATAAATCTATTAATCAACCTCGATTTTAACTTTTTAATTACCAAGTTCATAAATGATGTCACTGATTTGGGAAAAAAACATATTTTCAATATAAAAAGTGATTGTGGACTGGATTTTTTTTTTTACCTTTTATCACAGTCTTGGGCATGTCAAAGATTAGTAAAAAGATTGGCTTTGATGCATTGTTAGTTTTTGTGTAGCATTAGATTTAAATTTTTGACACCAAATGACACCATATAATCATGCATTCTTGATTGTTTGTGGTTTTCACTTTTGGGAAGAGGTAAAAAAAATATATTTTTACAGTTGATCACTAGGTGGGACCATTAACCCTTTAGATAGGCCTGTGCAAAAAAAGGCTTAGTTTCTGGCTTGTATGGAGTTATATGGAGTATAATAGCAAATTATAGTGTGTGTGTGTGTGTGTGTGTGTGTGATAGAGAGAGAGAGAGAGAGAGAAAGAGAGGGTGTGAGAGAGACCTTTGTGCACTTACCTTGATGTACAGTATCTGAAAAAATCAAAATATGCACCTCATGCTCTCAGAACTACATGGAGTAAACAATAAAAAAAGAAGTGTGTTTATGCACCTGATTCCTTTTGATGGTGAAAAGTACAGATGGCCTATATGTGAAATGCTCCTAATTTCTTGATGGTAAAGCCAGTTTAAAACCTTAAAATCCTGTAAAAAAAACTACTTCGCATCAAATTTATGAACATAATGTATTATGAACCAAAATGCAATACCAACTTCAAATAAGCTGCAGCTCGCTGGAGGGGTCACGCTACATAATCATTTCTAAAACTTTGGTACAAGTCAAGCCCTTTCTCGTGTTGCTTGCTGCTCTTCTCACCATTAAATATCCAGCACGATGGCATGCAAGTGTTTAAATCCACGTACTTTGCTTTTGTTTAGTCTTTTCGCTTGTTAAGTCTGACGTCCCGTAGCAGCGCTTCCGTGTCCAAACGCTCTATCAGTTACCACGAGAAAACAACAAAAGGTGCTAATATAAACTCACAATGTGATAGAATACTAGCGAAAAAGTTATAATATTAACCTTTAACTCCATTCCGAAGAACCAGATAGCCAGACAATGAAAATATATATATAAAAAAAATATATAAAAATTATTTGTGTTTGGGATGCTGTGAGCACGGAGACTGTAGTGTATCGTAAGTTTGAAAGCGTTCGACTTAAATTATCAATATGAATAAACAGTGCTCATAAACGGCTGCTGAGGTCATATTCTCAAGTGAAGCGAGTTGAGGCCTGGACCCGGAAACAGCGCTTCTTACGTCATCACTTAACAACCGAATACTTTCACCACCATTAAAAGGCAGCAGGTGCATAAATACACTTTTGTTTACTCCATGTAGTTCTAAGAGCTGAGGTGTACATTGTGATTTTCTGAAATACATTAAGGTAAGTGCGCAAAGGTCTCTCTCACACACACTCTCTCTCTCTTTCTCACACACACACACATACACACTCAATATAATATGCTGTTATACTCCATATAGCTTCATATACAAGTCAGAAACTAAGCTTTTTTTGCACAGGCCTATCTAAATGGTTAATGGTCCCACCTAGTGATCAACTGTAAAAATAACAAATGTTACCTCTTCCCAACAGGGAAAACCACCAACAATCAAGAATCTCACACACACACAAACACTATAATTTGCTGTTATACTCCATAAAACTCCATATACAAGCCAGAAACTAAGCTTTTTTTGCATAGGCCTATCTAAATGGTTAATGGTCCCACCTAGTGATCAACTGTAAAATTAACAAATTTTACCTCTTTCCAAAAGGGAAAACCACAAACAATCAAGAATGCATGATTACATGGTGTCATGGCTTTGCAATCAAAAAATGTCGTTATTATGGAAGTCAATGGGGCAAAAACAGCCACCAACAACAAATTAGAGAGAGAAAAATTAAATCTAATATTGCACAAAAACTAAAAATGCATCAAAGCCAATGTTGCTACTAATCTTTTACATGCTCAAGACTGTTATAAAAAAAATTAAAGAGTTAAAGAGTTAAAATCTTGGATTTTTAAAAACATGATCAGGACTGAGGTTGATTAAAAGATTTATGCAAAAAAAATTGAAAAAAAATATGAATCTGATACATTTTTACAGCAGTTTAATTGAGTGGATGTTTTCATCCCGAACAACTCGAAAGGGTAGTGAATTTGAACAATCCACTTGGGTTAAACACTCAGGGTGCACATAGAAGCCAAACATTTCACTCACCCTCTTAACTGAAGAAACAGACAAAAGAAATACAGTCTTCAATGTGAGAAATTACATCCCTATGTCATGTAACGATTCAAAAGGAGGTTCTGCCAGAGCCTTCAAGACAATATCCAGATCCCATGAGGGAATTATTAGAGCTCGAGATGGATACAGTCTAGGGCTGGGCTATATATCTAACGATATGATCATGTGCACCTAGTCAGTAAATCCGGTTCTGTGATTACCGCTAAATCGCCATCACCTGCTTTTAAATGGAGAGGCATTTAATAGACAGAGCTGTAGATCACTGACAAGCTACGCAATATCGTGTTCATTATCCAAGATGAATCACCTTCGACAATGAATGCAATATTGCGTAGATTGTCAGTGATCTACGGTTCTGTCTATTAAATCCTTTCAGATAATGCCTGACAAGAGGTTGAAACCCAACTGTGTAATCTCCATTGCCTTCATGATGATCAAATATAGCAGCTACATACCGTCTCAAGGTTGATTCTATTACTCCAGTCTCCAGCAGGAATTTCAGAAATTTCAAGGTTGAATCCTGGATTTACTTCTGTGGATTTGGTTGGGAGATCTTACCCTGGGTCTGAGACAGCATGTCCTGTCTGACTGGGAGACACCATGGTGACCCTCCCAGCAAAGTGATTAAATCCAGCATCCATGACTATTGAGGCCAATCTGGTGCCACTAGCAGGACTTTGGCCTTCAAAATTCTCACCTTGGCTAAGACTGCAGGCAGAAGTGGGAAAGGAGGAAATGTGTACAGGAGAACTGGGGGCCATTTGATTGCTAGATCATCCACCCCTAGGGGCCCTCTGGGGCCCACCATCGAATACCACAGGGGACAGTGTGTGATTTCCTGTGTGGCAAAAATAATTACTTTGGCTTTTCCGAAACAAAGCCAAATTGCCTGTATCACTGCTTGGTGAAGTCGCCATTTTCCTGGCCTGGGAACCCCCCCTTCCGCCGTTTACAAGAGGTTAGCTGCTACGTTGTCCTCTCCCGGCAAGTGTAAAGCCCTCAGGGACACACCTCAAACATGTGCACATAACAGGAGATCCCGAGCCTTCCTGTGTAGGGATATTGAACATGCTTTTGCCCTTGTGATTTATGTATGACACAACTGTTGTGCTGTCTGAATGAACAATCCCATGCTTTTCCTGAAGCTGAGGAAAAAAATGGGTCAAAGCCCTAAATACTGCCTCCACCTCCAAGAGGTTTATACGTGCTCCTATCCACGAGGCATCCAATTTTCCCTGTACTGGATTGATTTGCAAGACAGCACCCTGAGAGGCATCTGTTGTTATAGTCTCCCTTGAACATAACAGGCCCAGCTTGACTCCTTCCTTCAGGCCTAGTAATGGTCACATACGAAGCAACCTCAATGGCACCACCTGACTGGCTGCCGCCATCCAACCCGACTTCACTGTAACTTACTGCTTTTTGAGGAACTCATACAGGCACTCCTTCAACACTGACTGCCTCTGTGGAGTCAGGTATGCTCTCATTATAATTTAATTCAAACTCAAGCCTAGGTACTACCCTTGTGGGAGTGAGACAATTATTTTTGCTGTTCAGAGTCAGCCCCAATTTCTTCAAGTGGGCTAGGTCCACCTTTGTGTTGCTCCTGGCCTGCTGCTCTGTAGGAGTGCAAATTATCCAATCGTCCAGCTAATTGGCAATACTTAGGCCCTGCCAATGAAGAGGAATGAGTGCTGTATCCATAAATTTGGTGAAGGTGTGGGGAGCCAATGACAGACCAAAGGGGAGAACATTGTACTTGTAAGCGTTCCCCTAAAAAAGTAGAACCTGAGGTGCTTTCTGTGGTCTTTGTGAATTGGGATGTGGAAATAGGCATCTTGGAGATCCACTGTTGTGAACTAATCCCCTTGTCTGATGGTTAAAAGGGTTGAAAGACAAAGCATAGGGAAGGGCAGTCAATTTAAATGATGATTGAACTTCCTGAAATTCATTCTTTGGAATCAGGATATAGGTGAATAAAACCTGAGGGCAGGAGTGTTATTGCTCCTTCTCCTAAAAGATCTGAGACTTTGTCTTTCAGAGACCTGCACTGTGTCTCTTTTCTCAAAACAGTAGGAACAATCCCTTGGATTTGAATTGGAGCCTGTATTCAAACTCCAAGGTGCTCAGCATCTATGGACATTGAGTGCATTGGCGCCAGTGGAAGAAATGTTGACTGGAAAAACGTGGGGCCGGAGGTTGATAACCATCAATAATGGTTTCTCCTTCCTGCTGCGTGGTGCTGGAAGACTATGCCTAACATGTCCTACGAAAGGACTGCCGGACTCCTTGGCTTGGTCTTATAGGTGACCCTTGGGCAGAAGACCGGCGGTGACCTACGAAGGCCTGGTTTCTGCCTGAGCCCAATTACTGCTCCCAGCTGATTTGCATTGCCCACAAGTAGCTGGTGCTCTAACCACTAATCGAGTAAGTCCTATTGTTCTATGAGACTGCTCCAAGGCTGCTTCTGCATGGGGTCCAAATACCTTCCCAGGCACTAATGGAGCTACAATGACTGCCATGAAATCTTGATCTAACAAATTATCTTGAGATAGCTATACCTGATGGCGTGCTTGAACCATATTGGCCATGGATTGCCCCAGTGCATTGGCGTGCACACTTGTTCCTTGGATCAGCATATAAACCAGTTGCAGTGTTTCTGGGATGTTTTCCCTCCTCTGTCAAAGTGGAGGACAAATCCTGCAGCAGACCCTCTAAATAAACCAAGAGGAGAGAGTTTGTGTATGCAAATCTTACCAACAAGGCAGAGGCATGATAGGCTTTCCGCAGCTGACTGTGAATTATTCTACCATGCTTGTTAGGGTGTGTAGCATCTCTTCCAGTCCTGGCCATAGCTCCAGTCAACATAGCAAATGTGGGTCTGATCTGAGGAGCTGTAGCAAGCCCATAAGTTGCTGCACATGCCAGGTTGCCCAGCTGTGTCCTAGGGAGGGCCGTAGAACTAGGGGCCTTCCAGGAAGACTGCAACTCTGTTATAAAATCAGGAAGTACTGACAACTCCTATGTTTTACAATGCTGAGGGCCTCTATCAAACACTGAGGTTGATGTTGAAGCAGCCTGGGAATACAGTTTTGCAAACTCAGCTGTTCTGGAAATCACTGCTTTATCTGAAGGGTCCAGTGCAAATAGCCTCTGAGAAGCACTATCCCATTTCTGACTCAGAGATGTTCTCTGGTTCTGAAGGCATATCATTTTCACACTCCAGACGCTGCCACTGGACGTTTTGATAATGGCACCCCCAAGTCTCTATGTTCTGCCATCTATTGCTGAGCCACTAATAAAGTGTTAAGGGTCTCCTGCACACCTTGCATTTGCTTCTAAAGTTGACCAATTTCCCCTTCTACATGCTTGAATTTACAAGCTTGTTTACGTCTGACACCTTCCTCCTGAGGATCCCGTTTAGACTGAAGTGGCTCTTTGCCTGCAGCCATCTCAGAGGGTAAACCAGTGGTGTTCTCCTCTTGCATCATAAAACAACTTAAATCAGTTAAATAGCTAAATCTGAGCAGGTCTAAAAACTGAAACTGTTGTTGCTGCACTTTACACTTTGGAAAAGTTATATATATATATATATATATAAATATATATATATATATATATATATATATATATATATATATATATATATGTTTTAAATATGAGCAGGCCTACAAGCTGGGATTGGTAATGCTGCACTGTAATCATAGTTATTTATTTATATTTTTCATTATATTTTATTATGTGATATTGGTTTGAGACAGAGTATTTTATTTAGTGGAGAACTTTGCAGGAGTATTTTATTTCCTATTCTTTTTTTTATTACATAACGTTATATATTTTATTATATTTTATTAAAAAAGTGTTTAAAAAAAGTGTAAACAAATTGTTAAAAAAATTTATAGTAATAAACAACCTGCAATTTAATGTTTGCATTTCTTTCCCTTACTGTACCGAAAATTAACCAAACCGTGGCTTTAAAACCGAGGTACGTACCGAACCATGATTTTTGCGTACCGGTACACCCGAATATATATATATATATATATATATATATATATATATATACATATATATATATATATATATATACATATATATATATATACACACAATTATAATTATAAATATAAATATAATATACTCACCTTACTTTTTAAAAGTGAAACACACACACACACACCACAGTAGCGTTCACCCTCACGGGCAAAGAGTTTTTTTAATCTCACAACGCACTTGTTTACAAAAAGCACGTGCCAACGCAACAGTTTAAACACTTGCGGAGACTCCGGTCAGCCAGATGCAACAAAAGAACATAAAAAAAAAACCTTAACATCTGACAGCTTTCATCGATAAATAGCTACTTCGCACCTGTATTTATAGACTGTGCTTGCAAGAGGGCGTGGTTAATTTGATATAGCATCTCCTGAAATCTCATCCTTAGTGAGACTGACCCATATTGCGGGGTGTTGACTGAGATGAAATAGAACTAACAGATAACAGAATGAAAACATGCTTAATCATTATTATTAATTAACTATTATTTAATTTTTTTTCTAACATATAATCATGCTCACGCTCTAATTTCCAGACATGTATGAAAGTGTATGTCAACTGAAAATAAAAAAAATAAAAAATATTTTATTCCACACTGAAGTGAGAGTACATCATACAAATACTGTGTGTTTATGGTGTTTAGCTTTTTTTCAGAGAACATTTCAGAGGGACTGTCTGTGGTTAGCTGTAAAATTATTCAGCTACTTATCACACAAAGGTGTCTTATAACTCTAAGACTTTTTTTTTTTATATAATGTTTTGCATTGCATTCATGTTTCCTTTTGCATGTCCAACTATGATGTGGTATGATTTTGAGTTTTCATTAGGATGAGACGTTAACTTCAACTGCTGATCTACTTTCAGAAAGCCAGAGAAGGGAATACAGTACCTAACAGAGAGGGGCTTCATTCCTGACACGCCCGTGGGTGTGGCTCACTTCCTGCTGCAAAGGAAAGGCTTAAGTAGACAAATGATTGGGGAATTTCTCGGGAACAGACAAAAACAGTTCAACAGAGATGTTTTAGAGTGAGTATTTAAATTTTTTATATTTTATTTAATTCATATGTCTACATTCATAATTGCCACTTTTCACAAATAAAATACACACAGGTACAAATTACAGACGTAAATACCATGTTTTGTAATATATATATATATACATATATTTTTTTTTTTAGATACGATAGAAAAATAGCTAACATTAATATTTACTTTTGTTTTATTAATATTAATTTATTTATTAATATTATATCATATAGTAGCTAGATTTAAACTCATCAGCTACCTCATTTGAACAAAATGACAACATTTGGACCCATTCTGGAAAGAGAAGTAAATAATATCATTCTATTTTGTCCATTGTTACACAATCCTATTGCTGACTGTGTTCGTCAAGATCAACCATTCAACCCTGTAACTAAGTAAACAAAGTAAAATTTGTAATCAAGCTACTTGCAACACTTTTGCTCTCAATTATATTAATACATTTTGTTTTGACAAAACATTGAACAAAGACACTTTTTCTTGTACCCTGTTCATGCAAATGAACAGTTGTCACATGCAGCAGGCATGTGTTGACATATTGTTTGAAGTGGTTTGTCTGTTGCAGCTGTGTGGTGGATGAGCTGGATTTCTCAGGGATGGAGCTGGATGAAGCTTTGCGCAAATTCCAGGCTCAAATCCGGGTTCAGGGAGAGGCACAGAAGGTGGAGCGCCTGATCGAGGCTTTCAGGTGTGTTATCACATCACAGAACATACATCTAGAGTACAGACATACACTGAACATTCATTCATTCATTCAATATAACTGCAGATAATTACTTTTTAAATCATTATGAAGTGTGACAAATACACAAGGTAGAAAGTTAAACAAACACCACTAGATCATTTTCATTGCTTAATATTGTAATGTTTTTAACATGACTGACGAGAGTTACAGTGATCTATGGTGTGTCTTTGTTCAGCCAGCGGTACTGCATCTGTAACCCTGATGTGGTCCGTCAGTTCAGAAACCCTGACACCATCTTCATCTTGGCTTTCGCCATTATCCTCCTCAACACAGACATGTACAGCCCCAACGTCAAGCTTGAACGAAAGATGAAACTTGAGGACTTCGTCAAGAATCTACGAGGTTTTGATTGAAACACACTGTTGTTTTCAAGCTAATAAATGAGCTGACATTCAGATCTGTAAATCACATCCGTCAAGGATGAGTCCGTGGCTACAGCTCAACTGAACGTTTGATAGATAGGAAAACAAAACAAATACATGTGTAGCGTATATTGTATACCTCTGTGTTCCGGCTGTAATGCCAGTCTTGTGTTTGTGTTGGAAGGGGTTGATGATGGTGAGGATATCCCTCGAGACATGCTGGTTGGGATTTACGAGCGGATCCAGAAGAAGGAGCTCAAAACAAACGATGACCACGTGACTCAGGTGCAGAAGGTGGAGAAGCTCATTGTGGGCAAGAAGCAAGTAGGTTCCTCCTAATACCACTCTATGAAATAGTGTTAAATTTGCTAGAAGATGGAGACTTTTGTTTTTAATCCCCAGACAGAATTTCAGAGATTGAATGTCTTAAACACTATCCATGTAATTAATGAGTATAATGAGTCTGTCAGTTGTAGAATAAGAGGTCTGATCATTCTTCAACAATTCAGATACAACACTTTCGAAATTTGAAAATTGTATTGCATTAGTTCACACATACAGTATATCTTGACTTTTTCTCTTCCATTACAGATGGGATCCCTTCACCATGGCCTTGGATGTGTAAGTATACTTCATGATACAGTATATACAGCAGCTGTCTGTCTGTCTGTGTGTGTGGCGTATCATCACTCCTTTACTTTACTACTACAGGCACTTTTCATCTTTCATGCTCTTATCTGAGCCTAAAGTCATACTGTATATATTGCGCTGGATGTACAAACCCAATTCCAAAAAAGTTGGGACACTGTAGAAATTGGGAATAAAAAATGAATGGAATAATTTACAAATCGTATAAACTTATATTTTATTCACAATAGAATATAGATAACATATCAAATGTTGAAAGTGAGACATTTTGAAATGCCATGCCAAATATTTGCACATTTTTGATTTCATGAGAGCTACACATTCCAAAAAAGTTGGGATAGGTAGCAATAAGAGGACATAAAAGTTAAATGTACATATAAGGAACAGCTGGAGGACCAATTTGCAACTTATTAGGTCAATTGGCAACATGATTGGGTATAAAAAGAGCCTCTCAGAGTGGCAGTGTCTCTCGGAAGTCAAGATGGGAAAAGGATCACCAATTCCCCCAATGCTGGTGCGAAAAATAGTGGAGCAAAATCAGAAAGGAGTTTCTCGGAGAAAAATTTATCTTAAATAGACAGTTGAAATTATCATCATCTACAGTGCATAATATCATCCAAAGATTCAGGGAATCTGGAACAATCTCTGTGCGTAAGGATCAAGGCCGGAAAACCATACTGGATGGATCTTCGGGCCCGAAGTGCAGGCGTTTTCTCTCGATCAAGGCTCATTGGGCTTCTTCGGGTCAAAAAAGACCGAAACCATGTACGTTTTAAATTTTTAAATTTTTTTGCTTCATCGGAGGGGGATGAAACTTGGTGACTTTTGTTGTATTACCTATGTGAACACACAAAAAAATCAAGGAGATGATTCTGATATGTTAAAGGGTCGTAAAAAAAAATTGCACACTTAGCTTCCTACGGGTCAAAAATGACCCACATAGGAAATGAATGGGAAATACAAGAAAATCCGAAAACTCAGAGAAACTTTGGTGGTACAAACTACAGATCAGCCACTGTGCAGAAAAAAAGTGTACAGCAATGAAGGGGTGACACTCTAAAACATCAAGAGTGCAAATAAGACACCCTCCCCCCCACACACACACACCCACACACACAAACACACACACACACAGAGAAATTAACTGGTAAGACTGAAACAGCAAATTTTGCTATATTTTACTATATAATCATAATAACTCCAAAACTATAGCAAGGAGAGTCAAAAGGTAGGTATCGTTTGAAAGAACTCTTTTTAAATTTTTCAAAAATATAAATTAGATTACATTTAGACATTGTCCTGCAGAGAAATTGCGGATAAAAGACAAAATATATATATAATTTGTATTATGATTTTGCATATCTTTCTTATTTGTCATGGAATAACTCAGGAAGGAAATAAGGTAGGAGGAAAATTCTTTTTTAGTGAAGTCCCCCTACATGTTAGCTGCATCTGGATAAAAAATAATAATAATTTGGATAAAGGAATCAAAAGTTACAGCATTTGGAACAGAGATAGCCTTTTTGTACAGTCTTTGACGCCCCCTCATGGGCAATTGTTTCTCCATGAAGAATATCTAGTCATAAAAGCAATAGATTATGTTAATTTTAGGCTCATTGTAATTGTAATAATATGCTGTAAAAAATGAAGTGCCATTTTCAATGATCTGTGAATGTTTCATGAGCTGTATGATGTTTTTGACACATTGCAGTACATTATTTTATAGATTATGAAAAAAAAAGAAATTGTATTTATCACCAAATAACTCAGCAATACTTAAGATTTTTTCAAAGTGGATACATTCACTGTAAAGGTCATACCCTAAGCTTTCAAATGACATCAACTTTGTGTTAATCAAGGCAATATTTTTGAAAAATATGGTAATGAATATTTTCGCAGCTAGGTGGCGCCTGCTGGCGGTACACTCGGTTTTAGAGGGATTACTCAGCACTCGTTAAGAGTTAATAAATGTGATTAGATGCATTAAAAAGCTGAGATCCTAAGCTTTAAAATGATATATAGATTGTGTTGTTCCATTCAGTGGTTGCTTAGTAATTCGATTTTTTTTCTTTCCAAATGGGAATAAAAAAAATAAATAAAAAAAAGCTATGGCAGCCTATAGGCGGTTACAGGACATTACACACATTTATTATATTTTAAAGCCACTGGATGGCGCTCTTCTCACTTGAATTTTTTTTTATTTTAGGCCTGCACTCTATTTTGATGTGCAATGGTGCATTTATTGAAAAAAAATTAAAATTAAAATAAAATAAAAATATATATATTAATTCTAATGGAAAAAATTGCTCATAAAAAATATATAATTAATGCAAAGTATCATAAAAATCTTTAAAAATTCTAAATAATATACAAAAAATATTATTGAACAAAAATATATTTGATTGGTTTTCCTGGGAAAAAAAAAGTTACATTTTTAAGGCTTCGGTCTTTTTTGACCCGGAGGAAGCTAAGTGTAACCCATTTACGAAGAAGCCCAGAGGGTTAAAATGGATTATGGGAAAGTGGAAAACTGTTCTGTGGTCAGACAAATCAAACTTTGAAGTTATTTTTGGAAAACTAGGACACCATGTCATCTGGACTAAAGAGGACAAGGACAACCCAAGGTGTTTTCAGCGCTCAGTTCAGAAGCCTACATCTCTGATGGTATGGGGTTGCATGAGTGCGTGTGGCAAGAGCAGCTTAGACTTCTGGAAAGGACCTTGCATTTTCCAACATGACAATGCCAGACCACATACTGCATCAATTACAACTTCATGGTTGCCTAGAAGGAGAATCCGGGTACTGAAATGGCCAGCCTGCAGTCTAGATCTTTCACCCATAGAAAACATTTGGCGCATCATAAAGAGGAAGTTGCGACAAAGAAGACCTAAGACAGTTGAGCAACTAGAAGCCTGTAATAGACATGAATGGGACAACATTCCTATTCCTAAACTTGAGCAACTTGTCTCCTCGGTCCCCAGACGTTTCCAGACGTTATTAAAAAAAAGAGGGGATGCCACACAGTGGTAAACATGGCCTTGTCCCAACTTTTTTGAGATGTGTGCATGCCATGAAATTTAAAATCAACTTATTTTCCCCTTAAAATGATACATTTTCTCAGTTTAAACATTTGATATGTCATCTATGTAGATGTAGAATTTAAATAGTGATACATTAGGTATATATTTGGTAACAGAACCAAATAAAGTCTCACAAAAAATGAGTGAGATTGAAGAATAATTGAAATGCAAGTCAAGTCAAGTCACCTTTATTTATATAGCGCTTTAAACAAAATACATTGCGTCAAAGCAACTGAACAACATTCATTAGGAAAACAATGTGTCAATAATGCAAAATGATAGTTAAAGGCAGTTCATCATTGAATTTAAGTAGTTTAAATAGTGTCTGTGTATTTATTTGCAATCAAGTTAGTGACATCGCTGTAGATGAAGTGACCCTTTAACCATAATTTGGATGCAAATTTGTCCTAATAAGCAAACTAAATCTTACAAAAGCTGTTTGGGGGGACATCCTGTGAAAGCAACAATAAAAAAGTAAATTAAGTGCAAAGGCGTGCTAGGTTATAGTTTTATGACTATGTCAAGTCATTTCAAGTCACCTCTATTTATATAGCGCTTTAAACAAAAAGGATTGTGTCAAAGCAACTGAACAACATTCATTACGAAAACAGTGTGTCAGTAATGCAAAATGACAGTTAAAGGCAGTTCATCATTGAATTCAGTGATGTCATAATCTCAGTTCAGTTTAAATAGTATCTGTGCAATCATTTGCAATCAAGTCAACAATATCGCTGTAAATGAAGTGACCCCAACTAAGCAAGCCAGAGGCGACAGCGGCAAGGAACCGAAACTCCATCGGTGACAGAATGGAGAAAAAACCTTGGGAAAAACAAGGCTCAGTTGGGGGGCCAGTTTTCCTCTGACCAGACGAAACCAGTAGTTCAATTCCAGGCTGTGGCAAAGTCAGATTGTGCAGAAGAATCAACTGTTTCCTATGGTCTTGTCCTGGTGGTCGTCTGAGACAAGGTCTTTACAGGGGATCTGTATCTGGGGCTCTAGTTTTTCTGGTCTCCGCTGTCTTTCAGGGCAGTAGAGGTCCTTTCTAGGTACCGATCCACCATCTGGTCTGGATACGTACTGGATCAGGGTGACTGCAGTGACCTCAGAATAAAAGAAAAACAGACTAATATTACCGTAGATGCCATTCTTCTAATGATGTAGCAAGTACATTGGGTGTTATGGGAAGTGTTCCCATTTCTGGTTTACCTAATTAATGAAGCCTAAAAATCCTTTAACAGATTTGGATATTAGAAGCATATTAGTGAGTTATGTGTAAGCCAGGTTAAAGAGATGTGTCTTTAATGATTTAGATATTCTAGGTATTATCAAATTGCCTGAGTTTTGAGAATGTGTGGACAGAACAGGGCTAATATACCAACATACTTCTTGGTTCTAGTAAGAACTGACTGGAAATCCTCACAGATACCATTTTTCTCTAAGAAGGAATATAATTGTGAGGATACTACCTTTTCTAGTATCTTGGATAATTGGACAATGAGGAATTAATAATAGTCAGAAGAGCATCTATGACTTCTGGAAGCACCTCTTTTAGGAGCTTAGATAGAATAGGGTCTAACATACATGTTGGTTTAGATGATTTAACAAGTTTATACAATTTTTCCTCTCCTATAGTAGAGAATGAGTGGAACTGTTCCTCAGGGGACCTATAGTGCACTGTCTGATGCGATACTGTAGCTGGCGGTTGAATGGTTACAATTGTATCCCTAATAGTATCAATTTTGGTAGAAGTGATGGTTCTACAATACTTGTAACAATAAGTAGAATTTACAGTTTTAGCTGTATGAAGTTTGCACAGAACTAAATAATGATCTAAGATATAATCACTTGGTTGCATAATTTCAACACCATCAACATCAATTCCATGTGATAGTATTAAATCTAGAGAATGATTTAAAAAAATGAGTAGGTCCTAAGACGTGTTGTCTAACACCAATAGAGTTCAGAATGTCTATAAATGCTGATCCTAATGCATCTTTTTCATTATCGACATAGACATTAAAATCACCAACTATTAAAACTTTATCTGCAGCCAGAACTAACTCGGATGTAAAATCACCAAACTCTTTAATAAAGTCTGTATGGTGCCCTGGTGGCCTTTATACAATAGCCAGTACAAACATCACTGGGGATTTGTCATTAACATTTGTTTCTCTGGATAATGTTATATGAAGCACCATTACTTCAAACGAGTTATACTTGAATCCTGGCCTTTGAGAAATCCTGAAAACATTGTTGTAAATTGAAGCAACACCTCCCCCTTTGCCCTTTGGACGTGGCTCATGTTTATAACAGTAATCTTGGGGGGTGGACTCATTTAAAATAAAGTAATCATCAGGTTTTAGCAAGGTTTCTGTCAAAAAGAGCACATCTAGATTATGATCATATTTTTCATAAAAAGTGATTTTGTAGAAAGGGATCTTATATTTAATAATCCAAGCTTTATCATTTGTTTATCCGTTTGCATCTGTTTTTTATTTGTTGAACCTCAATTAAATTGTTACTCTTAAATTGGTTTGGACGTTTTTTGTATTTTCTAGTTCAGGGAACAGACACGGTCTCTATAGTGTGATATCTAGGTGAAAGAGTCTCTATGTGCTGAGAATTAACTGACCTCTCTGATGTGAGGCGGCTAGCAGACGGTCGGTTTAGCCAGTCTGTCTGCTTCCTGACCTGGGCCCCAGTTAGTCAAGCCATATTTCTTGAGAGAAGAGCAGCACCACCCCAGGAGGGATGCTCAAAAGCTCGTCCAGTTGTTTATGAAACCTGTGTTATTCTGCGGGCACTACTTAGACATCCAGCCATTGAGTGATGACAATCTGCTAAGCATCTCATCACCACGTAAGTAGGGAGGGGACCAGAGCATATTACAGTGTCTGACATCGTGACAAGTTCACACACCTCTTTAATATTATTTTTAGTGATCTCCGACTTGCGAAATCGAACATCATTAGCACCAGCATTAATAACAATCTTACTGTATTTACGTTTAGCATTCGCCAGCACTTTTACATTTGCCAAGATGTCAGGTGCTCTGGCTCCCGGTAAACATTTGACTATGGTGGCTGGTGTCTCTATATTCACGTTCCATACAATAGAATCGCCAATAACTAGAGCACTTTCATCAGGTTTCTCAGTGGGTGCATCACTGAGTGGGGAGAAACTGTGTAATTTTTTGATTGGAACAGAAGAGTGATGACTTGACTATGCAGCCTCACTGTCACCCAGTTGCCCCGCTGCAGGAACCAAACAATGTACAGGACTCCCTGAGCTAGACGCAGCCAAAGCCGTATCTAGAGCCCTCACATTCTTACTGCCCTCAATTAAAGTTAGGATGCGTGTCTCTAATTCTGAAATCTTCTCTGTCAACTATTTCCCTGCATTTATCACATGTGAATCCCTCATCTGCGACAGAGATAGATAAACTGTACATGTGGCAAGCAGTGCAAATAACAATAGCAGGAGAAGCCATTACTCACCGTGCTTGATGAAATATTCTTACCACAGTTGTTTGATGAACTTGTGAAAAACCGGAGAGAGAGAGTAGCGAGAGACAGCAGAGGAGAAAAGAAAACAGTGATAGACACAAATGTAAATGCTAATGAGAAGCTAACGAGTGCTAACATGATGTAGGTGCACTGCACTCACAGATTTAAAATAAAAGTGAATGATCAAATTAATCAGATTAGATTGATAGATAATATCAGAAATATGGTGGGAATTAAGTAATATTTTATCACTTTAAACAACTATGTCTATTTAAAAAACTGTCTATTTAAGAAAAGGATCACCGGCTAGACAGTTAAATATGTCTATTTAAAACAATAGAACAGAGAAAATAGCATAGCTGAGCATAAAAATAGGCGTCATTGGAAAGTCCCCACCATGATAGAGAAACAACCATGTTTGTGTGTGTGTTACAGGTGCTGTCTCAGGCCCATCGCAGGCTGGTGTGCTACTGCAGACTGTTTGAGGTCCCAGATCCCAACAGAGTGCAAAAGCTGGGGCAGCACCAGCGGGAAATCTTCCTGTTTAATGACCTCCTGGTGGTGAGAGAACAATAAAGATACACATAACAAATTATATTAGCACGTTACAACATCTATTAAAGCTAATCACTCAAATATCTACAAATGTGCTGATGCTGATCACTGTGGTTTCTGCAACTTTGTAACAGGTTACCAAGATCTTCCAGAAGAAGAAAAATTCAGTGACGTATAGTTTCAGGCAATCTTTCTCTCTGTATGGGATGCAAGTGATGCTCTTTGAGAACCAGTGTAAGAAATATGAACACAATCAATCTTTCTGAATGGAAGAGCTATTAAAGAGTGCCTTTAAATAAATCAATAATATTTTTTTACCTAAATTAATAACTCATCAGTCTGCCCGTGTTTGTCAGTGTGGTGTGAATTAGCCTAAAGAGTCCAAATAAATATATAGTTAATTTATTTCCTTTCATATTGCTTTAATTCTAAGTTATGCTTTCTCATATTTTTTATTTCCTCAGTCTATCCAAATGGTATCCGGCTGACTTCAGCCATTCCTGGTGCAGACTTCAAAGTCCTGATAAACTTGAATGCTCCCAACTCTCAGGACCGCAAGAAATTCACCAGTGACCTGCGAGAGTCCATCGCTGAGGTCCAGGAAATGGAAAAGTACCGGATAGAGTGTAAACAGACCTTTATTCTTCCTCATCCTCACCATTACCAAACCATTTTTTTTAGCTGCCCATATAAATTTAATTTTCAGGCATTGACGAGCATCAGTAGTAGTAACAGATGCAGAATCACAGTTTCTAGGATTAAATAGAGCAAAAACACTTTTATGCACAATTAAAAAAAAAAAAAATCAGCAATCTTCATGATTTCACAGTCATGGTCTCATTAACATATGGCTGTCCATATTTACATATTGATGCATATTCAGCTTTGCTGAATTAAACTGACATTAGCTTTTATATAGAAAAGGATGCTGTATGACTCTTTCATGTTTACATTTACATTAATGCATTTAGCAGACACTTTTATCCAAAGCGACTTACCAGTTATTACCAGTTTGTTGTCCACGTACAGTGTTATTTTGGAAGTGTTTGCTATACGTTTGAAATGATTGTTGACTGTATGAGTGTGTTTGATTGTTTGCAGCTGAGCTGGAGAAACAGAAAGGAGTGGTCAGACCCAGTATGTCTCAGAGCATGTCGGGCCTAAAGAATGAGAGTGGAAACGGGACCATGGGCCGCACTAGTCTGGATGACACATACACCATGGGGGAAGGGATAAAGCGGAGTGCGCTCAGTAGCTCCTTGCGTGACCTTTCTGAAGCAGGTGAGTTCAGTATATCTGATGTACTGATGAACAGATTTGTCTTAATGCTCAGCAAAACCAGAAAATGAATTGTGTTTTGTTTGATTACTCATGTAGAATGATATTCCTCAAGTTTAATTTCTTAAACCTAATATTTCCACATTTAAATATATTAGGATTTTTTTTCTCTGGTAACATTAGATACCTGCACTATGGGTCCTACAGTGTTTGCAGTATGTATTCACAGAATGAAGAGAAAAAAATGTATGGCACACAAATGTTAATTCGTGGTTTGAATAGGTCCAGGGTTTGTGCTCACAGTGTGTGTGTGTGTGTTCACTGCTCTGTGTGTGTGCATTTCGGATGGGTTAAATGCAGAGCACAAATTCTGAGTATGGGTCACCATACTTGGCTGAATGTCACTTCACTTCATATTCTGAATCGTTATCCACAAGTAATATTTGATCATAGCAGTGTAAGAATGGTGTCCTGCTCAAATGAGGTGTTATTAAAAGAATATTCTGGGTTCAGTTCAGTTGAACAGCATTTGTGGCGTAATATTGATTAATAATAGGTTCTAAAAGCAGAAATAATTTTATAAAAGCTTTATTTGAGCTGTAAAGTTGTTTAAATTATCACTTTTTGCAGTCGTTTAACGGTTTGAGGTATGTAGGGTTTTACATTGTTAAATTGTGAAAAAAGCAGGTAGTTAGTGATTTAACACAAAAATATTGTAAATACACATGTTGTTTTCTTCTTGTGGCTCCACTATTTAAAAAGTAAGTGTTTTAACATCTTTGAATTGACTTAATTAAATTCCATTGTAAATCATTTAATATAAAACTGCTCATGCGTTGGTAGACTGGAAATCAGCACTTGTTCCACAAAGGACAACAGTTTGCGACTGATCCAGGACTTGCGTACAATGAACTTCATGCTCAGGATGTGCTGTTTCAGGACATTGGAGAAATGGAGGTTGCACCCTCAGAAATAAGACAGTGTTATTTGACTGAGGTTTAAAATGGCAGAGTTGGATTTGTTTGCATTCAACAAAACATCCCATTGCCCCATTTGGTTTTCTCTGTCTCCTCTATTGCTCTGGCACTCTGTATTCTTTCCCGCTAATACACCTGCTTCCAGCTGTTTTTATGAGAGTCCGGGAGGAGTCAAGGAATGTCAATGTCAATTTTATTTATATAGCACCATTTATCCCAACCGAGGTTGTCCAATGTGCTGCACATATTGTAATAGACAATTGCACAAAACAAATAAGCAATAAAAACATCATAATAAAACAAACATTTCAATACCACTTCCTTACTTAGAATATGCTAATTCAAAAAGATGCGTTTTTAGCATAGTTTTAAAAACAGATAAGGATGATACAGAGCGAATACACAGAGGTAAAGTATTCCATAATCTGGGGGCAGCTACTGAAAAAGCCCGGTCGCCTCTGCACCTCAGCTTTGACTTTGGGATACATAGCAGCTTCTGGTTAGATGACCGGAGAGAAAGAACAGGACGATACTCAGTAAGTAGTTCCGAAAGATACGGAGGGGCCAGACCATTTAATGATTTAAACATCAAAAGAATAAGTTTGAAATGTACTCGATAACGCACGGGCAACCAGTGCAAAGAACGTAAAACTGGTTTAACATGCTCCCGTTTTTTAGTCCTGGTTAAGAGTCTAGCTGCTGCATTTTGAACTATTTGTAACCGGGATAAAGCTGACTGGCTAATCCCAAAATATAGTGAGTTACAGTAATCCAGTCTCGTCGTAATGAAAGCATGGATCAATTGTTCAAAGTTTTTACTCGTCAAAATGGGTTTAACCTTAGCTAGTAGTCTAAGCTGAAAGAAACATGATCTAACCACAGTATTGATGTGTTTGTCAAATTTCAGCTTATCATCAAAAATAACCCCTAAATTTTTAACCCAAGGTTTTACACAGGAAGATAACTCACCAAAATTTATTTTTGGTGAACTAACAGAGTCTGAAGGACCGAATACCGAAAATCTCAGTTTTACTCTCATTAAAATTAAGAAAATTTAAAGACAGCCAGGCTTTTACATCAGTCAAACAAGTCATGAGTGCTTCTAAGCCATTGGAACTCTTTTTTAAGGGCAAATATATTTGAGTGTCATCTGCATAGCAGTGAAATGACAGACCATGCTTCCTAAAAATAGAACCCAATGGTAGCATATACAAAGAAAAAAGAATCGGAGCTAAGATGGAACCCTGAGGTACACCACATGCTAAAGGAGCTGACTCAGATGAGTGTTCACCCATATTAACATTAAAACGTCTATTTAAAAGATATGAATTGAACCATTCAAGAGCGCTTCCTGTTTTGCCTGCGCAGTGCTCCAGGCGAGTAAGAAGGACTGCATGGTCAACAGTGTCAAACGCCGCACTCAAATCTAGGAGCACAAGCATAGAATGGTTTCCAGAGTCGCCAGCAAGTAGAATATCATTTAAAACCTTCAGGAGTGCAGTCTCTGTAGAGTGGAATTTTCGAAAACCTGATTGAAAGACCTCAAATATCTTATTTTCATCTAAAAAACTCTGCAATTGTAGAAGCACTGTTTTCTCGAGGATCTTTGTAATAAAAGAAAAATTTGAAATTGGTCTATAGTTTTCTAAAACAGTAGGATCTAAATTATGTCTCTTGAGCAAAGGATATACTGTAGCATGTTTTAAGGCATCAGGTACAGAACTAGTTTCAAAGCATCGGTTAATCAAAGTAACAAGATATGGACCCACTACATCAAAAACTTGTTTCAGGAAATAAGGAGGCAAGATGTCCACGGTAGAGCCTGACGGCTTAAGCCGGCATACTATTTCTTGGAGATATTCAAAAGAAATAGGTTTTAATTGACTAAACTCTGCACAACAAACAGAGTAGATGGATGGATCAGAATCAGGGTGAGATATCCCCCGTCTAATAGAATTAATCTTTTCAACAAAGAATCTCAAAAAATCCTCACACAATGTTTTTGACACAGCAGGGTACTTTGAGACCGTTGGGTTGACAACAGTGTTAAAAACAGTAAAAAGAGTTTTGGGCCTATGGAAATTATTATTGATAATGTCTGCAAAATACCTTGATTTTGATTCTTTCATTGCCTTCTAATAATTAAATAATGAATCTCTTAATAATTCCAGCGAAATCTGGAGCCGGTCCTTTTTCCACTTTCGCTCCGCCCGTCTACAAAACTGCCTCGAGGCGCGAACGTTATCGTCAATCCAGTGTTCAGATCTAGGTTTGAGTTTTAAAGTCTTTACAGGAGCAATTGAATCCAAGATAATCAAAGAAGTCGAGTTAAATTTAAGTAGGAGCTCATCTGGACTCAGATCACACTGACTTATGTCAACTGTTTGAACAGCATCACAGAAAGTTAATGAA
Source organism: Carassius carassius (assembly GCF_963082965.1). NCBI lineage: Eukaryota > Metazoa > Chordata > Actinopteri > Cypriniformes > Cyprinidae > Carassius > Carassius carassius. Next base: position 1,596,741 of record NC_081800.1, on the reverse strand, counting down.
AAGGATATGCTAGTAGATGGAGTAATTATTCTAGATTTACGGACACATTTAATAACTTTAGTACAAGTTGATACCCAGGGAACAGAAAACATAACAGTTTTATGGTTAGAAAACCCGTTTTCAGTTACTTCAAGCTCATAAAGTGAAATGCCATAAGAAAGCACAAGGTCAAGAGTATGTCCCGACTGATGATTCAGGACATTCACATACTGAATGAAATCAAAGGCATTTATCAGATTAGAAAATTCTTTAGATAATGAGTCCGTTGTGCAACACACATGGATGTTGAAATCACAAAGGATTAACAGTGTATCAAATTTGGGTAAAAATTCCCCCAAGAAGTCTGCAAACTCGTTTAAAAAATGTATATTGTGCTTAGGAGGACGATATATCAAAGCAACCAGTAGTGGACCATTCAGATCAAATGTAAACAACTGCAGTTCAAAACTCTGATAAGCATGAAACATAGTTTGGCTGCAAGAAAATCTGTCTTTAAAAATAGAGATCAGTCCTCCACCACGGCCTGTTGTACGTGGTGAATTAAAAAACAAACAGTTTTGTGGCAAAAGACTTAAGTCCCCATTTGTAAGCCAGCTTTCAGTAATAAATAAAAAATCAAGGTCCCGCGAGGAGAAGAAGTCATTAATAATAACAGTCTTATTTACCACTGATCTGGCATTTAGCAACGCCATCCTTAGACCAGGTAGATTTTCAGTCGACTCCGAATTCCGAATCCGAGAAAAACGTTGAAGATTACTCACACAAACTCCAGCGCGGTGAAAACGAGGTGAGCCGTAGGCAGGTAGCGGAGCAGCTTCAGCCATAATCATTGAAGTGTTCTTATTCCATTGATACACTGGGTCCAGAGAGCGCCAGCAAATGGAGAAATCGCCGACCAAACCCTTCACATGGAAACCCAGAAAGGATCGACGCGATTCTAGTTGTTGTTGTTGTTGTTGTTGAGCCAGGAAATGCTTCAACTTAACGGCAAAGCCACCCCATCTTCCGCGTTTTCTCCTACGCCTCCTAGGTAGAGGTAGAGAACACGGCCAGCGGCGCAGGTAGCCAGGTATGGACGTCAGAAACGGAGATGAATGAGATGAGCTGTTTCGTGCTTGATATATCAGATCGTTTGTACTAGTTTGCAAACTTAAAAGAGTTAGTCTATCATATATCAATATTAAGGAAACGCATTGTGTTAGATAAAAGATCAAACAGCATAAAACAAACAAACTAAGGACTGGACCAGGCGTCTGACGGCAAGCCACACACAACGGCGCCATCTTGACTTGTGTGTCAAGATGGAAGATCCAAGGAAGATCCATTTAGACTTTTGCCTTTTGGTTCAGTGATGACACTCCTTGGGAAGTGTATTTTATGCAGGTGCAGCTCAAATCACATTTGTACAAGATGTGTGTAGAGGGTATTGCTGCTCAGTATGTACCTGTTAATGGTGTTTCTTTGGGGAGACACTCACTTGTCTCCTGTTTTAAGCTTAGACAGCTAAGGCATTTCCAGCCTTGTTTTTTCCATCTTGGGAATCCTCTTTAGTGTTCAAAGGTTTGATGCATTCTCTGTTTGAGTCATTAGAGTCAGAAGGAGTTTTGTTAGTGGTCCTGATATCTCTCAAAAGGATTGAAGATTTGCAGGCTTTATCTGTGAACTCTTCTTTTTGTTGGGGATCCCTTAACTCTCATGGTGGGCTCCAGTACTCTTGTCATGGCGGAGATGCTCTCGACACCATGGGGACAAACAATGGAAATGAAGGAAACAGGGGTGTGACGAGTGGGGCCGGTGGAGTGATTGGGAAATGAGCAACACCTGCTCCACTCACCGGTCTCGCATCCCACGGAGGAGATTGGAAGGATACAAAAGAGGAGCGACGACAGTGAAGGACGAGAGAGGACCAGGCCTGGTTTTTATTTTGTGTTTGGTTTTTATTTGTGCGCAACAGTCATCCACGATGGGCTGTCACATTGTTTTGTGTTTATTTTATTAAGCGTTTTTAGTTAAGTCTTTATTTGAAGGTCAAAAAATAAATAAATAAAGCCCAGGCCTGGTCCTCTCTCGTCCTTCACTGTCCACTTCACTTTTCCATACCCTCGAATTCCACAAGGACTCCCACGATGACGGACGATGTTGCCGGCTTATGCACCTGGTCAGAAGTTTCATGAGGCTCAGGCTTTGGGGAGATGGCAAGTTCAGTCACATGGTTCAGTTGTGTATAGCGGCAGGCTTGGGATCTCCGTCTGCAGTGGGCTCTGGCAAATGTTCCGTGTAGCAGGGTGATGGCGATGGCTCAGCTCTGGATTGAGAGTGGGACTGTTGGTAATGGCCAGTCCATTGTTCACCAGCACCCACTACACAAACATGGAGTAATATTACCTTTGCCAATCAACTGGAAGATGGGCCTCTGACCACTCACTAAGGCATGGAAAAAAAGACACACATCAAGCAGTCTGGGAAGCGAGTCAGGCAAACCAGATTGATAAATGCCAGGTATGGTCCTCCATTGGATGATCCCACTTGTCCAAGCAGAGCAACTGAATGGCTGGCAGGTCCATAATCAAATAGGAAAAAAACACTGCAACTCCGTCTGAGTCCATTTTTATGTCACGTTCAGTGGCTGTGAAGAAGTTCACAGGAAATTGCAAAATTCAACATGGACTACCCTGGAGAATCACTGGGAAACAGTCACACAAAATATAGATGAGGACAGACAAGGAACTGAAGAAACAGGGCTTATACAAACCCAATTCCAAAAAAGGTTTTGACACTGTACATATTGTGAGTAAAAAAGGAATGGAATAATGTACAAATCTCATAAACTTTTATATTTTATTCACAATAGAATATAGATAACATATCAAATGTTGAAAGTGCTACACATTCCACAAAATTTGGGACAGGTAGCAATAAGAGGCCGCAAAAGTTAAATGTACATATAAGGAACAGCTGGAGGACCAATTTGCAACTTATTAGGTCAATTGGCAACATGATTGGGTATAAAAAGAGCCTTTCAGAGTGGCAGTGTCACTTAGAAGTCAAGATGGGCAGAGGATCAGCAATTCCCCCAATGCTGTGGCGAAAAATAGTGGTGCAATATCAGAAAGGAGTTTCTCAGAGAAAAATTGAGTTTGAAATTATCATCATCTACAGTGCATAATATCATCCAAAGATTCAGAGAATCTGTAACAATCACTGTGCGTAAGAGTCCAGGCTGGAAAACCATACCGGATGCCCGTGATCTTCGACCCCTATCTAAGAAGCCATATCTAAACATGATCCAGAAGCGCAGCCGTTTTCTCTGGGCCAAGGCTCATTTAAAATGGATTGTGGCAAAGTAGAAAACTGTTCTGTGGTCAGACGAATCAAAGTTCTTTTTGGAAAACTGGGATGCCATATCATCCGGACTAAAGAGGACAAGGACAACCCAAGCTGTTATCAGCGCTCAGTTCAGAAGCCTGCATCTCTGATGGTATGGGGTTGCATGAGTGCGTGTGGCTTGGGCAGCTTACACATCTGGAAAGGCACCATCAATGCTGAAAGGTATATCCAAGTTCTAGAACAACATATGCTCCCATCCAGACATAGTCTCTTTCAGGGAAGACCTTGCATTTTCCAACATGACAATGCCAGACCACACACTGCATCAATTACAAAATCATGGCTTTGTAGAAAAAGGATCCGGGTACTGAAATGGCCAGCCTGCAGTCCAGATCTTTCACCCATAGAAAACATTTGGCGCATCATAAAGAGGAAGATGTAACTAAGACAGTTGAGCAACTAGAAGCCTGTATTAGACAAGAATGGGACAACATTCCTATTCCTAAACTTGAGCAACTTGTCTCCTCAGTCCCCAGACGTTTGCAGACTGTTATAAAAAGAAGAGGGGATGCCACACAGTGGTAAACATGGCCTTGTCCCAACTTTTTTGAGATGTGTTGATGCCATGAAATTTAAAATCAACTTATTTTTCACTTTAATTTATCATTTTTCTCAGTTTAAACATTTGATATGTCATCTGTTTTATTCTGAATAAAATATTGAAATGTGAAACTTCCACATCATTGCATTCTGTTTTTATTCACAATTTGTACAGTGTCCCAACTTTTTTGGAATCGGCTTTGTATAACAGGAACATAATTAAGGTAAAACGGCAGGTGAGAAGGAACTAATTACCAAACAAGGAAACTAAATGGAAAAGCAGGCAAACAGAAAGAAAACGCAGAGGAGCTGTCAGTACCGATAGATTTGTGGGCAGTGCCATAATATAACACAATTGCACTTTGGGCGTCTCAAGTCTCTGTCCTTTGAGTCTCGTTCAGCAAAATGAACGAATCATTTTTCGAGTAATTTCATTCATTTTTGCAAAATGTAATTAAAATGTTACATGTTACTTCCCTAACACATTTAGTACTTACACAAATGTTTATCACACTACAAACAATACAAAACTATAATGCTATAAGAAACAGAAAAGATTTATTAGTTATTTACTTGGGTCTTTAGCCTATGATGAGCTCACCTTCGTTCACCAACTGACAGCCCCATAAGCTTACCCAATGAAGTCTGAGCCGGAAAGAGAATTGAATAGTTTATCTTTCAAGTCGTTCTTTTGTCACGTGATGTGACAGCATTGGATAGAGAGATTAATTTAATTACAAACGGGTACATAGGTCTTATTATTATTATTATTATTATCATCATCATTATTATAATTATTATTTACTCTTACAATTATGTGATGCGTTTTTGGTTTCAAATTTTAGCTTTTTATTTCTTACAGTATATAAATGTGTGAATTTCTGTCATTATAGTTCTTTCTATAACACTGAATGTGGTGACAAAGGTAATAGAGTTGGTTATTATTATTAAGTCTCTTTCCAGGTTAGACTGCATAGGTAAAGCTTATGGTAAATGGTAAATGGACTGCATTTATATACTCGATAGATGAACTTATCAATTCTCTTTCTGGCTCAAACTGCCTTTGTTAAGCTATGGGGCTGTCACGTGTTGAACGACGACTCGAAAAACCCGAAGACTCAAAAGAAGTGAACTAATTTCAGTACAGAACCCATAGGATGTTGCGCATGCCCGACTGAATGACTCACTCCCGAGACGACTCGCTCGTTCTGAGTCACATTAAAGATTTGTTCAAACAAATCATTCAAGAATGACCCATCACTATTTTGAGTCCTGGTCTGTGGACCTTTCCTGGTCCCGTCATCCTTTCTGTCTCTCACTTCAAAACAATAAATAATAAATAAATAAATAAATAAATAAAAAATATGTTATTTTTCCAGGTCATCACAAAAAGTCTGCTGTGTTTATATTGTATTGAAACTGATCTTTCAGTCTTACATTTTATTTATCCAAGTATTTGTGAGCACCATGTGCCTTGGCTTGTGTGTATTTGCTAAAATGGCTCATGAAAGGCAGCATGCACAGATGGAATAAACACAGCAACCTGGCAGTCAGTTACTTTGGATAATGACCCAGAAAGTTCTGAAAGTCTCAGCTTGCTGTGTTTTTTCATCAGTTTAGAGTAGAGGGATGTTACAGGTGTGATCTCTAATGCTACTGCATGTCTGGGGCAGGCAAGCATGGGCGCTGTACCAGTGCAGGATCTCTAGACAGCAGTTTAGAAGTAGACAGTGGGAGGGAATTATTTGATTTGATAATGTGTAATGCACATTTCTTTGCACCTTCTGTGCTTCATGGGTTTAAATGGTCCATTCTCTTCTTTATCTAATATATTTATTGATGCCTTACCTGCCCACCTGCATGAACTGCTCACCTACTGAAACTGGTGCTTGTCTGTAAGTGCAGGTGCTCAGAAAGACCAGGTGCCTATTTTTAAGCATGCATGTTTTTTTACAAACAGTCTGATGATGGCTTCTGTATGTTCATGAAAGTCTGTTATTTTAGTTCTTTTTTAAAGGGTCTTTTTCACTTGTGTCTGTTAGATGGTTGATGAACCTCACACATACATAGTGAAACTTGTTTTTTTGGAAAAGAAATTCTACAAATTGCTCTTTTAAAGACCTTTAAAGACTGAGTCAAATGGGGATTTCAGTCTGGTTTGTTCATGCATTATATTTCATGCTTTTTCTATCTTTTTTTACATTTCATTTTGATGGATGATTTGAGTACTCATTCATAGTGGATTGCTGCTTATATCTTCTTTGTCCATTTAAAATATCTAACATTGGTAATCAAACAATGTAATTGTCTGTCAAAGATAAAGAAACAAAACCGTTGAAGATGTTTCAGTTTTGAAGAGAGACAAGACAAGATTTCCTAAACAGAGAAGCCACCCCTGCAAAAAAGAGCCATTTGAGTCTTTCACTAATTGGGTTCATGCGGACCACGTTCCCACAGAATTGTCTGGAGTGTTTTTTCATTCATTAAAAAAGTACCATTGAAAAAACAGAGCGCATGTATGTTATATACATTTATAAACATTCTAAAGGGTTATGCAAGATTTTTTTAGCTCTCACAGGAATGATGCATTTTATAGATGTCGTGTGTGTTAATTTAAAAAATAAAAAAAGGTGCAACAATGTAATACCAACACTTGTCTCCAATTTACTACCATGCAGTTTCCTGTCAAAATGAAACAAAAGCATGCATTTTCAGATGTTCATGATGCCAAGTGGATTCACTATGGCTACAGCCTGCAGTGAAGACCATCTCAATAAATTGGCATAATTCTGTTCATGCTTTAAAGGTTGATCCCAACTCCTGACCAGAATTAGAGCTGCTAAAACACCATTCAAGTGACTGATATAAAAGGCAACTTTTCATCAATGATTTTTTAAAAACATACAGAGAAATTGAAAATAGGAAAGCAAAGTTTCTGTAAAAGGAGGCAGTCATTGACATGTCTGTATTTACTTCACTAGCTGAACACATCTCTCTTCCCAGGGCTCCATCTTTAGCAGTCCTCCTCTGCGTCAGAGATAACCTTCCTTCCAGGATCATCTGTTCCTAAAAGACGCAGCCGTCCAATCTCCTCCTCCTCCCTCCTTGGGTCACTTTTCGACAGCAGTCACGAATCCTCCACCGTAGCACCACTCCCCACTAACACACAGCCAACGCGGCCTGTACAGCTTTCACACTCGCTGTGCAGCCCCGACATAGAGAACAGCACATGATCACCAAACACAAGCCTTATGCTTTCAGCATACTGGTGTGAGCTTTAAACAGACAAAACCATACCAGAGCCATACCAGCCAGTCCCAACAGTGCAAAAACAGCATCTGTCTTTGATGTCACTCACACTTATTGCATTCTGCCTATGGGTGAATGTCACAAGATTACAATTCTGACAAGAATTTATCATTTGCATAAATAATACCAAGGACCATTAAGAAATATTGCATTGTAACGTAGTTTTCATAACACATTTTGTCTTACTGTAATGCATTTTAAAGTTTTAATAGTAATAATAATAATAATAATATCAGTATTATTATTATTATTATTATCCAATAGTTTTAGGTCTGTTCTTGGAAAACACAATAGAACAACAATTTGTCAGTTAATATTAGCTTACATTAAAGCCAGCAGCCATGCCATTTTAAAAAAATAAATATTTTTACATGAATCCAAACTCCAATCATTTTTATAATTATTATTTTTATTTTATTATTATTATATTTTTTTTATGAGAAGTGTGTTTAATTTTGCTTAATATCAGCAAACAAATCTTAATGGTCCTAAATATAGATATGATTTTTCATTTATTTATTATTATATTTATAAAAACATACAACAAAATAGTAGGTTTGCTTGTATTCACGTTCATTCAAACTAGCCGAATGAGAGAGTAGATGTTTTAATGCTGTATTAGTTGTAGATGACAGCTCTACATGTTGTCTTAATAATCATTAATGAACGTGCCAATGACCATTGCATTACACATGTTTCATGTGTAGTACAGTAGTGTAACTGAAACCATTGTAAGCAAAAAGCGATGTTATAGGATACTGTAAAAGATGTATTCACAACTGAATTGAGGTTATATTTAAAGAAGTATTCTACTAGAAAGCTTCCATTGTGATCCATTATGAGGTGATTTTGAAGCACAAATGCAGTATCATGTGGCACTTTAAACTGCTCCACTACAGTGAAATTGTACAGCATTATATGAATCTTACAGAGATGTTTAAATATGTTTGCATGTTTTTTTTAAAGAAATTATTCAGATTTTATTATTATTATTATTTTCATATTTTTCTTTCCCTTTGGAGGAAAATCCTGGACATCTGAGGGCCAGTGACAGAATTATTTTTCTATATTTTATGAATTGTTCTTGTTTGTTTTTAAGTGCAATATGTTTGTCATGATGACGTGGTCATGCCGGAGCATCTTTACTATTACTTCATCATAGTGGCATAGAGATTCTCATCGAACTAGTGTTTTTACATTGAATGAAATGTCAAAGTGATCAGCTAGGCTTTAACTGTGATTTGTTATTGATGTTGTTCTTGGGTGTTTATTTATATTGAAAATAAACCAGTGTTACCATGGCAATGAAGTGCAATCATGTAAAAAGTACTTTTCTTTTTTTTACTTTTAAACAACCAGGAGATAGTTTCTTCGATATTATGCAAGCATCTGCATGTGTAATGCATATCTAGAAATTAACTTTTGATCTGTGAAGTCAGGAAAAGGAAAATGATTGTTGTAAAGATGCATTCTGATCAGGTATATAAGCTGAAAATTGAAGAATACGTTTTCCTTATTTTTCATTATCAAAATTTTGTAATCTTTGCTACGGAGCATGTTTTCATGACCCCAAACCAAAGCGGTAGGTTTTCTTTTCAACATCTCAAATATATTGAGTGCAATATGAATTCTGATGTACTAAAGCCAACATGAAAACAGATTAAACTGACCCTATGCTTTCTTAACACATTGTGCACAATTCATTGGTGCACATTAATTAAAAGAAAATAAATAGTCTTCTTACTGAAAAGTTTTGCTTGAAATAAACACGCCCTCTTATTTCTCAACCCGGCTCCTTCCATAACATGTCATTTTTTAACAATCTGATCAATTCCTGGTGGATAAAAGAAAATTCTGCCTTACATTTTTCACGTTTAATATCGTATTTTACTCTCAATTAAGGAAATAAAATGTGTTTGTGAATGTTGATTTATGTTGACTTTAAGATAAAAAAAGAAGATCTTTCATTACGAAGTAAAACTTTCCAAAGATTTTCTTTCTGCATAAAATATTAATAACATGAGAAGATATTGAAATGTTTTGATTTATAGATGCCCCAAAAATGCACTTAAGGTTCAAATGCATCGTTCTTTTTTTTGTCCACCATGAGCTGATCAACACTCAGCCTTAACTCTTTTATTTCACTTTACCTCTCTTTCTAATGATTCTGTATATTTCTTATTCTCTCCTTCTACGTGTTTCATCTTAGCAGCATTTCTCGTGCTCGACCTGTTGTTCTGTACTGTGGTGTGTTACTGCAGATAATGCAGCTCATCCATGTCGCACTATTGGCCCATGTAAAGAGGGCTTGTAAAGACACGTCTGGGCAGTAATAAATATATTAGGGGACCAAGCTGAACCATTGTGTATATAGTGTGTACAGTATCCTGACTGCATTTATATGAGAGGTGTGTCCCCGTCTGTTTTCCTGTGTGTTACTGAAACAGACTCGGTCCGGATGTTTCTCTCCTCACAGGCTGCTATCACACTGTCCCAATCAACCGCTCGGAGGAATGGAAAAGGGCATTGTTTAATTTTGTTGTTGTTGAACAGAGAATGCTTGTCTTTTTAGGTAATGGCTATCTATGTCAGTCATTGTAAAACTCAAACTGTGACGACATTCAGAACATAAAATAAAGTGAATATATGATACACGTAGTAGACTGAGTTTATTATTATTCGTTTTATTATAAGTTTATTTAAGTTTTCCAGAGAAAAGCATTCAGTAGTCTATTGTTATCGCATTTGAATTTGTTTTTGATTGAGTGCATGTTTTGGGTTTGAGTCTTTAATTTTGGTGGCATGTATGCACTGCAGGCTAAATATTGGTAATTCATCATGGAGCAAGTTATTTCATTTTCGATATTTTCATGCTGTTTGCAGATAGTCTTATCCTCTGCTCACACAGGCCAGCCCTGTGATGATCACATGACCCACCATGCTCCTCCTGGAGCTCTCACTGCTCAGTAAACTGTCAGACATAGGAAAAACATTATCAGACGTTTATGGTTTACAATGCCAGTGATGCCTGATTTAATATACAGAAGCATTTGCAAGAAAAAACACTTGTGGATGTACGTCTCAGCCTAAAAGCCAGGATGATTATTACACATATTACACAGTTGCTTTCAATCACATGCTTTAAGGTAAGTCTTACATCCATTATCCAAACATTATTGAAGAGAATGCAGATATTTTAAGTGTGACTGAAGTTGCACATTTTGGGGTCCCTGTATGTACACAACAAGAAAGTACTCCAATAAAAAAAAGTTTGGAACTACAAACTTTTTGTATAATGTTGAATCAGGCATTTTTGCTTAAAGGTCTGCCTGTTGTCTTGAGTTATTTTAAGACTTTAACCAAACTATCCTTCTCTCTGGTAGAATCCAAAATGCTACTGACATGATGAACAGTTTTCCTCAAACTGTTGACAGATTTCCTATTGAAACAGAAATTATTGGACATATCAAAAGGAGGATGAACATCTAGTTATACATTTTTACATATGAAAAAGGTTTACTTTTTGGTAAACTTCTGCATATCATGCAGTGTTTATTGTCTTTTCAGTTGTGTACATACAGTATAGTAGAAATAACTTTATTAAAATAGCTTATTAAGCTTGTCTCTACAATGTTGGTTATAAATCACAAGCTGCTCACACAAAGAGCTGTCCTCGACACATTTAGAAGTCATATGCAAGTTTGGTTTCGGGTAAATATTCATCTCACCCGGCTCTTTTGTTTTCTGTCCTATATCCACTACAATCTGAAAAACCTCTGTAAAGGACTCAGACTGCATGAGGGAAAGTATCAAACTGAATCACAAAATTGTCAAAACCTTTTTGCAAACCTGTTTGACCGATTCGATCAAGAGACTAGACCTTTGCATACTAGTTTTGGTTCAAGTTTTAATCACCTAATACAGGGTTGTTCTGTTGAAAATATCCTTCTCCTGAAGAGACACTTTCCTGGAGTTTAGCTATATGCTGATATCCATAAGACAAGGATTTAGCAGTATCCTATTAAAGTATAAATTAAAAAAGTAAAAATTCGGTTGACCAACTTAGTATCTATTTAAGCTTACAGTGCCCTATTTTACTTCTTTAAATTATTTTATTAACAATCTTTATTTATATTTATCAACATTACTCTCTTTTGATGTTGCCTTAGAATTTGAGAAAAAAAAGGCTTAGGAATCTTAGGAGGTGTTATAGTTGAAAGGGTCATATGATCCAATTTCAAGTTTTACAAGCTGTTCGTGAATAGATAAGATCCCTAAAGTTGCAAAGACTAAAGTCTCAAACCCAAAGAGATATTCTTTATAAAAGTTAAGACTCATCATGTCCTCCTAAAACACCTCATTTAAACACGCTCCCACATGTCTACATGATGTGGGCCCAAATGTTCATGCAAAGAAAGAAGGTGTGACTCTGCTGTAGTTTTGTTGCTGCTGCCGCCATGTCGTAGAGACGCTGTGTGTTTCGTTGTGAAAGCAAAACTACTTTGTTCTTTCCGAAAGAGAAGACAACTAGAAATCTGTGGTTAAGTTGTATTAACAACACTGTTTCAGAACAGTTCAACCCAAATATTCAGATGTGTTCAGCACATTTTACGAAGGACGAGGACTGTTTCCTGAGAGAGTAGCCTACAATGCCGGTGTTCTCACAAATAAAGGATTTGCCACTGATGATTCAAACGTGAGTTTTGAGCAGTGTATGTTGTTTGTCATTTCTCCGATCACAAATGCATACATGGTTTTACGTTTACACATTGTGATACGCAACATGTAAAAAGACATTATAATTCATTATAATCCGTAATTATGTACCCACTAGATTCAACAAATTCTTTGTTTGTAATGGGTTTTATTGGTTTTGTATCATCACTCCGGGACACACGGCATCACAGTGTCACATGCTTGAGGTATTCAGCCAATCACAATGCACTGGATAGCTGGCCAATCAGAGCAAACCCCACTTCTCAGACCGATGAGCTTTGTAAACATCGACACGTTCAAAAAACAACCCCCCCCCCCCCACCAATTAAAGTCATTACGGTAGGCTTACTGTAGCATCTCCAGGTAAGCTCTGTCATGCCATATAATGCTGCTGTGCTCATTAGATTTGGGAGGAGAACTCATCACATATGCTGCTGATCGAGTTCAACGTACACTTAATCAGGAACATTCTTTGTTCTTGTTAAATTTCACTTTAGATACACAAATATAACACAGACAGGCCTTTCTGATGCTGAGAGCATCTACGTTACCTCTTTTCTACTGCCAAAAGAATTAGAGGTTATGTAACAAAAAGACAACAGACTGATTCTATTCAGGCTTCAGATTTTTATTGCATAATTACTTGAAATAAAAGAGGTACTCATAAGTCCCTGCCCCTGAATATGTGCTAAAATAATTGTTTTGTCACACACAGGATGCTCGTTAATTCAGGGCTGACTCTTCTCTTGTGCTCGGTCTTTGCACATGTTAGTTCCCAGTCCTGCGGGTGCAAGACTTTGCCGTCCCGAGGTCTGAGGGTGAACTGCAGCTCGCAGGGCCTGAGAAGCATCCCTCATCTTCCTGCAGAAATCACTGAACTCCTGCTGCAGAATAACCTCCTGACCACTGTAACTCCAGGGCATTTAGACCGGCTCCACCTCCTGCAGCTGGTCAATTTATCCGGGAACCCCTTCCACTGTGACTGCAGCATCCAGTACTTAAGACAATGACTACAGAGGAATAAAGCTGTCTCTGTGATGCCGGTGTGTGCCAGTCCTACAGAACTAGCCCAGAGGTCCATCGATGAGCTCACTGATGCTTATTTTGCATCCTGTGTCTCTGATCACTGCTTTGAGTGGGTTTATAATGCCATCTTATGCGTCATGCTTTGCTTTCTCATTGGTTTGCTGCTGTGGTGCCTGCAGCTAGCAAGAAACTCTACGTTTATTCTGGGAATTGATGAGAGACACAGGGGATTTGAGGCAGAATCTCTTCGATTGCTCAAACCCAAACACAGAGTGAGGATGAGGTGCAGTATCGGGTCACTAAGCCCAGGAACCGATGACATGGACAAGCCTTTACTCAACATGGACATCCTCCCTCAGATACTGGACGTCCTGCACAAACAACACAACATTAAGATTAAAGTACCATGAAAAACTGAACCGTGTTCTTACCTCTTCATTTAATTGTATGTAATAATATGCTTTCATGATATGCAACATGGATGTAACGTGATATTAGGAAATTATAAATCTTGCCAGATACATTTATATTTTGCTCTCTAAATTGTATTTTAGTTATTATATTGTGTTAAGAAAAAAATAAAATAAAATAAAAACAACCTCTAAGTCCGACAGAAAGTTTCAAGTGAATGCTGGATGATGGAGCCGGCCAGTGAGGCTTTCTTTGGGACACGCCCACTTGTTAAAAAAGTTAGATCCAGATCAGAATGCTCTAGATTTGGAAAGCCCAGTTCTGCTATATTGGATCAGGTAATCTGTTTTACTTTTGGGCCAGTTTTTCAAATGCAACACACTTCTTCTGTTTACCAAATTCAGATAAGACTAAAACCGAAATAAAAATGAATAAAAACTATATACATATTATATAGTTATAGTTATATAAAACTATAGACATATTAAATAATAATAATAATTAAGTAAAAAATTACAAAACACAACAAAATTACTAAAACTTTAAATTAAAACTTAAATTTATATTTTGTAATTCAACCCATTCAGCATATTAATAAAAGCTATATTAATCAGCGATACTAAAATAAGAATAAATGGGACTACATATCACAATGTAGGCTACTAAAAAAAACATGTACAATACTCAGTGGTCACATTACATGTTTTTATTTGTAGAGACAGAAAACAGCATAATAATTAAAATAAGGAAATAAATAGAAACAAATATGCAATCAATAATAAGGGATGCAATTATTGGAAACTATACATGCTTTTTGATATTATATACTTTATTTATTTATTTAACCTTTCTTTTTTTAAAGAGTTACTAGAGACTTCACCGGTTTCAGCTTCAGGTCTAGCTTCATATTCAGTGACTGCCAGCTTCAAACTGAGGATCACTTTAGAAACAAATGCCTGCAAATTATTATTATTATTTATTTATTTATTTATTTATTTTTAATCTGCCAGTTGTTATGCATGACTTAAAAATGCACAACAAGACTTGTATTACACATAAAGTTAAATATTATTTTATATGGTCTTTTATTTGTCACCTTCAGAAGTGGTTTGAGTGATTGAACTGTAATTCATCTCAAAAACATTCACACCTGGTCTTTTAACCCTTTGAGTGGTATGGTCCCACATGTGGGATTTTTATTTCTGTGCCCCTGGTTGATGACATGGCAAGCAAGTGTGTGAATATTTTGAACAAAAAAGGAAAAACTAAATAAACACGATCTATCTGTCATACAGTGTTTTCGTAGCTGCTGTGTGTCACATGAAAAGTATGACGTGTTGCCATGGAAACATGTTTATTTCTTTTGGAATAACATACCTTCCTTTCCCTATAGCCTTTTCTACTCCTGCCATCTAGTGGCCAAATTATACATCTGTAGACAAAAACTTTCCCTCTTCTTCTGAGCATAATAAACATTGAAATACAATCTTAGAACACTATAACAGAATGCACTGATGCATTAACACGTTCTGAACATGAGTAATAAGTAATTACAGCAGTACTGGAAGTATCATTGTGTGTTCACGTCATGCGTTAAAGGATGTTTCCTGAGGAGTGTGGTCATAGTATTTAGACTAATCTCAGGAAACAACTAAAATTACAATACTCAGCTTGTTTCAAATGATGAACTTACTCAGCAGCCTTTAATCTATAACAAAAGTCATTTAACTCTGCTGATTTTAGAAAGACCTATTCAATGTTAATGCTGTTGAATCTGAATCTTTAAGATTGGTTCACTTGAAACCTCACCACAGATGTCACATTGTCTTTGACATCGGAACAGGTCTTTGTGTCTGTGCTGAAATAAACCTTCAAAAGGTCTAACCATGTACTAGCTAGTACGTGGTGTTGCCTGGATATTATGCAGGAATTTTTTAACAGTTTATTTCAAAGGTTTCTCTTGCTGAGTTGAAAGAAATGTATACATTGTTAAAACACTGTGATATGTTACACTGCCCCAATTAGCTTGTGGGCAATACTGTATATACTGGAATATCACTATATCATATTGGATGCCACAGAAAGTCAGCAAAAGACTATTGTGTGGATGGTCTTATCTCCTGAAGATAAGTTCACACAATCCCTTGGTGCCCTTTTTAAGCTAAATTGACAAATTGACAAGACAGTGGTCACCCTGCATAACTGTTTAAAATTAGGTTCTAGTTCTAGTCTGGTTCTAGTTTGCATATTTTTGTCATTACCAACCTTTCTCTGTCTGTGCGTGAAGCTGGGATAACTGAAGGCTCTCTGTGATAATGCAGCAATGAGTTGAGAGATAAACAATAAGTGAATAACAGCAGTAACCATTTCTGGTTAGTCTGTTGAGTCACCTATCTATCTCAGGTAAAGTGAGTCAGGAGAGGGAGTCTGCAGTTGTGTTGTATTTCAAAGGGTTGTATACAACCTCATATGAATAACATAACAGGCAGACTAACCATATACACATGCCAGTTCTTCCTGTGCCTTTGAATGTAAGAAGATAAGCGAGAAGACACAGGTGTATCCTGTGCTGAAATCTGAAACCTGATGTGCGTATAAATTCTCCTCCCCCTTCAAATCTTCCATAATTTTAATTTATGTTTTACATTTGCAGTTACATATATCTACAGGGCATCTTGCTTTAATAATTATGAATGTCTTAAACTTTTACAACATAAGCTCAGCCTATGACACTTGAGTGATCAAGAACATTCCAGTGTACAAATGATCTTTCCTTTAATTCCTCCGTCCTCATTTTCTCACATTTAAGAGCGGTGGAGCTGAGATACAAGGAGAGGAATCGGAGAGAAAGAAACGGTAATGTACAAATAAGAAATGAGAAGTACTTTCTTTCACCAGAAGGAAGAGTTCAGGGGTGGAATGCTATATGCACTCAGCACTCCTTTTGATACTGTTGACCACAAAACTTTCTTGAAAATTATGCTGGCATTAGTGTTATTACATTGGCATGGTTTAAATGTATTTGTCTGACTGTATTTATAATTATAGTAATAAATGAAGAGGTGTCATACAAGATCAGAAGGGAGTGCCACAAGGCTCAGTACTAGAATTGTTGCTGTTTACCTTGTTCATGCTTGTTTTGGAGATATTAAGAAACTTGGAAATGTAACGCTGACAATATGAGTTTTTTTTATTTCCTCAAGGCCAGACTAAACCTGCCATTTCGTAAGCCATTGATATTAAAAATATATGACTTTCTACTGCTTAAAAAAATGTGTCCATCATCTGCTTTAATTTGCCTGCAACGAAGAATATTGTTTGATGCACCTGTTTTTGCTAAGATGAATGTCAGACTTTTGCTAAATGTTGTTTTCCTACAGGAATTGCATAATGCTTTATGCTGGAGATGCTTGCTTATTAGCCGGGTTGCTGCTGGCTCAGATGAACGCTGCTGTCCCAAGTTTGCCTCAGGCCTTGTCTTTTTGTTCTGCAATGGTTGTTTCAGTGTGATGATTCTGTACAGCCCATACCAGTGATGTATCTAAAACAATCTCTGACTCCTTTTATGCAACACTTTCAAGAGCTCATATTTAAAGCTGAAGTGTGAACTGGCCACTGGCTTCCACCAGCTGCTCATGTAGCATATGCTCTGCCGTGTCTCTGAGCTCACATGTAGCTGAAGTGCCTGTGAGGAAACTATATATACTGTTGTAGTTTTGCACTCTCTTTTATTTACTCTGTCCTGTCTCTATGGAGTACTCCTGGCACCTAGAGGCAAAATACCTCTGCAGACACAAGAAGTTTCAATTCATTAGTTTGACTACTCAAAAAATTCAGTACATTTTGAATTAGTTGTATATTTCTGTAGTTAAAACTGAAATGTTGCTTGGCTGCTTCATAAAAATGGGATGTTTTTTATATTTTGTCCCATAAGACAGTGCTGCACCTGTAAACATTTATCTGTTGCTCAATAAACCAATAACACAAATACTATTTTCTGTTATAGACATTACATACTTTGAGTACATTTTATTTTTTATACTTTGGAATCTTGAATCATTTCTTCATCCAGCGATTCAAAACTTGTGCCACAGGTCTTCATGTGCCATCACCCATACCCTCTTTATCTTACTAGCTATCTCTCTGCAAGAATAACAGACAAATGCGTAAACATGGCTCAGTAAGTTTTGTCTGCTGAAAGTTTAGATGTCTACTTGCCCTGCGTCCATTTTCATGTCACTTTTACGAACTTTTAAATTAAATGTTCCCTCCTGGTGGAATGACTTGCCCAACTCAATCCAAACAGTCCTTAGCCATCTTCAAGAATCGGCTTAAAACACATCTCTTCCATCTTTATTTGACCCTCTAACTTTAGCACTCACTATTCTAATTCTATTCTTTATTATAAAAAAACTCTGGTAACACTAGCTTGCTCTATTCTTTTTCTATCCGTTTTCTTTTTATTTATTATATTATTCAAAAGCCCTTGCTATGTGTACTGTGTTAACCTAACTGAAACTTGTTATAGCACTTATATATCATTGCTCTTTTTGTTGTTTTTGAATGCTTCCACTGTCCTTATTTGTAAGTCACTTTGGACAAAAGCGTCTACTAAATGACTAAATTTAATGTAAATGTATTATGTAATCTTTATTTAAAATACTTTAACTTTTACTAACTCATTTTAAAAATCAAAATCATTTAACATTAATTTGTTTTCTGCAATAATGACTAGAAATAACATAGTTGAAATACTTCTAATTGCTGGATAGCAGAGCAGATAAAATGGCATGAATTCGCAATGCAATTAGATATGTTTTGCTCTTAATTTGAACAGTTTGTCTGCAACAACATCGGTTTGGTGTTAAAGTACTTTTACCCTGATGAAGATTTTAGATGCAAAAGTCTCTCTTTGTTTCTGACCTGTTTAAATGTGTAACTAAACTTTGCAGAGCATGTTGACTATTAAATGGGCCAACTGTGTCTGGTATGGGTGTATTTGCTTTGAATTTTTTTTTTTTTTATAAAATTATTTTTGGGAAATATATATATATATATATATAAAGTTTCTTTAAAAATTTCAGCCCCAACTAATGCCAAACGCTCACTTAGAATAAACTAAACTATTTCATTTTTCTAAGCAATAACAATTATGAATACAGGATAATTCCTCATCCTCCTCCAACTTTATTGACAGTTTAAAATTACATATCTATGTTCTAGGACTTAAGTTGCAATTTCCTTCCGACTTAAAAACTGAGTACAAGCAATGATATTCTAACAGTAGTCCAAGTGATATTGTACAAAAATATCTGATTTCTGTGAAAACATTCTTTTTTGCAAAGTGTTGCTGATTTCACGTCTTCCACTATTGTACTGGATAATTTAAGGTAGAAAGGACTAAAATGACTCTATAATATTCAGCATTAAGCACTGTTTGCTGAACCCTCAAACATGACTTTTTAGAAAAAAGTCAAACTAAATAAAAAAAAATACAAGAAAGACGACTCAATGTATGATTTCTGGAAGTCAAATTAATTCAAATATACCAATATAACATTTCCTTGTAGACACACACACTTTGCTGTGAGATGCTAGTGGGCACCGGATCATAATGGACTTCCTGCGATGAAAATGGTCTTTCTTAAGCCTGCTTTTTTCTCTGTATAACCACAAAACAAAAGAAAACAAAACACCAGAATTGAGCCTTGGCCTGACTTCTCTCTTACATTTGATCTAAGGTTCACTTCCGTGAGCCCAGAGGTTCCCTGTGGTGCGGGATGTCCCAGTAATGGATCTTTTCACCAGTGGCATGGAAAGGGGTCCCTTAACAAAGCATCATTCATTTCACTTCTACCTAAATCAACATTTCATTTTAAATGCAATATGATTTTTTTTTTTACCCCTTTTCTTCATAAAGGAAAAACAAAACTCAAAGCTGCTCACTGGCATGGGAAAGGCCTCTGTTTGCCAGCTTTTGGCCAATGAAGAGGATTCAGAGAAGAGAAACAACCATCAATCAGAAAAGGAGGGGCGACAGAGGAAAGAAGTTACGCAGAAGCTTCAATGGTGCATTCTCTCGCCAGGTGACCGGTCTTGCCGCAGTTGTAGCAGTTCACCTCAGTCGCCTTGCTGCACTGCACTGCCACGTGACCAATCTCACCACACCTGCAAAACAACACGCATTTTATTCTTCCACTCAAATCAAAGCCTTCATCCAGCATTCAGGTCTGTTTTTCACGGTCTTAAAAAGTAGTAATCATTTTTCCAAAATATAAACGGTATCATTTACTCTCATTCATGTTGCTATGTCTTTAGAAACACAGGTTCTTTAAAAAAAAAAACATGAGAGCCTATAATGAAAACATCTGTAGCACGCACTCACATGGTGCATTGTGTTCAGAAACTACACAGAAAATAAACTTTTGCGCCATGAATCTGGACATTATTATTAAATATTTTTTATTTTGGGGTGAACAACTTCTTTAAATGCCCAGCTCTGATGGGACTTACCGGTAACATTTCACCTTGTCACATAGCTTTTGGATGTGTCCAAACCCCCCGCAGGAGTAGCACTTCTGCTCGTTGGCGTGGTCACAGTCGCGTGCCACATGACCGGCTTTGCCGCAGTTGTAGCAACACTGCTCTCTTTCCTTTTTGGGTTCTTTGCAGTCTCTGGAAATATGGCCACTCCTGTGGCAATTGTAGCACGCTGTATTTGAAGCAGGAAAAATTTTAATAATGTAGATTACAAACAATGCAACAGATCTTTAAGTTCTTACTAATCAAAGTGTAATGAGGGAGAGCATTTTACCATCCTCAGTCTGTTCACAATCTCTCGCAATGTGGCCCTGCTCTCCACACCTGTAACAGAACAGATCTACGAAGAGAAAGGGCAACATACTTAGACTGAATCTGTCTAGAAGCAGCGCTATGTAAATAACTCAAGAATTCCTACCCTTTCCTCTTCCCCGGCCCCGGCCACGACCTCGACCAGCATTAGGACAGTTCTTGATCCAGTGTCCAGAGCGGCCACATCCAAAGCACTCGCTGGTACTCATGTCCATTATCTGTGGAGATAAAGCCACACACTTTGATTTAATTCATGTGGACCACAAATTTAGGTTTATTTCCATTGTGACATTTTTATTACATTTAAAGTAGGGTTCATATATTTGCGATCACTGTATTCATATACCATGCAGTCCACAAAAAAACAAAAAACAACAACAACAACATGGGACAATCACTGGAATTGCACATTTATGACACCCAGTAATAACTTGATTATTTCCAAACTGTCCAAACAAACATAAAATCTAAAACTTTCCGATCTCATAGAAAGCATCTATTGTAAATGGCATATGTGTCCTAGCACCAACACTACTGCTGAAGAACAACAAATAATTAACAGGGTTTTCACAGTAAAAACAAACAAACAAAAAACTATAAACACTCACTGTTTTTAAACCAAAGTTTCATGAAGGACAAAACACCTATATAATGGTTTAACACCTGTACTAATCAGATTACGTATCAGCCTTTGGAAATAGTACATAAGCTAAATTGCTTTCATCGGGGATACACTAGCAGAGTATGCATATGAAATCTGCATGTTTTGTGATCAATGCATGTGTTTAGAGATGTATAATGTTAGCTGTTTAATGACACATGACTGAAGGAAAGTCACATGTTAATGCTCTACAGCCTTAGAACCTCAACACTGGGCCTCATCATGCATTTTCACACAAAGATTTCACACAAACACTCATCTCTATCGCTATTCTGTCGCGATGTGTGTATTCATGAGTTGCTGTGGGTTTTATTTTTGGAACTGCACATGAGCACGTGCACTTACATGAGACTTTCCCGCGCAGCCACGAGCTACTGCAGGCCTCAGCTACCTTAACTCGCGATTAAACACACTCAATGCACACACGAACACTGCGGTTAACATAATCACAGCTGGTATTTAATATGTAGCGGATCATGGAGTTAATATGGACGAAATCCGTTGGAAATGTGGGCTTATCGCTGACAATATGTGTACTCACCTATAGCGGAACACTAGCCTGTTAGCTGTGACTCACTGCTGTTTACTCCTCCCTTCAGCACTGCGCATGAATCCACTGAGCGATAGATACAGTAGCCAATAAGAGACCCCGATTCAGAGTGTGATGCCCAATGAGGATCGAGTGTCTGGAGACGCCCCTCCATTCTGTCCAATCACTGATCGAAAAGAGACACTGTCCTGCCCACAGCAACAAGAAGTTGAAATGTTCAGAACGGAACATTATAGTTCTGCTTTCTGTTTTTGTCGAGTTCTGCAGTCTATTATAATGTACACAGAGAACTACTGAAATAAAAAACACGTTTAGCAGGCGGTGCGCTATTCCAAAAATACATATCAGTTCGCTCAGGGCTCGTAGCTTCCTAAGCGCTGGTCTAGGATCAGCTCTCTAGAGTCAAACCTAGTAACATTTGCTAAATCTTTTTAAAATAATAGGAGTGGTATGCGGTCGGACTTCAGCAAAGCCTTGAACTGAGCACACTGTGCTCTTACTCTTCCGGCCAGGGCATAAATAGAAGAGCAGTATTCAAACATATTAATTTATGAAACTATTATTTTTAAAGTAAAGTTAGCCTATTAAAAACAGATACTAAGCATTTAAAACGATAAAAAAAAGGTGTATTTTAAAAACAACATCCATATCCACAAAGTCCTAAGACTCTAACTGTTAGCTTCATACAGTACTTAGTGAGTGCGCTGCCTCCTTTATTTGCTACAAACACTCAATCCTTAATTCTTTTGGAAAAACAGACAATCATTGTTCAATTTCATGGCTTTTCGTTAAATTATACCTACGTAGCAACATGGCCACGCGCTGAATGTTTTTAAATTATATTTTAGAATAATTCATAATGACTATATGACTGATCAGTCATATAGTCATTATGAATTATTCAGAAAAATTAAAAATACAACCCCGTCAGAAGTGCCCTCTGTCACTCAAATATCTGTTTGTTTGAGTGGGTGAGGGAGGGAGGGGAGTGACGTCATTGTCGTTTCTTCAGGTTATGGCGGAGCCGAACTCTTCAAACTTTCTCTGGTGAGTGTTTATCGCTACCTGAAATAAGTTTTATGTTCTGTAATGGTCGTATCACACATCTGTTTTACGCCTGGTGGAATAAACATATAGCTGGCTAGTGAAGTGTTTGTAGAGTTTGCTGTTCGTGTAGAGAAGAAATAGGGCCGCGGAGGGAATAAGTAACGTTAGCTGCTCGACAGTTCCTTCAACATTTCATACTAGTTTATCTCTTTATACGTTTGTAATAATAATGGATGATTTCCCGGAGAATAAAGGGTTTTCCATTAAAGTGTGTAAAACCCTTACCGACTAGACTTCTGTTTGTTTGTTTGTTTGTTTGTTTGTTTTGAATCCACACAAACAGACGTGCGTTTATACAGTCCGACAACATTAAGAACTTACGTGCAAAACCGCGTTTGTTTTGGTTTTGTTTTTATTAAATGTACAGACTCTGATAACTACAGCAGTACTATTCATTTAATGCAGTACATGTGTTTGATCTAAACATAATTGATTGTGTTATTTTGACAGCTCATTAAGGCTAACTTGAAGCAGGATTGCCTGTATGGTTGTTAGATTCAAGTTTCTAGAGATTGTCAGTGCATTTATGTAAATACAGATTTCAGGTAAGAAATACCAGATAAACCGAATAGTCACATGCAAGATAACAGAGCATAGTCTTCATTGTATGAATTAAAATTACACTGATCGTTTTTAAAGCAACAAAAGGGATTCAGTCAAGAGCAGCAAGTGATTCTCTCTTTTTGTTGTAGTTTGATTAATACAACGGTAAATATTAATTATGGACACAGACAGCACCAGGTATAGACCTTGTGGACAGATTAAAAATACTGACACACATCTAGTTTTATCCCAGCTGTCGGACAATGTTTATTTTCAAGCCCTGAATACTTAGTTTTTAAGGTTGTTTGCATCTTCTTAGCAATATACTCAACCATGTAAGTTATACTATTATTTATGAACCAGTTCTTTAAAGCTGCCTAAGGGACTGTTAACATCTGCATGACAAAATGTAAAAGTGTAAGATGTAAAGTTTTTATTTGGTGGGAGTAATAGTAGCCTTTTGAACTGCCATCAAAGTCCAGTAACGGCAGTAGTTTATTGGTTTTGTTCAGTCATGCTGTACTGAAGAGTTACTGAATGATTTAATGCATTATAGTTTACTAATAACATCCAATAATTGACCATCCTATACCACTAAGCTAGTTTATAGTTGTAAATAAAGTAATTCTCCCAGAATATATATATGCAAATTAGGGCTGCACGATGTGTCGTTTAAGCATCGATATCGCGATGTACGAATCCACGATAGTCACATCGCAAGATGTGCGATGTAGGCTGTCGTAGTTGATTCGTTATTCATTAACTGTACGGGCCAGCTGCTCCCTGGCCCTTGACGAATGTGATTCGCAGATTAATTGCACAGCTTAACCATCATAGAGTGAAACTTTATCATTTGCATGTGTTTTTAAGTCCTGTCAGTTTAACAGGGCAGAGAGAGAGACAGAGAGAGAGCGAGAGAGAGAGCACGAGAGAGAGAGCACGAGAGAGAGAGCACGAGAGAGAGAGCACGAGAGAGAGAGCACGAGAGAGAGAGCACAAGAGAGAGCACGAGAGAGAGAGAGAGAGAGAGAGAGAGCACGAGAGAGCACGAGAGAGAGAATGAGAATGTAAGTGTGCTCACCCCATTGTTGTTTGTAAGAAAAAATTAGATTAGATTTCATATCACAATATATATATCGCAGAAAAATAAAATATCGCAATGTAATTTTTTCCCAATATCGTGCAGTCCTAATGCAAATGATACATAACATATATGATACACGTATCAAATCTTTCAAATCAAGAGGTGAAGCTTTAAAAATGACTGTGATCGTACATTTTTGAGTCTCTGTATACCTACATATAATATCAACTAACTTCACAACTTCCACTTGCACTGACAAAGCAATATTGCTTTATTTTAGTTGTCCTCTTTCACAGATAACTTTTGTCCTTTTACTCTGCAAATGCATTTTCAATCAAGCATCAACTCTCAAAAGAAGCAAATTGCCATTTCTCGATCTTTTATGGCACGTGATTGGCCAATCTCATGTGCACACACTCCGTAAACTTAGGATCAGAGCCTGAGCTGACAGAGGAAGTTGACTATCAGTGTCTTGGTTACAAACCAACAAAGCCTGATTGAAATGGTTTGGTTTTGTCAACTCAGAACTGATTCTGGAAACCTGAGTTTGTTCAGCTAGCATCATGGTACAGGCTGCAGTTCTCACACTTTCTTTTGTTTTAGTTTTTTCCAGACGTGAGTGCTAGAGGGTATTGTAATGGAGCAGCTTCAGGGAGCGTGGAGATCCATCACCAACGGTCTGGGAATGAAGGAGTCTGTGTTTGAGAGCTCATGTGTGTCTCCTGTGATCCAAAGATTGCCATGCCAGCCCCGCTCCTCAGACGACTCCAAGACCAGCCGCACCATACGAGTCTTCCTACCCAACCAGCAGCGGACCGTGGTGAGAGAGCCGGATTCGATTTATGTTCATGATAGTGTAGCAGGGAAAACACATTATATTTCACAAATATTAAAATAAACACTTCAGCCAAAGTTGCCACTGTATGATTACTGCTAAAAATTCAGTAGTACAAGTGAAGAAATACACAGAATTGTATGGTCAAAACTGTTTTAATTATAGTAATCCAGTTTTATTAAATAATTTCCTTTCATCAATAATCTGTCTCAATCTAACTTAACTTCTTCCTTGGAAGATCTCATTATATCAGGCAGTTAGGTCTGCTTGCAGATATTATTGTTTAAAGGATGTGGAAATTAAACTCATCATGAAACTTATCTTGTGTGTTTTTGTGCTTTGAAATGATGTCCACACTCCTGAAGGTGAATGTGCGGCCAGGCATGACGCTCCACAGCTGTCTGATCAAAGCGCTGAAGGTTCGAGGGCTCCAGCCAGAGTGTTGTGCTGTCTTCAGTCTCCATCCGGGACAGAGAAGGTCAGTTTATGCAAAGGATTTGTGCAAAACCTTTTTTTTTTTTTTAAATAGCAGTATGCGCAAAACAAAGACTTTAAAATACAAAGATTGTGCACTCTTATTACTATGAAAGGGAGAGAAGTGCAATGTACAGTTTTGCAGAATATGTTGCACCTGCTAAAAGAGTCATTTGCTAGTCGCTAAAGTCATTGCATCACTGCATCTGCTGTTAGAGGCTCCAGTTGCCATAGAAACAGATGGTGTCCAGAGATGCATACTTAAAGTCCCCATGAAATCAAAATTAAATTTTTTCTGGCTTTTAGTATAAATATATTAGACTTATAGTTATCTATAAGCTGGTGTGCTCCAAAACGATGACAAAATTCGTATTTAGAAGATTTAAGTATTCAAAATTTATTCATTCTCTCACTTCCAGCAATATAAATCAACGGTTTTGATGAAGTCACCCTTCACTTCAGCTTCTCATCAAGCTTTCTGTCCAATCAGATGCACACTAGAATCTGAAGCGTTACGCCCCCAACACTATAAATATATGCTGAACTGTGGCTGAAATAGGTCACTTGTTCACAGAATTAGTTTTTTCTGAATGGTGAATGGCATGTAGTGCACTGTGTAGGGGATATGGAACGATTCAGACAGTGTAAATATGCTTTCTATTGGGTCGAAAGTAGCGCACACAGTCTGCTCTGGTCCAGAGACACAATATCACGGAACGAATCATATGCTTGAGTCACGCAGACCACAAAATGTTTCAGACCCCTCTGAATTCTATACAGAATGCTATGTTTTATAGTAATTTGGATCAGATTAGGTGGAGAAATGGTTAGACAAACAGCACTGAGGAGTAGAAGAAATAACACTGGTGTCCTGCACCAATATAAATAACACATTTTTCAAACAACACATCCTCAGCATCATTATAATCACTGTTTTGCTTTAGTAACAGTTTCATATTGAATCTAAAGGCCCGGACACACCAAGCTGACTTCTACAAACTAGTGGTGATGAAAGCTGCGATAGGACACGTCGCACAGACTACATCTGATGGCAAACTAATATGTGCATGCGTGAGAGGAACGAGCTGTTCATATCAGCAGCTATTAATAGTATATATTCGTCATTCAAAAGGAGAAACTGAAACAAGATATACGAGATAAATGCAGATATACGAAATGTAAACAAAGCAGCGCTTGCTTACCATTTTTAATGTAATTAACATTGATAACTTTAATAATTTTAAGTGGCTCATGTTGTTATGAAAACATTCCCGTATTCAAATGATTGGGAAAGATCATGTAACATTTAGCGCCTTCATTCACATGCTTGTTTACATCACTTTTGCTTTAATTCTCGGCACTGACTCGTTCGCTAAACTGAACATCCAATCAGAGCTCTCACTCTCGCTGACAGAGGTGGAAAGAGTACAAAAATATTCTACTCAAGTAAAAGTACCATTACATAAATGAAATTTTACTTAAGTACAGGTAAAAGTACCAGTCTAAAAATCTACTCAAGTAAAAGTAAAAGTAGCTCATTTAAACTTTACTCAGAGTAAAAAATACTTAGTTACATTTTAACAGTGGGAGGGAGTCACTAATGGGATAGGCCAAGGGTGTCAAACTCAGTTCCTGGAGGGCCACAGTCCTGCACAGTTTAGATTTAACCCTAATTAAACACACCTGATCCAGCTAATCTAATCATTTAGGTTTATTTGAAAACTACATGATATGTGTGCTGGAGCAGGGTTAGAACTAAACTCTGCAGGGCTACGGCCCTCCAGGAACTGAGTTTGACACCCCTGGGATAGGTCTATTAACCTCAAACTAGTTGTTTTTAATTAAAGGAATCAGTTATTTAGAATAATAAAACATTTGGGCTGTTACCAGGCAAATCAGTATCAACAAACTCATCTTTTAATGCAGAGGAAATGCAGAATATTCATTGGAAGTGGCATTTAGATGTATTACACTGTTTAGTGCAGGACAAGAATGCATTTAACCTGCAGTTACAAATGCATGAATAATGTTTTGATATACAAGACATAAAATGTTGAATACTCATTTGAAATGATAAGAAATTAATTATTTAAAAAAATCAAAAGATACTTTAAATGTGAAATTAAAATGGCCAGTATGTGTCAGCAAGTCACTGTTAATAAGTGAGTCATTGCGATTGAACCGAATCATTTAAACGGTTGATTCATTCAGGAACGAAACACTGTCACGTTGCTCAGAGACGCAAAACTGTGCTTTGGTGGCTGTGTTTGGAATTATTTTCTGTTGTAGAAATAGAGCTAAAAAGGCAATATGGTGTCTAAAACGCAAGTCTCTTAATTAACTTGTTTACTGAACTGTTATATGTATGTATATATTCATGATGATATTTGGAGGAAAAGACGGCATTCTTTGTGTGATTTTGATTTAATATATGAAATTATATAAATATGTAAATTTTCTGCCCCTATATCTTCAATTTTGTGATCATTCTAAATGCATTTTAGGAGACTGAATCACACAGTGAAAGAACGCACTATAAATGCGCGTGCACATCATTAAAACAAAAATAGCACACTCCTCACCACGGTCTTTTTAGCTAATTTGTGCAAAACCTCTTGCTAAAATGTCAAAGCTTCATTTTAACCACCAATGCAACGATGCAATTATTTAGCTTAACTCTACATTCTTGCGCAGGGTTGATGTTTTGTCGAGATTTTATAAGCTGCTAGTTTGGTCTTCCTAGGCAAGTACAGCTTACACTGCATAATAGAGCATACATATGACCAGGGGTTCACTTCATTTCCTTCGAGTTCAACTTCAGAATATGACGGGGTTTCGTTTTCAGCGGTGTCTGCACCACTAACGCCTGTTTTGTCCGTCTGCATCTTTCTTGTGATTTTAGCGCCAGTTTGCCCTCCTGCCCATTATTTACTGACATAGCTTCCAGGGAGCGTTTTTTTTTTTTCTTTCTTTTTTTTTTCTTTTTTTTTTTTTTACTCAGTAATTAATGCGTTTCAAAATGTAGCGAAGTACAATACTTCAAACAAAATATACTTAAGTAAAAGTAAAATTACAGATTTAAAAAATTACTTTAAAAAGTATTAGTACACAAAAAAGCTACTCAATTACAGTAACGCGAGTAAATGTAATTCGTTACTTTCCACCTCTGCTCGCTGATGTCCCCGAAACGGGCAAACTGCCACCGATGTGAGCCCGTCGAGAGAGGACGAGTGGAACACACCAAACAAACTAGCCTGACCGTTGCTCGCCGTCGGCTTGTTGTGTCCCGGGCTCTGATGTAAACAAAACTCTGTTGAGTTTATGTATCTATGTACTGTATTGTAGCGTTTACATCAGATTCTATTGCTGATTTAACTGTGAGTGTGGTGAGCAGATTTCCACATTTCAGTAGATAGGACTTGGTATCACTCTGATATCTCCACTGTCCCATGCACTGGGTTTCAGGACCGAGTCCATGCCCAGGCCCATTCAGCTTCACCACTGAAGTAATACAGAATTTAGCTTTTCTAATAACAATACTTTTTGTTAACTTTGTCATATTTCTTTAAAATAATAATAATAATAAATTCTCATTTAACTTTTTTACATCTTGCTGTTTAACTTATTGTGAGAGTATTGCATTGTGAGATCAGTAAACCGAATCATGATGTGAGTATATCATTACATATTGACTCATTACGTATATCATTATCAATAAATTATTGGTTTAATTGTCTTAAATGGTGCTGATGATGTTGCGTCACACTCATTGTATAGTGTACTTGTGTAAAACTGTATACATTGGCCTTTAGAATGGATCAGAAATAAGATATTACAGTCCAGTGTATGCAGTTTCTGGATGATCTCATGAGCTAGCGTGTGTTTATGATTACAGCAAGAAGTCTCGTATGGACTGGAACACAGACTCTACCTCACTCATTGGGGAAGAACTTCTAGTGGAGGTTTTGGACCATGTTCCCTTAACCACACACAACTTTGTAAGTGCTGCCGAGCAAACTTGTTTGTTTGCATGTGATCTCTATCTTGAACATTTAATTTCACAGTTAAAAGAGTCCTGAATCTATTATTTATTTCATTTTCAGGTTAGAAAAACATTTCTGAAATGGGCTTTCTGTGACATATGCCAGAAGTTCCTGTTAAATGGTTTCCGTTGCCAAACATGTGGCTACAAGTTCCATGAGCACTGCAGCACAAAAGTGCCCACAATGTGTGTCGACTGGACTAACATCAGACAACTGCTGTAAGTGTTTCTAATATACTCAATATGATCAGATGATTTATCATTGTAAATAGTTACACCAGTATTTGCTTCGAAAAGTCCCAGTGTTCTTAATTCAGATGTTACATCATTGTACCATTAAAATAGACTGATGAACTCATTATGTGCTGCAGGTTGGTAAGTGCAGTTGTTGGTGGTTCACTTACTGTGGACTAACAAAATATGCTTCACATTCAGGTGTTTCAAGCTTAAATTGTTCATATGGTAGGAAAATGTCTTATTACAAAGAAGTGAGTAGAATTATTCCAGAACGTATGACAATGATCTGATAATTGACAGATTGTTTCCGACTCCTGGTGAGAGTGGCACTCCAGCTCTTCCTGCACTTACATCTCGGAGAATGAGAGAGTCCCTGACGAGGATCCCTAGCAGGTAAACGCTGCACTCATCTCAGACTGTTTTGCCCCCATTTCAGTGTTATTTTCTTAGAATAGGAGATATGCTGTCTCTCGCATCACATACATTATCAGTAGTTAAGTATGCGGGCTTGAAGAGGATCCTTTTTTTTTCTCTCATTTGGACTCGGTCTTGACTTGGACTCGAAACTTTTGGACTCAGTCTTGTCTCGGTCTCGACTAGTCCTGGTCTTGGACTTGACTACAGCTCTATCTGCAGGATCTTTAAAATGTCATGAAATGCATTTTAAAAATTGGTTTAAAATGTTTCCTGAGGTGCACTTATAATCTTAGTATGTTTTTTCTTCAGAATGGTTGTAATTTAAATCTAAATCATTTACCACTCTGAATTTAGGACACTGCTGAGATTGGCTAACGTCTTTGCATTTGAAATAAGCATTACATGTGGAACTCTCTTGAAAACTTTTACTGTAACAAGCTCCAAGATGAACTCCTCTTGCAGCGTCGCACTGTAGGCGAATGACCATGTCTACCGACACACAATGCAACGCGATTTCTGCAATCTCACATATACTTTCATTATAACTAACACAGTGAAAACGTGGGTAGCACTTCATTTTACAGTCCTTTTTTTCATGTACATACTATGTACTTATTGTAGTAATTACAACAACTAGGTAAGAAGTAGATATTAACCCTAAACCTAACCCTACCCCTGTAGATACCTTATATTACCAGAACTTTCTTAGGTAGGTACACTGTAAGTACACTGTAAGAATTTGTATTGGAAAATAAAAAGCACAGTGTAGATTATCGACTCGGTGAGCAGTGTAAACCGTGTCATTGATTATAACGGGAGTTTTGGTGGAAATGCAGAAATCAAATCATTGATAGACTCTGATCTTGAATTGACTGCTCCAGCGATTATAAAGAGAATGATCTTTTGATCGCTTTCTGTCAATAAAATAATCACAAAATAGAGAACATGTGTTTTAACGCTACTAACAGGAACAGTGTGAAGTTGATCATTTAGTCACAGGCTTGATTCACCAATGCATGTAAGAGAACGTCAAAGAACATCTCTACATGACTTGTTACATATTACACCCATCACAGGCATGAACTGGAGTTTCACATTATTATACCATTCCCCCACCACCCCCAAATTTCTATGGTGGTTGTGACCCCTTGACCTCAAAACCTTTCAAAATTTTTCGAAATTGAGATTTCTACATAATCTGAAAGCTAAATAAATAAGCTTTCAATTTAGTATGGTTTATTATGATCTGACAATATTTGTCTGAGATACAACTATTTGAAAATCTGGAATCTGAGGGTGCAAAATAATCTAAATATTGAGAAAATCATTTTTAACGTTGTCTAGATTAAGTTCTTAGCAATGCCTATTACTAATCAAAAATTACGTTTTGCTATATTTACGGTAGGAAATGTACAAAATATATTCATGGAACATGATCTTTACTTAATATCTAGATAGAAAAATTGATAATTTTGACCCATACAATGTTTTTTTGGCTATTGCTAAAAATATACCCCAGCGACTTAAGACTGGTTTTGTGCTCCAGGGTCACATTTAGTCTCTAGATACCGCAACAGTCTATTTTACATAACACTGTCCATTAATATGCTGTAGTCTGAGATGTGTGTTCATTTGTCACATGTTTCCATTAGCTCTGTGCACAGTCATTCAAACCCTCACGTCTTCAGTTTCACCAGCACTAACCCCCCGTCTGGAGCGGCTCTGACACAGAGACTGCGGTCCACCTCCACACCCAATGTCTGCACCACAGTGGCTGTCGACAGCAGCCAGATTGAGGTAAAGTCTATAAAACCAGCCATCCCGCTGCTTCTCTCACTCCAGTCATGAAGATTATTTGTTCTTGACATTTCTCTCTCCTGTACTTCCACCTTTTTTGATCTCCACTTATCTAATTTTCACAAGCTTCATAAAATAAATTAAGAGAGATTTGCAGATCACATCTCTTTCATTCCTCTTCACTGTCATGTTGTTACACGCTGCTGGGGAGTAGCCAGACACATCTCCGAGCTCCTGGTGCCATCAGCAGTTTTGTCTGAAGAGAAGAGTAGGTATTCTTCTCTTCAGTAAGGTTGTGTTTAAAACAGAGTGCAGCTGTCTTGTTGCCTCACTGCCCAGGCGTAAGGTTGTGGCTTTACGGATAGATGCACTGCAAACAGTTTGCAAGTTTGGATGCAGCGTGTGTTTGGTGTGAAGTCAGTCTCTGAGCTTAATAATTCACTGTTCCTGCTATTTATTTCCATGTTGCAATAAAGTCCACTCTACAATACAAAGCTTGTTACTCTTTCATTTTTAAAAGTTCATCCCAACATTATTTAGGCTACGTTCACACTGCAGACTGAAACGACCCAATTCCGATTTTTTTGCCCCTATGCGACCTGTATCTGATCTTTTCATGACAGTCTGAACGACACAGATCCGATCTTTTCAAATGTGACCCAGGCCACTTGGGTATGTGGTCCTGAATCCGATACGTATCCGATCTTTTTAAATGCGACCTCCGTCTGAACGGCCAGGCCACATGTATCCGACCCGTACGTCATTGATACGCTACAAACGTCATAATTCTGCGTTGAAGTAGGCGGGAACGAGAAGATAAACTGATGAATTCTGTATTAGTGAAGCCACTCACATCAGTATCCCACCACTCCTGGCTGCGACTCCGCACCCACACGTTTCTCTGTACCGACGTTGCTAACACTGCTCCACAAAACGCCATGGCCAAAAACCTTGCTTTCCTCCTTCTTTTTAATTTTCTTCTTAAAACGAGAAGATTGTAATTGTGCTGGCTCTGTTGGGAAAATAACTAAAAGCTGTTGACTACACTGTTGTTGACATTCATGTTTAACGTTAGCTACTTCCGCAAACAACGCGTGACGTCGTTGGGCGTTGAGTACTCTTCTGCGCATGCGGGTTCACTTCTGGGTCATTTCACGTTCACACAGGAGATCACAAAAGGTCGCATTTAATTGGAAATGTGAACGGCCTTGCAAAAAAATCAAATTTTTTTCAAAAAATCGGAATTGAGCATTAAGCCCTGCAGTGTGAACGTAGCCTTAGTCACCCTTGTTGTGTTCCTCAGAAAGAGCGAAGTTGCATCCCTCCCCATCAGCTCAGATATTTATAATATATTTTGAACATTTATGTAAAAGTTTCTAAACACAATTACAGTATCAATATCAAATTAAACAATTGAATCTACTAATTCTGTCCAAATGCGTTAAATGCTGTATTTTTCTGCATGAGTTTTGTTGCTCTATTTATTACACGGGGAGATATGTCTAGTGTCACCTCAGGTTGTGGTTGTGTGATGTCTAGTGGTTAATCTACAGTTGTGACAACTCATGTTATAACACTCATGTAATAACCATCCCCAGTCCTCGCCACAGACCATACAACAGCTGCTGCAATCGATTTACGTTACTAAACTTATTTGAAATTTAGCTGACTCCTTTCCAAGACAGCAGTTATGAGCAGCATCCCATGACACTGTGAGACGAAAGAGTATGAGACAATTGGAAGTGGGATCTAAAAAGAAACCAATCAGATAAACCATCAAAGTGGTTTGTGTCTAAGCAAGCTCTTAAACTTTCTTTTTCTGCCTTTGTTCTGTGCATGTATAACTACAAACCCTTTCTACATGTTGCTTGATGTCAAGAATCGACTCTCAAAAACATTAAGGACATAAGAAGGGAATTATAGGATGGTAAGTAGAATTACAGTAGAAAATTATCTAGTGTGTGATTAGTTGTGTTCAGTACACATCATAACATCAGAAGGACAGCTGGAAATGTTATAAAATGTGCAAAATGTGCTTCTGTCGTGCAGTGTGCTCTGGGATTTGCAAATATACCAATGAGCAATTTTGTGTTATTTCTAAATATTTTTTTTTTGTTTGTCTTTCATGTAGGACGCCATACGTATTCACAATTCAAGTAAGAAAAAATAATTTGAATGCAATAAAAATGTTTTTGCTGTAGTTTAGTTGTATGGCATGAATATGAATCAGGTTGATTTTTTTTTTGGCCATGTCTCTACAGCTAGCAGTTCTCCAGATCAGAGTCCTACAGGCTGGAGCCAACCCAATATACCCACCCCGGCCCAGAGAGAGCGGCCTCCGTCCCTGACCCCTCAGGAGAAGGTTAAAATTGTACGTTTTATGTAGCTGTTTTTATACTGTTCGGTCATTTGTAAAGTAGTATTGTGGGAAACTCAGAAGTTAAGACCAGGAGAATTGGGTATGTCTCTTCATTGACAATGTGCTGTTGTTTTTGTGTTGCCAATCATCAAGTCTACGTTGTAGTTAGGGTATATACATTTTAGGGGGCTGTCCTTAGAAGTTAAGACAAAGCACTCAGTACACGACCAAGGCATGCAAGCAGTTATAGGAACCTGCCCAGACTCTGGAGTGTCATCAGTCTAATCTAATCAGCTAAACTGTACCAGTCTGTATATGTCCTTAACACAGAGATAAAGAGAAGTTCACTCCCATAAAAAAAGCTCAACCTCAGACAGTGGGGCAGGGTCTCAGTCTCAGACGGCATGCTGCTGGAAGATTTGATAACATGATCATTCAGACGAGGTCATCATGTTTTATTCATCATGCTGTTATAACAGATCTTGATTCTTCAGTTTGTATTCCCAGATTGTAAATACAAAAACCGTTGTAATGCTATGATTATTTTAGATCTGATTATCATCTGATGATGATAATTTTTGAACATAAAACTGTGGTTTGGTTTGAACTACCTTGTGGTGAATATTGTGCTCTGTGAGTATAAAAATCATTTGGTCACATTTTGCATTGCATTTTCATGACTGTTAAGCACGTTTCCCCCAAAATATTCTCTTTATTGTTGCAGAAAACAGTAGTGAGAATCAGAAAGCTTTTTTTTTTTAAACCACAACAACAAAAACTACAATGATGTCTACTTTACATTTGTACTTTTTAAATTGTAAATATTCATTCCAGTACTGAGAATTTAGTTGGTAAATGGGTAACACGTTAGAATATGTTTCCTTTAACTAACATTAACTTAGTTAACTTAATTTGTTTGTAGTAACTACACATGAACTAACAATGAAAAAAATACTAATGCATTATTCAAATTGAAGGTTGTACCTATTAATATTATTTAATGGACCAGAGCTTAAAATGAACAGTTTTTATTAACCCTTGTGGATTGTTTAAATTCCCTACCCTTTAGGTATGTTCGGGATGAAAACATCCACTCAATTAAACTGCTGTAAAAATGTATCAGATTCATATTTTTTTCAAAAATTTTTTTAAATCTGTTAATCAACCTCAGTCCTGATCAAAACTACCAAATGTTTTTAAAAAAATCCAAGATTTTAACTCTTTAATTGCCAAGTTCATAAATGATGTCATTGATTTTGGGGGAAAGCACACAAAATGACTTATTTTCAATATAAAAGTAATTGTGGCTGGATTTTTTTTTACTTTTTATCACAGTCTTGGGCATGTCAAAGATTAGCAGCAACATTGGCTTTGATGCATTTTTAGTTTTTGTGCAGCATTAGATGTAAAAACATTTTTCCCTAATTTGTTGTTGGTGGCTGTTTTTGCCCCATTGACTTCCATTATAACTACATATTTTGATTGCAAAGCCCTGACACCATATAATAATGCATTCCTGATCACTAGGTGGGACCATTAACCCCTTTAGATAGGCCTGTGCAAAAAAAGGCTTGGTTTCTGGCTTTTATATGGAGTATAACAGCAAATTATAGTGTTTGTGTGTGTGTGAGATTCTTGATTGTTGGTGGCTTTCCCTGTTGGGAAGAGGTAACATTTGTTATTTTTACAGTTGATCACTAGGTGGGACCATTAACCCTTTAGATAGGCCTGTGCAAAAAGTGCTTAGTGACTTGTATATGAAGCTATATGGAGTATAACAGCATATTATATTGTGTGTATGTGTGTGTGTGAGAAAGAGAGAGAGAGAGTGTGTGAGAGAGACCTTTGTGCACTTACCTTGATGTATTTCAGAAAATCAAAATGTACACCTCAGCTCTCAGAACTACATGTAGTAAACAAAAGTGTATTTATGCACCTGCTGCCTTTTAATGGTGGTGAAAGTATTTGGTTGTTAAGTGATGACGTAAGAAGCGCTGTTTCCGGGTCCAGGCCTCAACTCGCTTCACTTGAGAATATGACCTCAGCAGCCATTTATGAGCACTGTTTATTCATATTGATAAAGCTAAACGCTTTCAAACTTACGATATACACTACAGTCTCCGTGCTCACAGCGTCCCAAACACAAATAATTTTTATATATTTTTTTTATATTTATATTTTCATTGTCTGGCTATCTGGGACTTCGGTATGGAGTTAAAGGTTAATATTATAACTGTTTCACTAGTTTTCTATCACACTGTGAGTTTATATTAGCACCTTTTGTTGTTTTCTCGTGGTAACTGATAGAGCGTTTGGACACTGAAGCGCTGCTACGGGACGTCAGACTTAACAAGCGAATAGACTAAATTAAATGGATTTAAACACTTGCATGCCATCGTGCTGGTCATTTAATGGTGAGAAGAGCAGCAAGCAACACGAGAAAGGGCTTGACTTGTACCAAAGTTTTAGAAATTATTGTGTAGCTTGACCCTTCCAGCGAGCTGCAGCTTATTTGAAGTTGGTATTGCATTTTGGTTCATAATACATTATGTTCATAAATTTGATGGAAAGTAGATTTTTTTACAGGATTTTAAGGTTTTAAACTGGCTTTACCATCAAGAAAAGAGGAGCATTTCACATATAGGCCATCTGTACTTTTCACCATCAAAAGGCAGCAGGTGCATAAACACACTTCTTTTTTTATTGTTTACTCCATGTAGTTCTGAGAGCATGAGGTGCATGCATATTTGGATTTTTTCAGATACCGTACATCAAGGTAAGTGCGCAAAGGTCTCTCTCACACCCTCTCTTTCTCTCTCTCTCTCTCTCTATCACACACACACACACACACACACACACTATAATTTGCTATTATACTCCATATAACTCCATATACAAGCCAGAAACTAAGACTTTTTTTGCACAGACGTATCTAAAGGGTTAATGGTCCCACCTAGTGATCAACTGTAAAAAATAACAAAAGTTACCTCTTCCCAACAGGGAAAACCACCAACAATCAAGAATGCATGATTATATGGTGTCATGGCTTTACAATAAAAAAATGTCGTTATAATTGAAGTCAATGGGGCAAAAACAGCCACCAACAACAAATGAGGGAGAAAAAATTAAAATCTAATGCTGCACAAAAACTAACAATGCATCAAAGCCAATTTTGTTACTAATCATTGACATGCCCAAGACTGTGATAAAAGGTAAAAAAATATCCAGTCCACAATCACTTTTTATATTGAAAATATGTAATTTTTGTTTGTTTTTTTTTTCCAATTCAGTGACATCATTTATGAACTTGGTAATTAAAAGAGTTAAAATCTTGGAATTTTTTTAAACATTTGGTAGTTTTGGTCAGGACTGAGGTTGATTAATAGATTCATGCAAAAAAAATTTGAAAAAATATTTATCTGATACATTTTTACAGCAGTTTAATTTAGTGGATGTTTTCATCCACGAACATACCGAAAGGGTAGTGAATTTGCCCACAGTGTACCGTTGAGTTTTTGAAAAATTTCAAAATAAGATTTGTCACCAAAAATCATTCCATTAGCTCAAACACAGAGAAAGTTGTGGCCAAAATAACTCAACTTTACCCCCTAGTGGACGAAAACGTCCCCAACAACGCATAAGGGTTAACTAACATTAACAAATATTATTAACCCTTGTGCGTTGTTGGGGACATTTTCGTCCACTAGGGGGTAAAGTTGAGTCTAATTTTGGCCACAACTTTCTCTGTGTTTGAGCTTATGGAATGATTTTTGGTGAAATCTTATTTTGACCCATATTTTGGGAAAATGCTTTGAAATTTTTCAAAAACTCAACAGTACACTGTGGGCAAATTCACTACCCTTTCGGGATGTTCGTGGATGAAAACATCCACTAAAT
Source organism: Carassius carassius (assembly GCF_963082965.1). Classification (NCBI taxonomy): domain Eukaryota; kingdom Metazoa; phylum Chordata; class Actinopteri; order Cypriniformes; family Cyprinidae; genus Carassius; species Carassius carassius. Next base: position 1,558,497 of record NC_081800.1, on the reverse strand, counting down.
TAAACTGCTGTAAAAATTTATCAGATAAATATTTTTTTCTTTTTTTTTGCATAAATCTATTAATCAACCTCAGTCCTGATCAAAACTACCAATTTTTTTAAAAAAATTCCAAGATTTTTACTTTTTAATTACCAAGTTCATAAATGAGGTCACTGATTTGGGAAAAAAACACACAAAATTACATATTTTCAATATAAAAAGTGATTGTGGACTGGATTTTTTTTTTACCTTTTATCACAGTCTTGGGCATGTCAAAGATTAGTAACAAGATTGGCTTTGATGCATTGTTAGTTTTTGTGCAGCATTAGATTAAAATTTTTTCTCCCTAATTTGTTGTTGGTGGCTGTTTTTGCCCCATTGACTTCCATTATAACGACATTTTTTGATTGCAAAGCCATGACACCATATAATCATGCATTCTTGATTGTTTGTGGTTTTCACTTTTGGGAAGAGGTAAAAAAATGTATTTTTACAGTTGATCACTAGGTGGAACCATTAACCCTTTAAAGGGTCATGAAACCCCCCTATTTCAGCGCAAGTCTAGCTCACACTGTTTTTGAAAAATGCAACTGAAATGGGCGTGGATGGCTGTGAGAAGGGGAGGGGAGTGTGGATGTGGTATTGCACGGCAGGGATAACTGTTATTGCATATCATTACAAATGTGTCGTAAAAACGTAAGCAAAAAAAGTTTTTTTTTTAAAAGCTGGCAATACACTGACACTATTTCTGTCATTTCAAAAGTAACTGAACGCCCTGTCATCAAATTCTATTGAATAAAACATATTAAATGTACATATTAATTATAATGTCATTATAAACAACTATATACTTTATATACACACTATAAATTAATATATTTGCAAATAATAGATTTCCGGTTAAAAAAAAATTCCGTGCCTAGATCGACGCGCCACCTGAACAACAATAGTAAAGATGGACAGCGAGATAGAAATATACAGTCACGGCAGCGCGCAGGGTTCTGTGGAGGTGGAGGACTTCTCGAGAGGCGAAGCTCTCTCGAGAAAAATGTTTGCTGCATATATATAAATTAGATGTGTCCGTTGTGGATGGCCAACCAGCCGCACGGAGCCAGACTCTAGCCCTGGCAGCATCGCGGGGAAAGCTATGCAATGCGCTTGAACTTTTGCACCACGCATACAAACACTTGCGTCCCATGATCGCCTCTCTCATCGACTACGCAATATCACAGTTTGTTTGACAGGTCTATCATTGAAAAGATCCACGTGGTATCATGATTAATTCAGTGAAATGTCTTCTCATTGGATATGAAGGCTCAGCCTCATTAATAATTATGAGAGAACGATGAGTCATCACTGTATGATCCGTACAGAAAAACGTCACATCCTGTGACGTGGACTTGATGAAGATTTCAAACCCGGAAGACGAAAATAGCCGATACAAACTCAAATTTAACCATTTATATCCTATTATTAAATTTTACAGATTATAACATTGTCTTCTATGGTGTTAAACACACCTACCTCTGTTAAAATCTCAGAAAAATTGGTTTAGGGTTTCATGACCCTTTAAATAGGCCTGTGCAAAAAAAGGCTTGGTTTCTGGCTTGTATATGGAGTTATATGGAGTATAACAGCAAATTATAGTGTTTGTGTGTGTGTGAGATTCTTGATTGTTGGTGGTTTTCCCTGTTGGGAAGAGGTAACATTTGTTATTTTTTACAGTTGATCACTAGGTGGGACCATTAACCCTTTAGATACGTCTGTGCAAAAAAAGGCTTAGTTTCTGGCTTGTATGGAGTTATATGGAGTATAATAGCAAATTATAGTGTGTGTGTGATAGAGAGAGAGAGAGAGAAAGAGAGGGTGTGAAAGAGACCTTTGTGCACTTACCTTGATGTACAGTATCTGAAAAAATCTAAATATGCACCTCATGCTCTCAGAACTACATGGCGTAAACGGTAAAAAAAGAAGTGTGTTTATGCACCTGCTTCCTTTTGATGGTGAAAAGTACAGATGGTCTATATGTGAAATGCTCCTCTTTTCTTGATGGTAAAGCCAGTTTAAAACCTTAAAATCCTGTAAAAAAATCTACTTCGCATCAAATTTATGAACATAATGTATTATGAACCAAAATGCAATGCCAACTTCAAATAAGCTGCAGCTCACTGGAGGGGTCACGCTACATAATCATTTCTAAAACTTTGGTACAAGTCAAGCCCTTTCTCGTGTTGCTTGCTGCTCTTCTCACCATTAAATATCCAGCACGATGGCATGCAAGTGTTTAAATCCACGTACTTTGCTTTTGTTTAGTCTATTCGCTTGTAAAGTCTGACGTCACGTAGCAGCGCTTCCGTGTCCAAACGCTCAATCAGATACCACGAGAAAACAACAAAAGGTGCTAATATAAACTCACAATGTGATAGAATACTAGCGAAAAAGTTATAATATTAACCTTTAACTCCATTCCGAAGAACCAGATAGCCAGACAATGAAAATATATATATAAAAAAAATATATAAAAATTATTTGTGTTTGGGACGCTGTGAGCACGGTGACTGTAGTGTATATCGTAAGTTTGAAAGCGTTCAACTTAAATTATCAATATGAATAAACAGTGCTCATAAACAGCTGCTGAGGTCGTATTCTCAAGTGAAGCGAGTTGAGGCCTGGACCCGGAAACAGCGCTTCTTACGTCATCACTTAACAACCGAATACTTTCACCACCATTAAAAGGCTGCAGGTGCATAAATACACTTTTGTTTACTCCATGTAGTTCTAAGAGCTGAGGTGTACATTGTGATTTTCTGAAATACATTAAGGTAAGTGCGCAAAGGTCTCTCTCACACACACTCTCTCTCTCTTTCTCACACATACACACTCAATATAATATGCTGTTATACTCCATATAGCTTCATATAGAAGTCAGAAACTAAGCTTTTTTTGCACTGGCCTATCTAAATGGTTAATGGTCCCACCTAGTGATCAACTGTAAAAATAACAAATATTACCTCTTCCCAACAGGGAAAACCACCAACAATCAAGAATCTCACACACACACAAACACTATAATTTGCTTTTATACTCCATATACAAGCCAGAAACTAAGCCTTTTTTTGCACAGGCCTATCTAAAGGGTTAATGGTCCCACCTAGTGATCAACTGTAAAATTAACAAATTTTACCTCTTTCCAAAAGGGAAAACCACAAACAATCAAGAATGCATGATTACATGGTGTCATGGTTTTTTCAATCAAAAAATGCTGTTATAATGGAAGTCAATGGAGCAAAAACAGCCACCAACAACAAATTAGGGAGAAAAAAATTAAATCTAATGTTGCACAAAAACTAAAAATGCATCAAAGCCAATGGTGCTACTAATCTTTGACATGCCCAAGACTGTTATAAAAAGTAAAAAAAAAATCCAGCCACAATTACTTTTATATTGAAAATAAGTAATTTTGTGTGTTTTTTTCCCCCAAATCAGTGACATCATTTGTGAACTTGGCAATTAAAGAGTTAAAATCTTGGATTTTAAAAAAAAACATTTGGTAGTTTTGATCAGGACTGAGGTTGATTAACAGATTTATGCAAAAAAAATGAAAAAAATATGATTCTGATACATTTTTACAGCAGTTTAATTGAGTGGATGTTTTCATCCCAAACAACTCGAAAGGGTAGTGAATTTGAACAATCCACAAGGGTTAAATACTGTAACAAATGTATTGCTCTTTGTTAGTTAAAGGGTTAGTTCACCCAGATAGCAAATTTATGTAATTAATAACTTTGAAACAACCCTGATGTTGTTTCAAACCCGTAAAACCTCCGTTTATCTTTGGAACACAGTTTAAGATATTTTAGATTTAGTCCGAGAGCTCTTAGTCCCTCCATTGAAGCTGTGTGAACGGTATACTGTCCATGTCCAGAAAGGTAAGAAAAACATCATCAAAGTAGTCCATATGACATCAGAGGGTCGGTTAGAATTTTTTGAAGCATTGAAAATACATTTTGGTCCAAAAATAGCAAAAACAACGACTTTATTCAGCATTGTCTCCTCTTGCGTGTCTGCTGTGAGAGAGAGTTCAAAACAAAGCAGCTGGATATCCGGTTCGCGAACGAATCATTCAGTTCACCAAATCGAACTGAATCGTTTTAAACGGTTCGCATCTCTAATACGCATTAATCCACAAATGACTTAAGCTGTTAACTTTTTTGTAATGTGGCTGACACTCCCTCTGAGTTTAAACAAACCAATATCCCAGAGTAATGCATGCACTCAAACAGTACACTGACTGAACTGCTGTGAAGAGAGAACTGATGATGAACACCGAGCCGAGCCAGATAGCGAACAATAGACTGACTAGTATACGAATGAAGAACTGGTTGCATCGGTTTTCGGATCACCAGTAGTTCTTTCAGACAGTTCGATTCAATAAACCGGTTGAAGAAAACGGTTCACCGGTTCTTTTGCGCTCGACGTATAATGGCGTCATTTGCGATGATTGCCCTTGATTCAAGCCTTCAGTTTACCCGCGCTCATAACACTAGCACCAGTGTTGGGGAAAGTTACTTTTAAAAGTAATGCCTTACAATATTGCGTTACTCCCTAAAAAAGTAACTAAATATGTTACTTAGTTACTTTTTATGGAAAGTAATGTGTTACTTTACTTTTGCGTTACTTTCACGTTACTTTTTAAACATGAGCAGGGCTTAATTGTTTTTAATATAAGAAGTTCTATTTATAGCAAATGTAAAAGCCCTTTCACACCAAAAAGTGTAATGCAGGGATAGCCAACTCCGGTCCTGGAGGGCCACTATCCTGCAGAGTTTAGCTTCAGCCCTCATAAAAACTCACCTGCCTGTATCTATCTAGTAATCCCGAAAACACTGATTGCCTTGTTTAGGTGTGTTTAATTAGGGTTGGAGCTAAACTCTGCAGGGCAGTGGCCCTCCAGGACTGGAGTTGCCTATCCCTGGTGTAATGAATAAACCTCAGGCTGAAGGAAAAGTAAATTTACGTTTGTACAGTAGAACACAGGAGTAGAAGGTTCAACACTCTTCAGCAATAAAAAAAAACAATGAAGCACAATTGTTAGTTTATCTAAAGTCATTTTTTAATTATTAGTATGGTTGAACTGTATCATTAAAGGTCAGCAGCAAAGACACTGTTAATAAAATGGGAATAGATACATTTGTGTTGTTTAATATATTTAGTTATTGCAGGTTTGCGTCATATTCTGAGTTTGCATTTCACTGTTTTGATTAATTTTGATGAATACTGAATCTGTTTTGTTTTGTTTTTTTGTGAGTGGGATGAATTAATGCACATTCACATTTAGTCTAGAACTACAGTAACATCATGTTCACACAGCGCACACAACGCCTCCATACTTCCGATTTCTTCCAATATGGGAACAGGAGGCTTGTCAGTCAAAAAATGGGAATACAAAGTAACTGGCGTTACTTTTTTGAAAAAGTAACTCAGATATTTTCTTGTAAATTAAAAAGTAATGCGTTACTTTACTAGTTACTTGAAAAAAGTAATCTGATTACGTAACTCGCGTTACTTGTAATGCATTACCCCCAACACTGACTAGCACAGAATCAGTTCAGAATCAATCACCAAAAGAATCAGTTCAGTTCAGACGCCCTGTGTGTCGGTCTGCTTCACGCTGAATCACACATGCGCAGTATCATCAGCTCCTCGGTTCACGAATCGGATGCGTCTGACAGAAACGGTTCTTAGTTAACAGCTTAAGTCATTTGTGGATTAATGCGTATTAGAGAAGCGAACCGTTTAAAACGATTCAGTTCGATTTGGTGAACTGAATGATTCGTTCCTGAACCGGATATCCAGACTGCTTTGATTTGAACTCTCTCTCACAACAGACATGGAAGAGAAGACAATGCTGAATAAAGTCGTCGTTTTTGCCATTTTTTTGGACCAAAATGTATTTTTGATGCTTCAAAAAATTCTAACTGACCCTCTGATGTCACATGGACTACTTTGATGATGTTTTTCTTACCTTTCTGGACATGGACAGTGTACCGTACACACAGCTTCAATGGAGGGACTGAGAGCTCTCGGACTAAATCTAAAATATCTTAAACTGTGTTCCAAAGATAAACTGAGGTCTCACGGGTTTGAAACAACATGAGGGTAAGTTATTAATTACATAAATATGCTATCTGGGTGAACTAACCCTTTAAGTTTATTTAATGCATTAACTAATAGTAACTAATGGGACCTTATTGTGAAGTGTTACCAGAAAATGTGTACAATTGTTGTGAATGTAAATAATAATAATAATGGCCACAGTGTTTCCCACAGAATTAGATTCTATTTGCGGTGGTGTGGTGTTTGGGCACCGGGGAAGGGGGGTGGGGGATTAAGTTTAATATATATATATATATACACACACACACCGTATTTTTCTGACTATAAGTCGCACCTGAGTATAAGTCGCATCAGTCCAAAAATACACCATGACGAGGAAAAAAACATATATATGTCGCACTGGACTATAAGTCGCATTTATTTAGAACCAAGCACCAAGAGAAAACATTACCGTCTCCAGCCGCGAGAGGGCGCTCTATGTCTTTAGTAGACTACAGGAGCACTGAGCAGCATAGAGCGCCCTCTCACGGCTGGAGACAGTAATGTTTTCTCTTGGTCCATTTCTCTCGGTTCATGTCAAATTAATTTTGATAAATAATTCGCACCTGACTATAAGTCGCAGGACCAGCCAAACTATGAAAAAAAGTGCGACTTATAGTCCGGAAAATACGGTATATACGGTATATATATATATATATATATATATATATATATATATATAATATCATATATTTTTAGTGACAAGTACACATTTCCATTGCCAACACTTAGTGTCAGATACAGTTCACCCAAAAATGAAAATTCTATCATCGTTTACTCACCCTGAAGTTGTTCCAAACCTGTATGAAGATATTTGGAAGAATGACCGAATCAAACATATCTCGGTCCCCATTGACTTCCATAGTAGGAAAAAATATATACTATGGTAGTCAATGGGGACCGACATCTGTTTGGTTACAAACATTCTTCCAAATATCTTCCTTTGTGTTCAGCAGAACAAAGAAACTCATACAGGTTTGGAACAACTTGAGGGTGAATAAACGATGATAGAATTTTCATTTTTGGGTGAACTATCCCTTTAAAGACATTGCTATTGCTACATTGCTATGCCATTGCTACACTTTCTATGCTATGACTGCTCCACAGACTACTTGTTGCAAATTTTGCTCACACACACACACACACACACAAACCTGGACCTGGAGATGGACACACACACACACACACAAACTCCCAAACTTACTGACACACTCAAACACAGGCTCACACACTCAAACATTCAAAAATACTCACACATACACTCACACACACAGACTCAGACACACACAGGCTCACACACACACCAAACTGGACCTGGAGGTGGACACACACAGACTCTGACCCACACACACACACAAACCTGGAGATTGAGGTGGACAAAAACCAACACACACCAACCTGAACCTGGAGATAATAATAATATAATGTCTAGTCTGGTGGCTGTGATATTTATAAACCTACCAACGTCCGTTGCCGTGATTTTTGGAATGACTGATCGCGAGAGGAAAATGACGTTTTAGTCGCATAACATCGGTTAATGGAAACGCCGTCATTTCGCAATAGTTGTTTATCGATATTTAGAAAAAAAACACAAAAGTTTTGCGCGAATCTGTAATGGAAACGCGACAGCTTCTCAGAGTTATGTTGAGCAACAGTGTTCATTACTAACCATTCAGCTTCGGATTGATTCTGGAATCTTCGCTGGGGGAATAAGCATTAAGCACCGGCAACAATCTGTAACTAACGCATGCTCATGTTTTGATTCAGATCGTGTTCGAAGAGGAGGGGCTAGTCGTGCATGCCTCCGTTGTCAGTTTGTGAGAGGGAGGGAGCAAGCAGCGCGCAGCTCTACAATAAAATACAATTGTACCCATATTAAATAGTTTAAAAATCTGAATCAATCCGTGGCGGTCAGCGTTGATGTTGTGGTGGGCCGCCACAGATTAATGAATGTATGGGAAACCCTGGGCCACGAAAGATTTCTTGATGTGAAATTATTACTGTTTAGCCTACTTCATTAAGTGCTTGACATTAGTTACTGTTTTTTTAGCGGCCAAGGGATAAGAGAGACTCCAGCTATTACTGGGAGATTGAAGGTAATGAGGTGCTGCTAATGAACAGGATCGGCTCTGGCTCCTTTGGAACCGTACACAAAGGGAAATGGCACGGTAAGCATAGGTTAACTGCTTCAGTAAAATCTAGCTGTTATGACTGGGTTAACTTACACTATAACACACTGTAGGTGATGTGGCTGTGAAGATATTAAAAGTCACCAACCCGACACCGGAGCAGTTTGAAGCCTTCCGCAACGAGGTGGCAGTTCTTCGGTGAGATATTAATATTGATTGTCAACAGGTCACTGTCCCCAGGTCAAAAGGGATGACCTATTTAGAGCAGTGTGTCGATGGCACAATATAACAAAACCAATATTGCAAACAGCCGTATTACAGTAGTTAATGTTCTGTACCTGTGTACTCATTTCATGGTTTAATGACTATCCATCTGAGAGACAGTTTACTAGTACAATTTACTCCCAAAACCTATTAAAACATACCAAAACAGTGGTTGTAGAAGACAGCAAAGCAATGCTTTATTACATTACATTTTTGGAGTGCCTGTATTTTTGGCAACGGTTGTTGTACACTAATAGAAAAAACAAAATGAGTCTGACATCTGCGGCTGATCCAAGTTTGAAGCTGCCTTTTTCTGATACCATTTTTTTTCCATAGAATGCTTAAAATGACCAAGTGCTTGGTTTAAAGATGTCAAAAGACTCTACAAATCTGCTGAGAGGCAAACATTAAGCTACCATGCATCAATGTAAATTGAGTGTGATTCTGATCTGATCTGATATATTTTATCTACATATATTCTAATACAACTTAAACCTTTATGAGTCTGATGAAGGAAAATTTATTTGTTAAAGAGAAGAATATTTACAATCACAGTATTAGCAGTAGCTGTATTAACATTAGAAGTAGTATATGCCCTTAAAGGTGCTCTAAGCGATGCCGGGAGTCGTAACTTCTTGTTGACGTTTAAATTGTTGTCAAACAAAACGGCTAGCTAGACCCTCCCTCCTCCTCATCCGTGCACTAACCCCCCAAACCCCACCCCCAAATCTTTCTTGTCGGTTATTGGCTGGAACAGTTTGTAATGTTTCGTGGTGCGGGTGAGCCCAGTTAGTTTTTCTTGTTGTTTGTGGAGCCTGTGGTGTCTAGACAGACCCCGTTTATATACAGTGTGTTCAGGGGACAAGCAGCTAGCGGATTGTGAGGAGATGTTTGCTGGATGTGACAAAAAATTTTTGGCCTAAAAAATGTGTGACATCACTTAGAGCACCTTGAACTCTTTCCCTGCAAGCAATTTTTTTTTTTAAGGTTTCCACCACCAGAATTGTTTATCATTTTCATAAAAACTTTCATGGTGCCCAGAATATTTTGATGAATATTCAAAAAAAGAACAGCGCTTTCATTAAAAAATAAAATAAAAGCGTTATGATGTTTATTCATTCATTTTTTTTTTTTAGCAACACCTGAATTAGGGCAAGTTTTACAAAAAAAAGGAACATTTTGAACAATAAGCTAGTTTGTTTTTTACATTTTCTTTATTTATTTTTTTTTATAATGAATTTAAAAGACATAATGATTGTTAGCTAGCTAATGATTACCCAAGGGGTATCAGATAATTTCCAATTAAAATATTATAATATATATTATTTATAGAAGTTTTTTGCAAGCTCATGTGTCTTTAAAATTGAATGACTGTAACGACTGGGTGAAGGAGTGGCAGGAAGCAAGTGCAAGATTAATGAGATTTAATGAAGACAATGAGACAATACAAAACTGAGACACAAATAACGCTGGGAGGAATGCACAGTCCAAGATGGTGGTGAGGAATGATGAATCCGGAAGGCGGAGGTGAGTTGGCAGCAGGAGTGGGTGACACAGGAACTGCGGGGAAGCGAGCCGAAGGTAAGTGGTGTTGCTTAGAGTGGTAGAGTGGACAGGGTTCCGGGGAGACACGGACATCCAATGCAGAAACACACAAGAAAGCAAGGCATAGGTTACAAACATGAACAATGCTCTCACGAACACAAGACGTTAGACAAGCCAATATATAGGGATGAGTAATGAGTGAAAGCTGTTGCTGATGACAATTAACGGAGACGCCCACAAACTAATCAGTGCTGACGTGTAACACACAGACTTCACCCACAAAGTGCAAAACCCAGAGAACACGGTTTACCAACCGTGACAGCACCCCCCCCCCCTCTAAGAACGGGTTTAATTTTGGACACATGGAAGGCGGTATGTATTCTCCTGTACACTGGAGGTAGTTTGAGGCGGACTGTCACCGGACTAATGATCTTGGTGACAGTAAACGGGCCAATGAATTTGGGAGCTAATTTGTTAGAAACGGAACGGAGAGGAATATTGTTAGTAGAAAGCCACAATTTTTGACCCACGACGTAAACAGGAGGCGTTGACCGGTGGCGATCGGCCTTGGCCTTAGTGCGCACCCTCATCCGGAGCAGAGTCTCGTGGGCTCTGGTCCAGGTGCGGTGGCACCTCTGGACAAATGCATGAGCGGAGGGGACCGCGACTTCAGATTCCAGACTAGAAAAAGCTGGTGGCTGGTAACCTATGCTGCACTGAAACGGAGAGAGGCCCGTGGCTCACACTGGTAACGAATTGTGAGCGTACTCCACCATAGAGAGTTGTTGGCTCCAGGAAGAAGGATTCTTGGAGACCAAACATCGCAACGTTCTCTCTAAATCTTGGTTGGCTCGCTCAGACTGCCCATTACTCTGGGGATGATAACCCGAAGACAGACTAACCGTCGCTCCTAGCAATTTACAAAACTCTTTCCAAAATTTGAATATGAATTGGGATCCCCTGTCAGAAACCACGTCTACCGGGAGGCCATGTAACCGAAAGATATGATCTACGACAAGTGACCGCTGTCTCCTTGGCTGTAGGTAATTTGGGCAAGGGAATGAAATGTGCCGTCTTCGAGAACCGGTCCACTACGGTCAAACCGACCGTCATGCCATTAGAGGGTGGGAGGGCGGTAACAAAATCTAGAGCGATATGTGACCAGGGTCTCGAAGGGACAGACAGCGGTTGAAGAAGCCCATCAGGAGGCCGGTTAGACGACTTACCACTGGCGCAAACTGAGCAAGCCAAAACAAAATCGTGGACGTCACGAGCCATAAGTGGCCACCAGAATCGTTGTTTAACTAACCCCTTGGTTCGGCTTATCCCTGGATGACAAGCAACGTTAGAGCAGTGACCCCACTGAATAACTTTGGACCGTAACTCTTCCGGCACAAATAAATAATTCGGTGGGCAACCGGGCGGAGGCGTTACTTACCCCTTCTAAGGCCGTCTTGACCTTCGATTCAACCTCCCATACGAGTGCTGAGACGACTATTTTCTCAGGTAAAATACACTCGGGAGTCACCGGGCGGGCGGAGGGATCAAAAAGACGTGACAAAGAATCGAAGCAGCTCTTGAGGTTGGTAAATGCAGTTTCGGCTGCATCCGACCACCTGAACGGAGTACTGGGGGAGGTCAAGGCCGTCAGAGGTGAGACTAGTTGGCTGAAATTACGAAGGAAACGTTGATAAAAATTGGCGTTTCATTCATAATTTCAGCCAACTAGTCTCACCTCTGAAGGCCTTGACCTCCCCCAGAAACCGCTGTAGGGCCTTACGGGAATCTAAAGATGGCCAATCTATCACAGCCTTAACCTTGTCAGGATCCATATGTATTCCCTCGGACGAGACGATATACCCTAGGAAGGGGACAGACTGTGCATGGAATACGCATTTCTCCACCTTGACAAAAAGCCCATTCTCGAGTAACCTCTGGAGCACTCTTCTGACGTGTTGAACATGTTCCTGGAGAGATGAAGAAAAAAATCAGTATGTCATCCAGGTAAACATATATAAACTGATCTACCATGTCTCTCAACACGTCATTAACGAGTGCTTGAAAAACCCCTGGCGAGTTGGAGAGCCCGAACGGCATCACCAAATATTCAGAGTGCCCTCTAGGGGTGTTAAAGGCGGTTTTCCATTCATCCCCCTTCCTGATGCGGACCAAATGATAAGCGTTACGTAAATCCAATTTTGTGAATACGGATGCTCCCTGTAACCTCTCGAAAGCTGAAGACATCAACGGTAATGGATAGGTGTTCTTTATCGTGATGTTGTTCAGCTCTCGGTAGTCAATACAAGGTCACAGAGAACCATCCTTCTTACCCACAAAAAAGAATCCCGTCCCCGCTGGAGAAGAGGAAGGGCGGATGAACCTCGATGCCAAGGAATCAGAAATGTATTTCTCCATGGCCTCCCTCTCCGGAATAGAAAGAGAGTAAAGCTTGCCTTTAGGCGGAGACTTACCTGGCACTAAATCTATAGCACAGTCGTAGGGACGATGCGGAGGAAGAGAAGCAGCACGGGACTTAATGAACATCTCCTTCCGGTCCAAGTACACTGCGGGCACGTTTGATAACACCATGGTCTCTTTCTGAAAGACAGAAACAGGCACAACAGGACAAGCAGAAACCAGACAAGACTCATGACAACTTTCACTCCACAAGGTGACTGTGTTGGAACCCCAACCTAAAACAATGGGAGCTACAAGGGAGTCCATGAGGTAAAAGGATATGGTTTCACTGTGGTTGCCTGAGGTGAGCAGAGTTTTGGGTTCAGTGTAGTGGGTGACGTGTGGCAGTTCCTGGCCATTGAGTGCGGTGACATGGATGGGATGAGACCCAGGAAGGACTAGAAGGTTCAAGTGACGTGCAAAGAGAGAGTCAATGAAATTACCTTCGGCCCCAGAGTCCAGAAGGGCGTGACAGTCGTGAGTGTGGTTCTCCCACTGCAGTTTCACCGGAAGGAGAGTCGATGATGTGGTTGAGGACTTCCCGGCAGAGATCCCACCCGATAGTAGCCTCAAACTTACTACCGGACTGGCTCTTTTTACCGGGCAGGAATGGATGGAATGCGCCGAGCCACCGCAATATAAGCATAGTCCTTGGGTCCTCCGCCGCTCTCTCTCCCTCCGGGAAAGCCGAGCTCTACCCACCTGTATGGGTTCGTGATCATTGACGGGACCGACCATGTTCTCTCGACTCGAGCGGCCCCTTTCCGGAGAGACGTAATGGCGTGTAGGACTGACTTGTCTACCCAGGCGGTTAATCAGAGCGTCCACCCAGAGTGCCAGGTCGATTAGGCCATTGAACGTTGGGGGCAGCTCGAGGAGGTAGATCTCCTTCTGAACACGGTCGGCCAGCCCATGCAGGAATCGATCCCCCTGCTCCGCCTCGTTTCACTGGCACGCGGCCACCAGGGTGCTGAACTAAATGGAATAGTCCGCAACCAATGATTCTCCTTGTTTGAGGTCCAAGAGTTGTTGAGCAGCCTCCCTGCTAGCCCCGGCTCGATCGAACACCCGTTTCATCTCTTCGGAGAGGGCGTGGAACGAGGCGCAACACGGATGTTGATTCTCCCACACCGCCGTCCCCCATAAGGCGGCCCTGCCAGAGAGTAGGGTAAGAGCAAACGCAACCTTGGACTCCTCTGTTGCGAAGGTGCGGGGCTGCAATGCAAAATGCATGGAACATTTGTTAAGGAAAGTCTTACAAAAGTTTGGCTCACCGGAGTAACTCTCTGGCGCCGGAAGTCGCGGCTCTGGCCGGAAGTGGTCCTAGGAGTCCTCCCGGGGGACGGGCAGCGCAGGCGGTGCGGTGGGCGCAGTGGGAGAGGTGAATTGATGAATCCGCTGGGTGAGCTCGGACACCTGTGTCACCAGCACTTGGATCGCGCGTCCGGTGTTCACGATGCTCTCCTGCTGCTGATCCATGCGGTTGACGCTGTGGTGAATGAATTCAGACAGTGAAGTGGTGCTCGCTGCTTCCATGTTTGGTGAGAGCGTTCTGTAATGACTGGGTGAAGGAGTGGCAGGAAGCAAGTGTGAGATTAATGAGATTTAATGAAGACAAAGAGACGTTACAAAACTGAGACACACATAACGCTGGGAGGAATGCACAGTCCAAGATGGAGGTGAGGAATGACGAATCCGGAAGGCGGAGGTGAGTTGGCAGAAGGAGAGGGTGACATAGGAACTGCGGGGAAGCGAGCCGAAGGTAAGTGGTATTGCTTGGTGGTGGGTTGCGTAGAGTGGACGGGGTTCCAGGGAGACACGGACATCCAACGCAGAAACACACAAGAAAGCAAGGCATAGAAGTGTATGAAAGTGAAGAAATATGAAGTGTGACTTTAAAAAATAACATTGAAGGAATATTTCACCCAAAAATGAAAATAAGTGCAGTGAATGGTGCCCTTGTTTTTGAAGCCTAAAAAACTGCATCCATCCATCATAAAACTACTCCACGTACCTCAATAAGGCGAGATTGCCATGTTCACATACAGTAGGTAGAAAAGCAGAATGGGTAATACCGCCGCGGCCCTACAACTGCAAGTTGATCTTCAGATTCCATATGCAGAGCGAAATGTGAACGGTCCAGCATTTAGAAACAATTCTTATTTCTAAATCACGCTGTTGCCTCATGCACACATATTCATTGGAAACAGTGCAGCCGTTCACCGTGCCATAAGGCGCGAGCAGCGGTCCACTTTGGCATATTTTTGCTCATTATGATTTTTTTTTTTCTGTCGATGCTGAAAAACGCGTGAACTACAAAGCCTGTTTTACCTAAGGAACAATAGTTAAGCTTCAAATGGGCAACATCATGGATATGGAAACGTTTGGATTTCTCTCGAATGAGAGAGCCCAAACTTACCTTATGTTTCCTTTGAATTATTATTATATAACTAAGCATATATTATTATATACTGCAATTAAATTTATCCATTAGAATTATTTTAATTCTTGTTATGTTCTGATTAATTTGTTAAATTTAAAGGATTTGTTGTAAAGTGAAGGGAACTAAAAATATCCTGTTGGTACATTAGCCTATTACATTATTAGGCCTGCCATTATAATTTCTGAATGTAATAAATTGCAATTTATAGACTTAAAGATTGTTTTTTTTTTGATCTCAGTTAGGGTTAGATTAGGGTAAGATTAGAAATTAGGGTTAACCCTAACTTTATTCTTTAGCATGTTTAAAAAAAAAACATGCAGCAAACGAAAATAGGCAATTAATCAATTAAATTTTGTTACTGTGGGTTAGCAAATTTACATTATATACTTAGGAACAGAGTATGGGCCTAATCTAGGCTATGTTGTTAACTATTTACAAGTTTCGTGTATGTTTTTAATCCAGGTTTTTCTTTTTTTCAAATTATACTGTTTCATGGTAACATGCAATCAAGATCTTCGGATACTATACAAGATACAAGTTCATTTAGGCTATTTAACATGCACTGTGACATTTTACCGTTTCAACTCCTTGAGAAATTTAATTCAAATTCAAATTGAATCTAGTATAAAAAATGGTTTTAATTGCTTAAATTATTTCTATGAATTAATAATGTTAACATGACTTTTTCATCTTATAATTTTTTACGAGCTGTATTCGTATTCCAAAACCAACCACCCGCTTTTTTCTTTTTTAAATCTGTTATTCGGTCGAATATCTCCTACAATTGAGGATTACAAAGGATTACAAAGATTACAAAGGCGCTCTCAGGGGAATCAAAATATAATTACATCATCATTAGAGTTGCCAGTTAACTTCAGAAATGGAAAATAAGGGCTAATTGAGATTATTTCTTTTTTTTCTTCATTTATAATGTTTATTCTTTAAGAAAATAAGGTACAGAATAAGGGACGATCCAAATATTTTTAATAATACATTTTTAATAATATAAGCCTATATCTGCCTGCAGTTAGAAAGTTATCATATTTGTTTTGCTTCACCCATTTATGTAGGCTACAATTATTAAAAAAAATGTAATGAATAATGTCATAAAAAAATGCCATCGGCATTAGTAAATTTTACCATTGGGAAATGGCATGGGATTTTAAACCATAACAACTGAAGGTCTATGAAACGTTAGTCAATAAAGCATTTTTTTAAACAATGGCGCTCACATTTTCAACCAAAATATTATTTCAACCATATAGCCTGTGAATAAACAAAATGCATACTTTTCAATGAAAGAACACCTAGGTTGTTGTTTTTATTTTTACTCTCTATTTAACAGCATGAACTTGCAATGAAATACATCTTCCTTCAAGTAGACTGAATGTTTTCCTGCCTATTTAAATGTTGGGCTCATGATCAATGAGTTGTATTCGCCTCAAACTGATTTTGTAAAATCAAACCACGGAGGGGAAGCTGGGTCAGATAGCGCAAGTCACGCTCGCTGTGAAGCGGGAGCAGCTGATGGAGGATTCCCCTTGGTCTTAAAGCCTTCCCTCAAATGCCTACCATCACAAATAACAATGATTTTTGCAGAAAGAATGATTAATTATCAATTGATAATTTGTTATTATTATGGTCTTGTGGAAATAATACAAACCTGATTCCAAAAAAGTTGTGACACTGTACAAATTGTGAGTAAAAAAGGAATGGAATAATTTACAAATCTCATAAACTTACATTTTATTCACAATAGAATATAGATAACATATCAAATGTTGAAAGTGAGACATTTTGAAATGCCATGCCAAATATTTGCACGTTTTGGATTTCATGAGAGCTGCACATTCCGAAAATGCTGGGACAGGTAGCAATAAGAGGACGGAAAAGATAAATGTACATATAAGGAACAGCTGGAGGACCAATTTGCAACTTATTAGGTCAATTGACAACATGATTGGGTATAAAAAGAGCCTCTCAGAGTGGCAGTGTGTCTCAGAAATCAAGATGGGCAGAGGATCACCAATTTCCCCAATGCCGCGGCGAAAAATAGTTGAGCAATATCAGAAAGGAGTTTCTCAGAGAAGAAATTGCAAAGAGTTTGAAGTTATCATCATCTACAGTGCATAATATAATCCAAAGATTCAGACAATCGGGAGCAATCTATGTGCATAAGGTTCAAGGCCGGAAAACCATACTGGATGCCTGTGATCTTCAGGCACTTAGACAGCACTGCATCACATACAGGAATGCTACTGTAATGGAAATCACAACATGTGCTCAGGAATACTTCCAGCTTACACATCTGGAAAGGCACCATCAATGCTGAAAGGTATATCCAAGTTCTAGAACAACATATGCTCCCATCCAGACATAGTCTCTTTCAGGGAAGACCTTGCATTTTCCAACATGACAATGCCAGACCACACACTGCATCAATTATAACATCATGGCTGCGTAGAAGAAGGATCCGGGTACTGAAATGCCCAGCCTGCAGTCCAGATCTTTCACCCATAGAAAACATTTGGCGCATTATAAAGAGAAAGATGTGACAAAGAAGACCTAAGACAGTTGAGCAACTAGAAGCCTGTATTAGACAAGAATGGGACAACATTCCTATTCATAAACTTGAGCAACTTGTCTCCTCAGTCCCCAGACGTTTGCAGACTGTTATAAAAAGAAGAGGGGATGCCACACAATGGTAAACATGGCCTTATCCCAACTTTTTTGAGATGTGTTGATGCCATGAAATTTAAAATTAACTTATTTTTCCCTTAAAATGATACATTTTCTCAGTTTAAAAATTTGATATGTCATCTATGTTGTATTCTGAATAAAATATTGAAATTTGAAACTTCCACATCATTTGCATTCTGTTTTTATTCTCAATTTGTACAGAGTCACAACTTTTTTGGTATGGGGTTTGTAATATGGGATGCGAGAAAATAATGAATAAGAAGAGTAGGGCTACTGTGAGTGCAGACAGAATATTTTAACCCTGTAACATGACAAAAAAACATTCCTTGTAGCCAAAACTCAGACTGAATTCAGTTCAGTTGGAGGATGTTTGGGGGGGGGGGTAGTTCTGTATAGCTTGTGGGGCTTGTTTTCGTTTTTGTATTTCAAAGGAAAAATCAATGGACCATTCTGAAAGCAGAATTTATGCAAACATGTATAAATGCTTTAAAAACTTTAACAGAGATGTCTAGAGGGTATTTAATAAGTCTGCCCCACTTAAGATTTTTCTAGTTGTCATTATTCAACTAATCGCAGGTTTATATTAAATTTACATCTATAATCCATAATGAGCCTAATATATTCCACGCTCAAGCACATGCATTAAGTTTGCCACAAAGCACAGGCAGAAGTAGCCTAATAATTGTGAAAAAAAAGCCAATTTATTTATTTATTAATAAACAAATGTTTTCTTGTCTGCTGCAAGATGAAATTCACAGTGCTGACTCTCTCCACATGGACGTGCCTTTAAAGAGAAATGCAACCTTCACAGATTACATAATGCTTTCATTTTGAATTGATTCATTTAAAAGTATAGACATTTCAAGGTTTCTGTAGATATATTTCTCATATATGTGTGAGACCCCAATTTTAAGTTATTTCATTATCACGAAAAAAAAAAACTCAAGTGATCGAGAGGGCGCCCCCCTGTCATGCATGCACAATTTAATAATTTTCGCACACACACTTGAATATGAATAAGTAGTCACATTTTGCATATGCATTATAAAGTAAATGATTTTTTTACATGCAATTATCCAAAATAAAATAAACAAGATTTTTAATGAAAATAAAATATGTAGACAAATAAGAATAAATGCTGCGCTCAGCATCATGTGAGCGCACAAATCTTGCACTCTGATATTTTACACGCCTTCATCTAAATGCGGCTGCAATTTTATTTACTTATTTATTTTACTTAAATTATATGAAAGCAAGTAAAGAAGGCTCCCTTTAAAATCACTTAAGTTGTCAAATAATGAACCTTTTTTTTTTTTACATTCTGTGCATTTTGTTGATTATAATGAGATAACGAGTTTAAACGTGAGGACGTTTTATTAATCAGTCCATTCTTTAGAGTTTCAATGATTTAGCTAAATCATGCAGATTTAATTTGTTTGTTTTTTTGTTTTAATTAGGCCTAAATAATGGGAGCTAAATTACAGTGCCTCACGTTTTGCTAAAATAAAGAAAATAATTTATAAAACACGTAGCAATTTCTCAATCAGTGTACAGACAGATGTCTTTTTCCCAAGAAGTTATCTGTCAAAATAAAGGACAGGTAATGAATAACAAAGTAGTGCATGACAAAAATGCATGTTGTTTTATTAAAGGAATTTTAAAATATAAATTAAAATATAGGCCTAATATGTGAGAATATTGATATTTTGCATATTAATCCATGTAGCCTAGCTCCTAGCTCTAATGTATGGGATTTAAAATAAAAAGGTGAATGAAAATAAAGTTCTGAGAGGTTGAAACTAAGTGTTCGAAAACTCAAAATCTTACTAAAAAAGTTTTGCAAGATCGAAAAATAAGATTTGCGAGCTTGCAAAATGTAAAAAAATAAAAATATCTCTGCAAACATTGTTGTTTTTGAGATTTCCTTCTTCAGAACTGCAAAAAAAAATTTACGATGTTGAGCAAAGAATTTTTCAGAGTTTCAAATTTGTCAGTGTTCTCCCACTGTATTAGATTGTTTTCCAGGTTTGAAACCTTGTAAATGGTGATCTGAAAACTGGTGTGCGAATGTGTGAAAAAAAGTTTTGAAACTCTGAAAACTGAGGTTCGAAAGGGCGAAACTTATTACATTACATTACATTTGCACTCCTATTGCAGACAATTTTTTCAGAGCTGAGTTTACAACACCCACTTTGCGGAGATACGCCCACTCAGTTGCGAGCTTGCGACTCACGTTATTTGTGGCAGCATTGTCACGCAGCTCTGCTCTGAAACTCTGAAACTCAGACTGAGCGAAAATGAAGCTTCGCAACCTCGCAACTAAAAAAAAAAAAGCCTGGAGCGAGGGCCTTCTGCTCTTGGCCAATGCTTTGCTGTCTGCTGACGTACAGTCCAATCACAAGTCGCATTTACTGGAAGGGTGGGATTGACCGACTGCTCCACCAATGACAAAAGTGCACAGGATAGATTTCTGGCCACAAGGCGGTCCTGTCTAGGATGGCGTGCGGTCCGGTTCTAAAATAAGGTTACCGACTTGTCGCTGGAATTCACCATACAATTGCCAGTAGCCACTGAGTTTACCACTGATAGACCGGCGGTGCATCAGTATACACACTCACCTCACTTTCCTCAGATGGCGACTCACTCTCCTCACGCAGCGAACGACTCACTTTCCTCACGCAGTGGACCACTGACTATCTCTTCATGTAGAGACCAAATATTACAATTAAAGTGACTTCTATAGTCCATCCAAAAGAATATTTAGATATTATATTTAAATATTCAGAAAGGTGTACAGTGTATTTTTTTTTACTTTCATTAAAATATTTCAGTAAAATTATTAATAATTGCCTATTACAAATTTATGAATGCATGGTTAACGTTTTTTCTGCAATCACTATAGGCTATATGTATTGAGACATTTTAAAATCTATATTTTGTAAAAATAATAAAAAATAAACCTGAATTATAATCTAAACATCTGTATTGTCATATATTATATAAGTAGTTTATATATAACATATAAGTATATATATATATATAACATAAGTAGGCTAATAAATATATAATGTTTAAAACATATGATAAACTATTTGTTCTCCACCACATCACTAATATTGATACTGTGTGTGTGTGTGTGTGTGTGTGTGTGTGTGTGTGTGAAAGAGAGTGCTTTCTGCATTGAGGATATTCTGTAGTCTCAGACCTTCGTTTGGGTAAATCTTTACTGGATTGTCTGTACTCAATCCTTATCCATCTTCAAGAATCAGCTTAAAACACATCTCTTCCAAATTTATTTGACCCTCTAACTTTAACACTCACTATTCTTAAAAAAAAGAATAATATTAAGTTTTCTAATCTTTTGTATTGTATCGGTTTTCTTTTATTATACAATTAACAAAGGCAAAAAAAGACCTCTAATAGCTTGCTCTATTCTTTATCTATTCTATCTGTTTTCTTTTTTCTTTATTATTTAAAAGCCTTTTTTACGTGTAAGCTAACTGAGACTTGTTATAGCACTTGTATATCATTGCTCTTTTGTTGTTTTTTTATTGCTTCCATTGTCCTCATACGCTGTTTGTGATGGATTGAGAGGATAGAGCTGACATTTTGAGTCACCGACTTTGCAAAAACCCTACAAAAACACGTCCTAAGAGTCCAAAAGCATTCACTGCGCAATGAAGCCTGTTACAATTAATAAATACAGTTAGAATGTCCTTATAGTTTAAGCCATGAAAAAAAAATGTTTTACGTTTTTATATTCATTGAACATTAAGCAATTCTTGAGTATCAGCACATGTGCGCGAGCACAAATGTGCTATTAATTTTGTAGCTACAACAGTGCATAGTAAGGGGCCGTTCACATATCGCGTCTTTTGCTAGCTCAAGCTTGTTATTCCCAATGTAGGCGCGCGGTATGCGCACTCTTAATGGAAGCGACGGTGCAACGCGCTCGTTTTTTCCAGGCGCGTCCGCAACGCATCGAGTTAAAAACATCTAAACTTTTTAGAATGCCGCAAGCGCACCGCAGGTCATGTGACAAGAACCAACCAATCAGCTTCATCCTTTCCCGTAACAACGTTGAAAGCTCAGCCAAGATGAAGGAATTTTGAAATAAATTTAGTAGCAGAGCTACTGCAAGCGGTTTTTAGTGCTGCAAATTCATTTATCCTTTGCTGAAATTTCCGCGTCTTCATGGAGAGAGCAGGTCATGGTTGCTTAGCAACAGCAGACGCCTTAGGAGCGCAACTGCCCGAGCGTTTTGGAAAGAAGGAGAAAGCGACGCGTTTTCCACGCGTTTTTAGGTGCGACATGTGAACGGCCCTTAATACTGTGTTTTGTTCCTTGAATTCATCAGATTTACAACGATTTAAGTGAGCCAGTGATTCAACAGTCCATTCAAATGGACTCTCTTGTTTCCTTTCTAATAGAATCAGCCATTTTGAACGAAAAGTTTGATTTGAACGATTCAATAAATACTTAAACCATGGTTTTGCTGTCACCTACTGGCGGTTTTATTGTCATCATTATTTATCCATGACAGGCCTAAACCAGACAAGGTTGCCAGCACTAGCCTACTACCAGCACACACACAAAAAAAACACATTTAGCTAAATATTTACCAAAATTCATCAATTTGAGGCCACAGAAGGAAAAAAGGTTATAAATAACAGTTCATTTAATGAGGCAATTTTTTTGGGGCAATTTTTTGAGGCAATAAAACCTTTTTAAAAATTATGATTTTGTAATTTGTAATCATTATGTGAAATTAGCTACAGGACCAACCACCCGCCCCCCGAAAAAGATACTGAGTTGAGGAAAGTGAGTTGTTCGCTGCGTGAGGTGAGTGTGTATACTGATGCACCGCCGGACTATCAGTGGTAAACTCAGTGGATACAGGCAATTGTATGGTGAATTCCAGCGACAAGTCGGTAACCTTTTTAAAATTTGAGGACCGTTTATTTTGCGTATCCTGTGCGCTTTTGTCATTGGTGGAGCAGTCGGTCAATCCCACCCTTCCAGTAAATACGACTTGTGATTGGACTGTACGTCAGCAGACAGCAAAGCATTGGCCAAGAGCAGAAGGCCCTCGCTCCAGGCTTTTTTTTTTTTAGTTGCGAGGTTGCGAAGCTTCATTTTCGCTCAGTCTGAGTTTCAGAGTTTCAGAGCAGAGCTGCGTGACAATGCTTCCACAAATCACGTGAGTTGCAAGCTCGCAACTGTGTGGGTGTATCGCCGCAAAGTGGGTGTTGTAAACTCAGCTCTGAAAAAATTGTCTGCAAATGTAATGTAATGTATTAAGTTTCGCACTTTCGAACCTCAGTTTTCAGAGTTTTTAAAACTTTTTTTCACCTATTCGCACACCAGTTTTCAGATCACTATTTACAAGGTTTCAAATCTTGAAAACAAACTAATACACTGGGAGAACAGTGACAAATTCGAAACTCTGAAAAAACACCATTAAAAAGAGTGTTGCACTTCTGAAGAAGGAAAACTCAAAAACAAAATTATGTTTGAAGAGATTGAATTTTTTTACCACTTTGCAAGCCTGCAAAGCTCTGTTTTCAAAGTTTCAAAACCTTTTTTCACACATTCGCACACCAGTTTTCAGATCACCATTTACAAGGTTTCAAACCTGGAAAACAATCTAATACAGTGGGAGAACACTGACAAATTTGAAACTCTGAAAAATTCTTTGCGCAACATCGTAAAAAAAATGTTGCCGTTCTGAAGAAGGAAGTCTCAAAAACTAAAATGTTTGCAGAGATATTTTTATTTTTTTTTCATTTTGCAAGCTTGCAAATCTTATTTTTCGATCTTGCAAAACTTTTTTTGTAAGATTTTGAGTTTTCAAACACAGTTTCAACCTTTCAGACCTTTATTTTCAGTTTTGAATCATGGCAGGATTTAAATCCCATACTAATGCTCCAATGCAAAGTAAACCACAATTATAATAACACATAATTCACATAATTCATATTATATAAATAATACTGCACACCTGCTCATCTGTGAATATTAAATATTTTAACTATAGTGTTTTTCTTAAATTTTCCTTGACTGCAGCCGTCAAATGTAACACATCGGTGAGGCAAAGCTGATGGCTATTTGCGAAATTGTGCTTTGATGCTCTTGTTTGGTAACTTGTGGTTAAAGCACCACTCAGCAGTCAAAAGCTGCAAATGCACGTGGCGGCGGCGGCACTTGTGGCGGTAGAACCATCATTATGGTTGGCCACCTACTGTATGCCTAAACGAACCGAACTAAGGGAGGGAAAAAAACATTGGCTCCAAACGAGCCCAAAAAATATTTAGGTCAAATCGACAACCCCTATTGCACTGCATAAGTGGTACGTTTGCATTCGATGCATCTGAAGTTTTGTGTTCTGTTGTCTTTTTGCTGCCAACAGGAAAACCAGACATGTCAACATCCTGTTGTTCATGGGCTACATGACAAAAGACAATCTTGCAATTGTAACGCAGTGGTGTGAAGGCAGCAGTCTCTACAAACACCTCCATGTGCAAGAGACCAACTTCCAGATGTTTCAGCTGATAGATATTGCCAGACAGACCGCTCAGGGCATGGAGTGAGTTTCACATCCTGAGACTGATGGATGTGTCTTCAATCAGAGTTTACAATTTCATTGTTTATGTCTCAACAATCATTTATCATGTTTAGTTTTTTTTTCCTCACAGCTATCTACATGCAAAAAACATCATCCACCGTGACATGAAATCAAACAGTATCCTTTTATGATACATGAAAGTAGTTTAATTCTGTTCTTTTGCGGTTTAAAGGCAGATGGGATAGGTTTAGGTGTCAGCTGTTTAGCTACAGTTAGCATTCAGCCACTCATAGAGCATCTGATGCATATTACACACGTCGAAGGTGCAGAGTGTAGCACTGGCAAAAAAAATTGAAAAAAGGTGATTAACAGAATTTTGTTTGAGCATTTCTTCCCCTGTATTAGGGCCATAAACACTTAGTAGTCCAGGAAACACTTTTTTTTTTTTTTTTTACACATCTAATAAATTTGTTAATTGCTGTTTTATTCTGCATTCTACAAAGACTGGTCAGAAATCATTAGATTAATCATGATTGTTAATATTGTTGTTGTTGTTATTATTTATTATTATTATTAGTGTAGTAGCAGTACTTATTTTGGTCCTTTTTGGGCTATTCCAGTGAAGATCAATCTTAATGCATAATGTTGTTCTAGAGAGTTATGTGCAACAGTTTAAGAAGGGCCCTTATTTCATCCCAAATAGCAGGTCTCCTTTGGACAAAGCAAGGCTCACGTATAACAAAGAGTCACTTTTGGATGAACATTACTAACCTCCACAAAGCCCTTTATACATATCAAATTATTCTTATGGTGTATAGGGAGAAAAGATCAACTTAGTACACAGTAAATCTAACAGCCATTTATTAATAGGGTAACCAGTGTTACAACCATGTACAGTATTTCATTTTTTTAATTTAGGAAATAACATCCTGTTATTGTTATATCATGTTTAATATTTCTTTCATCCAATATAAATGAGTCTTAAATGAGCTGCTTTTGGATAGAAGGAGCAACCTTAATGCAGGCTACCTAAACCTTAATGCAGGCTGCCTTTTTGTGGGGGAGTCGTGGCCTAATGGTTAGAGAGTCGGACTCCCAATCAAAAGGTTGTGAGTTTGAGTCCCGGGCCGGCAGGAATTGTGGGTGGGGGGAGTGCATGTACAGTTCTCTCTCCACCTTCAATACCATGACTCAGGTGCCCTTGAGCAAGGCATCGAACCCCCAACTGCTCCCCGGGCGCCGCAGCATAAATGGCTGCCCACTGCTCCGGGTGTGTGTTCACAGTGTGTGTGTGTTCACTGCTCTGTGTGTGTGTGTGCACTTCGGATGGGTTAAATGCAGAGCACAAATTCTGAGTATGGGTCACCATACTTGGCTGAATGTCACGTCACTTTAAAGCTGCTGGACTTTGACTTTAACTCAAGAACAGACATCTTCTTACATGAAGGCCTGACAGTGAAGATCGGAGATTTTGGGCTGGCCACAGTGAAGGCCAGGTGGAGTGGTTCTCAACAGGTGGAACAAACATCAGGATCTATTTTATGGATGGTCAGTGCATTGTTCAGCATCTCAGATTCTACCTGATTCGATCCACTCTGAACATGTAGCGGACATTGAGCTTTACCCAAAATTATGCTCTTCCCCCCTCAGGCACCTGAGGTGATCCGAATGCAGGACTGCAACCCATACAGCTTCCAATCTGATGTGTATTCTTTTGGCATTGTGCTGTTTGAATTAATGACCGGGGAGCTGCCCTACTCACAGATAGCAAACCGAGATCAGGTAACACACACGAACCCTGAAGTGCTGCAAAACAGGCACATACCCAAGCTATTAATGTTATATTAGGGTTTTAATAGCTAACTTGAAATATAAAAAAAAATTCTGCAGTTGTAGAGGGCAGCAATTGCGAATTGTTCACAAGCCTCTCTGTAAGCAAGAGGCTAATCTGAGGCTAATGGTTTATCCAGCATGACTCTGCATACATTTGTGGACCTGCATTCAGTGTCTCTCCCAGTCTGACCCCAGGCATGTAAATCTAGACATGTAATCTAATCAGGGCCCCAGAGACTCCAGTCCACATTTTGTCCTCACTCCCTAACCCCTGCCCTGTGTGTGTGTGTGTGTGTGTGTGTGTGTGAGAGTGAGTCACTGTGTGAGTGAGTGTGTGAGTGAGTGAGTCACTCTGCGTGAGTGAGTTACAGTGTGTGTGTGTGAGAGAGAGAGAGAGTTAGTTTGTGTGTGAATGAGTGTCAGTGTGAGTGTGTTTGAGAGTGAGGGAGTGAGTCACAGTGTGTGAGTGAGTGAGTCACTGTGCGTGAGTGAGTTGCAGTGTGTGTGTGTGTGTGTGTGTGTGTGTGAGAGAGAATGTGTGAGTGAGTCAATGTAAGTGTGTGTCAGTGTGAGTGTGTTTGAGAGTGAGGGAGTGAGTCACAGTGTGTGAGTGAGTGAGTCACTGTGCGTGAGTGAGTTACAGTGTGTGTGTGTGTGTGTGTGTGTGTGTGTGTGAGAGAGAGAGTGTGAGAGAGTGTGTGAGTTAGATTGTGTGTGAATGAGTGTCAGTGTGAGTGTGTTTGAGAGTGAGGGAGTGAGTCAATGTAAGTGTGTGTCAGTGTGAGTGTGTTTGAGTGAGGGAGTGAGTCACAGTGTGTGAGTGAGTTAGTTTGTGTGTGAATGAGTGTCAGTGTGAGTGTGTTTGAGAGTGAGGGAGTGAGTCACAGTGTGTGTGTGAGAGTGCGTGAGTGAATGAGTGTGTGTGTGTGTGTGTGTGCCAGTGTGATTGTGTTTGAGAGTAATGGAGTGAGTCACAGTGTGTGTGTGAGAGTGCGTGAGTGAATGTGTGTGTGTGTGTGTGTGTGTGTGTGTGTGTGAGTGAGTGCCAGTGTGATTGTGTTTGAGAGTAATGGAGTGAGTCACAGTGTGTGTGTGAGAGTGCGTGAGTGAATGAGTGTGTGTGTGTGTGTGTGTGTGTGTGTGAGTGAGTGCCAGTGTGATTGTGTTTGAGAGTAATGGAGTGAGTCACAGTGTGTGTGTGAGAGTGCGTGAGTGAATGAGTGTGTGTGTGTGTGTGTGTGTGTGTGAGTGAGTGCCAGTGTGATTGTGTTTGAGAGTAATGGAGTGAGTCACAGTGTGTGTGTGTGTTTAAGAGTGAATAAGACTGTGAGTGAGTCTGTGTGAGTGTGTGTGAGAGTGAGTGAGTCACTTTGCGTGGGTGAGTTACAGTGTGTGTGTGTGTGTGAGTCATTTTCTGTGTATGTGTGAGAGAGAGAGTGCGTGAGTGAGTCACAGTGTGTGTGTGAGAGAGAGAGAGAGTGTGTGTGTGTGTGTGGCTCTGATCATTCTGCATCATTTCGGGTGAATCTCAGAAAAATAAATGTCCAGCTTCTGGAAAAATAATCTTAATGGTTCTTAAAATAGAATTGACATCATGCTAAATCTAATCTTCAAGATTTTCTTAATATTATTTTGTTTGATTTTTAATGAAAATGTTACCTGGATGTGTTTTTGATCGTTTTGTGAGATTAATCCGTTTTATGTTAGGATTGTGAGAAAGTTTAGTCTATTGAAAACAGATATTATTTAAATAAGTCCCACAATAAAAGATTGTGATGTTGTGTTTTTAGTACTAAATATTTGAATGCATATATATTTACAGTGGTTCCCTGTGCTTTCTTAAAGCTTCGTATTAACTGTTTTCTTCAGATCATCTACATGGTTGGTCGAGGATATCTCTCTCCAGACCTCAGTAAGCTCTATAAGAGTTGTCCTAAAGCCATGAAGAGACTGGTGGCTGACTGTATTAAGAAGTCCAAGGACGAGAGGCCCCTTTTCCCCCAGGTGTGTTTGCTTTCCTTTAACAGATTATCTAACTAAACATACACGATGCAAAATAGACAACAAAGTCCAAGATTGTTTTTTTAATTGAAATGGCATTTACTGCACTAGATTAAATGAGGTAGCACAAATTGTCAGAACACCAGCGCAGTGAGACAAAACCAATAAAACTCATTAAAACGAGGCATTTGTTATTATCCAGTGGGGACATAATTACTGATTATAATCACGGCTCAGTTCAGTTTAAATAGCATCTGTGCAATAGGGTTGTGACGGTGAGAACATTTTTCCACCGGTTAATCGGTATAAACCCCGGTAATAACAATATTACTGTGGTGTGGCCGAATGAATCTTCGTTTGAGTTTTCAAGCACCGTGCACATTTTAGTTCCACTTTTAGCAGCAATTTGACCACAGCTGCTTTAATAAATTTCAAGCAGCAACAAAATACAACGTAGAACATAGAATTTTTATTAACAAAACGAATTAAAATACATCATGCTTTATGCCTAATATAAAAGAACAATTAACTTACACAAAGATTAAATAGGTACAGGTACAAAACTAAAAATCAATAAAGAATGAACAAATAATTATGAATGTAGAACGTTTATTTTCAAAACTAATAAGAATGTTTGGAGGCACGGTGATATAAACAACATGTAAAATAAAAAGAGGAAAAAAAAAAGTTTAAATAAAAATAAAAAAAATCTGCAGTAACTGTGTAACCAAATAAATGAGAAACAAATGTTTAAAAAACTACCAAAATCAATAAAGGAAACAGGCTTTTCAAAATCCAAATTATTTTTCAAACCGTAATGAGGCAGAACAAGAAAGGCTATTAATAATCTTTCAAAGGCTTCAATAAAGAGTGTCACAAAGTGCTTATGCTTATCCCGTGAGCAGAATGATGTGCTTGAAGTTCTTCAATAACTGTCTGGTTTGGTTCAGCTACAAAATCAAACATTAGAAGAATACAGAGAATGGTCTGGACTGCTGAAAGGATTATTGGTGCTCCCCTGCCCACCCTTCAAGAACACGTATATCCGTATAGTGAGGAACAGGGCTCGGAAAATCACTCTGGATCCCTCACATCCAAGTTACCCCCTTTTTGAACTTTTGCCATCTGGCCGACACTTCAAAGCAGCAAATACCAGGACAGTCAGACACTAGAACAGTTTCTTCCCCCAAGCAATTTACCTCATGAACAGTTAAATGTTCCCCACTTATGCAATAAAAATGTGCAATATCCTTATTTATTTATTACCACCTCCATCCTAGTACATCCCAGCATCTCACTCTATTCTATTCCATTATCATCTATAGCACAACTGTTCATACAATTTCTTTATTTTGCAATTTACAATTTCGATTCCAGAAAAGTTGGGACACTGTACAAACTGAATAAAAACAGAATGCAATGATGTGGAAGTTTCAAATTTCAATATTTTTTTTCAGAATATCACATAGATGACATATCAAATGTTTAAACTGAGAAAATAAAAAGTAAGTTGTAAGTAACTTATAAGAAAAATAAGTTGACTTTAAATTCCATGTCATCAACACATCTCAAAAAAGTTGGGACAAGGCCATATTTACTACTGTGTGGCAACCCCTCTTCTTTTTATAACAGTCTGCAAACGTCTGGAGACAAGTTGCTCAAGTTTAGGAATATGAATGTTGTCCCATTCTTGTGTAATACAGGCTTCTAGTTGCTCAACTGTCTTAGGTCTTCTTTGTTGCATCTTCCTATTTATGATGCCATCAGAGATGCAGGCTTCTGAACTGAGCGCTGATAACAACTTGGGTTGTCCTTGTCCTCTTTAGTGCATATGACATGGCGTACCAGTTTTCAAAAAAAAAACTTCTAATTTTGATTCGTCCGACCACAGAACAGTTTTCCACTTTGCCACAATCCATTTTAAATGAGCCTTGGCCCAGAGAAAACGCCTGCGCTTCTGAATCATGTTTAGATATGGCTTCTTTTTTGACCTAGAGTTTTAGCCGGCAACTGTGAATGGCACGGTGGATTGTGTTCACCGACAATGTTTTCTGAAAGTGTTCCTGAGCACATGTTGTGATTTCCATTTCGGTAGCATTCCTGTATGTGATGCAGTGCCGACTAAGGGCCCGAAGATCACGGGCATCCAGTATGGTTTTCCGGCCTTGACCCTTATGCACAGAGATTGTTCCAGATTCTCTGAATCTTTGGAATATTATAATGCACTGTAAATGATGATAACTTCAAACTCTTTGCAATTTTTCTCTGATAAACTCCTTTCTGATATTGCTCCACTATTTTTTGCTGCAGCATTGGGGGAATTGGTGATCCTCTGCCTAACTTGACTTCTGAGAGACACTGCCACTCTGAGAGGCTCTTTTTATACTCAAATCATGTTGCCAATTGACCTAATAAGTTGCAAATTGGTCCTCCAGCTGTTCCTTATATGTACATTTAACTTTTCCAGCCTCTTATTGCTACCTGTCCCAACTTTTTTGGAATGTGTAGCTCTCATGAAATCCAAAATGAGCCAATATTTGGCATGACATTTCAAAATGTCTCTCTTTCAACCTTTGATATGTTATCTATATTCTATTGTGAATAAAATATAAGTTTTTTGTAAGAGATTTGTAAGTTATTCCATTCCTTTTTTACTCACAATTTGTAGTGTCCCAACTTTTTTGGAATCGGGTATGTATTTGGCAATATTTGTCTATTTATATTTTCTTTTCTTTTTTGTCTTGTTTTCTCTCTTAATAAATTAATAATTTGATTTAAAAGGGATGCTTTAATGTAAATTGATCAAAAGTGATGATAAAGATGTAAAATATTTCTTTTTCAGATAAGTACTGTTCTTCTGAACTTTCTATTCATCAAAGAAACCTGAAACAATCCTAGCTGTTTTCAACATAATAATAATAAAAATAACTGTTTTTTTTTTTGTTTTTTTTGTTTTTTTGAGCAGCAAATCAGAATATTAGAATTATTTCTGAAGTATCTGTGACTGGAGTAATAATGCTAAATATCAGCTTTGAAATCACAGGAATAAATTACATTTTAAAATATATTCAAATAGAAAGCAGTTATTTTAAATAGAAAAAGTATTTAACTGTAATTACAGTACTGATTTTGTTGTATTTTGGATCAAATAAATGAATTTTTATTCATTATAATAAAAAGAATTATGAGTGAATATATGAATGTAATTCAGAAAAATTCTCTCTACTATATATATTTATATATTTTTCTCACTAGTTTATGGACTCTGACTGGATTTTTTGCCATTAATATTTTCTAGTTGCTGTCTTTCCATCACGCTACTCAAAAGCTCCAAAACTCTATTTATCGTTTGAAATTTGAATGCAGTCTGTTTCACGTTGGGTGGTTCTTTACCGCCGTGCATTAAAATGGTTTATCACAGCGTAGTTGAATGATTGATTTTGTTTGGCAACAGAAACATTTTATTAAATGAACAGTTTTTTAAGAGGCATGGCAGATGCAGGTAATAATAACACAATGCTTTTCTCTCTCTGGGGATCTTTGTGATCTTTGACAGATTCTGTCCTCCATTGAGCTCCTGCAGCATTCGCTGCCCAAAATCAACCGCAGTGCTTCTGAACCTTCGTTGCACAGAGCATCACAGACTGAAGACATCAACTCCTTCACACTCACCTCCATGAAGCTGCCCGTCTTCTAGAAGCCAAATACTATTGCCTTGTGCTGCTACAGTGTCATTTAAAGAATTTGTGACTGATAAACCGAATGACTGAAATTGTGCAAGAGTTGATGTTGATCTCAGAAATGAAGGCTGTTTCCTGTGTTTGCAGGCCAGTGACAGATGCACTTTGATTATAAGAAGATTATGAAAGAGTAAAGGATCCCACAGTTGTATGTGTCTGAAAAGATGTTGCCCTCAATGATGTTTGAATATTATATAGACAAAATTAGCTTCAAGATTTAGTCAGTATTGAGTTGTCATTGAATGTTGTTCATTAGTAAGATGCGACATAGTTTTACATAATTTGAGCTCTATTTTGTGATGTCAATTACTTTGAAGGTGTTATTGACTCTATATTGAATATATACTGTTAATCAATTATTTTAATAAAATTAATTTAAATACCCTTTCTATCATTGTGTCTTGTTTTGCTGTTAATTGTAAGACTGTTTTTTCTAGTGCTGCCTTAAAGAACCTCAACATAAAATACAGTGTCTTGCAAAAGTTTTTTTTACATTCTGTTGTTTTGCAGCCTTATTTGAACATGCTTTACATTTCTTAAACATCAAGCTACACTTCATACACCATAATGACACCGCAAAAAAAATGTATTCTCTTGTCTGATGGACCTCAATTCCAAGTGTCCATATACTGAGTGCCATTATACAAAATAATCACTGTTACTGTCCAGAATTACCTTGTTCAATGATAATTTGTGTACATTCAGAAAATATTCAAACATAAAGAATATTAAAACTACTGTATATGCTCAGCTATAAGTAACATTTAGTTGACAGTATGAGCAGAGCTGTGCATGCAGTGACTTAGGTATGTACAAGATGAATGTTACATTTGTCACAGTTCACATTAATGTTATGCAACTCAGCTTGGGCTGCTTTGGGCAAAGCTGAGGAGATTTCTATCCATCTAAACATGCAGCAAGTATTGCAGTCAGTCTTAAAAACATGTCCATATAACGTAATAAATGTGCAAAGTGGTGCAAATCTCTGGAACGTTTGCAGGTACAGATTTGTGTAACCTCAAATGTTAACTAATCAGCAACCATAAAAAGGACTTACCACAACTCTTTATGTTCAAATTTGGTATAATATGAATATTATTTGCTGAACAGACAAAATTGCTTGTGATCTTCCTCATTTATAAGCCACTCTAGATAAATGCAAATATAAATTAAAAGAGTGGCAGAGGGAGTTGAGAGTGATTGGCTTAACTGCAGCATGACCTTGTATACGTCAACAGAGAGAAGTGAGTCAGACTGCATAAAAAAGATATGACTTATGATTAAAGATTCTCAGAAAAATAAATGTAAAGAAGTGAAACTAAACTACTGCGGCAGCTTTTCTTTTTTACACATTGAAGCATGGACTCCACAAGACCTCTACAAGTGTACTGTTGCATCTGCCATCAAGATATGATCAGCAGGTTTTGCAAGTCCTGGAAACTGCGAGGTGGGGTCTCCATGGATCAGATTTGATGGTCCAGCACATCCCATAGATCAGTTGGATAATTTGGAAGCCAAAGCAACACGTTGAACTCTATCATGTTCCTTGAAACCATTTTTGCAGTGTGGCAGGGTGCATTATTCTGCTGAAATTATTCTGCTGAAAGGATTTAGACCGTATCATAGTACTAAGACTGCTCTCTTTAGAGTTACAAATGACCTGCTCTTATCATCTGATCATGGGTGTATCTCTCTATTAGTTTTATTGGATCTTAGTGCTGCGTTTGACACAATTGACCACAACATTCTTTTGCATAGACTTGAACACTTTGTTGGCATTAATGGAAGTGCATTAGCATGGTTCGAACTTGTATGACCGCCATCAGTTCGTAGCAGTGAAGGAAGATGTATCATATCGATCACAAGTGCAGTATGGAGTACCTCAAGGCTCAGTACTAGGGCCGCTACTCTTCACGCTTTATATGTTACCCTTGGGAGATATCATCAGGAAACATGGTGTTAGCTTTCACTGTTATGCTGATGATACTCAGCTCTATATTTCTTCACGGCCCGGTGAAACACACCAATTTGAAAAACGAATGAAATGCATAGTCGATATAAAAAACTGGATGACAAGTAATTTCTTACTGCTAAATTCTGAAAAAACTGAAGTGTTAATTATAGGACCTAAAAACTCTGCTTGTAATAACCTAGAACACTGTCTAAGACTTGATGGTTGCTCTGTCAATTCTTCATCATCAGTTAGGAACCTAGGTCTGCTATTTGATCGCAATCTTTCCTTAGAAAGCCACGTTTCTAGCATTTGTAAAACTGCATTTTTCCATCTCAAAAATATATCTAAATTACGGCCTATGCTTCTCAATGTCAAATGCAGAAATGTTAATCCATGCATTTATGACCTCAAGGTTAGATTATTGTAATGCTTTATTGGGTGGTTGTTCTGCACGCTTAGTAAACAAACTACAGCTAGTCCAAAATGCAGCAGCAAGAGTTCTTACTAGAACCAGGAAGTATGACCATATTAGCCCGGTCCTGTCAACACTGCACTGGCTCCCTATCAAACATCGTATAGATTTTAAAATATTGCTTATTACTTATAAAGCCCTGAATGGTTTAGCACCTCAGTATTTGAATGAGCTCCTTTTACATTATAATCCTCTACGTCCGCTACGTTCTAAAAACTCAGGCAATTTGATAATACCTAGAATATCAAAATCAACTGTGGGTGGCAGATCCTTTTCCTATTTGGCGCCTAAACTCAGGAATAACCTACCTAACATTGTTCGTGAGGCAGACACACTCTTGCAGTTTAAATCTAGATTAAAGACCCATCTCTTTAACCTGGCTTACGCATAACATACTAATATGCTTTTAATATCCAAATCCGTTAAAGGATTTTTAGGCTGCATTAATTAGGTAAACCGGAACCGGGAACACTTCCCATAACACCCTATGTACTTGCTACATCATTAGAAGAATGGCATCTACGCTAATATTAGTCGGTTTCTCTCTTATTCCGAGGTCACCGTAGCCACCAGATCCAGTCTCTATCCAGATCAGAGGGTCACTGCAGTCACCCAGATCCAGTACGTATCCAGACCAGATGGTGGATCAGCACCTAGAAAGGACCTTTTTTAGATGGAAAAATTCAGTTTTACAAATGCTTAAAATGTGGCTTTCTAAGGAAAGATTACTATCAAATAGCACACCTAGGTTCCTAACTGATGATGAATAATTGACAGAGCAGCCATCAAGTCTTAGACAGTGTTCTAGGTTATTACATGCAGAGTTTTTAGATCCTATAAATAACACCTGTTTTTTCAGAAATTAGCAGTAAGAAATTACTCGTCATCCAGTTTTTTATATCGATTATGCATTCCATTAGTTTTTCAAATTGGTGTGTTTCACTGCGCCACAAAGAAATATAGAGCTGAGTATCATCAGCATAACAGTGAAAGCTAACACCATAGTTCCTGATGATATCTCCCAAGGGTAACATGTAAAGCGTGAAGAGTAGCGGCCCTAGTACTGAGCCTTGAGGTACTCCATACTGCACTTGTGATTGATATGATACCTCTTCATTCACTGCTACAAATTGATGGCGGTCATATAAGTATGATTTAAACCATGCTAATGCACTTTCATTAATGCCAACAAAGTGTTCTAGTCTCTGCAAAAGAATGTTGTGGTCAATAGTGTCAAACGCAGCACTAAGATCCAATAACATTAATTTGGTCATTTGTAACTCTAAGGAGAGCAGTCTCAGTACTATGATATGGTCTAAATCCTGACTGGAAATCCTCACAGATACCATGTTTGTCTAAGAAGCAATATAATTGTGAGGATACTACCTTTTCTAGTATCTTGGACAGAAAAGGGAGATTCGAGATCGGTCTATAATTAACCTTCTTTGTGGTCAAGTTGTGTTTTTTTGATGAGAGGCTTAATAACAGCCAGTTTGAAGGTTTTGGGGACATATCCTAATGACAATGAGGAATTAATAATAGTCAGAAGAGTATCTATGACTTCTGGAAGCACCTCTTTTAGGAGCTTAGATAGAATAGGGTCTAACATGCTTTTTATTAGTTTAGATTATTTAACAAGTTTATACAATTCTTCCTCTCCTATAGTAGAGAATGAGTGGAACTGTTCCTCAGGGGGTCTATAGTGCACTGTCTGATGCGAAACTGTAGCTGACTGCTGAATGGTTACAATTTTATCTCTAATAGTATGGATTTTAGAAGTAAAGTAGTTCATAAAGTCATTACTGCTGTGATGTTGGGAAATGTCGACACTTGTTTGAGGCGCTATTTTTCGTTAATTTAGCCACTGTATTGAATAAATACCTGGGGTTATGTTTGTTTTCTTCTAAAAGAGAAGAAAAGTAATCGGACCTAGCAGTTTTTAATGCTTTTCTGTAGGATAGGTTACTTTCCCGGCAAGCAATATGAAATACCTCTAGTTTTGTTTTCCTCCAGCTGCGCTCCATTTTTCGGGCTGCTCTCTTTACGGTGCGAGTGTGCTCATTATACCATGGTGTCAAACTGTTTTCCTTAACCTTCCTTAAACGTAAAGGAGAAACTGTATTTAAAATGCTAGAAAAGAGAGAGTCCATAGTTTTTGTTACATCATCAAGTTGTTCTGAGGTTTTGGATATGCTAAGGAATTTGGATACATCAGGAAGATAACTTAAAAAGCAGTTTTTTGTGGTAGAAGTGATGGTTCTACCATATTTGTAACAAGAAGTAGAATTTACAATTTTGGCTATATGAAGTTTGCACAAAACTAAAAAATAATCTGAGATATCATCACTTGGCTGCATAATTTCAACACCAACAACATCAATTCCATGTGCCAGTATTAAATCTAGAGTATGATTTCAACAGTGCTACTCACTGAGATGTGTTGTCTAACCCCAATAGAGTTCAGAATGTCTATAAATGCTGATCCCAATGCATCTTTTTCATTATCAACATGGATATTAAAATCACCAACTATTAAAACTTTATCTGCAGCCAGAACTAACTCGGATGTAAAATCACCAAACTCTTTAATAACGTCTGTATGGTGCCCTGGTGGCCTGTATACAGTAGCCAGTACAAACATCATAGGGGATTTATCATTAACATTTGTTTGTCTGGATAATGTTATATTACCATTACTTCAAACGAGTTATACTTGAAGCCTGCCCTCTGAGAAATCCTAAAAACATTGTTATAAATTGAAGCAACACCTCCCCAAATAATGTAATCATCAGGTTTTAGCCAGGTTTCTGTCAAACAGAGCACATCTAGATTATGATCAGTGATCATATTATTTACAAAAAGTGTTTTCGTAGAAAGGGATCTGATATTCAATAAGCCAAGCTTTATCATTTGTTTATCCATATTGCCTCTGTTTTTTATTTGTTGAACCTCAATTAAATTATTACTCTTTAATTGGTTTGGACGTTTTCGCATTTTCTAGTTCGGGGAACAGACACAGTCTCTATAGTGTGATATCTAGGTGAAAGAGTCTCTATGTGCTGAGAATTAACTGACCTCTGTGACGGGAGGCAGCTAGCAGACGGTCGGTTTAGCCAGTCTGTCTGCTTCCTGACCTGGGCCCCAGTTAGTCAAGTATAAACTCTAAGACTGTGTGCCATATTTCTAGAGAGAAGAGTGGCACCACCCCAGGAGGGATGAAGACCATCTCTTTTCAACAGGTCAGGTCTGCCCCAAAGCTTGTCCAATTGTCTATGAATGCTATGTTATTCTGCGGGCACCACTTAGACATCCAGCCATTGAGTGATGACAATCTGCTATGCATCTCGTCACCGCGGTAAGCAGGGAGGGGACCAGGGCATATTACAGTGTCTGACATCGTGCTTGCAAGTTCACACACCTCTTTAATGTTATTTTTAGTGATCTCCAACTGGCGAAGTCGAACATCATTTGCGCCGGCATGAATAACAATCTTACTGTATTTACATTTAGCATTAGCCAGCACTTTTAAATTTGCCAAGATGTCAGGCGCTCTGCTCCCGGTAAACATTTGACTATGGTGGCTGGTGTCTCTATATTCACGTTCCATACAATTCATCAGGCTTCTCAGTGGGTGCATCACTGAGTGGGGAGAACCTGTTTTAAGTTTTGATCGGAACAGAAGAGCGGTGTTTTGACCCATATATATATATATATATATATATATATATATATATATATATATTTTTTTTTTTTTTTTTTTTTTTATATGAATATCTGAATATACAAAACATCAAAATAAAGAACAGGATATCTGCTTGTAGAAAAGACATTTTATTCTAGATTCATGTATTCTTGTTTATAAACACTCGAATGTGACTAAGTTTCACAAATGAAAAGAAAGAAAGAAAGAAATAACATTTTGAACTAAAATCTGAAAAAAGAC
Organism: Carassius carassius; assembly: GCF_963082965.1. Taxonomy (NCBI): domain Eukaryota; kingdom Metazoa; phylum Chordata; class Actinopteri; order Cypriniformes; family Cyprinidae; genus Carassius; species Carassius carassius. Next base: position 1,520,316 of record NC_081800.1, on the reverse strand, counting down.
TATGAATTGGATTCAGAATAATCAAAATGATTGATCACACCCCAAGGCTCTTCATAGGTCGACTATTTATTCAATAATGTTACACAGTTTTAATGCTGTTTTATGTCTGATGATCATGATTAGTCCCTGTCCTTTGACTGCCGGGTGAAGTCTTCTGCGGAGCTCGCCACAGTGCAGTCTTGCACATTGAGCACAAAGATGAGGGAACCCTTCTGAAAGCTAAAATGACAAATGGGACACCCTATGGTCTGGTAGACTTAGAGGACATACTGTACCCATGCGGCGGCTGTTGGAAGTCCACAAGACCGTAAGTGCACATGAAGTGTGCTATTTGGGACAGGGCCTAAGATACCAGGTGTGTCTCCATCAGCTCCCGAACTCTTGAATCAGTATATTGTGTACAAATTCGGTCACTGGTAAGTACCCTGGCTCATTGCACATTGGGACAGTGATTACTCAATTTCCGGTGACATGACTAAGTTACGTACAATATCAACAGAAAACATTGTAGATCATCATTGCTGGAATTAATAAACAACAGGCAGGACCAATCTCTTTTTGATATTATTCAAAAAAAATAAATAAATAAATAAACACATCCTTCCGTTACATGTTCTTACAACATTCCAGCCAAGTATAAATAATAAATGTTGACTAGATGTGCTCATTACCTATAGCAATGTGTTTTTATATTAAAACATACTAATAAAACGGTCTGCCTTTTCAACTCTTCTATTGCTTGTCATTATATTTATCGTGTTGGCTCAGGTGGTTTATGTTTTGCAATCCAGAAATGTGATGTAATTTCCGGTAAGGGGGCATAGCTAAAGCCACTAGAATGCAAGCCTGCAACTTTTAGCCAAAAAAGCATATCGTCTAATGCTAACGCAGTACGTGGGAAAGGAGACAAGTGGCCGTATTTATTTTTGATTGGATGTCAATGGAGGAGATGCTTCAATATGTAGAATAAACAGCTTTTTAGAGGAAACAGCTTATAATTTAATTAATTGACAGCCTATCTGCTAATCTTCAACATGTTTTACACTAAGCAATACTTCTGAATTTAACTATTTTTAGAGTTTACACCGAAAAGTGCCATTTTATAAGAGAAGTCACTGACTTTTTGCGACAGGGGGGATTCAGCTTACGGCAGTTCTCATTCATTCCTATGGAATCTACATATGATCCCATCCAGACGTCGTCTCTTTCAGGGAAGACCTTGCATTTTCCAACATGACAGTGCCAGACCACACACTGCATCAATTACAACATCATGGCTGTGTAGAAGAAGGAACCGGGTACTGAAATGGCCAGCCTGCCATCCAGAACTTTCACCCATAGTAAACATTTGGTGCATTATAAAGAGAAAGATGCGACAAAGAAGACCTAAGACAGTTGAGCAACTTGTCTGCTCAGTCCAGAGACGTTTGCAGACTGTTATGAAAAGAAGAGTGGATGCCACACAGTGGTAAACATGGCCTTGTCCCAACTTTTTTGAGATGTGTTTATGCCATGAAATTTAAAATCAACTTATTTTTCCCTTAAAATTATACATTTTCTCAGTTTAAACATTTGATATTGACCCCAAACTTGTAAAAGCACTAATGCAGCACCTTTGCCACGGTAGATGCTCCCTGTTTCTTGAGTTTACACTCACATATAATCAGATATAAACAGCAATCAGATAAAATCAGCAAATAGTACGCATATTTGGTGTGCTGTCTAAATAGTGGGTTCTGAGCTCAGAATTTAGCCCAAACCCAGTGACCTCCCACATATCCCCAAGCTGAGATAAGAATACTTAGAAGTGAGGAGTAGGGACAGAGGTAAGTTGGCTGTTTTTAGAATTAGTTAATTATCTGAACGTGCTCCTCCTGAACTTAGTTGATAAAAAAATTATTTGTCATAACAAGAACATTCTCCATTCCATTCTGCCATGGTTCAGTCTAATGAAAACGTCTCAGTTTACGAATGTAACCATGGTTACCTGAGTAGGGAACGAGACACAACTTGTTGGCCAGCGACAGCCTCTGACGTCACTACCGGCACAACTATAAACAAGGACCGGGAGAACACGTCATTCACTTCTTAGTCTGAAGCTTGCTAGAGGATGCAGTGTCTCGTTCCCTACTCAGGGAACCATGGTTACATTCGTAACCTGAGACGTTCCCTTTCAGGGGAACTTCGAACTGCGCCTTTTAGGGGTCGCTATGGGGAACAGTATACCCATGCCGCCATGCTGAGGGGAGTGCAGGCCAGAATCATGGCGAGCACTAAGTACCAACTCTACCATTTCCATGGGAGTTGCCCCTGGGATGTTTAGACGGCTGTCTGTGACAGTACCTCTTACGGCCAAAGGCCTAAGCTACATACCCAACTTACCTGCAGGGCCTCGGCCCAGGGTATAGCTGAAGGCTTGGAATCAGGAAAGATTCCTTTTAAAGGGATACGGCTAAGAACCTAGCATTTTATACCAAGTCTTGCCTGTCACATAGGGGCTACCGCTAGCTTTCGCATAAGCTTGCTGAAAGAGCTGTCTCAAAAGTTCTCTAGTAGCAACACCCTGTTTAGATAGGTATCCAGGATACATGGGTGGAGTGGCGCCCAAGATGAATGGGGCTTTAACCGACTCAAGAAAGGGCATGAAGCAACCGTGCGAAGCCTCACCATATAGGATTTTAGAAAGAACGCAGAATACTAGCGTGCAAACTTAACACAGTGTGGATATCAGAAAGTGTGCAAAGACTTCACGTGCACTTACCATAGCATGGATTTTCAAATCCTGTTCTAAGGAGGGGCTCTCGTGTACTCCGATAGAGCAGCTCATAGATGGAATAGTGTATCTCAAAACAGTATGTTTGAGGGTCATCAACTCGATCTATGGAAACAATACTGGAGCGCTCTGGTGAAAAAACAGAGAATTCAGTCTCATATGAAAGGAGAACTCAGAGCTCAGAGTAGCACGCTCATAGGCGACCCTTCTTGGAAAAAGGGGAGCGCTGCTAAACTACCACGAGAATCACCAAAAGCCCCTCATGTTGAGGGAAGCGATGCTTGAAGTGTATAAACAAATACACACTGGCTGAATGATGCCCAAGGAACCAAGGTCTAATCATCTCATGAAAGAGAATGAAGTGGAGTGCGTAACCCTTACCGTACAGGATTTCAGAAAGTTTGCAGAGTCTTGTGTGCACACTGACCACCATGTGGTTTTGAGAAAGTACACAAAACTTAGCGTGTGTACTTAAAGGTTCCTAAGCATCGCAGAGGTGCTGAATCGCACGGGAGAGGCAAGCTCAAATTTTACAAACCTTGGACGAGGGGAGCATCACCTGAGGCAGCATATACAAGACTTCTGTAAATGCCACCTCCACTTCCCGGTAGATGCGACCGCACCACTAAGCGGCCAGGAGACCCCTCAGGGTGACCTGGCCGGACACCCATCAAATTCCCTGCAGTGCTGTGCCAGGCCTGATGATCAAGGAGGCTCCCACAGAAACCTGTGATCTCAGCCGCCTAATACCGGAACATGAAGCAGGATGGCTGGTGCTGGCAAGTGTTTAGTAAACACTGTAATTGATAGTAGACACGTAACCACCACAATTTAATACACATAAGTATATACAGAGAGGGTTACATTTACTCACCCATCCTCCTGCGCTGGAGCCCCGCTCAAGGGGCGCCTCCTTTTAGTCTGGACCATAAGTAGGGTGGTTGCTATGAACATAGAACCATAAAAAACATTTTAGGTCCAGGATAGGAGACTGTTATGCGAGAGGTTCCCACCTAACCTTGATCAGGTGGAGAGCTGGTGGTTACAGGGGAATTAGGAAGGGGAGGATAAAAGCAGAAGTTTAAAATCCCCAAAAGTGAAGGAGTAGATACCTCGGTATCACTCCAATATGGACGAGAACAGTGCCTTGTCTAGACCACACCCCTTAGGTTCTGCTTACCTCCTCGTGACCCACAATTCCTCTAACCCCTACCCGCAGGTGGGGGAGGAGCGCGAGTTGTGACACTAGCCTTCTGTGCCCGTCTTTGATCTTCAGATCGAGACAGGCCAGGACCCCTATGTTGTTTGGGCTCAGACCTGGACCTTCGTGAAACGAAGGATCTGAAAGGAGCAGAGCGCGCCTTGAACTCCCTGAACTTCTCAATCGCCGTCTCAATGGATATACCGAAAAGTTCAGAAGGTGAAACCTGAGCATCGAGAAGAAAGCCTTTTCTTTCCTCCCGATGTCTGCCAGGTTCATCCACAGATGTCTCTCCGCTGCCACCATGGCCACCATAGTCCTGCCCATGGCGGAGGCAGCCTTCTTGGTAGCACGGAGAGAGATCCGTTGTGTGGCGCAGCTCAGCTACCTGATCAGAAAAAAGGCCTCTGGCTCTATCCAGGTCTCTTAGCAGATCAGTCTGATATGCTTAAAGCACCAGCATCGTGTGTAATAAAGCCACAGCCTGACCTGCTACTGCGTATGACTTGGCATTTAAGCGAGATGATTTTCTGAAGGGGCTTAGATGGCAAGGAGGGAGATTAAGAGAGGATGTTTCCCCTGCAGAAAGAAAATCTTTAGCTCTTTCTACAGGGGGCATCCCCTCATAGCCGTTTTCGCGCATCACCTCGATGTCGGCAGATTTACTGTCATGCCGAAGCCGATGGATGTGAGAAGAAAACGGCTTCTTTCTTTTTTTTGATCTCTGTATAGAGATCATGCAGGAATGGAAGGCTCACCTGAGCTGGAGGACTATGGTCAAAAAGATAACACTTATGGTCAAAAAGATAACACTTATATTAACCACTTTTACTTTTCCGTGGCGCGATCAATAACCCCCAACAGCTCTACATACGCAGGGCAGGAGGATTGAGAAGGCTCAGCCTCAGCTTCTTCACCATTCTTAAATATCTCCTGCTTTTCCTGTGTAAAAACCCAGCAGAGCACTAACCTCAGTATCAGAAATATTAAAGATATGACATCTTTAATATTTTTAAAAAACCGAGGCTCTCTCTCATCCGCCACCATTACGAGCGCGAAAGGGAAAGTCCCTCTTTAAGCCATTCACACAGATCCACCTGTATTCTCACAAGCTCATTCTCCTTCGTGCCTCAGCAGCGACAGGTCCTGAACCGCGGAAAGCAGATGGCTGCCTTTTTTCCTTTTTTTTCAGAAGAGAGACGAACGAGAGTGGAGCTTTTTTAATTGAAAACATGCTCACAATGCACGCAAATTGCCTCCTCAAAGACATCGCGTGCATGGTCTTCACCCAAACAAATGACGCAAAGATCACGTGTGTCATCGGGTGTCAAATAAGGCCGACACGGATCCGCACATTGTCTAACCGCTTGCTAGTTGTCGCCATGATAAACAGAGAAAGATCGCTCTTACCGGTTCTTTCAGATGCACGCTTCAAACAGAACAGTCAGTGAAGACGAAGAAGTGAATGATGTGTTCTCCCGGTGCTTGTTTATAGTCGTGCCGGTAGTGACGTCAAAGGCTGTCGCTGGCCAACAAGTTGGTGTTTTTTCAATGTATGCTTCAGACACGGGTCACGACAAGGTGTTCCCCATAGCGACCACTAGACGATGCAGTTCGAAGTTCCCTTGAAAGGGAACAAATATTATTTGATTATATGTCTTGAAGCTAAAAGATATGTATATGATAAAAAACACCTTTGGCAATAGAACAATGTTCACGTTGTTGGCACCATTGGTTCCATCGGTTCATATCCACAGAAATATCTGGTCAAAAGTACCTTTGCCTCACCAACTCTATTGTATGTTCCACTCGCTAATGTTCATGCTGGTCTTTACAGATGTTAGAAGCAAGAGCTGAAGTGGTGAAATTCCTCACTATTCTGGGAATGATGGCCTTGATGATAAAAAAGCACCTTAGCTGTTTCCACAGCTTCCACTGCCTCTGGCGTTTTACCACATTTGGACAAATCCCCTGCCGTTCTACTCTTGAAGCAAAGTTTCCTTTCCTCCACAGTTTTAAAGTTCTCCCAGTATAGCGTCAGCTTCTTGTAACAGCAAACTTGAAGAAGTATGATTAGGGGGAGCAGTAATGCATGCTTGCATTTCTTCTCTCATTGGTCTGACTAGGGCAACTTGTTGAAAATATTCTGGCAGGGAGGTTATATGATACATTCTCATGGATTTGGGGCTGAAAATACTCCCGTTATATTTTAACGATTAATGTGTGAAGTGCTTGGTTATGTAGACAGTTGTGAAACATCTTGATGATAATGTGTGTTATTCTAATACCTGGGCAAACCAATCTTCACATTTTAGACACGGTTTAAATGATTTTAGCTGCTCACACTCAACCTTGCTAAGTGTGAATTTGTCTGTGCTACTGTAAATTTTTTGGGTAAAAAAAGTTGTTCAGGGTATAGTTCAGCCCCTGGATCTAAAGTTCAAGTTATTAATGCTTTTCCACTGCATAAAACAAGTGGAAAATTCTGGAGCTTGGAATGGCCAGCTATAGAGGACATGGGCAACAGACATCTGTATTCTGTTAACTGGGTTTCATCGCTTCTGGTTCAAGTGTTGTGCACATGTTTAATTAAATATGAAGCAGTTTTACTCAAGATGCTTTCAAAGTAGATACCAATGTCCATCACATATGCGGACTGATATCTAAAAGTTTATTTTTCATTTTTATTCTGCTCACTAACATTTAGATATAAAAAGTAAAACAAATGTTTACAATAAAAATAGCTAGCTAATTTAACTGGTTATCTTAAAAGTCCATAGATATCAATATTATTTAATACGGCTGTTAACTCGTTCTCCGACAAGCGGAAGTGATGAGACCTGTTTCCTGGGTTTGGTCAGGTGACGTTCAACATATACCTTATTGAAACACTTGATTTTATTTTGACCTCTTAAGGTTGAAAATCAACATTGTCTCACATTTATGCATGTAATTTCACTGACTAGTTGTTAAAAAAAAACATTTACCTTGTGAATTATGTGTAAGTGTCATTTATACATTTATACAAATCAGTGTTTAGGAGTACTCAGTGTTTGTTCAGAGTTTTATTTTTATTGCTTTATATTTAATTACATTTCTGCAATAATATTGGTAACAAGAACAAAACATTATTGATGTTCAGTAATGGAGTTTTCATCCATTGTAGCAAATACATTTCACCATATTTTGTAACACATTTACAATAGTAGAAGTACATACAGTATGATATCTATTACTTCAACAGTGATGTCATAAAATAAAATACACACATTACCTTTCAACACACAATGACAAACACATTTGATCATGCAATTAAAATGTTCACTGATATTTTATAGTCTCCATGCTTTCATATATAAATACAACCATTCACACACACACACACACACACACACACACACACAATTGTTCCCACAAGGTCAAAACTTACTGGTATTACTATCATTGTGGTGACTTTTGCTCCCCTTTACCATAGGGAATACCAGGTACACACACACTATAACTCTTTGAACACCATTAACTGAAACATAACACAAGACATAAAACAAGAAAAAGTACATGGGAAAGAGTGGCACTGAACACTAGGCACGATCTGCTGTATTACCACACAACGACCCTGAAGAGACAACCGCTTCACATAGAAACAAAGCAACCATCACAAGCGCAGAACAGTGAAAGTTACACAGCATAGCCTGAAATACCGATCAGGCCCAAATTAAGACTTTTCATACAGATTATTTGTTCCCTTACACCTCAGGTCACTGTCCGAATGTTTGAACACAACCTGTCGGGAGTTTAAATGCTTAGAGCTTTCATGGTTGTATTAGTTTGCCTGCACTAATTTTGGTCCCACAGCAACACCATTGCAGTCAAGAATGTACTGCAAACAGCCTTGTGGAGGAGCTTTCTGTGGTGGGTTGTGATTTACTTCAACCACAACAGCATTCTGAAAGAAACAAACACATCTGCTCATACAAGTAACATTCACAACAGAGATGTTTTAGTTCAACCCTCCGAGCTGCTGACATACTCATATACTGTATGCACTGCACTATAGATAACTTGCCTTAAAAATCAAGCATAAAAAATTTAAGGTAAAATGCTGTCTTATTTTGCAAGTTAGGTCAAATTTCTTTTCTTTTTTTTGATGTTGTTACATCATCTACCTTTCTTGGTTGAATAGCTGTTGGTCTTTTGGGATTTTGTGCTGTAACATGATTCAATTTGGCAATGACAATGTCTGCTATCAGCTGCTGGTCCTCGGCTTTATGGTCTCCCACTAATGGCATAGATGAACCCATTACCTAATCAAAAAAACACAGATAGTATTAATATTACATACATAATAAAACACAATGGTTGAATTTGTAGAAAAAAAAAAAAAACTCTACATCTTTATATGTCATATCTATAGAACTAGCATGCAGCTTTTCCAAAAGTATAGCACATACCTCAGTAATGTAATCTTTTCCATCTTTTCCATGAATAGCTTTAACTGCACAAATTTCAAGGCCTCCAAAGATTTCACTGCAGGTGTCAACCCAAAGCTTATAACTGCAGAACAATGCAACTTGCTTGGTCATGTCTGAAGCATACTGTTTACCTGTAGCAGATGCTTTAAAATGTGCCATTATTGTTAGGGTTACCTGTCTTTCATCGCCACCTGCTCCACCATGGCAGTGCCAGTGTTGGACTTCCAGTTACCTGAGACTGACGTCCTCCTGTGAAACGAGGAGCATTCTTCATCTGTCAAGAACAGCATTTAGCTAAATCTGAAATGTGTTCAGAAACTCTACATACTAGAATCGTTACTCACATGTAAGCTTTGTAATCATTTCCTATTTTCTGAATCCTGATGTCATATTTGGCTTCGATGAAAGGTTCAGATGTGCTGTAGGTCTGAGTGATAGCCACCACACCCGCTATGTCCTGAAACTTTGTGTGGTTCTCCACTTTCACCTTAACACAAATTATTTGATTACATGCTTAACTGCACATGAACACGCATCACTTCTTTTACAGTCATTGTCTCAGTGTAAACATTACCTTCCCCACACCAGAGTGAGCGTGCCCAATTTTCACGACAGCAGGAAATGCTGGCATAGTCACCTGGTTTGTTTTCCCACAAAAAAAGTATTTATTTATAAATACGCAGATAAATTCATTATTGGAAGAAAATATTTATGGAACAATCGCTTACCATTTCTTTATAATTGGGATAGAATGTCTGTTCAATTAATGGGAATTTCTCCTGTCCAAGTTTCTTGCATGTGCTGATCAGACATGCAAACTGCAGATAGGTTTGGAGAGATGAGTTTGGAGCAGATATCTTTCAAATGATATGCCATGTCAAATCGACCATTCTCAAACTTACTGCCCAGGGTTTGTCACAGAGGTTGTAAATGGACTCCAGGGAGTTGATGCTGGGAATGCCGGCGTACTGGAGTCCAATGATTAAGTTACGGAAATCCTCATTCTCTGTCATGCTGTAAGCATGCTGTCGGATCAGGACAAAGTCAGGCTTAAATGACCTGTAGGGGAAAATATCACACACATATAGTTGTCATTATTTGGAGTTATTTTTGCAATGTGTTTGTATAGGTTGCGTTAACTTGTATTAATATGCAACCAACTGTCCAATTGTGGAAGCACCAATTACATCACTGACAGATCAGTTTTCAATCAGGAAGTCCTGCCTGCCTATTACATAACTCATCACAGCCTGGTTACATACTAGGAATTCTTGTTTTCTTCCCACGTGAAGATAGTGAAAACTGCACTGAATATGCATTAATGTATTTAAACCTTGTTCTGCTGTTGGCTGGGTTTGTCTTTTTTGCGGGCGAGGAACATGAAGTCCTCCCATCTTCTCAACAGTGAAGAAGATGAGGAAAATGACTCTATCCTCCCAACTAATTCATCTTGATAATGTAGCAACCAGAGTGGAGATCTGCTATCAGATTAGACCTCATGGAAGTCTGCTGCAGGGCCACGGCCAAACTTTCATTGACTGGTGCTCTCAACAGGTGGGCCAAGGAGTAGAAAGGATATTTTTTAGGACGGTAAAAGGCTGTCAATCGCACCTCACACTGATAAGACAATTAATTCCAGCTGTCCCGGCATGTGTTGTGGAGATAAAGTCACAGAAACAAACCTCATTGTCAAAGTGTGTCTGTCAAGGGTTTTGCATGGCTGGGTATTCAAGATATATGGGGGAACTGGGGCTAGACCTTTTCAGTCTGCCTACGTGAAACTTCACGCAACAATCCAAAAGGGGCTACTGATATTACTGCATTAATTGCTAAACTGGCTCAGGCTAAGGCAAAACAGAAATTTTTTTAAAAAAATTAACAGTCCTGCCAAATAATAAAATAATAATAATAAAAATTCTCACACATCCAGGCCGAAGTCAGGGAGATATACTCTACTGTACACCACTGTGGCCCCAGTGAATGAGAAGTGGAGCCCAATCACTGTGCAAGCTGATGCACATGCGCAGTGTCTCCATGGATTTTATCCACCATGGAGAAGCATAAGAGACTTCAATTTTAAGTGGAGTGGCTACATCCACAGCACAAAGCAAAACCTCTTAGATACTTAGAAGAAGTGAGCAAAGGTGTCAGGACTCTGCCCTGGTATGTTTTTGTAATTGTTTTATGCCTGAGTCCCTGAGCTCTGTCTTTATGTTGGCCATGTGCTTCCCTGCCTTGTTTTACCAAGCCCTCTCGTTTAGTCATTTGCTGTGTTTGAAATTCCTATACCATCAATCACTACTCCCTACATAAATCCACTAATGTACTAGTCTATTTCAATGAGTGAATGAAATCAGATGCTGAGTGCAGCAGAAGAGCTGCCACTTTTTAAAAGTTTTTCATTGTCATTTTAACAGTCGGCATGTTTTAACAACAGTTCAATCCATTGAATGCACTGTACTTCTTTCCCCTCACATCCTCGTTTTTCATTCTTGTCAGAAAGTACGTATGGTGCTACCCTGATTAAGGTGCTATAAGCTATAATGTCTTATAAAGTAATTTTAGAAGAATGAGTGAATTGATTTGCGTAATTACACAGAAGCATTGTCTTGGTGACAAGCAACTCAAATCATTGTGAAAGGGCTTTTATTACAATTGTTCTTTATTACATCTCCATATACTGATATAGCTTTTATGTGTGACACATCAAATCAGATCTCTCTGATTTGGTTGGTTAATGCAGCTTTCATACTGATTGAAGGTTAAGAAATTCAGCTGGCTGTTATTGCACAACAATGAAATCACACAGAAACTTACATTTTTACTGACAAATCGTTATTGCACATTAACTAAGTTATTGCAGTATAATTCGAATAGCTTGAGGTAAATTTTAAATGCCAGTTTACCTGAAAACTTTGTTTTCATTCTGCAAAACCTGCAAAGCCACATTACATGATCTATTAGCATGAGCCACAACACTGATGTCACCGAACTCAGCCTGAAAAACAAAATCAATCGATCAATCAATCAATCAGCAACTGAATTAATAAATAAAAATACTTTGATTGATTTGATTTGTCCTGTTCCTTTCCTAAACTCACCTGTTCAACTTTAATATCATAATCTCCATTCAGTTTTTTTCCTCTAAAGAGTCTGGCCCTGTAGAAATGAGAAAGGGGTTTAAAAAGGAGATAAAAGGACTAATATATAGATACATTTTTTGTTCATCCAAAATGAGAGGCTCAGGTTTTTTTTTTCAGAATAAATTGGATCATTCAGAAATGCATTCATATTTCATTCAAATACCTATGACATTAACTTGACTTAATATTACATAGTAATGTGCTTTTATCATTTGTTAGTTCATTAATAATCCATTATTTGTACCTTATCGGTCTTTAAAAACTGCATATTAGTACCTTAAAAGTAGTAATATGGTACTATTATACTTAAGGTGCTACTGCGAACGTTGTGAAAGGGGACAAATATGTCCTTTATAGGGTACTTCCCCAGTGACAAGCTGCTGTACAATTGTAATATATATATATTTTTTGGGGGAATTTATATGAATGTGGTATTTTTGCCATGCATGTTGGCATGAGGATGATGGCATATTGTGCAGTAGGCTAGTTACCATGGTGATCAACATTTTTGCAAATTTTTTCACCTGAAGCAGTTCATGCGACATTCCAGGAATCCCGCAATTAAATTGGCTTGCCACAACGTGAATCAAATGTTATCACTTCAACTTGAGGTTACACACACACACACACACACACAAACTACTAACTAACTACAACTAACAAACTACTATTATTAAATAAAATAAAGAATAAAAAATATGCTATAATAATAATAATAATAATAAGTTGACTACCGTTCAGTTGCACTCCTATTCTCATGAAGTGCTTTGAACGGCTAGTCATGCACCACATCAAGCCCCCCCAATCCCCCCCCCTCCCAGGACCCCTTCCAGTTTGCATATTAGTACAAATGCTTGACCGATGATGCTATCCCTATTGCCCTCCACTCAGCACTCACACATCTAGACAAAAAACACTCATACGGCAGAATGCTGTTCATAGACTTCAGCATTCAACACAATCACCCCTCAACAGCTCATTCACAAACTAGCCCAGCTGGGCCTCAACACTTCGCTGTGCAACTGGCTGTTAAACTTTCTGACTGGAAGACCTCAGGCAGTACGAGTCGGCAGTAACACATCCAGCACCATCACACTGAACACTGGGGGCCCCCCAAGGATGTGTGCTGAGCCCCCTCAATGTCACACAACTCCAACCTCTTCATTAATTTTGCGGATGACACGACTGTGGTGGGTCTCATTAACATGAGACAAACTACAGGAGTGAGGTGAGCCACCTGGCCGGGTGATGCATTGACAACAATCTCTCTCTGAACATGGAAAAGATGAAGGAAATTGTTGATTACTTCAGGAGAGTGCACACTCAACATGCTCTCTGACCATCAACGATTCGACCGTAGAGAGGGTGAGCGGCACCAAGTTCCTGGGTGTGCACATCACAGAGGACCTCTCCTGGACAGACAACACTGCAGCACTGGCCAAGAAAGCACAGCAGCATCTCTACTTCCTCTGCAAACTGAGAAGACCCGGAGCCCCAGCCCCCATCATGTGCACCTTCTACAAAGGCACCATTGAGAGCATTCTGACGAGCTGCATCACTGTGTGGTATGGCGCCTGCCACGCATCCTGCCACATGACCCTTCAAGGACATTCAATGGAACCCATCTCAAACCTTTGCACTGCAGGTGATCCCACTCACCCGTCACACAGCTTCTTCAGTCTGCTGCCATCAGGGAGGAGACTGTGGAGTCTAGAGGCCAAGATCAGCAGACTGAAGGACAGCTTCATTCATCAGGCTGTCAGGAAGCTGAACTCGCTCCCGACCCTAACTCCCTGTCTCTCTTTTGCCCCAGTCACCACTGAACTCTGAACCCCCCCCCCTTTTTCCCATGGCACTACTGAAACCCCCCCCCCCCATCCCCAGGTCCTTCCACTCCCCCCTCCCACTAACAAACTGTGACCTGCACCAGACACTTTGTGCAGCATTGGTCTGCTCACTACCTCATTCAACTACCTCTTCAGTCAGTTGAATAAAGAACTACTCTATGAGCTTTTTGTCACTTTAATCGGACTGAATAAGCTCTTTTGCAATATAATCATTTTATATATCTGTATCTCTCTCTGTATTTTTTATTTTTATTTTTATTTTTTGCTTTACTGTTTTACTGTAGCATTTATAGACATTCTGAACTCTTTTGGGGTTAGACAACACGTTTCAGGACCTACTCATTGTCGAAATCATACTCTAGATTTAATACTGTCACATGGAATTGATGTTGATGGTGTTGAAATTATGCAGCCAAGTGATGATATCTCAGATCATTATTTAGTTTTGTGCAAACTTCATTTAGCCAAAATTGTAAATTCTACTTCTTGTTACACATATGGAAGAGCCATCACAAAAGACTGCTTTTTAAATTATCTTCCTGATGTATCCAAATTCCTAAGCATATCCAAAAGCTCAGAACAACTTGAAGATGTAACAGAAACTATGGACTCTTTCTTTTCTACCATTTTAAATACAGTTGCTCCTTTACGCTTAAGGAAGGTTAAGGAAACCAGTATGACACCATGGTATAATGAGCATACTCGCACCCTAAAGAGAGCAGCCCAAAAAATGGAGCGCAGCTGGAGGAAAACGAAACTAGAGGTATTTCGTATTGCTTGAAAGTAACCTATCATACAGAAAAGCATTAAAAACTGCTAGATCTGATTACTTTTCTTCTCTTTTAGAAGAAAACAAACATAACCCCAGGTATTTATTCAACACAGTGGCTAAATTAACGAAAAATAACGCCTAAACAACTGTTGACATTTCCCAACATCACAGCAGTAATGATTTTATTAACTACTTTACTTCTAAAATTGATACTATTAGAGATAAAATTGTAACCATTCAGCAGTCAGCTACAGTATCGCATCAGACAGTGCACTATAGACCCCCTGAGGAACAGTTCCACTCATTCTCTACTATAGGAGAGGAAGAATTGAATAAACGTGTTAAATCATATAAACCAACAACATGTATGTTAGACCCTATACCATCTAAGCTCCTAAAAGAGGTGCTTCCAGAAGTCATAGATCCCCTTCTGACTATTGTTAATTGCTCATTGTCATTGGGATATGTCCCCAAAACCTTCAAACTGGCTGTTATTAAGCCTCTCATCAAAAAACCACAACTTGACCCCAAATAACTAGTTAATTATAGACCAATCTCAAATCTCCCTTTTCTGTCCAAAATACTAGAAAAGGTGGTATCCTTACAATTATATTCCTTCTTAGAGAAAAGTGATATATGTGAGGATTTCCAGTCAGGATTTAGACCGTATCATAGTACTGAGACTGCTCTCCTTAGAGTTACAAATGACCTGCTCTTATCATCTGATCGTGGTTGTATCTCTCTATTAGTTTTATTGGATCTTAGTGCTGCGTTTGACACAATTGACCACAAACTTCTTTTGCATAGACTTGAACACTTTGTTGGCATTAATGGAAGTGCATTAGCATGGTTTAAATCGTACTTATATGACCGCCATCAGTTAATACCAGTGAATGAAGATGTATCATATCGATCACAAGTGCAGTATGGAGTACCTCAAGGCTCAGTACTAGGGCCACTACTCTTCACACTTTATATGTTACCCTTGGGAGATATCATCAGGAAACATGGTGTTAGCTTTCACTGTTATGCTGATGATACTCAGCTCTATATTTCTTTGTGGCCCGGTGAAACACACCAATTTGAAAAACTAATGGAATGCATAGTCGATATAAAAAACTGGATGATGAGTAATTTCTTACTGCTAAATTCTGAAAAAAACAGAGGTATTAATTATAGGACCTAAAAACTCTGCATGTAATAACCTAGAACACTGTCTAAGACTCGATGGCTGCTCTGTAAATTCTTCGTCATCAGTTAGGAACCTAGGTGTGCTATTTGATCGCAATTTTTCCTTAGAAAGCCACGTTTCTAGCATTTGTAAAACTGCATTTTTCATCTAAAAAATATATCTAAATTACGGCCTATGCTCTCAATGTCAAATGCAGGAATGCTAATCCATGCATTTATGACCTCAAGGTTAGATTATTGTAATGCTTTATTGGGTGGTTGTTCTGCACGCTTAGTAAACAAACTACAGCTAGTCCAAAATGCAGCAGCAAGAGTTCTTACTAGAACCAGGAAGTATGACCATATTAGCCCGGTCCTGTCAACACTGCACTGGCTCCCTATCAAACATCGTATAGATTTTAAAATATTGCTTATTACTTATAAAGCCCTGAATGGTTTAGCACCTCAGTATTTGAATGAGCTCCTTCAACATTATAATCCACTACGTCCGCTACGTTCTCAAAGCTCAGGCAATTTGATAATACCTAGAATATCAAAATCAACTGCGGGCGGCAGATCATTTTCCTATTTGGTGCCTAAACTCTGGAATAACCTACCTAACATTGTTCGGGAGGCAGACACACTCTTGCAGTTTAAATCTAGATTAAAGACCCATCTCTTTAACCTGGCTTACACATAACATACTAATATGCTTTTAATATCCAAATCCGTTAAAGGATTTTTAGGCTGCATTAATTAGGTAAACCGGAACCAGGAACACTTCCCATACCACCCGATGTACTTGCTACATCATTAGAAGAATGGCATCTATGCTAATATTAGTCTGTTTTTCTCTTATTTCGAGGTCACCGTAGCCACCAGATCCAGTCTGTATCCAGATCAGAGGGTCACTGCAGTCACCCAGATCCAGTACGTATTCAGACCAGATGGTGGATCAGCACCTAGAAAGGACCTCTACATCCCTGAAAGACAGCGGAGACCAGGACAACTAGAGCCCCAGATACAGATCCCCTGTAAAGACCTTGTCTCAGATGACCACCAGGACAAGACCACATGAAACAGATGATTCTTCTGCACAATCTGACTTTGCTGCAGCCTGGAATTGAACTGCTGGTTTCGTCTGGTCAGAGAAGAACTGGCCCCCCAACTGAGCCTGGTTTCTCCCAAGGTTTTTTTATCCATTCTGTCACCGATGGAGTTTCGGTTCCTTGCCGCTGTCGCCTCTGGCTTGCTTAGTTGGGGTTACTTCATCTACAGCGATATCGTTGACTTGATTGCAAATGAATGCACAGACACTATTTAAACTGAACAGAGATGAAATCACTGAATTCAATGATGAACTGCCTTTAACTGTCATTTTGCATTGTTGACACACTGTATTTTGTTTAAAGCGCTATATAAATAAAGGTGACTTGACTTGACTGTGTTATCTGTATGCACCAAGGGTCTGAGAGTAACGCAATTTTAATTCCCTGTATGTATGTGCTGTACATGTGGAAGAATTGACAATAAAGCAGACTTGACTTGACATAATAAACTCCAGCTAGTCCAAAATGCAGCAACTAAGTTTTTACTAGACCCAGGAAGTATTACCATATTAGCCCAGTTCTGTCAACACAGCACTACCTATCAAACATCATATAAATTTTAAAATCTTGCTAATTACTCATAAAGCCCTGAATGGTTTAACTTTTCAATACTTTAGTGAGCTCATATTTCATTAAAATCCTTCACGTCTGCTGTGATCTCAAAACTGGCCATTTGATAATACCTAGAATATCAAAATCACCTGCGGGAGGCAGATCCTTTTCCTATTTAGCACCCAAACTCTGGAACAATCTACCTAGCATTATTTGGAAGGCAGACACACTCTGTCAGTTTAAATCTAGATTAAAGACCCATCTCTTTAACCTGGTTTACACATAATACACAAACACATTTCTATACACAATTCAAATCCGTTAAAGGATTTTTAGACTGGATTATTTAGGAAAACTGCAAGTGGGAACATTTCCCATAACACCCAGTGTATTGCTACATTGTTAGAAGAATGGCATCTAAGAATGACATTCCGAGGTCACCGTAGCCACCAGATCCAGTCTGTATCCAGATCAGAGGGTCACTGCAGTCACCCGGATCCAGTAAATATCCAGACCAGATGCTGGATCAGCACCTAGAAAGGACCTCTACAGCCCTGAATGTCAGCAGAGAGCATGTCAACTAGATGCGTCCCAGAGACAGATCCCCTGTGAAGACCTCATCACCTTGACGACCATATGAGTCCTCTGCACCTGTGTAGCAGCCTGAAATTAAACCACACCATGATGGTTTCGTCTGGTCAGAGGAAAACTGGCCCCCCGACTGATCCTGGTTTTCTCCCAAAGTTTTTTCTCCATTCTGTCCCTGATGGAGTTTTGGTCCCTTGCCGCTGTTGCCTCTGGCTTGCATAGTTGAGGACGCTTGACTGATTGCACAGACACTATTGGAAGAGAGCTGAACTGGATGATGACATCACTGAATAATCAATGAACTGACTTTAGCTGATACAATTACTCTGTTATTGTCTTGAAATATTGACAAACTATTTTCGTTTAACTGTGTAAAGCTGCTTTGACACAACCAGTATTATATAAAGTGCTATACAAATAAAGGGGACTATTAGAGCTACAGTGATAAAATTGCAGCCAAACTGGATGTAGGTTGCTGAGCTAGTGTCATCTCAGTAACACGAAGAGCTATAATTCAGACCAGTGGAATTTAAACTTCTTGTTAGCAATTACACATTTCACCAATAGTGTCATTCAGTGCAGTGCACTAATTTCAGGGACTGTTCCTTTGCTGTCGTATACTATGTTGGCAAAACCGGACTAAAATCACAGATGATCATTTCTCTGTCACCCCTGCTTTGCAACAGATGTGCACTGCTGATCCACCTTTAAACAAAAAGAAAATAACTCATATGGAGTTGCTATTAATGTGTAGTAACAGGTAAAATGGTACATGAGTAAAAAAAGAACAAAACAAAACTAAAGGTATAGTTATATTGAGTAGCAAATTCACAGTTTAAATGATATAGTATACTGTATATAAATAGAATAATACATTCCTAAATGTCTGAGCTGAAATGTTTGAGTTATATCCCAATATATAAGAAAGTTGAACAGATTTTAAAGTGCCTCTACTATGCCATTTTGAATATTGCTTTTCCTGCAGTGTGTAATAGCTTGTTTGTGTGGTTAACATAATGTCGAGAAGATGCTAATTACTAATGTATACAAAGCATTATGCATTATTGTAAAGCGCTTTGGGTGTACAATAATACACAATAAAGCACTATATAAATGCATTATCCATTCATTTAAGGCTATAACAAATTTACAGCACCTGTTTATTTTAAGATATCAATGTATTGATGTTAAAGGGCTTAAATTATAATA
Source organism: Carassius carassius (assembly GCF_963082965.1). Classification (NCBI taxonomy): domain Eukaryota; kingdom Metazoa; phylum Chordata; class Actinopteri; order Cypriniformes; family Cyprinidae; genus Carassius; species Carassius carassius. The sequence goes on along the minus strand of NC_081800.1, from coordinate 1,501,480 downwards.
CAACCTTCGCCACACCAAACATAACACACTTCTCTAAAGGTATGAATGTCCTGTGAGCAAGATTTAATGGAATAAGATCCATATTCTTAATATTAATAACAGACCCTTTAAAAATAAAATGTATTTAATATAATACATGTTAAATCTGTATCCGTATTATAGGTTATTGCATGTTCTTTGGAGCTTTGATACAGACAGGATTATTTACACTAACGATAAAATATTATAGGTGACATCTCAAAGCAGCTAGAAAGCAATCAATTTAGCCAGTTTGTCTGTGTCTGAACACATTCTTTAAATATTTGACATACTGTATCACAAAAATCTACATCCTACCACACAAATTAACATCTTACATATTCAGACTCAACCATATGTGACCATTTATTTTGTATGCTAATGCAAATACAGGTTTAAAGGATATCATGCATTTACTATAATTCACACTAATCTTTTGAGGAAATGACAGACAATTGTTGGCATCCATTTGCAGAGTCCACTTGATTTATCTAAACTCTGGAAATGCTTTATATATTCCTGCTCCTTATATTCAGCCATTTTTTCACATTTATATTAATAATTAAGTTGTCACCTTGAGCTAATACTGTGCTCACACCATAGAAAGTGAGTGTAATATCATTACTAATCAAACACACTTGGCATGTAGGTCAGTGAGACTTAAGATTTATTCAGTGATGGCGTTGCCTTTTTCCAGTCAATAACAGCATGAAGCTTGTGAATGAAAGATGTTAATTATGAAAGTGTGCCTTAACTATATCTTCTTGTTTTTCTCCAAAAACTTAATACTAATAAATAACAGATGAGGATTAAACAATGAGAAGCCAAATACAACCTGATTAGAAAAATCAGCCTTATCAAGAAGCTTAAGTGAAAATCATTGCTCTTACCAGTCCTGCTGTGGTTCATCGATGACCAGCAGGATCTTGTGTCTCTTGAATGATGCGGGCACAGGCGTTTGCTCCACCAGCCCTGCTGAGGCGGCCGTCTGCTTCACCACACTGCTGATGGAGCTGAAGAATCCCGTCCCTAGAGGCTGGGGTTGGATGGGTTTTCTCTCCTGGCCTGGGGAAACTGGAGCTGGTCCTGAAGCTGGTCCAGGAGGGGGAGGTTGAGGAGGATCTGGTTTCTGCAGGTCTGACATGTAGCCATTAGGCAGGTTGGAGATAAAGGTGCTGTCCGACAGACGCCGGCGCAGGTAGTTCATGACTGTAGACTAGAGGAGGAGGAGTACTGCTTTGGAAATAGAGATGTTAAGCGCCTACATTCAGGGGATTTATACCAGCGGGAGAAGCTCAGAACTGAATACCCAGCGAAGTGAGATGCTGGGATCCCTCCTTGCGTCGCAGTGTTTCCTCCCCTCTCTGCTTTCACCAGCTCTGATGTCGTATATGTATGCAGCCAATCAGATGCTTGCTGCATCCCTGCATGAGAGGCTTGCTCTCTCTACCCTCCCCCATGCCTGATCGCATCCTTCGTGACAAGACAGAATACAAAATAAAAGGTTTCCTGCTGTACATGCGTGGGAAAATAGAGTGCACTGAGCAAATGAGCTTCCCCTCACATAATTACTATTGTGTTTTTCTTGCAGATACAGCTACAGAGAGATTGCTTGAACTACCGATGCTATTACATAAGCTGTCACACCACATTCTACATGATTTATTGCATTCTTTACCACAGTTCACCCCTGATTCTTGCAGGCAAGAGACTTTTGTTGGAATACCTTTTAGCTATTTGTTTATCTTATGTATGTGTAGTGTGACCTTTTATTATTAACCCATATGACAGCCTGAGGGATGATGAACCTGGATTTGCTGGCTGTTCAACCACTGAGATTCACAGTTTCTTTATTTCTCTTGAGATTCCAACTGCCAAACATGTAATACACCCACAATTTGTCTCACAATAATTACATTTTGAGTGAGTAGGTGTTCCTCTGCAGCTGTTCAAACACATTTGACCACATGAGCGAATGCAATGTAAGTGTGGCCTCAAATGTTGACTACCTCCAGTGGTTGAACAACTGAATCTGAATTCAATTAACACATTTATAGCGAGGTCCTTGTGATAGGATCGATCAAAACAGATCTTAATAAAGGGGGCCACAGTTATTTGTGCTGCTTTTAAGAATATTTGCAGCTTATAATAGTACTGAATGTAATTATATATATATATATGTATATATATATATATATATATATATATATATATATATATATATATATATATATATATATATATGTGTGTGTGTGTGTGTGTGTGTGTGTGTGTGTAAGACCTCCAACACTAGCTTGCTCTATTCTTTTTCTATTCTGTTTTCTTTTTATTTAGCCTATTATATTATTTAAAAGCCCTTGCTACATGTTATGTGTTAAGCTAACTGAGACTTGTTATAGCTCTTATATATCATTGCTCTTTTTTCTGTTTTTGATTGCTTCCACTGTTCTCATTTGTAAGTCGCTTTGGATAAAACTTTGGATGAAAGCGTCTGATAAATTAATATATGTAAATGTAAATGTAAAACGAGCGGAGAGAAGGCGTTGTCACGTGGTACGTGCCACTGTTTTCAGCGCTAGTCAGAGTAGGCCAATGGCAGTCGTTTTTGATGACTAAGTTACATAACGTCAACTATTTAAAATATTTTCTTTGAAATTGGCGTCACATGTTGTGACAGAACATGTCCGAATATAGATATGAACCATAATTTGGAAGAAATATAATAAGTAAATTTTGATTGGTGGGGAATTTTTTTTCTTTCTTTCTTTTTTATCTTTTTTTTTGCATGCGTAAACACACGAGATTCTGTCGAGCAGCGTTAGTATTATACTTACTTTTTACAATTGTAACACAATATCTAGCCACCACCTGTTTGACTACTTTACTGACCATTTATACAAACAAAAGGTCGTGCTTGACGAGTTTAAGTTGGCATTTAGGATTTAACTTTAAGTCACTAAAGTAAACCTTAGACGGACAGGTTACCGAGCTAACAGCTAAAATAGCTCAGTATGCTAAAAACAAAGCAAACATTTTAAATGTTTATTTCCACATCTTACTATCGGTTATTGTAAGGTTGTTTAGGTTTCCCCTTTCTGAAAGACCACATTTCATAACGTTAATCACGGCCGAGCTGGAGTAACCGATTACATTTCTGCTACAAATTTAAATGTTTGTGTTGAAATGGATATCTTGATTAATCATTTCATCAACAACAAAATGAACGATGACATTAGCAGACTGCAGTGTAATACATATGAGGGTAAGTAACTGCATTCAAATAAACACAATAAATAATGTAATACTGAGTAATATCATTTGAATGTCATCAATTACTGCTTGAATATGGAATAATACTAATCATTCAGTACCATGGTGGACAGTAATGAAAATGCATAACTAAATTTTACTTTCATATTGGTTTCATATGGTTTTGAAAAAAAAACAAAAAACACTTTTACAATTATTAACTAGTAAATAGTCAGGTTTTCTTACACATTAAATACATATAACGTTAAGTGTACATGTATCAATTGTCATTTTAATACATGTTTTATAATATATTTCAGCCTTATTAATAGTGTGAATAATTCATAGATTTATGTAAAATGTTCAGCCTGAGCTAAGCTTTATATGTCATGGTCATATCATCTGACATTTTAAGGTTAACCTTTTAATTAAGATTTGTTCTTCATTATTAAATCAGGACTTTATGCCCCCCAAAATATGAAAATGTATTTTATAAAAAAAATAATAATTATAAATACATGTTTGCATAGAAAAGGGGTGCATACTGAAGTCGTATGTATGAATCACATTTGAATCTATATAAGAATAAATTAAATTAATATATGTGGACAAAAATGAACATCATGTCATTGACAGTAAATTTGTTTTAAATATTTTAATAGTACTGTTGAATTATGTGAATAACTGTTGAAATATATATATGTATGTGTATATATGTTTGCATATAACCTATTAAAGCTTTATTTAAGCATTATTAGCAATGACTGTGACTTAATCTGAATCTGATTTGTTGAGATATTTCTGGAGCATCTAGGGTTCCTGTGCTTAACTCGGAGTGTACACCCATAAGCCCGACCAAGAGAAAACACCATGAAAACTCTCTGAATCATCAAAAAGACTCTGATGAAGAACGGATGAATAAAATGAGATGTTTATTAGGATCACATCTGTATGTCTGCTATAGGTCTGTTATTTCCAGTGCAGCAAAGTTTCCCTTTTTTATTTTATTGTTCTATCAGTTAAAATTTTTTTTTTGGATTTGTATATGTATCTATGTATTTGTAGTTTTTTTTTCTTGTGTGTTTATAGGAGAAATTCAAATGGAGACACTGAAAACCAGGAGTTATGGAACTATAGTTATAGTCACACATCACTGAGTGGTCTTCATAACCATCATGTATTTGCACCATAGACTGTATAAAAACAGATTTGCACCTTTCCCCATTTTTGCGGTGGATCAACCCCTTGAGATGAGCAAACGAAGCATGGATCTGTTACAGTTGCTTTACTCTTACAGGATGTGTTGTTAAATGTATTCCCATACATTGGCATGTAGAATTGTCATATTTCAAAACCAAACAAAACAAAAAAAAGTTACATTCATTTTATATCAGAATCGTCCTTCGGTAATTACCTGTGCCCCTGCCAGCAACCGCCCTTGCAGTCTTTCCAGTTGCTACATGTCACCAAATAGCTGCACATCTGGATTCTCCAACAAGACCAAAGGTATTTCATCTAGCACCTTTCAAGTATCAGAAATGTGTACTTGGTTGACTGGCTCATCATCATTTGCTACTCTTAACTGGTTATCAGAAGGCTTGGCTAAAGAGATTGATAGCATCTTTAAATTGCTATGGCAGATTTATTTAAAACAGGGATCTCCAACCCTGCTCCTGGAGAGCTACCGTCCTGTAGACTTCAGTTCCAACCCTGCTCCAACACACCTGTCTGTCATTATCAAGTAGCCCTGAACACCGTGATTAGCTGGTGTTTGATTGGGGTTGGAGCTGAAATCTGTAAGACAGTAGTTATCCAGGAGCTGGGTTGGAGACCACGAATTTAAAATGAAACGGATTAAAAAAGAACAATTTAATTCTTATTTTCAAATGTAAGTAAATGTAACAATCAGGACTGTCAAGCAATTCAAGGTTAGAGTTTAATGAATTACATGATGTACTGAATTAATTGCACATCAATTTGGGCAGAGGAAAAAAAGTAATTCCTGTGTCAAGTGAAAAAAGCATTGAATAGACATTACAAAAAAGTAGTTTTAGGAAAAAATTTTTTTTTGATTCAACACTACAATTAGAATTCCATGAATAATGCTATTATGTTACATTTTTTTATAATGCTGTGAGATTTAATTTTGAGATTAAGTTTTAAAATGGACATTTCTGTTTTTGGTTTAATTATGTTGAATATTAAATGATTTTAAATGAATGAAATTATACTTTGAAATTATTTAGATTCATCATTAAAAATGTGGATTGATTTAGCAACAAAACATTGCGGTGAGTTGGTTGAAAAGCCATAACAGTCTTGCAGTGGCTTTGTTTAGAACTATTTTATGCCGCGTTTCCACCGCAGGAACTTTACCCAGGAACTAGGGACTTTGGCCTGGTACTTGGTGTGTTTCCACCGCAGGAACCAGGAACTAAATAAAGTTCCGGGTAAAAAAAATGCCCCTCAGAAAGTCCCTGCTGGCGAGGTGGTACTTTTTCAAAGTTCTGGAACTTTCGGGGGCGGGACTTGGCCGCTAAACATCCTGATTGGTTGAGTTCATGCAGCATTGGTTGAGTTCAACCACCATTTATTCGGATCAACTTTTTAAAAAATATTACTGTTATTGTGTCATGAAATGTAATTTTAAAAGTATTTCAGGCGAGAATGTAGTTATAGAATGTTTAAAACTCAAATCTGTGGTTTATTTATAAAGACAGCGCCTATTTAATATTTCGCCGATCTCAGAGACGGTGAGCTCCACGCGATCAGCGGGAGCTCAGTGATCATCTATCCGACGAGAAGCAGCCTCACCTCGGCTAGACCTACTGATATGTGCCGCTGGCTCTGATGTCTCTTTAGTGGTTAAACATAAAATATAATTTGTTTGTTTTCTCTTCATCAGCAAACACTGTGTGTGACCCTGTGATTGAAGAGCATTTCCGCCGCAGTCTGGGGAAGGTCTATAAGGAGCCTTTGCCTGTCTCTAACACAGTGTGCATCACAGGCTCAGTCGATGACCACTTCACTAAAGCACTGGGGGACGCCTGGTTACAGATCAAAGGCAATGGTGGTACAACACCAAATGAAAAGTGAAAGACATTTTGCCAAGTATGGTAACCCATACTCGGAATTGGTGCTCTGCATTTAACCCATCCAAGTGCACACAAACAGCAACGAGTAGGGAACACACACCCTGAGCAGTGGGCAGCTATATATACAGCACCCAGGGAGCAACTGGGGTTCTGTGCCTTGCTCAAGGGCACTTCAGTCATGGGTATTGAGGGTGTAAAATAGCACTGTTCATTCACTCCCCCCAACTACCACTCCTGCCAGCACCGAGACTCAAACCTGCGACCTTCGGGTTACAAGTCCAACTATCTAACCATTAGGGCACATGAGAGCCAATGATAAACTAGACCACAAACATAGACCCTGTGAGGTTAGCTCACTACAGAACTGTACTTAAGACCAGACCGTCCAAGACCCAGACCAAAACTAGATCAAAATCATTCAATTCATTCAATTAAATTCAAAATTTTGAACAGCATACTGTCTTTACAATATTTGTCATATCGTTTCATGGCATAAATAGTAAGTGAAGTATGCTGTTTTGTAGTATAATGTACATTGTAGATGTGGCTGCTTAAAGCTTGCATGACCAGGGGTTGGTGATATGACCAAAATTGTAAGAATTTTTTTAGTTAAATATTGTATTTTATTTCAGGATAAATGATATATCATAATATATGTCAAGCAATAGCTGATGATAAGTAAACAGTAATAAAAAAAGGACAAAGAAACAAAACCCAAACAAATAAAGTAACACTGTTTTAAGGTTTTCTGGTAGGTCTAGCTAACAATAGTTTTAAAGTAAGAAATACTACAAAAATGTAAGATAATAATGTGTTCAAAACTGCATAGTCTTCACTGTATGAGTTAAATATGAATGAATTATTAATTTTACAAAAGTTACTCTAAAGTTCACTAACACTGAAGACCTGTATTTTTACATACTTTTAAATATATTTTATCAGTTAGATATGTACCTGAATTAAGTATACACATGATGCTTGTCCACATTTCACTCCATCTTGGGGTGCACGTTCAAAAAAAGCATGTTAGTTCTAAATTGAGTTTTTCACAGCTTACTGATCTATAAATCACTCTTTTTCAAGAACATCATGCTATTTATATGAATCATATATAGTGCCGTTGAAAAGATCTTTAATGTTTTTTAGAGTTTATTTTGCTCGTCAAGGCTACATTTATTTGATCAAACATATTATTTATAATGTAATAATGGTTTTCTATTTTAATATACTTTGAAATATTATTTATTCCTGTGATGCAAAGTACTTCAGTCTTTTCAACTTTTTTTTGGTGTGGGGGGTTCAGCTTTGCTTCACAGAAATTAATTATTTTAAAGTATATTAAAATAGAAATCCATTATTCTAAATAATAATAATAATATTACGGGTTCTTTCTAGCTGTGATCAAATAAATGCAGCCTTGATGAGCAGAAGAGACTTCTTTCAAAAACATTAAAAGTCTAACTGATCCAAAACCTTTTATTAGCAATATATGTACTGTATATACTAAACACACACACACACACCTCTATATGCACAGAACCTGGGTTATTCCAAACTGTAATGTTATCTGTTTTATATTTTCTTTATGCTCTTATTCAGATTAATCAGATTATTGACTTTATCATGATGAAGCAGCTGCAGGGACAGTGTTCTCTATATTTTTTATATCATGTTCCATGATATGTTTAAGCAGCTGGTTTGGCCTCTGGAAAGGCACTGACACTTGCAGTATTTGGCTTTATTGAGTTGTTTGTGGATACTTTTCACAGACTGCCATGGCACATTTCTGCAATGATCAACAACGTTAAATTCACTTTGGATTACCATAATTATTTTCTTTAATCAACTTCTTTTGGAAATCTGTGGAAATGCAATAGTGGATTTTTTAAGTTGCTGTCAATTGAACATTGACCTGAACATGAGTATCCATTGTTTCTATGCTCCAGCTTATTGTGTTTTGTGATTAATTTGTTTGTTGACTTTTTAAATTATTATTAGTTGACTTTTAATAACCATGGCTAAATTTAAATTAGATATGTGTTTTCGTGTGTGGTGTCATAATTCAATTCAATTCAATTCAAGTTTATTTGTATAGCGCTTTTTACAATACAAATCGTTACAAAGCAACTTTACAGAAAATTATGTTTCTACAATATTTAGTAGTAGCTAGTAGTTTGTGCACGTTTGACAGGATTTTAGAAAAATAAAAATACTAATACAAGACGTAGTCAGCTAGATAATGAACTATCAATATTATTAATTAATAGTAATTATAGGATGCAGTCACACATGTAGCAATATTTGTTAGTTCTGTTTGTTGATTCAAGGTTAACGTCATCTGGGGTCCTCTGAGGGTCAGCATCATCTCTTCTCAGGTGTTCTGGATCCAGACTGGAGCTTGTGTAAATCCTAGTTACCGTGGCAAAACATAGAAACAAAATAGAGACATCATTAGCATAGCTGCTGAGTAAAATTAGTTTAACCCAAGCTAAAGAATAAAAATGCAGATACAACTACACTCACAATTTAAGAGATACATTATTCGAATGCTTGGCGAAAGAGATGCGTTTTTAATCTAGATTTAAACAGAGAGAGTGTGTCTGAACCCCGAACATTATCAGGAAGGCTATTCCAGAGTTTGGGAGCCAAATGTGAGAAAGCTCTACCTCCTTTAGTGGACTTTGCTATCCTAGGAACTACCAAAAGTCCAGCGTTTTGTGACCTTAGGGTGCGTGATGGGTTGTAGCGTGGTAGAAGGCTAGTTAGGTACGCAGGAGCTAAACCATTTAGGGCCTTATAGGTAAGTAATGATAATTTGTAACTGATACGGAACTTAATAGGTAGCCAGTGCAGAGACTGTAAAATTGGGTATGATCATATTTTCTTGACCTGGTAAGGACTCTAGCTGCTGCATTTTGGACTACCTGTAGCTTGTTTATTGACGAAGCAGGACAACCACCTAGAAGTGCATTACAATAGTCCAGTCTAGAGGTCATGAATGCATGAACTAGCTTTTCTGCATCAGAAACAGATAACATGTTTCGTAGCTTGGCAATGTTTCTAAGATGGAAGAATGCAGTTTTTGTAACATTGGAAATATGATTTTCAAAAGACAAATTGCTGTCCAATATAACACCCAGATTTCTGACTGTAGAGGAAGTAACAGTACATCCGTCTAGTTGCAGATTGTAATCTACAAGATTCTGTGTGGTGTTTTTTGGTCCAATAATTAATATCTCTGTCTTATCCGAATTTAATTGGAGAAAATTATTTGTCATCCAATCTTTTACATTTTTAACACACTCTGTTAGCTTAGATAATTGGGAAGTTTCATCTGGTCTCGTTGAGATATATAGCTGAGTATCATCAGCATAACAGTGGAAGCTAATTCCGTATTTTCTAATAATATTACCAAGGGGCAACATGTATATTGAAAATAGAAGGGGACCTAGGACGGATCCTTGTGGCACTCCATATTTTACTGATGATAAATGAGATGACACCCCATTTAAGTAAACAAAATGGTAGCGATCGGACAGGTAGGATCTAAACCATCTTAGAGCCTGCCCTTGAATACCTGTATAGTTTTGTAATCGATCTAGGAGTATGTCATGATCTATGGTGTCGAACGCAGCACTAAGATCAAGTAAGACTAGAAATGAGATGCAGCCTTGATCTGACGCAAGAAGCAGGTCATTTGTAATTTTAACAAGTGCAGTTTCTGTGCTATGGTGGGGCCTGAAACCTGACTGAAATTCTTCATACAGATCATTTTTATGCAGGAAGGTGCTCAATTGAGCAGACACAACTTTTTCTAATATTTTAGACATAAATGGAAGATTTGAAATAGGCCTATAATTTACCAGTACACTAGGATCTAGTTTTGGTTTCTTAATAAGAGGCTTGATAACCGCCAGCTTGAATGGTTTTGGGACGTGACCTAAAGATAACGACGAGTTAATGATATTGAGAAGCGGTTCTTCGGCTACAGGTAACAGCTCTTTTAGTAATTTAGTGGGTACAGGATCTAATAAACATGTTGTTGGTTTAGATACAGTGATAAGTTTATTTAGCTCTTCCTGTCCTATATTTGTAAAGCACTGCAGTTTATCTTTGGGTGCGATGGATGAAACTGAAGTGTTAGACGCTGTAGAATCTACATTCGCTATTGTATTTCTAATGTTATCTATTTTATCAGTGAAGAAATTCATAAAGTCATTACTATTTAACGGTGGTGGAATATTTGAATCAGGTGGCGTCTGGTAATTTGTTAATTTAGCCACTGTGCTAAATAAAAACCTTGGATTGTTTTGGTTATTTTCAATGAGTTTGTGGATATGCTCTGCCCTAGCAGTTTTTAGAGCCTGTCTATAGCTGGACATACTGTTTTTCCATGCAATTTTAAAAACTTCCAAGTTAGTTTTTCTCCATTTGCGTTCAAGACTACGAGTTACTTTCTTGAGAGAGTGAGTATTACTGTTATACCATGGCACAGTACGTTTTTCTCTAACCTTTTTCAATTTGATGGGGGCAACAGCTTCTAATGTATTAGAGAAAATAGTGCCCATGTTGTCAGTAATTTCGTCTAATTCATGTGTATTTTTGGGTACAAATAGCAGTTGAGATAGATCAGGCAGGTTATTTGCGAATCTGTCTTTGGTGGCTGGAACAATAGTTCTGCCCAGACGGTAACGCTGAGACATATAATTAATATCAGTTATACGCAGCATGCACGACACAAGGAAATGGTCTGTAATATCATCACTTTGGGGTACAATATCTATAGCAGTAAGATCGATTCCATGCGATATAATTAGATCTAGTGTATGATTAAAACGATGAGTGGGCCCGGTGACATTTTGCTTGACTCCAAAAGAGTTTATTAGGTCAGTAAACGCAAGTCCTAATGTATCATTTGCATTATCAACGTGAATATTAAAATCTCCCATGATTAGCGCCTTATCAACTGTAACTAGAAGGTCTGAGAGGAAATCTGCAAATTCTTTTAGGAATTCTGTATACGGCCCTGGTGGTCTATACACAGTAGCCAGAGCAAGAGATACATTAGACTTCTTTTGCATGTCTGGCAGTGTAACATTTAGCAGAAGTATTTCAAAAGAGTTAAACCTGTATCCTGTTTTCTGGGTAACATTGAGAATATCACTATATATTGTTGCAACACATCCGCCACGACCAGTCTGACGGGGCTCATGCTTATAACAGTAGTTTGGTGGAGTAGACTCATTTAGACTAAAAAAAAAATAATCATTCGGTTTTAGCCAGGTTTCAGTCAAGCAGAGTACATCAAAACTATTTTCTGTGATCATTTCATTTACAATAACTGCTTTGGGTGTGAGTGATCTAATATTTATGAGCCCAAACTTTAAAAATTGTTTTTGTTCATTTACTTTACATTTTTCTGGTTTAATTACGATAAGATTTTTTCTAGATCCTACATTATATTTTGACCTCACTATTCGGGGAACAGACACAGTCTTAATAGTTTTTACAGCACACGTACTTTTATCATTTAAGCGGGTGGAACAAAACTCATCATAATAGTTATTAGAGAATTGTCTTACTAGTCACATGGAGCGAAGTGTCCTGGAGATGTTGTCAGAGAGCAGCTCCGCTCTGATTCTGCTGGGGTGTAATCCATCAGCGCGAAACAGCCTAGGACGCTCCCAGAAAAGATTCCAGTTATTAACAAATAGCAGTTTCTGTTCTTTACACCATGACAACAACCATTCATTTAAAGCAAAAAGTCTACTGAACCTTTCGTGTCCTCGTCGATACGTGGGCAGTGGTCCTGACACGACGATCGTCGCCGCGGGCGTCGTGCTGCGAACCGTCTCGATCAGGCTGCTGAAGTCCCTCTTCAGCGTCTCCGTCTGCCGCAGCGTGGTGTCGTTAACCCCGGCGTGAAGCACGACCGCTCTGGGGCTCTCGTCGGCCTTCACGATCGCGGGTATCTGCGCAGAAACATCGAGAACACGAGCACCAGGCAAACAGTGAGTGTGCACTTTACCTTCGGCTAACGTAGCACTTACGTGTCGGACGATGGAGTCTCCGATGATCACAGCGTCGCGTCCTGTCTCGCGGAGGGGAGCGAAGCGGTTCCGGATGGAGATGTCGAAGGCAGGAGGGGGAGAAGTCGTCGCCCGGGATCCGGCTCGCATCCTCCGCTGTGGATGCACCCAGGGTCCGTGGTGTCCCGGCGTCGCAGTGAAGGACATCTGGGAAGATCGCGTCCTGGGTGCACCGGGCCTGTGCAGAGAAACACACGGAGTAGACGTGGTGGGACTGTTAGCAGATCGCTGTATACTTACCCCGGACTTGTGAGCGTCAGCCTGGGATGATTCCAGCGCGGCTCTCCGCTCTCTCAGCTGGGCCTGCCTCACCTCCAGGTCGCGAATCTGCTTTCCCACGGCCTCGAGCTCGAGCTGCACAGAGTGGAGACATTCATCTGCCATTAAAGCAAGTAACAGTGAGTACAGCAGTGGTAATGTGTGTGAATAGAGTATTAGCAATGTAAGCGCAGTTAGCTGCAACCACGCCGCTGATGTTAACGGGCTAAAAGCTAATAGTGGACCCGGGAGATCAAAATAAAACTAGTGATAGCGAGGCGCTCTGATTGTTTTTGTTGTAGAATACAATAGAGGATATATTCACACGTTATATAAACGGAAACGATGATGTATAAAATTGATTTTTGAGTTAAAAATAGTCAATGAAAAGAATATAGTGACGGAGCTCAAACGCAGTACAGCCGCCAACCATAATGCAGGATACACACTGAATGATCTCTGCTCTTTCTTTTTTCTTTTTGATCAACTTTCAGAATGTAAAACATGACAATCATTATGCAGTGCGTGATGAATAAATATATAGTTTCTCATAGCAATCTATTTATCATTAACTGTTGTGCATGCTCATCTTACTCTGCTACAACGAAAGTTGTTTAGTGGTGAATTGAACAAAGTCTCATGAGTGTCCCATTTGATATGGGTAAAGCTACATTCATATGGAGAAAAAAAAAGAAATAAATGGTCAAACTGATTTTGAAATTAACAGTGGCTTTGCCATAACATTCAAGTGCTGCATTTATATGGGGGAAACTAATAATGTGAAAATGATTTTTAACTTTGTAACTTTCTTTTTTCTTACAATTTCCATTTTTATATTTTTATATAAAAATAAAATGGCCTCAAAACAAGGAATCACGTTTTCTTCAACTTTTTTTTTTCTGCACCCACATTTGTCACTAATTAGATTTAGCCTCAATACCAGAATCCTCTTATAAGATGATTAATTAATCTGTTTTACAGTAGCCTAGAAAAGCGTAAAAAAAGTCACGGTTATAAAAATACCCGTGTCCGTGTGGACAGGGCCGTAGATTTGTAAGTCCCTGTCCACACGGACACGGGTATTTTTATAACCGTGACTTTTTTTACGCGGTTCGGCCTTTCGTCCACATGAAAACGCAGTTTCAGGGCACCGAAACCGAACATTTATGAAAACTACGGCCAGGATGAGCATTTTCAGAAACACCGGTTGCAGTGTTGTCGTGTGGACAGTATAACCGGGGTTTTTGCCTTGCGATGTCAGAGTGTGTGCCGTTATCCGCTGTGTTTGACGTTAGATTGTGTGCTGCTGACTGCTTCTGATTGGCCAAGGTGACTTTACGATTTGGGTTATATCGCCGCCTGCTGGTGTGGCATGCTCTTGACAGCGCTTGATAGCATGTTTTTGCATTTTCATGTGGACTGGGTTTTTTTTTAAACGCAGGAGGAAAAACTCCGGTTATAAGAGTAAGTGAAAGTAGGAGGGTGCTAATCAATAATTATCTAATTATCTAGAGTAAATACCCATCTCTTTAACCTGGCTTACACGTAACACGTTTCTAATATTTAAATCAGTTAAAGGATTAATTAATGCTGCATTAATTAGGACAACCGGAACCAGGACTACTTCCCAAAACAAACAATGTACTTGCTTGTAAGAATTTATAGACTGCCTTGACCCAGCTTCCACTCCACAATATGTTTGCTCATGCTCATTTCCCAAAATGGCTTAATTATTATAGAGAAGAAAGTCAACTGTTATGTTGTTTATAGACCATTTGGGATGATCACATCCTCAGCAAATGGTGTCCAATTGTAGAATGGGAATGGTGTGGGATACTAAGAACCACCTCAGAAAAAGGGGTGTTAGAACTTAATTAACATACACACTACAGCTGTTACAACGGGAGCAACGTCATTTAAATGAAGGGTAATAAACTGAAAACATATAAAAGGTTTGAACTTAGGATGTTGTGGGTTCATTCTGACTCTGTTGAACCCAAGGTACTACATGTGCTTTTTCACTGCTATGCTGCAATAAACCTCTCCAAGATCTTCAACGTCCTAATCACTTTTTCTTACAATGGCGAGCCACCCACCGAGGGATTTCCAAAAACAAGAAAAAGGTCAGAAAAGCGGTTTCTTTCTTTTTGCTGGTGTTGTCAGGGGAACCCCCTCATTAAAAAAAAATCGAGAAAAGAAATTGTAAGGATGGAAGAGAATCTAGTTTATTCCGTGTTGGCAGGAGGTGTTCTTAAACCTTTTTTAAAAAAAAAATTGTTTAAGATTCTAATGGAAATGAATCAGCCCGACGCACTGTGGTGTAATGTTCTGCCTGAGTTTCCCTGGTTTCACCACTGGATGGCGTACTTTCAACCCCAGCTCACCTCTTTATTAGAGACTTGTAGCACACCTGTATTGAATGGTTCCTAATTGCCCACCCTATTTAAATGCCTAACTGACTATTGTTCTTGTTCAGTCCTAAAGTCTTTTTGAGTATGATGCTGCCAAGGATTTTTGGTTAGTGAATTTAGCTGTCTTCTGTTGAGTGTTGCTTTTGATTTCTCTCTTGCCTGACATTTAAGGACAGAGTTTTTTTGTTTCGAGTAAAGAACTTTAGTAGTCAGACTCTGAGCCTCTTGGTTATTTCCTCTGCATCTGGGTTTTACCTGCTTCAGTGGAGCAGTGGTTAGTACCAAGGTTATACACACCACATATCCGAGTTCGATCCCCATCTGGATCGTAACAGTAGGACTGAACCATGGATACAAGCCCAGCAGAGGAGGCTCAACATTTATCAAATGCAGAGCGCATCCTTGCTGCTGTTTCAAGCCAGGCAGCCACCATGGAACGACATGAACAAGTATTTGCACAACAAGAGGTGGCGGTTTCAAAGCTGGGTCAGGCGATCACAGAAATCCTACAACATCTTCAGTCTCTTTCAAACCCACAGCAGGAGGCTGAGTCTCAACCCCAGGTCCCACCAGCACCTCCTATCACTGCAGTGCAAGTTTCAGATGTCCACCTTCCCCATCCTGAAAGGTATGATGGAAGCCCTGGCAGATGTAAGGGCTTCCTTACACAATGCTCCTTGAACTTTGAATTGCAGCCAAATAGATTCCCAACAGCACGTAGTAAAGTGGCTTATATTATTACTCTTTTATCTGGGAAAGCCCTTGCCTGGGCAACTGCTTTGTGGGAGCAGTCTCCACAACCAGTAGTTTGTTCAGATTACAGGCGCTTTATTGAGGAGATGAGGCGAGTGTTTGATCATCCTGTGTGTGGACGTGAGGCTGCTAGCCGCCTACTTCAGTTGACCCAGGGTTCTCAAAGTGTTGCTGAACTAGCTGTGGAATTTCGAAGTCTAGCTATGGAGAGTGGCTGGAACCAGGAGGCACTAACTGTGGCATTCACTCGGGCACTGGCCGATGAAATAAAGGACGAATTGGCAGCCCGGGATCTTGTGACAGACCTAGAATCCCTGATTAATATGGCCATTAGACTAGACAATCGCCTAGAGAGGCGTAGAGAGCGCACTGAAACTTCTAGAAATGTTCACAGTCAAAAATCCTTGGCACCCCTCATGTCTCCTGTTTGGGAAGTCGTGGCCTAATGGTTAGAGAGTCGGACTCCCAATCGAAAGGTTGTGAGATCGAGTCCCGGGCTGGCAGGAATTGTGGGTGGGGGGAGTGCATGTACAGTTCTCTCTCCACCTTCAATACCACGACTTAGGTGCCCTTGAGCAAGGCATCAAACCCCCAACTGCTCCCCGGGCGCCGCAGCATAAATGGCTGCCCACTGCTCCGGGTGTGTGCTCACAGTGTGTGTGTGTGTGTTCACTGCTCTGTGTGTGTGCATTTTGGATGGGTTAAATGCAGAGCACAAATTCTGAGTATGGGTCACCATACTTGGCTGAATGTCACTTCACTCCTGACCTCCCTGCCTCGTATGTAACATGCACTGAGGAACCCATGCAGCTGGGCCGGTCACGGCTCACCCGTTCCGAGGTTGAAAGAGAGGTGCTGCCTGTATTGTGGTGAGTCTGGCCACTTTCGAGCTTCCTGGCTAATTCTTTCGGGAAAAGCCAACTCTCGTCCAGGGAAGGGAGGACTGTGACGAGAGAAGCAACCTCTCCCCACTCAATTTCTTCTGGAGTTCTCGTGAATACTCATCTTTTATGGAAAGATCAGTCACATCCTCTAAAGGCATTCATAGACTCTGGGGCAGCTGGTAACTTTATGGATTTGGAAGTCGCCAGACATCTTAAAGTGCCTCTCACCAACCTTGATGACCCCCTGACTATCACTGCACTAAATGGGAGGCCTCTGGGGTCTGGACAGGTGAGTCTGCGCTCTATTCCTTTATATCTCCGGATTGGGGGTCACCTAGAGACTATACAGTTTTATGTAATTAAGTCACCCGAATTCCCTTTAATCTTGGGGTTCTCTTGGCTAGTCCTTCATAATCCCCAGATAGACTGGCCCTCCAGTAACATTCTCAAATGGGGGTCTGACTGTGATAAGTGTCTCTCTGCCTCATCTCTTGGAATTTCTGTTTCTCCCGAGTTACTTCAGGCTACCCCCAGCCGGTTAATGACTGCCCTACAGTTACCCAGGACTTCTCCAGAGTTTTCATGTGTTCCCCTAGACTATGCGGACCTGTTAGAGGTATTCAGTAAAGAGAAGGCTTTGTCCTTGCCACCACTCAGACCGTACGATTGTTCCATCGACTTGTTGCCTGGTACATGCCCCCCAAGAGGGAGATTGTTTTCCCTTTCGGCACCAGAGAGGAAGGCCATGGAGGATTACATACAGGAGTCTCTGGCATCTGGCTTTATTCGCTCCTCAACATCACCAGCTGGAGCTGGATTCTTTTTTGTTTCTAAGAAGGATGGTGGGCTTCGAACTTGTATAGATTACAGGGGCCTTAATAAGATTACCATAAAGAACCGTTATCCTCTTCCATTAATGTCTACTGCCTTTGAGTTGCTCCAGGGGGCTACTATATTTACTAAACTGGACCTTCGCAACGCATATCATCTGGTCCGCATTCCGTACTGGTGATGAATGGAAGACTGCTTTTAATACACCCACTGGCCATTATGAGTATCAAGTTATGCCTTTTGGTTTGGTAAATGCTCCTGCGGTATTTCAGACTTTGATTAATGATGTGCTAAGAGACATGCTAAACCGATTTGTATTTGTATACTTGGATGACATTCTTATCTTTTCCAAGAACCCCCAGGAACACGTGCAGCATGTTCGCCTGGTCCTCCAGCAACTCCTGAGAAACCATCTCTTTGTCAAACTGGAGAAGAGTGAGTTTCATGTTCAAAAGGTTTCCTTTTTGGGTTTCATTGTGTCTAAAGGTCATATCCAGATGGACCCTGCAAAGACCCAAGCAGTTAGAGATTGGCCTCAGCCCACCTCCGCCAAGCAGGTACAACGTTTTCTTGGCTTTTCCAATTTTTATCGAAAGTTCATTCGAAATTTCAGTGCAATTGCTGCTCCACTTACGGCTCTTACTAGGAAGAGTGTTAAGGGTTTCCAGTGGACAGATGAGGCCGAAAAGGCTTTCTGCAAACTGAAAGACAGATTCACCTCAGCACCCATACTTACCATCCCAGACCCTGAGTTACCCTTCATAGTGGAGGTGGATGCTTCAGAGGTAGGAGTAGGAGCTGTACTTCCCAGCGAGCCATAAGAGACAACAGGTTACATCCATGTGCTTTCTTTTCACACAAGCTCTCATCTGCGGAAAGAAATTATGATATTGGTAACAGGGAGTTGTTAGCGGTCAAACTAGCATTGGAGGAATGGAGGCACTGGTTGGAGGGAGCTAAACACTCCTTTGTTGTATGGACAGATCACAAGAATCTAGCCTATATCCAAGAAGCCAAGAGACTTAACTCTCGCCAGGCCCGATGGGCTTTAATCTTTAACCGTTTTGATTTTGTTCTCTCCTATCGACCAGGTTAAGAATCAGAAGCCTGATGCTCTTTCCAGGCAGTTTGATCCACCCAACATGATCTCAAGCCCAGTAAGGATCATTCCCCCCTCCAAGATTGTTGCACCAGTCAGATGGGGAATAGAGTCCATCGTCAGAGAGGCACAGCAGCAGGAGGCTGTCCCAGGTAATGGTCCTCCAGGCCGTCTCTTTGTACCTAAAGCAGTGCGGTCTGATGTTTTGCAGTGGGGACATTCCTCATCAATTGCATGCCACCCAGGATCTAGTAGGACCCTAGAATTCATTTGCAGACGTTTCTGGTGGCCTAGGATGGCTGAAGACATCCGAGCCTATGTGGCTGCCTGCTCTGTTTGTGCTCAGCATAAGGATTCCAGATCCTGCCCACAAGGTCTCCTGCTACCCCTCCCTGTTCCTGCTCGGCCATGGTCACATATTTCTATGGACTTTGTAACGGGCCTCCCTCCTTCACAGGGTAACAAGGTGATCCTGGTAGTGGTGGATAGATTTTCAAAGGCTTGCCACCTTGTACCACTCCCAAAACTTCCTTCAGCTCCACAAACTGCTGAGATTGTTTTGCAGCATGTGTTTAGGTTGCATGGTTTTCCCCAAGATGTTGTGTCAGACCGTGGTCCCCAGTTTGCTTCCAGGTTCTGGAAGGCCTTCTGCCAGCTGATTGGAGCTACAGCCAGTCTGTCATCAGGGTTTCATCCCCAGTCTAATGGACAGACGGAACGAACTAATGATTGAGACAACTTTGAAATGCCTGGTCTCATCCAACCCAACGTCCTGGAGTAAACACCTAATTTGGGCGGAATTCGCACACAACACTCTTCGCCATTCCTCAACGGGTATGTCACCTTTTGAGTGTAAATATGGGTTTCAACCTCCTCTGTTTTCTGAGCAGGAGTCTGAGGTGGGAGTCCCAGCTGCCCAACATCTGGCTCAACGGTGTCGCAGGGTATGGAGGAGGGCCAGGGCTGCGCTTCTTAAGACTTCACAGCTACAACAGCAACGGGCCAACCGTCGGCGCAGACCAGCACCAACTCTGCGTCCAGGGCAGAAAGTCTGGCTTTCAAGCAAGGACCTTCCCCTCAAAGTTGAGTCATACAAATTGGCTCCAAGGTTCATAGGACCATTCAAGGTTATAAGGAAAGTAAATCCTGTTTCCTACCGTCCTTTGCTACCCAAGTCATTACGTGTTCATCCCACCTTTCATGTTTCACGTTTAAAGCCTGTTAAATACAGCCCTCTGTTTCCTGCCACCAGGCCACCCCCAGCACCACGCATCATTGATGGCCAGCCGGCATACACTGTCCGGCGGCTACTGGACTCTCGGCTGGTTCGTGGAAGACGTCAATACCTTGTGGACTCGGAGGGATTTGGGCCAGAGGAGCGGTCCTGGGTCCCTGCTCGCCACATACTGGATAAGAGTCTTATTAAGGACTTCATTCGGTTCCACCCGACCCCAGCTGTTGGGAACGTCAGGAGCCGTTCCTAAAACAATCATTTTTGCATTATTGACACTGTTTTCCTAATGAATGTTGTTCAGTTGCTTTGACGCAATGTATTTTGTTTAAAGCGCTATATAAATAAAGGTGACTGACTTGACTTCTGTAATGTTCTGCCTGAGTTTCCCTGGTTTCACCACTGGATGGCGTACTTTCAACCCCAGATCACCTCTTTATTAGAGGCTTGTAGCACACCTGTATTGAATGGTTCCTAATTGCCCACCCTATTTAAATGCCTCACTGACTATTGTTCTTGTTCAGTCCTAAAGTCTTTTTGAGTATGATGCTGCCAAGGATTTTTGGTTAGTGAATTTAGCTGTCTTCTGTTGAGTGTTGCTTTGGATTTCTCTCTTGCCTGACATTTAAGGACAGAGTTTTTTTGTTTTGAGTAAACAACTTTAGGAGTCAGACTCTGAGCCTCTTGGTTATTTCCTCTGCATCTGGGTTTGACCTGCTTCAGTGGAGCAGTGGTTAGTGCCAAGGTTATACACACCACATACCTGAGTTCGATCCCCATCTGGATCGTAACACTGTGGTAGCAGAGTTGTGTTGGAATCGTCGTTTCTAAAGTAACTGAAGCAAAGTGCGTAAGTTTAAAGTTGCTGTAAACTATAACTGAAATATGTTGTTGGTCTGTTATAATTCTGTTAAGATTCTAAAGTAATTGAATCAGCCCAATGCAGTGTGGTAGCGGAGTAGTCTTAGACCTATTGTTTCCAAAGTAACTTAAACGGATTTGTAAGTTTCTAACGTAAATGAAAGGGAATTAGTTGTTGTGATAAATCTGATGAAATTCTAAAGTAACTGAATCGACCCGACGTAGTGTGGTCACAGAATTATTTCATTGTGTGTTAGAGTATTGAGTCTGATGCACCGTGACACTGTGAAGTTTAAAGGGTTAGTTCACCCAAATATTAAAATTATGTCATTTAATGACTCACCCTCATGTCGTTCCAAACCCGTTAGACCTCCGTTCATCTTCGGAACACAGTTTAAGATATCTTAGATTTAGTCTGAGAGCTTTCTGTCCCTCCATTGAAATTGTGTGTATCGTATACTGTCCATGTCCAGAAAGGTAGGAAAAACATCATCAAAGTAGTCCATGTGACATCAGAGGGTCAGTTAAATTTTTTGAAGCATTGAATACATTTAGGTCACAAAAATAGCAAAAACTACGACTTTATTCAGCTTTGTCTTCTCTTCTGGGTCTGTTTGTGAGAGCATTCACAACACTGCAGTTTAGTGATATCTGTTCGCGAACGAATCACTTGATGTAACCAGATCTTCTTGAACCAGTTCACCAAATCGAACTGAATCATTTGAAACGGTTCGCGTCTCCAATAAGCATTAATCCACAAATGACTTAAGCTGTCAACTTTTTTTAACGTGGCTGACACTCCCTCTGAGTTCAAATAAACCAATATCCCGGAGTAATTAATTTACTCAAATAGTACACTGACTGAACTGCTGTGAAGAGAGAACTGAAGCTGAACACCAAGCCGAGCCAGATAACGAACAAAAGATTGTCACGACATGTACTTTGTCACTCTGCTGCAATAAACACTCCTGTGCTGCAATTTACATCTTCATCAAGATCTTCAACATCTTAATCACTTTTTCTTACATGCTACATGGAAGAATGACACCTATGCTAATATTAGTCCAGTCTAATATTCATTCTTATTCCGAGGTCACCGTAGCCACTGTATCCAGATCAGATGGTCACTGCAATCCCTCGGATCCAGTACGTATCCAGACCAGATGTTATCTACATCAACAGCACCCAGAAAGGACCTCTACAATCATGAAAGACAGCGGTGACCAGGACAGCTAGGTGAGCCCCAGAGACAGATCCACAGTAAAGACTTTGTCTCCTAGACAGCCACCGGGACAAAACCACAGGAATGAGTTGAGTCCTCTGCATCTGAGGAGAACTGGCCCCCCGACTGAGCCTGGTTTCTCCCAAGGTTTTTTCTCCATTCTGTCACTGATGGAGTTTTGGTTCCTTGACTCTGTCGCCTCTGGCTTGCTTAGTCGGGGACACTTAATGTCCAGCGATATCGTTGACTTGACTGAACAGATTATATTTAAACTGAACTGAGCTGAATAATGACATCACTGAATTCAATGATTAACTGCCTTTTTGCATTGAGACAATTTTTTTTTTTTTTGCGTTGACACTATTTTCCTATTTAATGCTGTACAGTTACTTTGAAACAATCTTTATTGTTAAAAGTGCTATATAAATAAAGGTCACGACTTGACTAAAGGGGTCAAATTGATTACTATTTGGGAATATGTGTAGTGGGTTTTCTTCTGCGTTGTGTGTTTTGATAATAAAATAGACTTCACACCATGATGCGGTTGTCACAAGGTTTACTTTCAGCTTTTGACGTTTCTGTATCAAAGTATAACAGACACCATCAGGTAGTAACAGAAGAATATCCGGTCTAGCAGTGCCTCTCATCGCAATGACATCCCGCGAAAGAGAGAACATTAAAACATACAGTAACATTCATAAAAGCAAATACAATATTTTATATTTTACAATATAATATACGAGAGAAAAACATACAGGAAAAGAAACCAATACTATAATGATCCATTTACATACCTGTATCAAAGTATAATAGACACCATCAGGTAGTAACAGAAGAATATCAGGTCTAGCAGTGCCTGTCAATCATTGCATAGTGTTACAATGTACACTTCTATAGCAAATACATTCAAACCTCTCATGGAAACCGGTCAATTTAGCTCAAAGGGAATCATTTAAGATTTTAAAGGGAATTTGAACAGAATCACTGTTTCATGGCTGATCACTGAGACGCCCTGCGATTCACTGAACGAGCCGTTTAACATCAAATCTGCGCTGGATATTAATATCCAGAGTATAGTGAAAACACTATCAATTAGTAACAAGATCGGCCGTTTAAGACATTAACTTGTAAGCACAAAACACAAGATACTTCTCTTTTCAATATGAATAAGGTTTTATTAGATAAATCTAAGACATATAAACTAATCTAACACATAAACGCACGCACTCACACATTCACACAAGTTGCAGGAAGATCGAAAGATAGGGAAAGATGAGTTTAAGAGAATGGAAATGTGGAATCCCAAGTTTACAGCAATACGTTGAATTGCATAGACATGAACCACCATCAATCACCTAATTAATCCTCGCATTGAGTTCCTCAATGAGGTTAAAATTATATTAGATACACCAGTACAAATGTCTGAAGGTACATTGCCTGTGTAAAGTTGTCATTGAAAGGGGGTTTTCCCGATGTCGCAGATTGGCTGGAAGTTCAGTATTCGTTGAAGTGACGTCTTGGGAAGCCCGTGGTTGAGTTGTGTGGCTGGTTGAAGTTGAACTCGGTTACAAAACTTAACTCAGAACACAAAACTCTCAAACAGAAAAGAAAATAAGTAAAGTTTGACGAGACTAGGTGGTGTTTCTTCTCATCATGGCTAAGTAGCAGCAGGCAGGCCGAAGCACGCTGGAACCACGCTCAAAGAACAGTGATGACTAAAAGCATGGCTAAAAGCTAAAGCTAGGAAGAAAAGCTAAAAGCTAAAAGCAAACTAAAAGCATACTAAAAGCTGGCATGACTGATAGCAAAAGCAGAGCTAAAACTTAAAGCAAACATGACTAATAACAAAAGCTAAGAAGCATAGCTAAAAACTAAAAGCAAGATTTTATGGTGTCCTGAGTATTTAAACTGGCCTGTTGGCCACACCTCAAATGTTGTCTTGACCAATCAGATATTGTCTTGGCTCGGGGCTATTATAAATCATATGTTATCTTATCAAGCATGTGGTCCGAATTTTCCCGCTCTTGCAGGGTCTAATTTTGGACATGATTCCTATAACAAGAATATGATACATTTGACAAATAACTGATGGTTAGGACTGTTTCAAGCTAACAGATTCAAATGCATACATACTAGACATGAATATGTATCCTTAAGCTGTCCAATAGTTATTAAAAGACATACACAATAAGTGGTTATAACATGATAGTCAAATGTGTGGGTTACATATAAATTAATATGGAGTGAAGCGATGGACTGATATTCATTTATAAGTCTTTTTGAGTTCATTTTGGTCCATATATATCTAGAAAAGACAGTTTCTGTGTCATTCTCTGACATAGGGATGTTCTGTGGAGACCAGAGGTTAAAAGGCCCCCTTAGGAATTTCAGTCTGGTTCTGCTAGGTGGGGGAAGTGTTTAAGGATATGGTGTATAACTCTCATGGGTTTACATGTGATGTCCAGTTTTCCATTTCCATTACGAACAACAAATTTGACACAACAAATTTGACAATCTCTTCTCCGAATTGAAATTGTCAATAATTGTTCTAGTGGTGTTAATGTTGAAAGCTGTTCTGTGAAAAAGTTGGTTGGTTGGTTGGTTATCTTGCTTGGGATTTGTGGCACAGAATGTTTTATGACTTCCTGTTGCCTTACTGAGGAATTTGGCTCATGTTTCAACCACAGCCCTGATCGACTCTTTAATTTGTCTGGTTCGAGTCAGATCGACTACAAGTTAAACAGACAAGCTTCACGCAATCACTAATGTATAATTCATAACTGAATAACTCTGTTTTACCGAAGTATGCATTGTTAGGTAATTAATTCAGCAGCATACTGCACGTGTAATGGCGACCATTACATGAATTCATACTTCGAATAAACATACTTTTTACAATGTTACTAACTTGGACTAGTAATCCCATAATAAAGAAAAGTTAACAAACAAACTCATTTCCTGCAGAAAATCAATAATCTGTAAGTAATTTAATAGATTCAAACACTTTTCCGAGGAGCTGATAAAATATACCTCGCATTGCAATGACATCCCGCGAAAGAGAGAGAGCACAGAAAATTACATCAGCTCTTCCCTAGTGCTAACACATGACGTTACTCACGTAAACAGTTCTTCCTAAACATTTTATATAGATTAACAATTCCATAAGGAAAATCAAACTAATAACAAAAGAAATACAAATTATATATATGTAAAAAGAAATAAAAATAACAATAGTTTTGTGCTTGTGATCACATGACTTCACTGTGCAATTTTTCCTGATACCAATTTCAAAATAAAAGCCTCTTGTATTCATGCTATTAGTTAATAATAATTTCAATAATCTAGTGTAACAACATTACACATGCCACATTCACCCCCACTGTTTTACACTAGATTATTGGACAAACC
This sequence comes from Carassius carassius, assembly GCF_963082965.1. Lineage (NCBI taxonomy): Eukaryota > Metazoa > Chordata > Actinopteri > Cypriniformes > Cyprinidae > Carassius > Carassius carassius. The sequence continues at coordinate 1,476,071 of NC_081800.1, read as the reverse complement.
AACATCTTGACAGATCAGCGTAGTCATTTCACATAAACCTCCTTAGGTAATACAGCTTTGAAGCAATCTCATTATAGATTCAGATAAACCAAGGGTAGCTAATCCCCAATCTATCATTTGAAAAACCATGCCATATACATAGTTACAATAATGACATACACCAACAGCAGTGTTGGGGTAGTTACTCAAAAAATGTAATTAGTTACTAGTTACTAGTTAAATTGTAATGAGATTACTTTACTAGTTACTGCATTTGAAAAGTAACTTCACTACTTATTACTTTACTTTTTATTTTTCTCAACTCCTTTTTAATGGTTACATTTAATTGTATTCATCAAAAAGTATGTCTAATTCATTTAATTCATAACACATACATTTTCACAGCAATTTATTAAAAGTTTAAAAAAAATGAAATGTTCAGGGCCTTATTAAATGTTTTATTTCTTCACCATATGTTTTATTTTTTTTAGCATGTGTAATTATTTAAATGCATAAAAACAACTTCATTTATTATTTTTTTCTTAAAAAGCCTTATGAAATGTTTTTTTCCCCTCAGAAATTCTGTTGTGTATTTAAATTTTTCTGGTTATCAAATGAAGGCATAAAACAAAACAAATTTAGATTTTATTTTAAAGATAAATTGCATTTCTTTTTTCTTCTTCTGAGAAATATATTTTCAATCTGAGTATGAACAATAAACACAAACAATGCAGCATATAGTAAAAACAATTGCACAAATTGTCTTCAACAATACAGTGCAATAACAGTGCAAATGATTCACAAACTACACACAAAATGAGTGAGAAATATTCAGAGTGCAACAGAAAAAAATAGTGCAACTATCTTTATGAACTGTATAATTATATAATGATTTACTTAGTATACATAATATACATATTATAAATGATCGATTCGTTGGCTGTAATCTGTGTCAGAATCGATTTTACTGGGACATCGCCTAACGACCCAAGACATAAATCCCAGTGCTTTATCAGATGTGTTTCATCCTTGTTTTTGTTTTGTTTTATGTCAAAGTACTCTGTCAAGTGTTTTTTGTGCTTTTTCTGAGAGTTTTCTCATGCAAATGTGTTATTGTGTGTTTGTATTCATGCACTCATGACAGACTTTACTTTCACTTTATTTTCGTTCATTTTCCAAAGCAATAGGCTATGTTAAGTAGTAGTTCAAAAGACTACTTATTGGTTTAATATGGGAGAGTTTGAACCAATCTGCGCACGGCGGTGGGACTAAGCGTCAACAATCATTTCTGTTTGGCTCAGAGGAACGAAAGCATTGGTTTCTTCTGACGAATCAATGTTGTCAAAATGTGATGACGTAATCACATACACTATGGCGCCTCTGAATATCCATAATGAGTCTTTGAGGGTTAAGCGCTAAGATCAATCGTTATCGGGAAACCCCAGCCAGAACTTTACACACAGGCAAACACGGCATGTGTAACGCAGGAAAGCGCGTTCCTATAGTCTAGTAAAGTAGTGTAGTTACCAATATTATTAGTGTAATGCCTTACTTTACTTCGTTACCCCAAAAAGTAATATAGTTACTGTAATCCGTTACTTTGTAACTCGTTACCCCCAACACTGACCAACAGTCGCTCTGTATGCTCAGTTTCTTAAGCAAACTTATGTGTTATAGACCATTAAAGGTATTTCCACCCGGGTCAAATTAACAGGTGTACATTCCATCAAATACACAAAAACAAGACATAAGAAAAGAAGATTAAACTTCCAGTACAGGAAAAACTCTTTGAGTTGACTTTGTTTTTAATCTACTCACAGGTTTAATCAGTCTACCAAATCTTGTCCGTGTTCTCTGCTGTTCACCAGATTCTCCTACATTATGACAAGAATATGTAGTGTCTTGAGAGGAACCCCCAGGTATCTCTCTCACTATCGCAGAAACATCACAAACATGATCAAAAACAGGTGTGACAGTTTGGGATACAGAGTCTTCATTCTGAACATCTGATATAAGTGATGTCCCATCATTTGAGGCAATGTACAACGACACTGAAGGATTGGACATTCTTTCAGAAATTTCCTGACATTCTGCCCCTTTGACCTGTTCAGTTTGTTGTTCCCCTTCATGATCACAAATCCCATGTTCACCACTTTGAATTACATCATCTTTCAGTTCACCAGTATCCATTCCTGTAACTACATCTAAATCAGCAATCCATTGAGAAGTCCTGTCTACAGTGTCACTTTTCTGAATGTCAGTACTTGACGAATCACAGATTGAACTCAAGTCACATTCTGAACTCACTGAATCCTCCCAAGCAGGCAATGGAAGAAAGTTAACAGGCATTAACAGGTTCCAATGCAGTCTTGACACGATCATTTACTGGGTGGCGAATCTTGTACGTATTCAAAGAACAGTTCTTACCCACAACAATGTACACTCAGCTTTCCCAACGATCTGCTAACTTTCTCTTTCCTTTTTCCCCTTTGTTTGCCAGAAGGACTCTATCACCCAACTCTAATGAATGACTCTTGTGTCACAGGTCGGAGCGGACCACAAATGTCGTGAGTCACGCCCCTTCCTAGTTTCCACCTCGAGGAGGTCCCAAGAACACCCCAATGACCAGACGCACGAGAGACGGTAAGTAAGTATTAAAACAGCTTTATTAAATTACTAAAAAAAGGTATAGGGAAGGGAGGGAGAGGGAGGCTAAAATCCAACTCTCCAATTGGGGGAGTATCAGTCTCGAGTCTCTTAGACTCCGTCACGGGAGATCTCCGGTAAGTCCTTCACTCCTCTTTCCTTCTGGCTATGTGACGACAATCAGCTTATTCACAAGTGCCCCTTTGTTCTAGCTTGCAGGACAGCTGCCCAGGGCCCTCTCCTTTTCCTGGACGTATCAGATACAAGTGGTAAGTATTTAGAGTTTGAATGCACGATGGATACCTGCTGCTTCTCGTGCCGAACTCCGAGGCGGCCCAGCGTATTGGACTCCCGGTCGTCCAGATGCTGGTGGAGCTGCACAATGGCTGTCGGGACCCGACTGAAACCGTACTGGTAAGTGTACGGGAGGTGTTCGCGGTTTCTGTATCCTGAGTAACAAGGTTGACGTGCAGGTAGACACTTCGAAGGGGCCTGCTAGATCTGCACAAGAACATACAAGTAAGTATGACAGGACTGGAGATGGACGGTGGACAGAGGGGCCACTGGCTCTTCGCTCGGGGCACAGGTACGTCTGTAGGAAAGACAACTGAGGCTTCACTTGGGCATACAGGCGAACGTACAACCTAATATGCTGGCTTTAGCTTTGGGCATAAGGTAAGTACATCAAAGGTAGCTGGGACTTCACTCTGGGCATACAGGCGAATGTACAACACAATATGGTGGCTTTAGCTTTGGGCATAGGGTAAGTACATCAAAGGCAGCTGAGACTTCACTCTGGGCATACAGGCGAATGTACAACACAATATGCTGGCTTTAGCTTTAGGCATAAGGTAAGTACATCAAAGGTAACTGGGACTTCACTCTGGGCATACATGCGAATGTACAACACGTGGGAAGTCGTGGGTTGTGGGAAGTCGTGGCCTAATGGTTAGAGAGTCGGACTCCCAATCGAAAGGTTGTGAGTTCGAGTCCCGGGCCAGCAGGAATTGTGGGTGGGGGGAGTGCATGTACAGTTCTCTCTCCACCTTCAATACCACGACTTAGGTGCCCTTTAGCAAGGCATCGAACCCCCAACTGCTCCCCGGGCGCCGCAGCATAAATGGCTGCCCACTGCTCCGGGTGTGTGCTCACGGTGTGTGTGTGTGTGTTCACTGCTCTGTGTGTGTGCACTTCGGATGGGTTAAATGCAGAGCACAAATTCTGAGTATGGGTCACCATACTTGGCTGAATGTCACTTCACTTTCACTTTTTTTTTTTTTTTACACTTTTACTTTCACTTTCAATATACTGGCTTTAGCTTTGGGCATAAGGTAAGTACATCAAAGGTAGCTGGGACTTCACTCTGGGCATACAGGCGAATGTACAACACAATATGGTGGCTTTAGCTTTAGGCATAAGGTAAGTACATCAAAGGTAACTGGGACTTCACTCTGGGCATACAGGCGAATGTACAACACAATATACTGGCTTTAGCTTTGGGCAATAGCTTACGGTGAATATACAGGGAAACAGGAAGGGATATTACTCACACCTTAGATGGCAGGCGTTCCTTTTCTGAGGTTTAAACCAACTGCTGATGGAGATGCGGGTCGAAAGTGGCTGCTGCGTTGGGCCGAACACGGCCTCCGCTGGTGTCACACACAGGTAAGTTGTTTCACCCAGGGTATGCTACACTGGGTGGGTCGGACGCTTCCCTCTCCTTTCTTCCAACCAACAAGGTGAGAGATCTAGACAGGGCGAACCTTTGAAGAACTCCACAGCAGGTAATAATACACGCACCGCTGATTTCCTCCTCCTTCAGCCAACTCCTCACCATTATTACTTCCCACTATATCCACACTGTTCTTACTTGAATTTGTTTCCCGCCACCGTTACGTGGGGTAGAAGGGTCAGGATGTCATCGACGGCATATAATTAGAGATGTTTTTCTTTGCCCGCCTCAGTACTCACTTCCTCCACAGGATTTCGTCGGGCCTGAAAGGTGGTTTTTGACGACACAAATACAGCACAACACTGCAATTTTCAAGTGTATACACTCAAAGCAAAGGACAAAGGCTCACCCACTGCACTCCACACACTCTTGGTGAATTTAGGGTCAAACCCCCCGTCTGACCAAAGACTCATCCTGGAAATCGTGAGAACACTGATGCAAAGAATATTCAGATTTAAACGTCGCCGCCACGACACCCATCTTCTCTCACTCACTGGTCCCGGCTCACCCACAATCCTCCTCCACGGTGGGGCCGCTCACTTTATGCCAAAAACTCACAAAAAGGCTCACAGATAGTTCACTCCAGATAATTATGCTGCTGTACGATGGTTTAGGGTACTCACACCGTTACTGACACGAGGTCCCTTTTCCCTCTTCTTTCCAGCTCCTTGATACTTCTCCTGCTGCCACGTGACCTGTCCAAAAGGGCCTCCTACAGTTAGATAGACATCCCAATATACTCAGCCCGGTTTCTGTTTCTGCCAAACCCTTGTCTCCGTCTTCGCCCAGCCTACAATATTCCTCCGCCTGCTTTCCGCTGCCCTCGCCCAAACACTCCAACTCACTCGCCGTATCGGCTAGAATAAACAACTTCTCCTCTGCAGTTTCTGAGGCCCTCTTTATACTCCTCCTTCTCTTCACACTGCCCAATCCACGATCGCCCCGTTCATCTATCCACCTGTGATCAACGAAACCCTGATTTCCTTCCCCGGAGTTCCCGGAAGTAACCGGTGTTTGAGGATTATGGTCAAGCGGAACCAATCTCCGTCCTTTTTGTTCCGCCCTTACAAAGTCACTCCGTGACATCCTCCCCCGCCAATCCGTTCTAGTCCCTAGAACGTCTCTCTGCCCACTCACCGTAACGTGCAGGGGGGCGTCCTCGGTTCTCTCGGTGGGACCGCCGAGGTGGCGAAGTAGGGTCAACTCTGGCAGGAACATCCACAGGGCCCCTTGGGACCACTTGGGCGGGCACATTCACAGGGCCCCTTGGGACCACAGCCCATCCCCCAATCTACGGGGCTACGGGCGCCGGCGCTCTTGGAGCCTCCTCCACGGGGCTAGGATAATTTGGACAGGGGCGGATCATGTTGCGGTAGACTACTCGGTCCGGCCCGGCCTTCCCTTCTGGGCGAATCGTATACACGGGTTGTCCAGACCGCTGCTGGCCTTGGATCACATATGGAGTGGTCTCCCACCGGTCACTCAACTTTCCTTTACCTTGTCGCCTGTGGTCCCGCACCAGTACTCTTTCTCCAGGGAGTAGGGGGGCCTCTCGTGCCGTCTGATCGTATAACCGCTTGTTCTTATCTCCGGCCACTCGTATCCGCTTGGTGACTTGCTCATAAGCAAAATGGAGGCGTTGATGATGACGACCCACCCACTCTGTCAGGCCCACCTCTTCCTCGGCCATTGCTGTTCCCAACATCAGATCGGTTGGCATCCGCACATTGCTGCCAAACATTAGATAAGTCGGGGCATACCCCGTAGTACTGTGTACGCTATTATTGTATGCCTGGATTAGATTTGGCAAGGCACTCACCCAGTCGTTCTGATGATCCCGGTCCAAGGTGCCCAATAGGCCCAGCAGGGTCTGATTAAACCTCTCGCACCCCCCGTTACCCTGGGGATGGTAGGAAGTAGTGCGAGTCTTCGTACACCCATACAGTTGGCACAGCTCCTTTATCACCCGAGACTCAAAGTTATGTCCTTGGTCCGAATGCAGGAACTCGGGGCATCCGAACGGCTGGAAGACAGCCCTCCACAAGGCTGTGGCGGTGGTGTTAGCTGTCTGATCTAGGGTAGGAACAGCCCAAGCATATTTCGTAAACAAATCAGTGACCACAAGAATGTTCTGGTAATAGTCCATGGGTCGGCCCAGCATCAGGAAGTCCATAGCTACAATGTGGAGAGGGGCTTTTGCGTTTATGGGGACCATCGGTGCTCTGGCCTCTTGCCTTGATTTAAATAGAGCACATCGGGGGCACGCCTGGATGAAAGCACTCACTGATGCCTCTAGTCCTGGCCAATAGAAGTGTCGGCGCAGAAGGGACACCGTTTTCTCCTGTCCTTGGTGCCCCAGCTGGTCATGGTAAGCCGCTAATAAAGCTCGTACCTGATTTTCTGGTACCACAATCTGGCAGATCTCCTCATCTAGCCCCGGATCTCTGATGATTCTGCACAGTACTCCGTCTCTCAACTTGAGCTTCGTCCATTGCCCCAGCAACTTTCGTCCTGTCCCAACTTGGGCTTGTCTTTCCGCCGGCGTTGGCCTTCGGCCCTGTTCCAGCCATTGACTCAGAGTCAATTCCCCACCGCCGGGAGTCGGGACAGGGCTTCGGCGTTGGTGTGCTCTCGCCCAGGCCGATACTGGAGCTGGTAATCATAATTCGCTAGCTGGGCCACCCACCGCTGCTCCACAGCCCCCAGCTTCGCTGTCTGTAGGTGCACAAGCGGGTTGTTATCGGTGACCACTGTTACCTGAGCGCCCCAGAGGTAGTCTTTGAATTTTTCGCTGAGTGCCCACTTCAATGCCAACAACTCCAGTTTGAAGGAACTATAATTGGTATCGTTCCTCTCCGCGGGATGAAGACTCCGACTAGCATACACGATGACCCGTTCCACTCCCTCCTGCCGTTGGGCTAGTACTGCCCCCAAGCCGAGGTTGCTGGCATCTGTGTAAAGAACAAAGGGTTTAGTGAAGTCCGCGTAGGCTAAAATCGGGGCTTGCAACAGCTCCTGCTTCAGCCGTTGAAAGGCAGTCTCACACTCTGGACTCCACGTAATGGCCGGGGACACGCGGCCTCGAGGGCGTCCCGTCCCGGACAGCAGCTGATTCAAGGGCTTTGCAATCTTAGAAAAATCTTTGATAAACCGTCGATAGTATATTCCTACAAAGCCCAAGAATGATCTCACTTGCCTCACGGTCTTCGGGGCACTCCATTCTCGTACTGCTGCTACCTTTTCCGGGTCCACAGAAACCCCCGCGGCACTCACACAGTGGCCCAAAAACTTGACCTCTCTCCGCAGCAGGTGGCACTTGTCTGGTTGGAGCTTCAACCCATACCTCTCCATCGCCTGAAAGACCTTCTCCAGATGTTGCAGATGGGATTCAAAGTCTGGGGAATAGACAATCACATCATCAAGATATACGAGTGTGGATTCCATCAACTGACCTCCCAAACCCCGTTGCATGAGCCGCTGGAATGTGGCTGGGGCGTTACAAAGGCCGAATGGCATCCGGTCCCATTCAAAAAGACCAAACAGGGTCGTGAAGGCGGTCTTTTCCCGGTCTACCTCTTCCACCTGCACCTGCCAATATCCGCTGGCCAAATCCAACGTGGAGTACCAAGCTGATTTTGTTAAGCTGGCGAGTGAGTCTTCAATCCTAGGTAATGGAAAGGCATCCTTCTTAGTCACTTGGTTGAGTTTTCGGTAGTCGACACAGAACCTCCAGGCCCCTGTCTTCTTCTGCACCAGTTCAATAGGAGCCGCCCACGGGCTGCTGCTTTCTCGAACGATCCCCTGGTCGAGCATACCTTGCAGCAGAGTCCGAACCTCGGTATATAAGGTAGGTGGTATCGGGCGATATCTCTCACGACTGGGTCCGGCTTCTCCCGTGGGGATCCTATGTTTCACTATGTTCGTACATCCGTAATCTTCATCATGGGCAGAGAAGACATGCTGCCACTTCCTTCGAAGTTCCTGTAGCTTCATGTCTGAGTCTGCTCCAATTCCTCTCCTCGTAGGGATTCGCCCAATAGATGGCCGGGCACTTCTTCCCCAGCCGTCCTGGCGGGCGAGTCTACTCGAGTCAGGCCCACTTCGACCACTGTAGGGCATACCTGGTGAAAACTCACGTCCCTTTCTTCTCGCACTTGATGGGGCTCCACCATCGTCACTCTTGCCAAACGTTGGTGTTTGTGTAGATGTATGGCACAGGGCTTCTCATTTCGTACCTTTACTGGAACTCGTCCTCGGCGGACCACCGGCAGTCCTCGGGCCACTTCCACATGCTGACAATCCAAATGGGGCTCTACCAGTACCCAGCCTTCTGGCCGTGTTCTTGTTGGGGGACCCTTACCCATACTATGGCCTCACTTCGGGACGGTACGGACAGTGCATAGCGGCAAGCTACTCGACCAGTCTCTTCCCGGCCCCTCCGGACCCTGGTCATCTGGACCCGGTGACAATCATCCACAACACGTTCCCATTCTTGTCGTTCTCCAGGCGGTATTTTCTGAGCAGGCTTAGCCCGAAATAATTCCTCCCAACACTCTGAGAGGACGTTCATACCTAGGAGGGCTCTATGAGTTCCCAAGCAGTGGTCTTGGACGATGATCACTCCTTTCTGGGACACTCCTTTCAGGAAATTCCGTGAATTTCCAAGTCCGCTAGTCTGTAGCCAATATAGGGGATGTCTAACCCATTTGCTCCCTTCAGGGTGAGCCAGGGGGCCTCTGTTCCTTGCACGTTCTGTTTCCCAAACAGCTCTTGTGACAGGCTCTCAGAAAATAGGGTGACTTGTGATCCAGTGTCAACGAGACAACGTACCTTGATGCCACACACTTGGACCTCCACCATAGGGCTATGCCCAATCATCTTGTCCTTCGAGCCAGCTTCTATAGATGGGTCATTGTTACGTTCCGGCTCAAGGAAGTAACAAAATAAAGGGATCAGAGTCCAAAAATTAAATTAAACAAAATATTTATTTTACATCTAGGGGTTATATGAAAAAGAAAAAAGATGTTCGACAAAAATTAAACAAACAATAAAGAAAAAATCAATATGAAGGTCCAGCTCCTGAGCACAACTGCAGGACAGGGGACAGAACTCCTTCCCACAAAGGACAGCCATCTTAAATACTGCTTTGCAAATTCAACACAGGTGTGGATCCTTATCTGGCAACCTATAGGGAATAGAGAAAACAACAGAACAAACCCAAAACAAAACTGAGCCGTAACACCTCCCCCCTTAAAAAAAGGGAGAGATTCTCATTAGAAACTCTACCTTATACAAGTTCCAACCCCAAAACATGCGTACAAAAGAACAACCTACCCGGAGTTAGGGTGAAGTTAGTATCAATTATTAACCATTACAACTCCCCAAACTCTACCCATCTCTTAGTTTCAAAACCAGCAATCTCCCGGCACCTGGAAAAAGCAAAATAAAATTAAGGAATTAAAAAACAATAAACAGGAAGAGAAGAGAAGTAGCAATAGTCAAGAAACTTATTCTCCCCCACATGGGGCACGGGACAAAGCGTCAGCTAAGATGTTATCTACGCCTTTCACATGACGAATCTCCAAGGCATAAGGCTGTAAGAAAAGAGACCACCTAATAAGACACTGATTCGGATTCCGCAGAGAGTGAAGAAATGTAAGGGGGTTATGGTCTGTGTACACCACAGTTGGCATAGTCCCACAAGACAAATACACCTCAAAATGTTGCAGGGACCAAATCAATGCTAACGCTTCTTTCTCGATGGTAGAATAATTGGTCTGATACGAATTGAATTTTCGTGAGAAATAGCTAACAGGGCGATTTATGCCACTCTCATCAGCCTGCAGCAGAACAGCTCCCGCTCCAACCTGACTAGCATCCACCTGAAGTTTGAATGGTTTATCAAGTCGAGGAGCCGTCAGGACAGGGGACGATGTAAGCAATTGTTTAACAGTCTCAAAGGCGCTTTCACATTTTGGAGTCCACTCAAATTTTGCCTTCGCTTGCAACAAATCTGTAAGTGGGGCAACAACAGAAGAAAAGTTCGGACAAAAACTTCTGTAATACCCAGCCATTCCTAAAAATCTCATCAATTCACGTTTAGTCTGAGGGCTAGGAAATTTGTCAATCGCTATGACTTTAGCACGTACAGGTCGCACTTTGCCCATTCCGACAACCTTGCCCAGATAAGTCACAGTCGCCCTGGCAAACTCACACTTTGCCAGGTTGACTGTGAGTTTGGCATCAGACAAACGCTCAAACAACGCACGAATTCGGATGAGGTGTTGATCCCATGTGTCACTAAAGACAACAATGTCATCCAGGTATACAGCATAACCCTCTAAACCAGCGGTCACTCTGTTCATTAAACGCTGAAATGTGGCTGGGGCATTTCTGAGACCAAAGCTCATTACGGTGTAAGAATATAATCCAAATGGTGTAATAAAAGAGGAAATTTCCTGTGCTCGGGCGGTCAAAGGCACTTGCCAGTACCCTTTGAGCAAATCAAATTTACTGACATAGTTAGCCGATCCAACTTGGTCAACGCAGTCTTCCATCCTAGGCAAAGGATATGAGTCAGGTCTAGTTAGGATATTTACTCGTCTATAATCTGTGCAAAAACGCTGAATGCCGTCTGATTTTCCTACTAACAAACAAGGCGAAGCCCAATCTTGAAAAGGAAGGCTTTGCTATGTTGTTTTCAAGCATGTAATTGACTTCAGCCTCCAATTTCTGATGTTTGTCAAATGATACACGATAAAATCGTTGTCGGACAGGTTTAACATCACCTACATCAATATCGTGTTTAATCAAGTGTGTACGAGAAGGAGTATCTGAAAAAAGAACAGAAAATTCAGTCAGCATAGAATTTAACTCAAAGCGTTGTTTGCAAGACAAATGTTTTACCCATCCTTCTAAGTTAGCCAAGGTCTCAGAGTTTTTTAGGCGAAGTTGTAAAATGACATCATCAGGTGATTTCACATCCTGTTGCACGTCACCTACTTGACTCAAACTAGCTAGGGCAATTGGGGAAGGAATGACTTCAGGAGCAGCATTACGAGAATAGAAAGGTTTTAACAAATTCACATGACACAACTGGGTATGTCTCCTGCGCTCAGGGGTAGAAAGAATGTAATTTTGATCAGACACTTTTCGAAGCACAGTGTAAGGTCCAAAAAACTTCGCAGCAAAAGGAGAATCTGGTAGAGGAAATAAAGCTAACACCTGATCTCCTGGACTAAATATGCGAATCTCAGACTTGCGATCAAACCAGCTTTTCATCTTTTCCTGAGTCTTTCCCAACTTTTCTTTTGCCAATTCCCCAGCCAAAAATAAACGTCGACGAAAACCCTGTATATACTGAATCAGACTCTGTGGTGGCTCCTCCGGTAAAGCAGCATTATTTAGTACCGCCAGGGGTCCCCGTACACAATGTCCAAAGACTAACTGATTGGGACTAAATCCCAAACTCTCCTGAATAACTTCACGTGTAGCCAACAATAACCAAGGTAGACCTTCCTCCCAATCACCTTTTAACTCAGTGCAATATGCCCTCAACAAAGATTTTAACGTCTGGTGAAAACGTTCTAGGGCACCCTGACTTTCCGGATGGTACGCACTGGATTTGTTGTGTCTAATACCAAGCTGCCGCAGAACCTCTTGAAACATGTTAGATGTAAAGTTTGTCCCCTGATCACTCTGAACAACTTTTGGAATTCCAAAAATAGAAATGAACTGGGACAAGGCTTTTACAACTGATCGTGTCGTGATTGAACGCAAAGGAAATGCAGCAGGATATCGAGTGCTCTGACACATCACTGTCAATAAGTAAATGCTACCAGACTTTGAAGGTGGTAAAGGACCAACACAATCCACCAGAAGATGCTGAAAAGGCTGTTCCATAACAGGTATGGGATACAAAGGCACAGATTTTATGGTTTGGTTTGGTTTTCCAGTCAGCTGACAGATCGAACAAGTCTTAATATACTGCCTTACATCACTCTTAATACGAGGCCAGTAAAAATACTGCAGCAAATGTTGGTAGGTCTTTTTTACGCCCAAATGACCAGACACCCTGCCATGAGCAGAATCCAACACTGCATTTCGCAAAGAAACAGGCACAACTACCTGTATAATTGGTTCAGTCAAACCTCCCTCTGTGTTAGAAGTCCACTTCCGCAATAGTACCCCATTTTCAACGAAGTACCCATTAACTGAACTCTCTGCTACATCAAGAGATAAAGCAGCATCAAACAGCGAGTTCAGAGATGAATCCTCTTTCTGAGCAGACACCCAGACCTGATGGGGAATAGAAGGCAAAGCAAGGAGACCAGGCACTACCCTCTTAGAGGTAAACAAATCCTTCACATCACTTAGTTTTGCGTCGGCTGATTGTTTATGCATTGCACGCGTAAGTGCACAAGACACAAATACCTCTGGATACTGCTGGGAGATATGTTCGTACATCCGTAATCTTCATCATGGGCAGAGAAGACATGCTGCCACTTCCTTAGAAGTTCCTGTAGCTTCATGTCTGAGTCTGCTCCAATTCCTCTCCTCGTAGGGATTCGCCCAATAGATGGCCGGGCACTTCTTCCCCAGCCGTCCTGGCGGGCGAGTCTACTCGAGTCAGGCCCACTTCGACCACTGTAGGGCATACCTGGTGAAAACTCACGTCCCTTTCTTCTCGCACTTGATGGGGCTCCACCATCGTCACTCTTGCCAAACGTTGGTGTTTGTGTAGATGTATGGCACAGGGCTTCTCATTTCGTACCTTTACTGGAACTCGTCCTCGGCGGACCACCGGCAGTCCTCGGGCCACTTCCACATGCTGACAATCCAAATGGGGCTCTACCAGTACCCAGCCTTCTGGCCCGTGTTCTTGTTGGGGGACCCTTAACCATACTATGGCCTCACTTCGGGCCGGTACGGACAGTGCATAGCGGCAAGCTACTCGACCAGTCTCTTCCCGGCCCCTCCGGACCCTGGTCATCTGGACCCGGTGACAATCATCCACAACACGTTCCCATTCTTGTCGTTCTCCAGGCGGTATTTTCTGAGCGGGCTTAGCCCGAAATAATTCCTCCCAACACTCTGAGAGGACGTTCATACCTAGGAGGGCTCTATGAGTTCCCAAGCAGTGGTCTTGGACGATGATCACTCCTTTCTGGGACACGACAATTCCGTGAATTTCCAAGTCCGCTAGTCTGTAGCCAATATAGGGGATGTCTAACCCATTTGCTCCCTTCAGGGTGAGCCAGGGGGCCTCTGTTCCTTGCACGTTCTGTTTCCCAAACAGCTCTTGTGACAGGCTCTCAGAAAATAGGGTGACTTGTGATCCAGTGTCAACGAGACAACGTACCTTGATGCCACACACTTGGACCTCCACCACAGGGCTATGCCCAATCATCTTGTCCTTCGAGCCAGCTTCTATAGATGGGTCATTGTTACGTTCCGGCTCAAGGAAGTAACAAAATAAAGGGATCAGAGTCCAAAAATTAAATTAAACAAAATATTTATTTTACATCTAGGGGTTATATGAAAAAGAAAAAAGATGTTAGACAAAAATTAAACAAACAATAAAGAAAAAATCAATATGAAGGTCCAGCTCCTGAGCACAACTGCAGGACAGGGGACAGAACTCCTTCCCACAAAGGACAGCCATCTTAAATACTGCTTTGCAAATTCAACACAGGTGTGGATCCTTATCTGGCAACCTATAGGGAATAGAGAAAACAACAGAACAAACCCAAAACAAAACTGAGCCGTAACACCTCCCCCCTTATAAAAAAGGGAGAGATTCTCATTAGAAACTCTACCTTATACAAGTTCCAACCCCAAAACATGCGTACAAAAGAACAACCTACCCGGAGTTAGGGTGAAATTAGTATCAATTATTAACCATTACAACTCCCCAAACTCTACCCATCACTTAGTTTCAAAACCAGCAATCTCCCGGCACCCGGAAAAAGCAAAATTAAGGAATTAAAAAACAATAAACAGGAAGAGAAGAGAAGTAGCAATAGTCAAGAAACTTATTCTCCCCCACATGGGGCACGGGACAAAGCGTCAGCTAAGATGTTATCTACGCCTTTCACATGACGAATCTCCAAGGCATAAGGCTGTAAGAAAAGAGACCACCTAATAAGACACTGATTCGGATTCCGCAGAGAGTGAAGAAACGTAAGGGGGTTATGGTCTGTGTACACCACAGTTGGCATAGTCCCACAAGACAAATACACCTCAAAATGTTGCAGGGACCAAATCAATGCTAACGCTTCTTTCTCGATGGTAGAATAATTGGTCTGATACGAATTGAATTTTCGTGAGAAATAGCTAACAGGGCGATTTATGCCACTCTCATCAGCCTGCAGCAGAACAGCTCCCGCTCCAACCTGACTAGCATCCACCTGAAGTTTGAATGGTTTATCAAGTCGAGGAGCCGTCAGGACAGGGGACGATGTAAGCAATCGTTTAACAGTCTCAATGGCGCTTTCACATTTTGGAGTCCACTCAAATTTTGCCTTCGCTTGCAACAAATCTGTAAGTGGGGCAACAACAGAAGAAAAGTTCAGACAAAAACTTCTGTAATACCCAGCCATTCCTAAAAATCTCATCAATTCACGTTTAGTCTGAGGGCTAGGAAATTTGTCAATCGCTATGACTTTAGCACATACAGGTCGCACTTTGCCCATTCCGACAACCTTGCCCAGATAAGTCACAGTCGCCCTGGCAAACTCACACTTTGCCAGGGTTGACTGTGAGTTTGGCATCAGACAAACGCTCAAACAACGCACGAATTCGGATGAGGTGTTGATCCCATGTGTCACTAAAGACAACAATGTCATCCAGGTATACAGCACAACCCTCTAAACCAGCGGTCACTCTGTTCATTAAACGCTGAAATGTCGCTGGGGCATTTCTGAGACCAAAGCTCATTACGGTGTAAGAATATAATCCAAATGGTGTAATAAAAGAGGAAATTTCCTGTGCTCGGGCGGTCAAAGGCACTTGCCAGTACCCTTTGAGCAAATCAAATTTACTGACATAGTTAGCCGATCCAACTTGGTCAACGCAGTCTTCCATCCTAGGCAAAGGATATGAGTCAGGTCTAGTTAGGATATTTACTCGTCTATAATCTGTGCAAAAACGCTGAGTGCCGTCTGATTTTCCTACTAACAAACAAGGCGAAGCCCAATCTTGAAAAGGAAGGCTTTGCTATGTTGTTTTCAAGCATGTAATTGACTTCAGCCTCCAATTTCTGACGTTTGTCAAATGATACACGATAAAATCGTTGTCGGACAGGTTTAACATCACCTACATCAATATCGTGTTTAATCAAGTGTGTACGAGAAGGAGTATCTGAAAAAAGAACAGAAAATTCAGTCAGCATAGAATTTAACTCAAAGCGTTGTTTGCGAGACAAATGTTTTACCCATCCTTCTAAGTTAGCCAAGGTCTCAGAGTTTTTTAGGTGAAGTTGTAAAATGACATCATCAGGTGATTTCACATCCTGTTGCACGTCACCTACTTGACTCAAACTAGCTAGGGCAATTGGGGAAGGAATGACTTCAGGAGCAGCATTACGAGAATAGAAAGGTTTTAACAAATTCACATGACACAACTGGGTATGTCTCCTGCGCTCAGGGGTAGAAAGAATGTAATGTTGATCAGACACTTTCGAAGCACAGTGTAAGGTCCAAAAAACTTCGCAGCAAAAGGAGAATCTGGTAGAGGAAATAAAGCTAACACCTGATCTCCTGGACTAAATATGCGAATCTCAGACTTGCGATCAAACCAGCTTTTCATCTTTTCCTGAGTCTTTCCCAACTTTTCTTTTGCCAATTCCCCAGCCAAAAATAAACGTAGACGAAAACCCTGTATATACTGAATCAGACTCTGTGGTGGCTTCTCCGGTAAAGCAGCATTATTTAGTACCGCCAGGGGTCCCCGTACACAATGTCCAAAGACTAACTGATTGGGACTAAATCCCAAACTCTCCTGAATAACTTCACGTGTAGCCAACAATAACCAAGGTAGACCTTCCTCCCAATCACCTTTTAACTCAGTGCAATATGCCCTCAACAAAGATTTTAACGTCTGGTGAAAACGTTCTAGGGCACCCTGACTTTCCGGATGGTACGCACTGGATTTGTTGTGTCTAATACCAAGCTGCCGCAGAACCTCTTGAAACATGTTAGATGTAAAGTTTGTCCCCTGATCACTCTGAACAACTTTTGGAATTCCAAAAATAGAAATGAACTGGGACAAGGCTTTTACAACTGATCGTGTCGTGATTGAACGCAAAGGAAATGCAGCAGGATATCGAGTGCTCTGACACATCACTGTCAATAAGTAAATGCTACCAGACTTTGAAGGTGGTAAAGGACCAACACAATCCACCAGAAGATGCTGAAAAGGCTGTTCCATAACAGGTATGGGATACAAAGGCACAGATTTTATGGTTTGGTTTTCCAGTCAGCTGACAGATCGAACAAGTCTTAATATACTGCCTTACATCACTCTTAATACGAGGCCAGTAAAAATACTGCAGCAAATGTTGGTAGGTCTTATTTACGCCCAAATGACCAGACACCCTGCCATGAGCAGAATCCAACACTGCATTTCGCAAAGAAACAGGCACAACTACCTGTATAATTGGTTCAGCCAAACCTCCCTCTGTGTTAGAAGTCCACTTCCGCAATAGTACCCCATTTTCAACGAAGTACCCATTAACTGAACTCTCTGCTACATCAAGAGATAAAGCAGCATCAAACAGCGAGTTCAGAGTAGAATCCTCTTTCTGAGCAGACACCCAGACCTGATGGGGAATAGAAGGCAAAGCAAGGAGACCAGGCACTACCCTCTTAGAGGTAAACAAATCCTTCACATCACTTAGTTTTGCGTCGGCTGATTGTTTATGCATTGCACGCGTAAGTGCACAAGACACAAATACCTCTGGATACTGCTGGGAGATATCAGTGTCACCCAATGGAGCAGGACAAGTAGCAACCACAGGTGGAGGTGGAACATCACGCCATACACGGTCACCCGCCAGATTATTCCCCAAAATCACTGAAACTCCTTCCATTGGAAATGAAGGACGGACTCCCATCACCACTGCTCCATTTACTAAATCAGATTGGAGAAACATGTTATGTAGGGGTACAGACAATGTTTGCAATCCAATGCCGCGAATCAGCACACTGTTTCCTGTATTGGACTCCTGAGTAAAAGGAAGGACAGTTTGCAAAATGAATGATTCTGATGCACCCGTGTCTCTGAGAATCTTAATAGGAACCTTCTCAGTACTTCCAAGCAATGACACATAGCCTTCTGTAATGAAGGGAGCATACCCAACATCTCCAACATTGCAAGGTACCACTGGTTTCTCCAGACTCTGTAAAATATCAAAACAGTCAGAATTATTATCTGTCTGAACAGATGAAATAGCAAGAGCAGGCTTGGGTTCAGATTTAACACGCATCAGTTTTCCTTTAAGTGCTAAACAATCCTTTTTCCAGTGTCCCTTTAAATGACAATAAGCACACCGGTCATTTTTATCAGCGTAACTTTTAAAATTCCTCACACTCTTATCAGACAAGGCATGACGGGCAGTTACACTCTCTGTTGGACTATCACTGAACTTAAGCCTACTTTTCTTGACTTCACATTTATGAGTGAGTGCATACTCATCAGTAAGAATAGCAGCCTCTTCTGTAGATGTAACATTTCGATCAGTCAAAAAGATGGAAACATGCTCAGACAAAGTGCTTTTAAACTGTTCTAACAGGAACAACTCATGAAGATCTTCACGACTGGTTACACCTGAAGCAGCACACCAGCGATCTAACTGGATTTTTAAATCTCTCACAAATTCACAATACGTCTGTTCTGCAGGTTTTCGCATATTTCTAAATTTCTGCCGATAGGCCTCTGGTACCAGCTCATAAGCTTTCAGTACAGCCTCTTTAACCTTATGATAATTTTGACTATCACGAACATTTAAAGAAGAATAAGCTTTTTGTGCCTTACCGGTTAACACACACTGCAACATCAAAGACTGTTCAGAATCTGGCCATTTCATAACATCTGCCAAACGTTCAAACAAACTGAAGAATGTGTCTACATCAGTTTCACTAAATTTGGGTATCAGCTTAATATTATTGGCTACATCCAACCCTTTTCTGACCGCACTGGTTAGACCACTCGTACTGTCCCCCATTTTACCCTCACCAATTAACTGAAACCGCAAATCCTCAACCTCCAATTTGTGAATTTCAATTTCACGATTCAATTTCGCCTTTTCTATCTCTAGAAGCATTAGTTCTTTTCGTTGCTCAAAAGAGAATGTGGAAGCAATAACTGAAGATTGTGCAGCACTATCATCAAAACCAACAGGCTTATCAGGAACAAAGACCTCTAACTTAACTAGAGCAGCTTTAACAATTAGTGCAACAGACTCCTTTAACTTTTTTTCTTTGGTGGTTAAACAGATCTCATACTTAGCGGCCACCTCCAACAACTGTTCTTTCGTTAGTTGATCAAACAATCCCTCACTAGGAGACTCAAAAAAATCCATCTAAAACAGTTGCCATTATCTATTTTTCTATTCAGCAGAACTCATAATCAAGTGATTTAATTTACAAGCACCAACAAGTGATTATTCCCCCTACTCTCTCTCCTCCCCCCTAAAATAACTCAACCCTAGTCTTCATGCCTCCACCAAGAGTCGAGTATTTTTAAACACTCAAATACCGTCAAATGTATAAACTCACGGACAAACCAGTGAGACATACAATAGCGGCAGCGCTCTCAACTCAGCGTCAGCACAAAAACAACAAACTAAAATAAAAAACAATCAACGCAATGCGTTGCTAAACCTAACGGGGAACATCACCATTAGTGTAACAAAAGACAGAGTTAGCTGACAAATTACCTTTCAACAATATTAGCTTACCGAGTAGAGTACACATACATAACAAAATCCTGCCAGAGCTAACGTTACACTGTATAGCCTAGAGAGAAAAAAAAGTTCTTACAAGGGAAACTTACAATAAATCAATACACTCACCATACGGTCTATTTCGGTTACCACTTATTTTCTCTTCAGTTGAAAACAATGAAGAAAATCCACCTTTTTAAAGACACCGAAAACCTCTCGCGCACATTTCCCAGAAACAAACAAAACATCCACTGTTCATTAGCGCTAGCACGCCAAGATACACGCAGGTGAATCGAATACCCGTCAAATACGCTCCGCCTATAGACCACACAGGCGCTAGCAAAAATTTTACAAGTAATACGTTTTTTTCCTTGTTCTTACCAATAGGCTAGGACCTTCCAAAGCTGGACCTTCCAAATTCTACCAAACATTTGAGGACGAGCCCCCAATTGTTACGTTCCGGCTCAAGGAAGTAACAAAATAAAGGGATCAGAGTCCAAAAATTAAATTAAACAAAATATTTATTTTACATCTAGGGGTTATATCATAAAGAAAAAAGATGTTCGACAAAAAATAAACAAACAATAAAGAAAAAATCAATATGAAGGTCCAGCTCCTGAGCACAACTGCAGGACAGGGGACAGAACTCCTTCCCACAAAGGACAGCCATCTTAAATACTGCTTTGCAAATTCAACACAGGTGTGGATCCTTATCTGGCAACCTATAGGGAATAGAGAAAACAATAGAACAAACCCAAAACAAAACTGAGCCGTAACAGTCATCCAAGGGGGTCCCGACCACACGACCCACTGTGGCCGGTCGACCTAAAAACCCCCCTCCGAGCCTCTTCGGGGACCACACTGTCGACTGTAGTGGCCAGGTTCTCCGCAACGGTTACAAATCGGTCGCCCCTGTTCATCCCACTCAAATCGAGGGCGGGTAGGCCGGCTAGGTCGTCCTCCTGGGTTTCGGCCACCATCTGAATACACAGGGTCTCGGGGGGTAGGCCTTACCTCTTGCCTTGAAGTGCCGAGTCGCAGTTCCTCCAAAAGGGTCTTAGATAACTCCGCCATTTGTTCATGGACATCTTTGAGTAGTTCCAACTTCAGGGCCTGTTTCCAGTCTGCTGCTTCTGGAACAGCCGTTGCAGTGCCACTTATGGCCGCACACACAGGGGGTCTTTTACTTCAGCCTGATCGATCTCCAGAGCCACCGCCTCCTTCTTCAGGTCCTCGAATGTAAGCTCAGGATCTCTTCGGAACTGCACTCGCAGGCTCTGTCGTACTGGGCCTTCTCTCAATCCCAGCAGAAATTGGTCTCTCAACAAGGTCTCTCCGTCCCCAAGACCATGATCTTGACGTCCTTGTAGCCTCGTAAACTGCTCTCGAAGTCGCAGTGCAAAAGCTCTGATAGGTTGTCGGGGGCCTTGTTTACAGTTAAAGAACTGTGCTCATATTGTTCCGTCAAGAACTGGAAGACGGTTTGAGCGGTAGCTCGGACGGTTTCTGGGGCGGCCTGGACTTCCCGCCATGCTTCCCTCTCTAGAGAATTAAGAACAAATTGAAGCTGCTGTGCCGCACTCGACCCTTGAATCCCGGCCAAATATTCGATCTGAGCTTTCCATTCGGCTAATCGTACTTCAGACTCAGTTCCGCCATACTTCTGGATCCAGGGGTTTCCCATAAACACTGGCATCACTCAGGGTAGGGCCTCTGGTAGCTCGTTGTCAGCCATTGGGGAACCTTGGTCACTCAACCCGAGGTGAAACCCTGCCGACTACGGCAAAATCTGTCACAGGTCAGAGCGGACCACAGATGTCGTGAGTCACGCTCCTTCCTAGTTTCCACCTCGAGGAGGTCCCAAGAACACCCCAATGACCAGACGCACGAGAGACGGTAAGTAAGTATTAAAACAGCTTTATTAAATTACTAAAAAAAGGTATAGGGAAGGGAGGGGGAGGGAGGCTAAAATCCAACTCTCCAATTGGGGGAGTATCAGTCTCGAGTCTCTTAGACTCCGTCACGGGAGATCTCCGGTAAGTCCTTCACTCCTCTTTCCTTCTGGCTATGTGACGACAATCAGCTTATTCACAAGTGCCCCTTTGTTCTAGCTTGCAGGACAGCTGCCCAGGGCCCTCTCCTTTTCCTGGACGTATCAGATACAAGTGGTAAGTATTTAGAGTTTGAATGCACGATGGATACCTGCTGCTTCTCGTGGCGAACTCCGAGGCGGCCCAGCGGGTTGGACTCCCGGTCGTCCAGATGCTGGTGGAGCTGCACAATGGCTGTCGGGACCCGACTGAAACCGTACTGGTAAGTGTACGGGAGGTGTTCGCGGTTTCTGTATCCTGAGTAACGGGTCGACGTGCAGGTAGACACTTCGAAGGGACCTGCTAGATATGCACAAGAACATACAAGTAGGAATGACAGGACTGGAGATGGACGGTGGACAGAGGGCCCACTGGCTCTTCGCTCGGGGCACAGGTACGTCTGTAAGAAAGACATCTGAGGCTTCACTTGGGCATACAGGCGAACGTACAACCCAATATGCTGGCTTTAGCTTTGGGCATAAGGTAAGTACATCAAAGGTAGCTGGGACTTCACTCTGGGCATACAGGCGAATGTACAACACAATATACTGGCTTTAGCTTTGGGCATAAGGTAAGTACATCAAAGGCAGCTGAGACTTCACTCTGGGCATACAGGCGAATGTACAACACAATATGCTGGCTTTAGCTTTAGGCATAATGTAAGTACATCAAAGGTAACTGGGACTTCACTCTGGGCATACAGGCGAATGTACAACACAATATACTGGCTTTAGCTTTGGGCATAAGGTAAGTACATCAAAGGTAGATGGCACTTCACTCTGGGCATACAGGCGAATGTACAACACAATATGGTGGCTTTAGCTTTAGGCATAAGGTAAGTACATCAAAGGTAACTGGGACTTCACTCTGGGCATACAGGCGAATGTACAACACAATATGCTGGCTTTAGCTTTGGGCAATAGCTTACGGTGAATATACAGGGAAACAGGAAGGGATGTTACTCACACCTTAGACGGCAGGCGCCCGCCTCAGTACTCACTTCCTCCACAGGATTTTGTCGGGCCTTAAAGGTGGTTTTTGACAACACAAATACAGCACAACACTGCAATTTTCAAGTGTATACACTCACAGCAAAGGACAAAGGCTCACCCACTGCACTCCACACAGTCTTGGTGAATTTAGGGTCAAACCCCCCGTCTGACCAAAGACTCGTCCTGGAAAGCCTACAATATTCCTCCGCCTGCTTTCCGCTGCCCTCGCCCAAACACTCCAACTCACTCGCCGTATCGGCTAGAATAAACAACTTCTCCTCTGCAGTTTCTGAGGCCCTCTTTATACTCCTCCTTCTCTTCACACTGCCCAATCCACGATCGGCCCTTTCATCTATCCACCTGTGATCAATGAAACCCTGATTTCCTTCCCCGGAGTTCCCGGACGTAACCGGTGTTTGAGGATTATGGTCTGGGCGGAACCAATCTCCGTCCTTTATGTTCCGCCCTTACAAAGTCACTCCGTGACACTTGCACTTGCGGTTATAATACTCAGCCTGTTTTTTCTGCTGCTGATGTGCATTTTGTTGTGCAAGCATCATTGCCTCCCTCAAATCCTTTCCCAGAGACTGAACATATTTACTCACATCAACAGTCCCTCCATCCAAAATTACACTCTCAAACAAAAAATCTACTGGCAATCTTGGGGTATGACCAAACATCAAAAAGAAAGGTGGGTAGCTAGTAGTCTCATGTCTGGTGCAATTGTATGAAAAAGTCAGCGTGTTCAACATCTGAGGCCAATTAGCTTTAAACCTCGGAGGCAAGGACCTTATCATATCACCCAGGGTACGGTTAAACCTTTCAGTTTGACCGTTACCCATAGGGTGATAGGGTGTATTATGAGATTTGGAAACACCAGACAATTTCAACAATTCTGCAATCAGAGAACTTTCAAAGTTTGCACCATTGTCAGAGTGGATTCGCGCTGGGAACCCATATATACAAAAGAAATCGATCCACAGAACACGGGCAACAGACTTTTTTGCAGTTTGATTTGGGCAAGCGTACGCACATGCAAGTTTTGTGAAGTGGTCGGTTATCACCAACACATCAACTGACTTGTTATTAACATCCTCAGCCATCCAGAAATCGATACAAACCAACTCTAGTGGCGCTGTTATAGTTATAGACACAAGTGGTGCTCTAGCCTCAGGCTCAGGTGTTTTACTCAACACGCATTTCTTGCATTGTGACACGTACAATTTTATGTCTTTATCCATAGAATTCCAATAAAATCTCCGCCTCGCCAGCCAAAGAGTGCAGTGCTGGCCCTGATGACCAGCGTCATCATGCACCCCATTCAGGACCAAACCTCTTAAAGCTGCTGGCACAACATACTGGTAGGATTTTTTCTTGGTCGCAGGATTTTTAGATACACGGTAAAGTATACCTAACCTGATTACAAATTTGCCCCACTGTCTGAGTGTTCGTACAGTTTCTTTTGACTCGTTAACCTTTTCTCTCCTAGAAGGACGTCTAGCTCGCTCCACAAAGAATCTCACCCTACTAATCACTGGATCATATGATTGCTTGTCGAGCAGCTCATCATGGGTAAGCTTATTGAGTGAGCACTGTGCCTCATCCTCCAACCCCTTCAAATGCTGAACATAACGTTCCCTTTAGCAAAACTCTGAACCAGGTTAGTCACTCTATGACACTTTTGAGACCCAGACATTTCCTCAACAACCTCCTCATTCGTACGTTCACAGGACAAATGAAACCTATCCTGCACCCGCTCGACCCCCAGCATCTCCGCTTCATGCCTCAAGATGTCATATGGTGTTCTG
The DNA here is from genome assembly GCF_963082965.1 of Carassius carassius. Lineage (NCBI taxonomy): Eukaryota > Metazoa > Chordata > Actinopteri > Cypriniformes > Cyprinidae > Carassius > Carassius carassius. The sequence goes on along the minus strand of NC_081800.1, from coordinate 1,451,880 downwards.
GTCAGCCTGTGTAGAATCCTGGAAGCAGCTAAAGGCTCTCTGCTCAACACATCAGCTACAACGTCTTTCGATCCGGGTATGTATTTGTATGTCGAATTCAAAAGGGGCCAACTTCGCAACCCATCTCTGCTCACAGGCATCAAGCCTCGGTTTAGTCAAGATATACTTGAGCGGGTTGTTATCCGCCCAAACCGTAAACCTGTGCCCACGAAGCCAATGAATGAATTTGTCGCAAATGGCCCATTTCATAGCCAAAAATTCGAGCCTATGAGCCGGATACTTCGACTGAGCATGATTGAGTGATTTTGATGCAAAGACGATTGGCCTCACAACTGCATGACCCTCCTGAACTTGGGAGAGCACGGCTCCAAGTCCACTCGTAGAAGCATCAACTGACAGTATAAATGGTCTTGAAAAGTCGGGATGAGCAAGTAAGACCTGATTTACCAGCACAATCTTAAGATTCTTGAATGCCACTTTGCATTCATCTGTACAATCAGCAGGAGTGAGCTTGCGGTCAACTCCTGTCCTTTTTACAACACCCCTCCCTTTCCTAGGTCTCTTCTGACCAGACATCAGATGAAAGAGAGGCCTCGCAATCATAAAACAGTTTTCAATGAAATGTTGATAGTATATAACCATGCCCAGGAATGACCTGATTTTTCTCACAGATGGAGTAACACCATCAACTTCCATCAAACCTTTTTCTGAAACATTTACGATAGCCTCTACTTTCATAGGATCACTAGCCACTCCTTCCTGAGAGATAATGTGTCCCAAAATTTGACTGATCTATGCAAAAACCTACACTTGGAGGGTGAAAGTTTCAAGTTGTTATCTCAGAGACGTTGAAACACCAACTCCAGTCTCTGTAAACGTTCTTCCTCAGTCTTACCAAAAACTAACAGATCATCTAGGTAACAGAGCAAACTCAGAAAATTTTGATCACCGAAAATGGTCAACATCATTCTCATAAACGTCGCAGGACTGTTGCAGAGGCCTTGCGATAACCGGTTGTACTCGTGCAAACCAAGAGGGGAACTAAAAGCTGTAAATTTCTTATCCTCCTCATGCAGAGGAATGTTGTAGTACCCAGATGTTAAATCCATGGTACAAAACAAAGCATTCCCCCCCAATGCCGCTAGAACGTCTGCTTGGTGAGGGAGAGGATGTGCGTCCTTCACCGTACGGGCATTAAGCCACCGAAAATCAGTGCACAATCGCAAATCACCGTTCTTCTTCCAAACTAATACTAACGGTGACGCAAACTCACTGGACGATTTCCTGATTATTTCCATCTGTTCCATCTCATCGAGTGTCTCCCTTAACTTTTGATAGTGAGCCGGAGAAACTCTGCGATACAGTAAGTGGAAAGGTCTGTCATCAGTCAACCGAATGCGGTGACAGAACCAATCCAATGGTTCCAATCCAATGAGTGAAATGTTATACAGAAATGTTATATTGTAATGTTTTATATTATATTGTAATCTTGCTACAGTGGTCGTATAGCAGTACAATATCTATATTTGCCTTCCTTGCAATAGGCATTGTAGCTGCTTGTTATAATTGTATTTTGTTGTATATTCATGAATTTGTTGGCTAACAATCAATCACATTTAACTTATCTGAACTGTATAGTGATTTTATCCCATATTGTAAAATTTGTGTAATTTGAGAGTAGTCATTGAGGTCCACCCTATTCCACCAAGGTCCACTCAGTTTAAAATTTCTGACCTCGCCACTGCTTCTAGGTGCTGATCCACCATCTGGTCTGACCATGCTTTTTAATAACTGGAGTAACAGCAGCAATCTTAATCTTTGATGGTACTGTTCCAGATGACATTGACGTATTAATGAAGTGAGTGATGGGTAGTGATAAACAGGCAAGCAATTCTACAGTAAAGAGGTAGGTGCAGGATCAAGAAGACTAGCAGAGGAATTAGACAGACTGATCAACCTCTGTTGGGACAATAGAGTCAAAACCACAGAAGCTATAAGCATGGCATAGTGAGAGAAGTTCAGTAGTGGAAACAAAGGTAGGGTGTCGACAGGTATGAGATTATTTACTCAGAAAAAAGATCAGGAAAGTGACACACATTTGATCAGAGCCCACTAGAGACTGTGTGGGTGACTGTGTTAACTTCTTAATCATAGCAAATGTACTAGGCCTGTTTTTGGACTTATTGGTGTAAATAGAGAAATATGATGATCGAGCCGCATTAAGAGCATTCCTGTAATGCTTAATGTGTCCATTATAAACAAAGGAGTGAACAGTAAGGCCAGTTTTCTTATAAAGCCTTTCTAGCCAGCGGCCTTGGTTTTCATTGCCTTAAGCTCGGTGTTGAACCAAGGAGAGGTGCACGAGGAAGGGACCTGTCTAGGTTTTATGGGAGTGAAATGATTAAAAATAGTAGAAATACTTGCATCATAGAAATTAAGAATGTCTTTAGCACTGGAAAGACTGCAGCAGTTAGAGAAGGGGAATCATTGAGTGCAGCAGAAAATGACATAGGATCAACCAACTTCCATGCACAATACTCAATCAAGGATCAACAGTATCAACATGAACATTGAAATCCCAATAGCATAGCTGTAGATTGGGCAGAAGAATTGTCAACAATTCACACAAATCTGACAGAAATTTGGTGCTTGTTTTAGGAGGACAATACACCAGTATTGTACCAGTAGTAACTAGTGATTTTAAATGCCAAATATTCAAACAATGTGTGACAACGATCGGGAGGATGACATCATCACCAAATTCAATTCAATTCAATTCAAGTTTATTTGTATAGCGCTTTTTACAATACAAATCGTTACAAAGCAACTTTACAGAAAATTATGTTTCTACAATATTTAGTAGTAGCTAGTAGTTTGTGCACGTTTGATAGGATTTTAGAAAAATAAAAATAATAATTATAATAATACAAGACGTAGTCAGCTAGATGATGAACTATCAATATTATTAATTAATAGTAATTATATGATGCAGTCACACATGTAGCAATAATTGTTAGTTCTGTTTGTTGATTCAAGGTTAGCATCATCTGGGGTCCTCTGAGGGTCAGCATCATCTCTTCTCAGGTGTTCTGGATCCAGACTGGAGCTTGTGTAAATCCTAGTTACCACGGGATGTAAATCCCGTGGCAAAACATAGAAACAAAATAGAGACATCATTAGCATAGCTGTTGATCCAACAAAGTAAAATTAGTTTAACCCAAGCTAAAGAATAAAAATGCAGATGCAACTACACTCACAATTTAAGAGATACATTATTCGAATGCTTGGCGAAAGAGATGCGTTTTTAATCTAGATTTAAACAGAGAGAATGTGTCTGAACCCCGAACATTATCAGGAAGGCTATTCCAGAGTTTGGGAGCCAAATGTGAAAAAGCTCTACCTCCTTTAGTGGACTTTGCTATCCTAGGAACTACCAAAAGTCCAGCGTTTTGTGACCTTAGGGTGCGTGATGGGTTGTAGCGTGGTAGAAGGCTAGTTAGGTACGCAGGAGCTAAACCATTTAGGGCCTTATAGGTAAGTAATGATAATTTGTAACTGATACGGAACTTAATAGGTAGCCAGTGCAGAGACTGTAAAATAGGGGTAATATGATCATATTTTCTTGACCTGGTAAGGACTCTAGCTGCTGCATTTTGGACGACCTGTAGCTTGTTTATTGACGAAGCAGGACAACCACCTAGAAGTCCATTACAATAGTCCAGTCTAGAGGTCATGAAAGCATGAACTAGCTTTTCTGCATCAGAAACAGATAACATGTTTCGTAGCTTGGCAATGTTTCTAAGATGGAAGAATGCGGTTTTTGTAACATTGGAAATATGATTTTCAAAAGACAAATTGCTGTCCAATATAACACCCAGATTTCTGACTGTAGAGGAAGTAACAGTACATCCGTCTAGTTGCAGATTGTAATCTACAAGATTCTGTGTGGTGTTTTTTGGTCCAATAATTAATATCTCTGTCTTATCCGAATTTAATTGGAGAAAATTATTTGTCATCCAATCTTTTACATTTTTAACACACTCTGTTAGCTTAGATAATTGGGAAGTTTCATCTGGTCTCGATGAAATATATAGCTGAGTATCATCAGCATAACAGTGGAAGCTAATTCCGTATTTTCTAATAATATTACCAAGGGGCAACATGTATATTGAAAATAGAAGGGGACCTAGGACGGATCCTTGTGGCACTCCATATTTTACTGATGATAAATGAGATGACACCCCATTTAAGTAAACAAAATGGTAGCGATCGGACAGGTAGGATCTAAACCATCTTAGAGCCTGCCCTTGAATACCTGTATAGTTTTGTAATCGATCTATGAGTATGTCATGATCTATGGTGTCGAACGCAGCACTAAGATCAAGTAAGACTAGAAATGAGATGCAGCCTTGATCTGACGCAAGAAGCAGGTCATTTGTAATTTTAACAAGTGCAGTTTCTGTGCTATGGTGGGGCCTAAAACCTGACTGAAATTCTTCATACAGATCATTTTTATGCAGGAAGGTGCTCAATTGAGCAGACACAATTTTTCTAAAATTTTAGACATAAATGGAAGATTTGAAATAGGCCTATAATTTGCCAGTACACTAGGATCTAGTTTTGGTTTCTTAATAAGAGGCTTGATAACCGCCAGCTTGAATGGTTTTGGGACGTGACCTAAAGATAACGACGAGTTAATGATATTGAGAAGCGGTTCTTCGGCTACAGGTAACAGCTCTTTTAGTAATTTAGTGGGTACAGGATCTAATAAACATGTTGTTGGTTTAGATACAGTGATAAGTTTATTTAGCTCTTCCTGTCCTATATTTGTAAAGCACTGCAGTTTATCTTTGGGTGCGATGGATGAAACTGAAGTGTTAGACGCTGTAGAATCTACATTCGCTATTGTATTTCTAATGTTATCTATTTTATCAGTGAAGAAATTCATAAAGTCATTACTATTTAACGTTGGTGGAATATTTGAATCAGGTGGCGTCTGGTAATTTGTTAATTTAGCCACTGTGCTAAATAAAAACCTTGGATTGTTTTGGTTATTTTCAATGAGTTTGTGGATATGCTCTGCCCTAGCAGTTTTTAGAGCCTGTCTATACCTGGACATACTGTTTTTCCATGCAATTTTAAAAACTTCCAAGTTAGTTTTTCTCCGTTTGCGTTCAAGACTACGAGTTACTTTCTTGAGAGAGTGAGTATTACTGTTATACCATGGCACAGTACGTTTTTCTCTAACCTTTTTCAATTTGATGGGGGCAACAGCTTCTAATGTATTAGAGAAAATAGTGCCCATGTGGTCAGTAATTTCGTCTAATTCATGTGTATTTTTGGGTAAAAATAGCAGTTGAGATAGATCAGGCAGGTTATTTGCGAATCTGTCTTTGGTGGCTGGAACAATAGTTCTGCCCAGACGGTAACGCTGAGACATATAGTTAATATCAGTTATACGCAGCATGCACGATACAAGGAAATGGTCTGTAATATCATCACATTGGGGTACAATATCTATAGCAGTAAGATCGATTCCATGCGATATAATTAGATCTAGTGTATGATTAAAACGATGAGTGGGCCCGGTGACATTTTGCTTGACTCCAAAGGAGTTTATTAGGTCAGTAAACGCAAGTCCTAATGTATCATTTGCATTATCAACGTGAATATTATTCACGGCAAAAAAGCACCCGCTTAATATCTGACTGCTTGTCTTGTGGCAATGGGGAAGGAAGCAATGTGTTGAAATTGTTCATTGAAAAAAAATGTGTATGGTTTATGTCACAGGGACTGTGAATATCAAGGACTTTGTGAAATGTCACCCAGTGGCTATGTATATTGTAAGTAGGGCTGTCGCGATATACCGGTATTGACGATAACCGTGATATTCAAATAAACAATTATCGATATCGTGTTAATTTAGTGTATGAGGATATACCAGTATTAGTGATAACCGCAATATTTAAAATTAGCAGTTCACTTATGATGACACCACATGTAAATACTTGGTAACAGTACCTGGTTGAGTGCCCAGGTGGCAGTATCGTGCCTTAACTCTGACACCTTTCAAACAAGAAGAAGACGCAGCACTCGCAGCTACTCTGAGGAGAGCTGTGTTCATCAGAGTAAGTTGTTATTATTTTACTAGTCATAGAATGGGAAATATTATATAACCTATTAACAGCGGTTTTCTGTGTTCATATACTTAAGTAAAGGGTGATTATTTTAATAAGTACCGCGTTTTCTTTACTCGTCTTATTTTTGTATTTGCAATCAATACGGCCTGTGCGTAGTAACACTTTATTTCTTTCTTTGTTCAAATCTATGAACAGTTACACGATGAAAACGGATCTTGAAAAACTGAGCGACCACATTGCTACATTAAACTCTGTAAAATGTTAAGTTGGTCACAGTGCCATGTACTTAATGCCTCATCTGTGGTCATTCTTCAATAAGGTTCATTAGTTAACATTAGTTAATTACATTAGTTAACATATATAAATAACATAAATAATAATGAACAATATTTCCACAGCATTTATTAATCTTAATTAATTTCAGCATTTACTAATGCATTGTTAAAATCACAAGTTGTGTTTGTAAACATTAATGTACTATGAACATTGAATAACTCTATTTTTATTTACATTAACAAAGATTAATAATTTGTGTAATAAATGTATTGTTCATTGTTCATTCATGTTCGTTAATACATTAATGTTAACAAATGGCATCTTATTGTAAAGTGTTACCATTAATATTTATTCATCATACTGTTGAACTTGACAGTATTTTCTCTCTTGTTATTTCATAAGAGCTTCAAAGAAGAGGGAGAAAGCCAGAGTCTTGTGCCCTGCGTTTATCAGTATCAATATTATGCTCATTGGGTGAAAAAGAAAAACTCAATAAACAAAGTAAAAAAATAATTTGACTGATATCTTCCCCACCCCAAGGTTTCTATAGATATCAAGATATATCGACATCGTGAATTCTTATGGCCACAATAACCGTGATATGAAAAATCTAATATCGTGACAGCCCTAATTGTAAGTGTTGCCTGGTTTCTGTGACTTGTAATGATTGCAGAGGCAATAATAACAAGAGACAGTGTGTTTCACAGTAGTTTATTGTAGTATTATTTATTAATATATTTATAAGGATAGTTGTTGAAGATGTGTAGACCAGTCTAACCTGTCAGCTCCAGTTTGGGCATGGAGTGCTCCGGTGGTAAAGATCATTCCATTATCTAAATAGCTGGTGCTGGGAGATCTGGTAAAATATCAGTTATATGAATAAGGCTGTTTCATTGTAGTTATGCGGTATATAAGAGGTATTTTTCTTTTTATTAATGTCATTAATTTTTGTATTTCTGGTTTTAGGAAATGGACTGTGAGGTGTAGTTTGGGATGTGCTCCATGATTGTGATAGTGTGAAGTGAGTGAAGTGACATTCAGCCAAGTATGGTGACCCATACTCGGAATTTGTGCTCTGCATTTAACCCATCCGAAATGCACACACACAGAGCAGTGAACACACACACACACACTGTGAGCACACACCCGGAGCAGTGGGCAGCCATTTATGCTGCGGCGCCCGGGGAGCAGTTGGGGGTTCGATGCCTTGCTCAAGGGCACCTAAGTCGTGGTATTGAAGGTGGAGAGAGAACTGTACATGCACTCCCCCCACCCACAATTCCTGCCGGCCCGGGACTCGAACCCACAACCTTTCGATTGGGAGTCCGACTCTCTAACCATTAGGCCACGACTTCCCAATTGGTTTGTGCTATTAATGTCTGGCAGGAAAATAGCCTATTTAAATCAGTGTTTTTGTATTTTTAAGGGGGGAGGGAGCAGAAGGTTGAAAGTTTTTGACTTGAAGTACATGTCTGCTGTGAGATGTGTAAGAACTGAAAGAAGTACCCCTGCAAGTGGTTTGAGCTGTAGGTTTTGCTGCTGACAGCATTTTTCTTTGTGTTTTGTAGTTTCAGTGCTTGTTTTGTTGTATTTTTGTTACTTTATTTTTCCCCCTTTTTTTTCTTTTGAAATATTGCTCTCAAATCATCACTGATTGGTGGCATGTCTTTAATAGATTCGACCAACTGGAAAATTACCCTGTTGTTCTGAGCCTTCCTAACTCCTTCCAGGCTTCTCAGTTACTTCTATCCGACACAATGTCACCTCATGGAAAGGAGACAGCTCAATATGAAGACTCTGACGATAGACCACTGCCAGACCCCCACCCCTGCCTCCAATTCGGGGTTAAGTCAGAGTACTGAAACCAGGAGGAAAAAGCAGATTAAGTTCAACAAAGTCATTAGATGCTTGCCAGGTTTCTGTGAGCATCATCATATCAGTTATTCTCAGAGATGAAGTCCCAAAGAAACGTTCCTTTTAGCTTACACTAGATGCAAAAACATGAACAAATAATTATTAAATGATTTGTTAAGATGTGTAAGTAGAAGTATACACAACAAATGAAGACCAAATATGTGACCTTTATAGACTGTGATTATTTATTTATTTTTCCCACATTTATAAATGTAAAAAAGAGCATTAGGTCATTGTAGTGATAAAACCTTCGTAATCATCGGGAAGAAGGAGGCGGGAACCGGCGGACACTCAACTGAAACTTTAATAATCCAAATAAACACAAAACAGCGCACCAGCCCCTCACGGACGACTGATGCACACAAAATAAAACCAAAACCTAAAATAAAGCCCAGGCCTGGTCCTCTCTCGTCCTTCACTGTCGTCGCTCCAGTTTTATATCCTTCCATCTCCTCTGTGGGCCTCGAGACCGATGGGTCGAACAGGTGTAGCTCAACTCCAATCACTCCACCGGCCTGGCTGCCACGTCCCTCGGCCCCGCCCAACTCATCACATACCCCCATCGCCCCTCGCAGGCCGGGGGGTACTCCTGAGACTGCGCTCTACTCCCCCCCCCCTCCCTCCGGGGGGGACTGCTCATGGGGACCTGCGGGAACCTGGGGGTAGGACAGACGAGGCAAGATAAAAGGAGATGGAAGGAGGAGCGACAGAGACGAGAGAGGGGAGAGAGGAAAAAAATAAATAAATTCCGGTTCCCAGACGCACTGCTGCTCGGCATAACGTACATTATCATATTAATTAAAAGTTTTGAGTTTGACACCCCTGGGTAGTAGGTTAAATGTAATAAAGAAATTATCAGAAATGTGTAGGGTTTTTTCCAAAATGTTGTCTGCAGTACAATTGCAATTAAATTAAAGGGGTGATTTTTGATTGCGATTTCACTTTTTTTAATGTTAGTTTGTAATGTTGCTGTTTGAGCATAAACAATATCTGCAAAGTTGCAGCACTGAAAGTTCAATGCAAATGGAGATATTGTCTTTTAAAATTCTGTCAGTTTAATGCCTACAATAACTTTTTTTTGACAACTAGAGCCCCAGATACAGATCCCCTGTAAAGACCTTGTCTCAAAGGAGCACCAGGACAAGACCACAGGAAACAGATGATTCTTCTGCACAATCTGACTTTGCTGCAGCCTGGAATTGAACTACTGGTTTCGTCTGGTCAGAGGAGAACTGGCCCCCCAACTGAGCCTGGTTTCTCCCAAGGTTTTTTTCTCCATTCTGTCACCGATGGAGTTTTCGGTTCCTTGCCGCTGTCGCCTCTGGCTTGCTTAGTTGGGGACACTTCATCTACAGCGATATCGTTGACTTGATTGCAAATAGATGCACAGACACTATTTGATTGAACAGGGATGGCATAACTGAGTTGGATGATGAACTGCCTTTAACTATCATTTTTTCATTATTGACACTGTTTTCCTAATGAATGTTGTTCAGTTGCTTTGACGCAATGTATTTTGTTTAAAGCGCTATATAAATAAAGGTGACTTTGACTTTGACTTTGACTAAAACAAGCTTCTTCCCGGGTCTGTTATGTCACAAACCCAGATAAACCCCACCCCCGGGAACAAGCAACAAAGCGGGCAAGGCCATGTTACACTGCTTTAGAGAAGAGGAAGAGAAAACTAGGAGTGCACGTTAAAATCTGTGAATCATGATTCTGTCTTCTAACGATTCTAATGGATTCACAAGTTTCAAAACCAATATTTTTAAGCAGCAATTCTCGATCCTGTTCATTGCGTTGCCCTGCTCTGCATCTCTTTCTCTCATTCAGATCGTCAGATCAGCTCCAACAAACTGTTCCATTTATACACTTATTTTCAAAAAGCAACGAGAAGTGTTATACATGGACGTGTGTACAGTTGCTGTGCTGTATTAAAACTTTAATCAGAATAACACTGTGTAGAAGCAGTAGCATTTACAAACTACAGCGTATCTAAATGTATGAGACAACAAACAAACATATCATTAAGAGCCGTGGTTGCACAGGTTCTGTGCGATCCTCTTCATTTATATTTTCAGTGTCTCAATCGGGCATAAATTGATAAGCAATATAAAAGACTTCATCGTTTACATCCAGAGTACATTCTGAGCTTGAGGGGTTTGGGATGTTCAACACACTGTGCCAGCTGGCCAATCTCAGCCCATCATGTATTTCTGAGGGAGGGGCTTCATAATAACAGGATATAAATCAAGGCTTTGTGAGAGAAGATCGGTGTGGAATAAAGGTAAATTATGTGAAAATAATGCGTTTTAAAAAAAAACGAAGCATGAACACAAGTTAGACTGAGTGATAGTATTTAGCACTCCCACTGAGAGATCAGCGGGTAACCGTTGAGCGCCCACACATGGAGGGACCACAACTCCGGTTGAGGGTGCCAAATCGAGCCCCTGGCCTGCGAGAGGAGGTCCCTCCTCAACGGCACTGGCCACGGGGCAGTGTCTGCTAACTGCATCAAATCTGTAAACCATGGTTGGTTCTTCCAAAGTGGTGCTACAAGCAGTACTGAGCATCTTGTTTCCCTCACCCGTTCTATCACCTGCGGAAGGAGGGAGACGGGGGGAAAAGCATAGAGCGGGCAGCACGGCCACCTTTGTGACAGCGCGCTTTCGTTCTTGGAAAAGAACGCAGGGCAATTAACGTTTTCGTGGGATGCGAAGAGGTCCACTTCCGCCCTGCCAAATCTCTCCCACAGCAGCTGTACTGTCTGTGGGTGTAGAGACCATTCGCCCGTGGGAATGTTGTTTCTGGACAGTCTGTCTGGACCCAGATTCTGTAGCCCAGGCACATGAACTGCTCTCAGCAAGCACAAGTTGCGCTGAGCCCAAACCAGGAGGCGTTCCGTTCCGGATTTATGTAGGACACCACAGACATGTTATCCGAACGGACTAAGACGTGGTGGCCCTTGATTCGGGGACAAAAGCGCGTCAGCGTGTTCTCCACTGCCAGCATTTCCAGACCACAGGCCAAAGAACGGTCTGCCCTCGAGCAGCGCTCCCCATCCCGAAGTGGAGGCGTCCGTCGACACCACTTTCACTTTCGAGGAAGTCCCCAGGCTTACACCTGGTACCAGTCGTTCGCTGTCCAGGGTTTCAAGGCTGTGACTCAGCTCTGATTGACCTTGAGACGCAACTGACCGTGCTGGGCAACGGCAGCGCATCAAGGTGCTGTAACATGGGCGTTATGCCTGTGACATATGAGGCGGGGAGCGCGCTTATCACAGCGGGCAGATCGCTCGTCCTCGACCCCGCCACGGTGCTTAACCGAGTGAGGGAGGGCTGAGCGGGTCCCGTGGGACTCGTGCTGTCTGTGAGTAATTGTGGGCTGTAAGCGTGCACATTCACTGCTTTAGACTCGCTGTCTCCCTGGGCAGAACGAACGTGCACGGGTTCCGTTTTTACAGAAACCACATGCCGTATGTGACATAGTGTTTGTGGGGACTGAGGAGTGGGCACGTTTACTATGTAGTGCGCGCAATCGACCTGAGTCGCTTTTATGGGCGCGAGCCCTGTGTGAAGGGCTGTGCTTATATGTGGAGATGGGCACTGAGCAGTGGGCATCGTCACTACATTTATAGCACCATCGGCCGTGGCCGGGACACGCTGAGACAGTCACAATTCCTGGAACTGAAACAGCGGCGCGCTTGGTAGAACTGGCAGAAAGACATTGCAAGGCTTTTACTGGTAAAATAAAAATGTCAGTCTTTCAACAGTTAAAATCTTATCATAAAAATAACATAGCATCACAAATAACTACAAATACATGTTAAAAAAATAAGCCATACTCAAGAGTAGAACTGCACAGAAGTTACCAAGGCCACTTGTCTAAATGTCAGGATAGGAGGCTATTGTGACATGATATCACTTATACATTATAAGTATATATTAGTGTAAAAAGCAGGAACTACAGTGACAACACCTGCTTCTTGTAAATGAATTACAGTTGATGTGGAAATATACTGTTAACAACTGTAAAACCTTATTTGACCCATAATGCATTGCGAATTACAGCTGCATCTTGTAAAATGTTTATACAGTAAAATTCTGTAGAAATTTGCAGTAGAAACTACAGCAATTTTTTTACAGTGTACAGAGAATGAGTGGAACAGTTCCTCAGGGGATCTAAAGTGTACTGTCTAATGCAATACTGTAGCTGACGGCTGCATGGTTACAATTTTATCTCTAATAGTATCGATCTTAGAAGTAAAGTAGTTCATAAAGTCATTACTGCTGTGATGTTGGGAAATGTCAACACTTGATGCTTTATTTTTCGTTAATTTAGCCACTGTATTGAATAAATACCTGGGGTTATGTTTCTAAAAGAGATTAAAAGTATTCCTTTCTAGCAGTTTTTAATGCTTTTCTGTAGGATAGATTACTTTTCCCGCCAAGCAATACAAAATAACTCTAGTTTTGTTTTCCTCCAGCTGCGCTTAATTTTCCGGGCTGCTCTCTGTAGGTTACGAGTGTGCTCATTATACCATGGTGTCAGACTGTTTTACTTAACCTTCCTTAAGCGTAAAGGGGCAACTGTATTTAAAATGTTTGAAAAGAGAGAGTCCATAGTTTGTTACATCATCAAGTTGTCTGAGGTAAAAAATTATAATAATTAATAATAATTAAAGTAATTATTGCATAGGGGGAGAGTGGGTTGAGTATTTCCAGTTGTTAGAAATGGGGAGACCAGTACCAACATGATGGGGGGTTGTTAGAGAGAGCATAAGGGGTTGCTTGTGGGGGAATCTTCTGGACGAATCTCTCAGTCAAGCCCAAGATACTAAGAGAAGACTGAGAAGCAATTGCAGAAATTAGGTCTGCTTTGTTGACATCTGACTGACAATTCCAGAGCTCCTCAGAAAAAGATTGGTGAAGATAGGACACAGGTATGCAAGATTATGTTGCCATCTGCATTTGATGTTAGAGTGTTGTTGAGAGACAAAAAGGATTGCTTTTGAAACATATGATGGATGTGAAAAAGAGGGGGCAAAAAGGACAGTGTGTAAAAATAAAAATAAAAAATACTTAAGTGCTTTGTCTGTGTCCTTGCTCAGCTTCCATATTAACTACATGCTTGTTATACTCATTGTGGGCCTTTTGTACAGCCGCCCTTTTTGAGTTCAGTTTTCCCTCTCCCAATCAGTATTGTCCTGACGACCTCCTTTGTAACAGATTGGGCATCAACAGAAGCATATAGAGCTGATTTAACAGATTATTTCTCACATTCCATATCTCTTTAATGAGGAGTAATTCCAAGTGGATTGAATCGAAAGTGAATTTTCTGCTTTTCTAACTCAGGTGGCATACTCTCTTTCCCCTCTTTAAAATTAGTTATTTGATCAGGCCAATGCTTGAAGCCTTCCTTACACTTGAATTAATATATTTCTGTAGTGAACACAAGGTGAACAGTTTACTGGTAGAGGATGGAAGAGGTTTACCATGTTTTAGGCATAGGAGATCTTAAAATAAGCTGGGATGATCTCCATTGAAATATTTCTACTTGTAGGAAATCTAGAGATGTTAGTTGTTCTCCACTTACTGCCCTGTGAACACACTGTTCACTGGCTTCCAGTAATTATTTGTAGGTTGTAATCTGCCTGGCATCAGGTATTTGTGGGTTGGAATTCTCTACATTGATGGTGCAAAATTGTTTAAATTGTGCATGATGGGTATTCCATAATCCAATCATATTCCATAAGACAGTGGTTCCTAAACACGTTCCTGGAGGCCCCCCTACACTGCACATTTTGCATCTCTCCTTTGACACACCCAGTTCAGGTCTTGGAGTCCCTACTAAAGAGCTGATGATCTGAATCAGGAATGTTTGATTAAGATGACATGGAAAACATGCAGTATTGGGGGGCCTCCAGGACCGGGGTTGGGAACCACTGCTCTAAGGGACAGTACTTGTATCTAAGTGTGTCAGTGGGGCAGTGCTAATGCAGACCTAGAGTGGAATCATACCTCTGTGTCCTTCTGAGATAACTATAGTTCCTTTGAGTAGATGACATACTACACTATGGTGGTTTGATGCCCACTGTTGGAACTCAAATCCTTCACTAGCCAGTAGCTCTTTAAGACTGACAACCATCCCTCTGGCCTCATCAGCAGTTTTCAGGCTCTGAAGACAGTTGTTGACATAGAAGCTCCTGTCACGGTTGGTAAAGTGAGTGTGTGTCTTGCGTCAGCACTGATTGTTTCAGGGCGTCTCCGTTAATTGTTCATTATCACCAGCTGCTACTCATTACCCATTCCCTACTTATTGCCCTGTCCTTCGTCTTGTGTTTGTCAGAGTGTTGTATTCAGTCCCTAGTGTTACTTCTGGTTTCTCTCGTTCCTGTTTCATGTTCTTCTCGTCGCTGGATTGTCTTGTCTCGGAACCCCATCCACTCCTCAACTTCCACGGACTTCACCACTCACCTTCACGGCTCTCCCACCGCACTTCCTGTGTCACGTTCTCCTGCTGTCTACTCACCACCATGCCCTGGATCACCCGTGAGCATTGTCACTTCCCGGATCACTACCAGACCTGCAAGATTCATCCAGCCTCTTGTCTTCGTGTTATTTTGTTTGTTTGACTGTTTAATAAATTCTTATAACTCGCACTTGCTTCCTCACCTCCTTCCATACGTTGCAGAATGCTCTGACCAAACATGGAAGCAGCGAGTTCCACTTCTCTCACGGACTTTATTCACCACAGTGTCACCCGCATGGATCAGCAGCAGAAGAGCATAGTCAACACCAGACGTGCTGTCCAAGCGCTGGTGATACAGGTGTCTAAGCTCACCCAGCAAGTCCATCAGCTGACTACTCCCGCTGCGCCACCTGCACCGTCCGTTCCCCGGGACATCCCCGAAAACCACTACCGGCCCCAACCTCGTCTTCCGGTGCTGGAGAGCTACTCTGGTGAGCCTAATTACTGCACAACATTCTTGACAAAATGTTCCATGCATTTTTCCCTACAGCCTCACACCTTTGAGACGGAGGAGTCCAATGTGGCGTTTGTCCTAAGACTACTCTACGGTAGGGTTGCTTTGTGGGAAACGGTGATGTGGGAGAACCACGACCCATGCTGCGCCTCGTTCCACTCCCTCTCCGAGGAGATGAAGAGGGTGTTCGATCGGGCCGTGGCCGGCAAGGAAGCGGCACATGAGCTCACGGATCTCAAGCAAGGAAATCTCTCCGTGGCCGACTACTCCATCAAGTTTCGCACCTGGGATATATTCCTGCATGGGTTGGCCGACCGTGTTTACATGAGATCTACCTCCTCGAGTTGCCAACCAGCCTCAACGGACTCATCGACTTGGTGCTCCATGTGGACGCTCAGATTGACCGCTTGGGGGCGCAGACCAGTCACACACGCCTTCTCAGTACCCTGGAGGGTGGCACCTCGAGCCGGGAGAACATGGTCAGTCCTATCGTTGATCACGAACCCATGCAGGTGGGTAGAGCTTGACTGTCCCAGGAGGAGAGAGAGAGGTGGAGGTCCCAAGGACTGTGTCTCTACTGCGGTGGCTCTGGACATCTTCTGCTTACATGTCCGGTTAAAAGAGTCAGCCCGGTAGTACGTTTGAGGCTACTATCGGGTGGGAACTCCGACAGGAACTCCTCAACATCATCAACTCTCCTTCCGATGAAACTGCGGTGGGCCAATAACACTCACACCTGTCACGCCCTTCTGGATTCAGGAGCCGAAGGTAATTTCATTGACACTAACCTTGCTCATCACCAGTAACTTCCTATCCTTCCCGTCACATTAGATTACCTTCAGCACACTCAGTGGCCAAGAACTGCCGCACGTCACCCACACTACAGAACCCATGACTCTCCTTAACTCAGGCAATCACACCGAAACACTATCCCTTCTCCTCATGGACTCCCTTGTGGCACCCATTGTGTTAGGTCATCTCTGGCTGGTCAAGCACAACCCAGTAAAACGACTCGCCTTGTCCTCTATAAGAACTAACCATTCATTTGTTCTATTTATTAAAAATTGGGTCTTTATAGCCGTCTAAAGCACCATATAGACCCATATCTCAAAAATGCTGCAGTAAAATGGTTTCATAAGAGGTCTGCATACATTATGGAACATCCTGTGTAAGAAATTGCCTTTTTTTTCTTTCTTTTTTTCTACTTATTAGAAATGGTATCTTTATAGCCTGCTGAAGTGTAATAATGTCCTATATCATAAAAAATGCTGCAGTAAAATGATTTCATATGAGGTCTGCATACATTATGGAACATACTGTGGAAGAACTTACCATAGTTTTTTTTTTTTTCTACTTATTAGAAATCGTCTCTTTATAGTCCTCTAAAATGTAATAATGTATCATTATTCAAAACTGCTGCAGTAAAATGGTTTCAGAAGAGGTGTGCATATAGTATGGGACGTCCAGTATAAGAACTAACCATTAGCTTTTTCTGCTTATTAGAAATGGGGTCTTTAAAGCCCTCTAAATCACCATATGGTCCCATATATCAAAAATTATGCAGTAAAATGGTTTGATATGTGGTGTGCACATTATATGGAAGGTCCCTTATAGTAAATGACCATTGGCTTTTTCTACTTATTAGAAATGGGGTCTTTATAGCACCCACATAACCATATAGTCCCATATCTCAAAAATGCTGCAGTGAAATGGTTTAATATAAGCTGTGCCTATAGTATGGGATGTCCTGTATAAGATCTGATCATTGGTTTCTTCTACTTATTATGGAGTCTCTAATGGAGTCTTTAATGGAGTCTTTAAACCCTGTAAAACACCATATGGTCCCATATCTCAAAATCGCTGCTGTCATATCCGGCCAATATTCCATTCACTCACCACCAGAGGTCACCCACTCCACATGGACTTTCACACTACACAAACTGTTACATATCACCCTGGACTACATTTCCCATACTCCATTGCACTAATCACAAGCTCACCTAAATCCAATCATACAGCTGCTACCAATACACTATATAAATCAGTCTCACACCACCATTCAGTGCAGAGTATTGTTTAGCATTTGTCTCTGCTATAGCTGATAGCTACCTTACGTACCCTGATTTAGTTTCATAATCTTACCTTAGTCTTGCCTTGTCTGTGTTTCCTCGTGTTCTTATCATTGCCTGTGTACTTTGGATTCCCTCTCCCATCTTGCCTTGTTCAGATACTGTTTACCCCTGCCTGGACCTTTGCCTTGTGTCTGGATTATCCCTCTAGTCTCGCCCTGTTGGATTATGTTCACCATCGACTGACCCTGGCTTGTTTACGGGATTTCTCTTGCCTTGTCTTTTACATACCAGTTTGCCATTGTCTGACCCATGCCTGTTTCTGACCATGTCTCCTAATAAAGCTTGCAAATGGATCTGCACATTTCATGTCTCATTCTGCCTGTAACAAAATACTCGGCCACACCAGGATCCCACGATCACTGGAGAGAAATGGTTGTGCATTTTTAGCCATAGCACACTATTCGGACCTATCAGACTGTCTTTTGATAGAGTTTTTTGTGATGGCCTTGATCTACCTCTACAATCTGAGGTTAGACAGGAGGGTCCGATTTGCATGCGTCAAGTCAACGCTGACCTTCACAAGTCAGGTCAAGCTGCAGCTTATCTTTCTGAGTCCAGTCAAGTCATGGTTGATCTTCATGGGTCAAGTCAAGCCACATCTACTGGTCCAGAGTCTCCTCACGCCTCTATCGATCTTCCAGGGCCTCGTCACATCTCAGTTGATCATACAGAGACTTGTCACGTCTCAGCTGACCTTCCAGAATCTCGTCACATCTCCGCTGATCTTCCAGAGTTTTGTCACGTATCAGTTTTGAGGCTTATAGAAACATCAGTTTAAATACGTAGATTAAATAAGTAAGCAAATCACAGTTCATCTTTCAGAGTCAAGTCAAATCACTGTTGATCTTCATGAGGCAAGTCAAGTCACAGCTGATCTTCATGAATCAAGTCAAATCACAGTTGATCTTTATGAGTCAGGGCAAGTCACAGTTGGTCTTCCTGAGTCACGTCACTTCTCAGCTGACATTCCAGAGTCTCGTCACTCCACAGCGGACTTTCCAGAGTCCCGTCACGTCACAGCTTATCGTCCAGTGTCAAGTCACAGCACAGCTAATCGTCCAGTGTCAAGTCACATCACAGCTGTTCGCTCAGAATCCTGTCCCTTCCTGTCTGTCACACCCAGATCCTCAAGGTCCCAGACTGGCATCCAGCATGGTGGACCCACCGCTGGTGTCAGCACATGCTGCTGGTATACCAAAACCAGCGCTATCAAACCCATTTGCCCCAGATGTAATCCCCTGCAGCATTTCCCCTATGTGGGATGCTCTCTGGTGTATGGGCTGCATTAACTACCACCGAAGTACCAGAGCCATTGACATCCAAAAGGATTGCCAGAGGTGGCGGCTGAGGCTGCAGAACATCCAGAGATGGCGGTGGCCATTCCGGATTCTACAGAGGTGGTGGCATTTGCTGCAGATCCTTCTGAGTCATCATCACCATCGACTGACCCACACTTGTTTACCGGATTGCTCTTGCCTTGTCTTCTACATACCAGTTTGCCATTGTCTAACCCATGCCTGTGTCTGACCATAATAAATAAAGCCTCCTAATAAAGCTTGCAAATGGATTCGCACATCTCATGTCTCGTTCGGGCCGTAACAGCTGCAGCAAAATGGTTTTAAATGAGGTGTGCATATAATATGGAATGTCACTTACAGGAACTAACCATTAGCTTTTTCTACTTATTAGAAATGGGGTCTTTACAGCCCTCTTAAGCACCAAATGGTCACATATCTAAAAAACGCTTTAGTAAAATCTTTTGAAATTAAGTGTGTATATAAATCTAAATTGAATAATTTCCCATTTCTCTTTTTCTACCAATCCTGCTATTATTTGAAAGGTTGAAAAATATAGTTACACACAACCGTCAAAACACATATAAATAACAGATTTATTGCAGCTGAAGTACAAAAAAGAAATTGAGAAATATCATCTTGTTATATTATGTTTCAATTCTAGGCGTCTAAATGAAATGTGCTCTGAAAGCACATTCTCTCTCTATGTTCCTGCCATTACCATAATAATTGTAATATGCGCACATATATATTTCAATCTTGGCTGGCTTGACTGTGTTTTTCTGAACCGCGGCTGGCTTGACTGCAGTGTCCATGTGCGGGTTAACAGATTAAACTAATATGGTTTAAAACGCATGACTTCAACATGATGAACATGATAATTAGAACCAAAACAGATGTTTTTAGCATGTCTGAGTTGTAATGCAGTTCTATTCTGGTAAAAGGGTGTGGGGAGCAGCTGCTCATTTACATTTAAAGAGACAAGCATGGAAAAAGCATCATTTTTAATGTTATTGTTAATGTTATTATTTTAATGTTTATGTAAACAAAAATACATATTCATGCTAATTTTATCTGTTTTTTGCTGGTTTTCTACATAAAACTTGGGGAATTGATTTTATTATGTAGCATTAGGACTTTTGGAACAGAATTCTGTGATAACCGTGATCATTTTGGTCACTATAATCATGAAATGAAATTTTCATGCCACTTCATCTCTAGTTATTATCAACTATGATAAACTAAAATCAACTATAATTATGTGTTTTTATAGTATAATATGCAAAATACAATTTTCTGTTTTGCATAAAACTGAAGAATATTCAGTACATCCTATACTGTATTCTAAAATGATCTGATACTAACTTTTGCATGGATTTTATTGAAAAGAGCTTAGGCTCATGTAACCATTCATTTCACAGTGTGTCTGTGAAACGCTGAAGTACTGTAGTAGTTTTGTGCGCGCGTGAACATCATGGCAGCGTACAACTAAAAATTACCTCATGAGGGAAACACTTAAAGTAATGCGTAAATGCAAGTAACTAACGTAAATCAAGCATAGTCTATGAAGTGTTTGCCGAAATAACACATTATCGGACCGGAGATAATAATATGGAATGTCTTCCAGAAAACTTCTTGCACAAAATACATTCAAGCACTTTCAATGTCCAATGATATCCAATTATATCACATTCGCATCCTCTTCTGTGGTTTCTTCTGTGTTGTGACCCTTGCGCTGGGCATGTGATGTCTCTTGCCTTGTCAGCACAGAATGGCCTGAAATTTTTCATACAGATAGGTCTTTCTGGAGAAAGCTTCTGGCTACAGGACTGTCTCCCATGCAGAGAGTTCTCTTTTCTCCTCATGTAGCATTTACAGTCAAAGTTACAGATTTTCCCCATTTCTCTGTCTTTATCCCCATCAAATGTTACTATCGATATAGCCTCTGATATCTTACGGTCCAACTCGTCTGACGCCAGTCCGATACATTCTTCCTCGTCTTCATCTTCACTAAGTTGTAGATTAGGGATATTATTCAGTTTTATTATGCTGCTTTCATCGTCGCTCAGATTGTCTTCAGAATCAGTGAGCACTTGATCATAAGCATCCAGCTTAACAAAGATCAAAAGGTCTAGAAGGAGTTTGAGTCTGGTCTTTGTCCTGAGTGGGGGAAAATCAACCCAATGAAGATTTTAACTAATTTAACAATATGACAATATCCTTCTGGAGGTGGAATTGTCAATAAATGTTCTTTGTTTTAATGCTGCAAGTTGTTTTAAATAGTATTTGTGCAATCATTTGCAATCAAGTCGATATCGCTGTAGATGAAGTGACCCCAACTAAGAAAGCCAGATGCGACAGCGGCAAGGAACCGAAACTCCATCGGTGACAGAATGGAGAAAAAAACCTTGGGAGAAACCAGGCTCAGTTGGGGGGCCAGTTCTCCTCTGACCAGACGAAACCAGTAGTTCAATTCCAGGCAGCAGCAAAGTCAGATTGTGCAGAAGAATCATCGGTTTCCTGTGGTCTTGTTCTGGTGGTCGTCTGAGACAAGGTTAATCTAATTAATTAAATCTGATTGCAGTTGCTAGTGAAAATGACAATAAAATGTTTCAGTGACAAAATATTGCACTAAATTGAAAATTCTAATGTTACAAAAATGTACAATAATGATGTTGTAATACTCTAAACATTAATATAAAAAAATGATGTTATATTTTACAAAAAAAGTTCCTATCAATGTTGCATAAGTTTTTATGCATAGTAGTAACCCTAGAATGTGATCAAACAGTTTAAAATAGCTATCTAGATATCGTCAAAGGTCTAAATCAGCCTCAAAGGATGAAGCAAGCGCCGGCCAGAGATGCCGGAAGTGTGGCACTGCGACGCAGCGTCTCGTTACACACGTAACCTTAGACATTCCTCTTCAGGAACTCGAGCTGCGTCAAGAACGTTTGGGGAACGAGAATGCCCACGCCGCAGACTTTCAAATCTCTGCCTAGTGTGGAAGAGCACAGCTAAAGCAAGAGAAGGAGCCTGACAGAATTCGGGGACAACCCGTCCAATGGCCAAACTTCAGAAGGAGTGAGTCTTGACCCCCAGGATAGGGGAGATCAGAGGACTCGAGGCTTAGGATAACATCCTGATCACCGCTTAGCATAAACTTCTTCTGGCCGGAGGCCTAGCCTCAGCGAACCATGGAGGAAACATGTAACCAGAGGGTTTCTGCCCACTGACTGGCCACCGAGAGGGGCGCGGTAGGCCACCATGGCCGCCACGTAGACCTTCAGGGTGGAGTGGGTCAACCCTGCGGAGAGCCTGCAGGAACTCCAGCACTGTACCATACGGGCAGTTAACTGGGTCGAGCTGGCGGTCTCCGCACCAGGAAGTGAAAAGCTTCCACTTCAAGGCATACAGTTTCCTCATTGAGGGAGCTCTGGATTGGAGCACGGTCTTACAACCTCGGTTGAGAGACCGGAAGCTAAGAGTTGTGCCTCCTCAGAGACAGCACCTACAGCCTCTAAGCTCCATGCGGGGGCGCACCCTCCGCCTGCGAGAGGAGATCTCTCCTGACGGAAACCTCCCATGGAGTGCCGTCAAAAAGAGAAATCAGTCCCAGGAACCATACCCGGCCCGTCCAGAACGGGGCTACTAACAGCGGCCGGACTCCGTCCCGGCGCACTCTCTCCAGAACTCCCGAGAGCAGAGCAATCGGGGGAAAAATGTACAGATGAAGCCTCGGCCATGTCTGTACCATGGCGTACAGCCCCAGTGGAGCTGGATGAGTCAGAGGACGCCAGAGGGTACAGTGCGATGTCTCTCGAGTCGCAAACAGATCCTACCGAGTCTGGCGAACATCTCTAACTCTGCTTCATCACCTCAGTGTGAAGCCGCCATTCCCCGGGCCTCGGCCCCTGCCTCAACAGGATGTCTGCTCCCATATTAAGATGCCCAGGAATGTAAACTGCTCTGAGTGAGAGGAATTCGTCCTGGGCCCACACAAGGATCTGGTACGCTAGTTGAATAAACGGCGTGAGTGCAGACCTCATTGGTGGTTGATGTAAGAGACCACCGCTGTTGCTGTCGGTGCGCACCAACAAATGGTGACCTCTTAGGTCTGGGAGAAAATAACAAAGTGCACGAAGCACGGTCAGCATCTCCAGGCAGTTGAAGTGCCATGTCAGATGGCGACCACTCCACAGACCACCGGCAGGGTGGCCACTCATGACCGCACCCCAGCCGGTGAGGGACGCGTCCGTCGCTAGCATCATGCGGCGACAAGGAGCTCCCAGCACCGGGCCCTGGGACAAGAACCAAGGCTTCCTCCACATATCCAAGGCACGTAGGCAGCGCCGCGTGACCTTTAGCATGCAAAGTGGGTTTCCCCTCAGGGAGAACCCCTTGGTCTTGAGACACCACTGTATTGGTCTCATGTACAGCAGGCCAATAGTATTCACGTTGGACGCAGCTGCCATCAGACCCAGCAATCTCCGTGACTGCTTGACAGTGAGTGACTGGCCTTCTCTCACTCTCGCGACTGCAGTGAGGATCGACTTGATCCGAGCAGGTAACATACGTGCCTGCATCGTGGTCGAATCCCACACCATGCCCAGATAAGTGGTTCTCTGAACTGGAGAAAGCACACTTTTCTCGGCGTTAAGTCTTAACCCCAGGTCTTTCATGTGAGCGAGAATGACACCTCGGTGCCGAACCGTCATCTGCTCAGATTGAGCTGATATCAACCAATCGTCAATGTGGTTGAGTCGTGAAAGTGTGGGGTGAGAGTGAAAAGGCCAGTGGAAGATCCGTATTGGTAGGCTTTTGCCCGCAAAAGCAAACCTGTGCAGGCGTGCTAAACTTCAGTCCCCTGACTGAGAGGTTCAAAAGCACAGATCTAGAAAAGGACACAACACCTCATCCTTCCTCGGAACAGTGAAGTACCGGCTGTAGAACCCGGACTCTGCAACCCAAGGAGGGATCACCTCGATGGTCTCCGTCCTCAGAGAGAGTCTACTTCTGTTCCATTACCAGAGCCTGCTTGGGGCCCACCAGAATTGGATTCTGTGGCCTCTCACTACAGTGTGCAGGACCCACTGAGACACATTTGGCAGTAGTTTTCACGCTGCAATATAGTCTACTAAGGGAATCAGCCTCTCAAGCCTATCAGCCTCTACTGATCTCTGGTTGCATCAGAGCAATTAGCTCGGTGCCCTGAAGTGGCGCACTGGCAGGAGACGGCCGAACTAGCTGCTCTGGAAACCTCCCAGGAGGTCACGAGCCTCTTAGCACCGCTACGTTTCCGGGCGGTAACTGAGAGAAGCGCTCGCTGGAACACCGGCAGGGTTGGCAGATCGATCTCCTGAGGGCACTGAGGAGAGACGGGCACCGGGCACCGTGTAATGCGGTGTACACCGCTCTTCCCCAGAGGGGCCTGCCCTCTGAGGTCCTGAGCCGCAGCATCAGGACTCTCATAGCTGAAGTCTCCTAAAAACGACGGTCCTCAGACCCACATCGTCTGCTAGGAAGACTAGACCAGAGCCTGCTCGGGGCAGGACCCCGTGAAGGACATTGGCAGGGGCTCCCACACCGTCATGTGACCTCCTAAGGGAACCAGTCTCGCGAGACTGGCCTCTGGTGCGCCTAGAGCCACTAGCTCGGTGCCCTGAAGCGGTGGACCGGCAGGGGATGACCGTACTAGCTGCTCTAGAGACCCCCGTAGAGGTAGCAAGCCTCTCAGCACCGCTACGTTTCCGGGTGGTAACTGAGAGAAGCGCTCGCCGGAGATGGCTGCTCCCTGGAACACCGGGCAGGGTTGGCAGAATGATCTCCTGAGGGCACTGAGGAGAGACGGGCACTGTGTAATGCAGTGTACACCACTCTTCCACAGAGGGAGCTGGCCCTCAATGCGTCCAAGGTCTAGGCGTCAGGACGTTATGATGAAGGCTATCCAGCGAAAACAACGGCTTTCCACTAGAAGCCTTCGGCCTGGGAGCACCACTTTGACTCTAGCGTCTGCGGAGTACAAAAGTGACACCCCGGCACGTGGGGGTGGAACACGGTTGGGACTGCTCCGCCCAGCAGCCCCTGACCGCCTCAACCTTCTCAGAGGAAGAGCGGTACACACGTGTTCTCACACAAGAAATCACATCCCTAGAGTCCCTGTACATCTAACTTCACATAGTCAGATAAATATGTCATTTTATTCCTTAGAATTAAATGTAGTCAGCAACCAGACTAATCAACACGGTCTGGTGACCGTAGTGCTGGTTTCCAAGCCTCGAGAACGAGCTCCTTATATCTAGTGAACACGGGTGGAGATAGGACGAGCCGTCTCCAACCCGTTCACCAGATCATGTGCGATTCCTGCTATCGCGGTCGCCGCCGTGCCTCAGCAACAGCGCGACTGCAACTGCAAGATCGCATGCACGGACACACTCCTCGGAGCGTGCCCGGCGAGAGAGCATGCAGCAGCAGCAGTGAGCTGTCTCAGAGGGCGAAGAAACCGCTGTGCTGGTTTCCAAGCCTCGAGAACGAGCTCTAGATCTAGTGAACACGGATGGAGATAGGAGGAGCCGTCTCCAACCCGTTCGCCAGATCATGTGCGATTCCCGCTATTGCGGTCACCACCGTGCCTCAGCACTAGCGAAACCGCAACCGCCAGATCGCATTCACGGACACACTCCTCGGAGCGTGCCCGGCGAGAGCGGAGCGCTTAACAGCGAGAAAAGCACAATCAGCCCCCCGAGAGCTGACTGCGCGTGCTCCACTCTTCATTAATGCTGCTTATGTTAATATTAATATGCTTGTGTGACTGGTGCTTGTGCAACTGGCGAGCTCATCGACGCCTTTCCACATCAATCTCCTCAAAGTACCGCAAACGCGGGCTTCCGACCACCGAGAGCGGGCGCCGGATCTGGTGGTTAAGAAAGAAGATAGGGACTTGCCCGTCTTACATTCTTTCCAGCAGATCTGAAAGCGAATCCCGCGAGCACAACCACCGTTCCGCCTCGGCGAAAGAAGGGCTGACACCGCGAGAAACACCAGTGAAAGCTCTCTCCTCAAAGAGAGCCTTCTGAGAGTGAAGCAAAGGCTCGCATCGCAGCCGTCAACTCCCTTGAGAGCTTGACACTGCGCACTAAACTCTCAAGCAGACAACACACGAGCTGCGTGTGTCCCCACCTTTTTTTTTTTTTTTGGCAGGGAAAACGCACAGCCTGAACGCTGCCTGCTCTCGCCCAAAACTTCTCTTGATTGAA
The DNA here is from genome assembly GCF_963082965.1 of Carassius carassius. Taxonomy (NCBI): domain Eukaryota; kingdom Metazoa; phylum Chordata; class Actinopteri; order Cypriniformes; family Cyprinidae; genus Carassius; species Carassius carassius. The sequence goes on along the minus strand of NC_081800.1, from coordinate 1,425,882 downwards.
GCTTTGACAATGGAGTTTATCAGTGGACAAACGACACTAAATAAGACTCACAAACAGATAGCAACTGACACAAACACAGAGCGCTTGCTGAAGACACAAGGCTGATTTCCGGCTTCGCCGCTCATGCTTTTAAGCTTCCTGGTCTTTGACGTCACCTGCCTATGACGTCTCGCCCTTCCTTTGGACTGATTATACACATTATTCAGAGACGTCACGCTGGACGTGTTCCCCAAATGTTCTCGACACAGCTCGAGTTCCTGAAGAGGAACTAACCATTTTTATGACTGCAGAAATATGTTATTTCAGTACACACATTATCCCTGGTCACAATTATGACCTAACATAAAACACATTTTTTCACACACTTTTCCAAAATAATTTAAAGAAATAATTATTGATTATTTCAAAGTGTTACTAATGACACATCATTTGGATATTTTCAAATTTTGGATTAAATGGGTTAAGATGTAGTTATATTAACTATTGGTGCAGGACAAATAGTGCTAGCATAACCGCTGATTATTGTTTGACTTTTATTCAAGTTGTTTGTAGTTATTTTAACTACTGGGGCTAGATACTTTTGAAATATTATATGAATATTAAATATTTCATGGTACTAGCATAACTGCTCATTATTGTCTCAGCTTTAGTTATGTTGTACATAGTTATATAACTGTCGGGGGCTATACAAATAGTACTAGCACAACCGCTGATTATTGTTTTGAGCTTTAAGTTGTACATGGGTTACTGTAGCACCTTATTTGCAAATATAAGTGTTTGCAAACCAAATGTTATTGCACTTTTGCTCATATAGCAGTACTTTTAAATGAAAAAAGGGCACAATACAATACTTTTGAATGCATTATTAGTTTTGTGCATAACAATACTATTAATAGCGATTAATCGTAGACAATAATAATAATAATTTGTTACATTTATATAGTGCTTTTCTGGGTACTCAAAGCATTTAACATGAAAGCAGGAATCTCCTCAACCACCACCAATGTGGAGCATCCACCTGGATGATGCGATGGCAGCCATATTGCACCAGAACGCCCACAGACTGCTGGGTGAGCACCCCCTGCTGGCCTCACTAACACCTCTTCCAGCAAGCAATCTAGTTTTTCCAGGGGGGCTCCCATTCAGGTACTGACCAGGGTCAACCCTGCTTAGCTTTAGTGGGCAACTGGTGTTGGGCTGCAGGGTGATATGGCTGCTGATTAATCATGCGATTAATCGTGATAAAAAATGTTTTTATCGTTACCCAGCACAACATATATATATATATATATATATATATATATATATATATATATATATATATATATATATTGTGTCTGAATACTTTGTGAATGCATTATTAGTTAAAGTATCAGTATTGTGTAAAAATCTTATTCAATTAAAAGTTATAGTTTCTATCCAAATTTACTTGAGTGAAAATACAAAGTGTGACACCATTTCATAAATATATTTATTCGTTTTTAAAACTGATGGATGGAATTATGATGGTGGAGATTTTCCCATGAATGTAATTTTGATGCACAAAGGTAACCTACTGCATTGTTGTGGTTTTTAAATCAGTATGATGTTGTTTGTTTTATGTTGATACATTTTGATACATTATCTTAAAGGGATAATTCATCCAAAAATGAAGTTGAAGGATCAGGAGCACAAAGAAATAAGGATGTACAAGAAGAAAAGAAAAGCACCCTGTATTAGATTTCACTAGGTTAAACAATTTACCCAATTTCCTGAATCAGCCAGCAGAGGTCAGTATATACACAGTATTGACTCATTCTGTCCAAACATTAAACAAAGTAGATGTCACTCATTCCAAGCCTGATCATTTTGTTAAAATCCACGAAGTGTTTACAAATCATAAATCATGGTGTCTGAATGAATAGCTAATTTACATAGTTTGAGTTTTTTGGTGATATGATATATACAGTACAGACCAAAAGTTTGGAAACATTACTATTTTTAATGTTTTTGAAAGAAGTTTCTTCTGCTCATCAAGCCTGCATTTATTTGATCAAAAATACAGAAAAAAATGTAATATTGTGATATATTATAACAATTTAAAATAATTGTTTTTAAATTTATTATAGGCTACTTTAAATTATCATTTATTTCTGTGATGCAAAGCTGAATTTTTAGGATAATTATCACATGATCCTTTAGAAATCATTCTAATATGATGATTCATTATCAAAGTTGGAAACAGTTCTGCTGCTTAATATTTTTTCAGAACATGTGATACTTTTTTAGGATACTTTGATGAAAAAAAGTAAAAAAAAAAAAAAAAAGAAGCTATGTTTTTTAAATACAAATATTTTATAGTAACAATATACACTACTGGTCAGTAATTTGGGGTCAGTAATTTTTTTTAAATAAAATCAATACTTTTATTCAGCAAGGATGTGTTAAATTGATAAAAGGTGATAGTATAGAAAATATATTATTAGAATATATATTATTAGAAAAAAAAAATATTTTGAATAAATGCAGTTCTTTTTAACCTTTTATTCATCAAATATATTAGACAGCAGAACTGTTTCCAACACTCATAATGAATCAGAATATTAGAATGATTTCTAAATGATCATGTGATAGACTGATGTTACATGTGACACTGAAGGCTGGAGTAATGATGCTGAAAATTCAGCTTTGCATCACAGGAAGAAATTATTTTTTAAAGGAAATTCAAATAGAAAACTATTATTGTTGTAATAACATTTCACAATATTACTGTTTTTTCTGTATTTTTGATCAAATAAATGCAGGCTTGATGAACAGAAGAAACTTCTTTCAAAAACATTTAAAATAGTAATGTTTCCAAACTTTTGGTCTGTACTGTATATTTATATATATATATATATATGTGTGTGTGTGTGTGTGTGTGTGTGTGTGTGTGCGCGTGTGTGTGACCCTGGACCATTAAACCAATCTTAAGTGTCAATTTTTCATTAATAAATAAGCTTTCCATTTATGTATGGTTTATTAGGATCGGACAATATTTGGCCAAGATACAACTATTTGATATTCTGGAATCTGAGGGTGCAAAAAATCTAAATACTGAGAAAATCACCTTTAAAGTTATCCAAATGAATTTTTAACAAATCATATTATTAATCAGAAATTAAGTTTTTTGTATATTTACTGTAGGAAATTTACAAAATATTTTCATGGAACATGATCTTTACTTAATATCCTAAGGATTTTTGGCACAGAAGAAAACAATTTTTTTTTTTGTAAAAATATACCCCAGTGACTTAAAACTGTTTTTGAGGTCCAGGGTCACATATGTGTATTGAAATCAGAAATTATTAATTAAAAATATTAAATGAAAACACATTAAACTTTTGATAATCATTCATTCTTTTATTTTTATTTTTTTCCCACTCAAAGGACAAATTGACCGCAGCCTCTCCAAAATCTAAACTGATGCAAACAAGCCTTCTTGTGAAGTGTGCTCTCTGAGGATTGCTTATTTTCTCACTTCCTCACACACTTCTTTTCAAGTTTACAAGGGACAGGCTTTCGCACATATCTGCAAAGGACATAGAGAGACAAGCTTAAAATGGAAACGACACTTTGGGGTCATTGAAGTTCAGGCCCACACACACACACACACTCATAATTTCTAGGCTGAGACAACAACTGGATTTGCATAATTGCTTGTAGATTATTTCAGCATTATCTAGCATTTTGCACACCCCCCTTCTAAAGAGGATGTGGCCCCATCCTAAGGGGAAAGCAATTCTAAAATAGATCCTATAAGTAAGTGCAGTACATGCACAAATGTGGGACTGTGGCCTGCAGAAAATCTTGAGTCATGCTGGCAAGATCAGACTCCTGCAGATGACAGCGTACCGTGCCCTATTGCTAAGCACATCGTTTCCGCAGCTAGCATTGGTCACGATTGCCGGAAATTAAAAAGAAAGGTTCACAAACCTCATGTGTTGGTGTATACAGGGATGTGTTGTGAGGTTCTTGAAGAGGACTGACCTGATGAGGAACTAGAGCTTCATTTATTGTGTCAGCTGCACTGCTGGCAATGGCATAACCTCTAAAACACAACACGGTCAGTCCTGATCACAGTTTAACCATGCACGCAAACAGAACCTGTCAGCCCATCTTAGCATAAGGGTTGGTTTCACCAGGCGTCACTGCCCATCGGTCATTCTTCATCCACTCTCATGCCATATATTTCAGCATTGGGCGCCTATTTTATTGTCACTGATTCATAGATGTATTGATTGAGCTATTTTGGACTACATCATAGAGATTGAAATGATAAAATTTTCCTTTCAAGTTCACATTTTGTTGTTGTGTTGTAGCCTTTTGTTAAAAACGGTCGACACTCCATATCCCATAATGACACCACATTTAACAGATTTGTGCTATCTTTGCAGCTTTATAACAAAGATAAAAAAGGTCAAGTCAAGTCACCTTTATTTATATAGCGCTATAAACAAAATACATTGCGCGTCAAAGCAACTGAACAACATTCATTAGGAAAACAGTGTGTCAATAATGCAAAATGATGGTTAAAGGCAGTTTATCATTGAATTCAGTGATGTCATCTCTGTTCAGTTAAATAGTGTCTGTGCATTTATTTGCAATCAAGTCAACGATATCGCTGTAGATGAAGTGACCCCAACTAAGCAAGCCAGAGGCGACAGCTGCAAGGAACCGAAACTCCATCGGTGACAGTATGGAGAAAAAAACCTTGGGAGAAACCAGGCTCAGTTGGGAGGCCAGTTCTCCTCTGACCAGACGAAACCAGTAGTTCAATTCTAGGCTGCAGCAAAGTCAGATTGTGCAGAAGAATCCGTTTCCTGTGGTCTTGTCCTGGTGGTCCTCTGAAACAAGGTCTTTACAGGGGATCTGTATCCGGGGCTGTAGTTTTCCTGGTCTCCGCTGTCTTTCAGGGCAGTAGAGGTCCTTTTTAGGTGCTGATCCACCATCTGGTCTGGATACATACTGGATCCGGGTGACTGCAGTGACCCTCTGATCTGGATACAGACTGGATATGGTGGCTACGGTGACCTCGGAATAAGAGAGAAACAGACAAATATTAGCGTAGATGCCATTCTTCTAATGATGTAGCAAGTACATAGGGTGTTATGTGAAGTGTTCCCGGTTCCGGTTTACCTAATTATTAGAGCCTAAAAATCCTTTAACGGATTTGGATATTAAAAGCATATTAGTATGTTATGTGTAAGCCAGGAGATGGGTCTTTAATCTAGATTTAAACTGCAAGAGTGTGTCTGCCTCCCGAACAATGTTAGGTAGGTTATTCCAGAGTTTAGGCGCCAAATAGGAAAAGGATCTGCTGCCCACAGTTGATTTTTATATTCTAGATATTATCAAATTGCCTGAGTTTTGAGAACGTAGCAGACGTAGAGGATTATAATGTAAAAGGAGCTCATTCAAATACTGAGGTGCTAAACCATTCGGGGCTTTATAAGTAATAAGCAATATTTTAAAATGTTTACGATGTTTGATAGGGAGCCAGTGCAGTGTTGACAGGACCGGGTTAATATGGTCATACTTCCTGGTTTTAGTAAGAACTCTTGCTGCTGCATTTTGGACTAGCTGTAGTTTGTTTACTAAGCATGCAGAACAACCACCCAATAAAGCATTACAATAATCTAACCTTTTTAAATGCATGGATTAACATCTCTGCCTTTGACATTGAGAGCATAGGCCGTAATTTAGATATATTTTTGAGATGGAAAAATGCAGTTTTACAAATGCTAGAAACGTGGCTTTCTAAGGAAAGATTGCGATCAAATAGCACACCTATGTTCCTAACTGGTGACGAAGAATTGACAGAGCAACCATCAAGTCTTAGACAGTGTTCTAGGTTATTACAAGCATAGTTTTAGGTCATATAATTAACACCTCTGTTTTTTCAGAATTTAGCAGTAAGAAATTACTCATCATCCAGTTTTTTATATCGACTATGCATTCCATTAGTTTTTCAAATTGTTGTGTTTCACCTGGCCGTGAAGAAATATAGAGCTGAGTATCATCAGCATAACAGTGAAAGCTAACACCATGTTTCCTGATGATATCTCCCAAAGGTAACATATAAAGCGTGAAGAGTAGCGGCCCTAGTACTGAGCCTTGAGGTACTCCATACTGCACTTGTGATCGATAGGAAACATCTTCATTCACTGCTACGAACTGATGGCGGTCATATAAGTACGATTTAAACCATGCTAATGCACGTCCATTAATGCCAACAAAGTGTTCAAGTCTATGCAAAAGAATGTTGTGGTCAATTGTGTCAAACGCAGCACTAAGATCCAATAAAACTAATAGAGAGATACACCCACGATCAGATGATAAGAGCAGATCATTTGTAACTCTAAGGAGAGCAGTCTCAGTACTATGATACGGTCTAAATCCTGATTGGAAATCCTCACATATACCATTTTCTCTAAGAAGGAATATAATTGTGAGGATACCACCTTTTCTAGTATCTTGGACAGAAAAGGGAGATTTGAGATTGGTCTATAATTAACTAGTTCTTTGGGGTCAAGTTGTGTTTTTTTGATGAGAGGCTTAATAACAGCCAGTTTGAAGGTTTTTGGCAGGCCCCTGTTCCCTAATGACAATGAGGAATTAATAATAGTCAGAAGAGGATCTATGACTTCTGGAAGCACCTCTTTTATGGTATAGGGTCTAACATACATGTTGTTGGTTTAGATGATTTAACAAGTTTATACAATTCTTCCTCTCCTATAGTAGAGAATGAGTGGAACTGTTCCTCAGGGGGTCAATAGTGCACTGTCTGATGCGATACTGTAGCTGACGGCTGAATGGTTGCAATTTTATCTCTAATAGTATCGATTTTAGAAGTAAAGTAGTTCATAAAGTCATTACTGCTGTGGTGTTGGGAAATGTCAACACTTGTTGAGGCTTTATTTTTCGTTAATTTAGCCACTGTATTGAATAAATACCGTGGGGGTTATGTTTGTTTTCTTCTAAAAGAGAAGAAAAGTTATCGGATCTAGCAGTTTTTAATGCTTTTCTGTCGGATAGATTACTTTCCCGCCAAGCAATACGAAATACCTCTAGTTTTTTTTTCCTCCAGCTGCGCTCCATTTTTCGGGCTGCTCTCTTTAGGGTGCGAGAATGCTCATTATACCATGGTGTCAGACTGTTTTCCTTAACCTTCCTTAAGCGTAGAGGAGCAACTGTATTTAAAGTGCTAGAAAAGAGAGAGTCCATAGTTTCTGTTACATCATCAAGTTGTTCTGAGGTTTTGGATATGCTAAGGAATTTGGATACAACAGGAAGATAACTTAAAAAGCAGTCTTTTGTGGTAGAAGTGATGGTTTTTCCATACTTGTAACAAGAAGTAGAATTTACAATTTTGGCTATATGAAGTTTGCACAAAACTAAATAATGATCTGAGATATCATCACTTGGCTGCATAATTTCAACACTATCAACATCAATTCCATGTGACAGTATTAAATCTAGAGTATGATTTCGACAATGAGTAGGTCCTGAAACGTGTTGTCTAACCCCAATAGAGTTCAGAATGTCTATAAATGCTGATCCCAATGCATCTTTTTCATTATCAACATGGATATTAAAATCACCAACTATTAAAACTTTTTCTGCAGCCAGAACTAACTCGGATGTAAAATCACCAAACTCTTTAATAAAGTCTGTATGGTGCCCTGGTGGCCTGTATACAGTAGCCAGTACAAACATAACAGGGGATTTATCATTAACATTTGTTTTTCTGGATAATGTTATATGAAGCACCATTACTTCAAACGAGTTAAAATTGAAGCCTGCCCTCTGAGAAATCCTGAAAACGTTGTTATAAATTGAAGCAACACCTCCCCCTTTGCCTTTTAGATGCGGCTCATGTTTATAACAGTAATCTTGGGGGGTGGACTCATTTAAAATAATGTAATCATCAGGTTTTAGCCAGGTTTATGTCAAACAGAGCATATCCATATTATGATCAGTGATTATATTATTTACAAAAAGTGTTTTCGTAGAAAGGGATCTGATATTCAATAAGCCAAGCTTTATCAGTAACACTTTAGTGTAGGGACCAATTCTCGCTGTTAACTAGTTGCTTATTAGCATGCCTATTATTAACATATTGGCTATTTATTAGTACTTGATTAGTACTATTTATTGCCATGACCATATTGTACATTCCTAATCCTAAACAATACCTAAACTTAACATCTACCTTACTAATCATTAATAAGCAGCAAATTACAGAGTTTACTGAGGCAAAAGTCATAGCTGGTTTGTTAAAAGCAAGAATTGGACCTAAGAATAAAGTATGACAAAAAAAAAATCTATGGATCAAATTCAGATGACTGAACATGATGAGACAGAGAAGTTCGGATCCATGTGCAGAACTTTAATCATGAGAATGGTCAGACAGGCAATGATCAGTAACGGCGTCAGGTATGTAGGGATAACAAGAATCGATAACAGAAACAAGCAGAGGTCGGGGGCAGGCAGCAGAGAATCAGAGTCGGTATAAACAGTCCAAAGGTCAGGTACAGAAGGAACAAACACAAGGAAAACCGCTCGGAAATGTCAGACTGGCTAAACAAGACTTCGCAAACTGGTGGAGTGAGTGTGCTGCCTAACTCGGGAAACAGGAGCCTTTCCTGGGCCTAACTCGCGAAAACGGGAAAACAGGAGCCCTTACCGGGCCTAACTCGGAAAAACAGGAAACAGGAGTTCTTACCGGGCCTAACTCTGGAAAACAGGAAACAGGAGCCCTTACCGGGCCTAACTCAGGAAAACAGGAAACAGGAGCCCTTCCTGGGACTAACTGAGAGTGATGAGATGGTAGCTGGCCTCCGTGGCCATGACAGGGCAGGCGGTGAGTTGGTGGATGGCCTCCGTAGCCATGTCCGGAACGAATGAGAGCTCATAGACGGCCTTCATGGCTGTGACATGATAGGAAAAGAGCTCTGGAAGTGCGGCTGAGATGTGACAGGGCACTGGAAGTTTGGCTGAGACGTGATGGGGCTCTGGGGGTTCGGCCCTGGTAGACACATGGTGATTTGGCTTGGTTCATGAAGATCAATGGTGACTTGACTTGGCTCATGAAGATCAACGGTGACTTGACTTGGCTCATGAAGATCAACGGTGACTTGACTTGGCTCATGAAGATCAACGGTGACTTGACTTGGCTCATGAAGATCAACGGTGACTTGACTTGGCTCATGAAGATCAACGGTGACTTGACTTGGCTCATGAAGATCAACGGTGACTTGACTTGGCTCATGAAGATCAACGGTGACTTGACTTGGCTCATGAAGATCAACGGTGACTTGACTTGGCTCATGAAGTTTAACTGTCATTTTACTTGACTTTTGGGAGTTAGTAGTGACTTGACCTGACTCTGGACGCACAGTGGTGACCTGACTAGACTCTGGGAAATCAACAGGGACCTGATCAACGGGGACCTGACTAGACTCATGAGGTTTAACTGTTTTACCTGACTTTTGGGTGTTCGTAGTGACTTGACCTGACTCTGGACGGTCAACTGTGAACTGACTAGACTCTGGGAAATCAACGGGGACCTGATCAACGGTGACCTGACTAGACTCTGGGAAATCAACAGGGACCTGATCAACGGGGACCTGACTTGACTCATGAAGTTTAACTGTTGTTTTACCTGACTTTTGGGTGTTAGTAGTGACTTGACCTGACTCTGGACGGTCAACGGTGAACTGACTAGACTCTGGGAAATAAACGGGGACCTGATCAACGGTGACTTGACTTGGCTCATGAAGATCAACTGTGACCTGACTTGACACATGAAGTTTAACTGCTGTTTTACTTGACTTTGGAATGTCGACGGGGACCTGACTTGACTCTAGAATGTCGACGGGGCTGGTGGCCATCTTGTGCAGTGACGCTGGGCTGGCGGCCATCTTGTGCAGTGGCGCTGGGCTGGCGGCCGTCTTGTGCAGTGGCGCTTTGCTGGTGGCCATATTTACATTATAATCCTCTATGTCCACTACGTTCTCAAAACTCAGGCAATTTGATAATACCTAGAATATCAAAATCAACTGCGGGAGGCAGATCCTTTTCCTATTTGGCGCCTAAACTCTGGAATAACCTACCTAACATTGTTCGGGAGGCAGACACACTCTTGCAGTTTAAATCTAGATTAAAGACCCATCTCTTTAACCTGGCTTACACATAACATACTAATATGCTTTTAATATCCAAATCCGTTAAAATATTTTTAGGCTGCATTAATTAGGTAAACCGGAACCGGAAACACTTCCCATAACACCCTATGTACTTGCTACATCATTAGAAGAATGGCATCTACGCTAATATTTGTCTGTTTCTCTCTTATTCGGAGGTCACCGTAGCCACCAGATCGAGTCTGTATCCAGATCAGAGGGTCACTGCAGTCACCCGGATCCAGTACGTATCCAGACCAGAAGGTGGATCAGCACCTAGAAAAGACCTCTATTGCCCTGAAAGACAGCGGAGACCAGGACAACTAGAGCCCCAGATACAGATCCCCTGTAAAGACCTTGTCTCAGAGGACCACCAGAACAAGACCACAGGAAACGGATGATTCTTCTGCACAATCTGACTTTGCTGCAGCCTGGAATTGAACTACTGGTTTTGTCTGGTCAGCGGAGAACTGGCCCCCCAACTGAGCCTGGTTTCTCCCAAGGTTTTTTTCTCCATTCTGTCACCGATGGAGTTTTGGTTGCTTGCCGCTGTCAACTCTGGCTTGCTAAGTTGGGGTCACTTCATCTACAGCGATATCGTTGACTTGATTGCAAATAAATGCACAGACACTATTTAACTGAACAGAGATGACATCACTGAATTCAATGATGAACTGCCTTTAACTATCATTTTGCATTATTGACACACTGTTTTCCTAATGAATGTTGTTCAGTTGCTTTGACACAATGTATTTTGTTTAAAGCGCTATATAAATAAAGGTGACTTGACTTGACTTGTGCAGTGGCGCTGGGTTGGCGGCCATCTTGTGCAGAGGCGCTGGGCTGGCGGCCATAACAGGACGAGGCTCAGGAGTGGTGGATGCTGCAAAAGTGCTGTGTTCCTCCTCCAAAACACACACAGTATATGCAGAGCTGCTTAGTTGGAGTGCCAGATCAATATAATATTGCAGAGTCCAGTGAGGATCATGCAAAGGCATGAGTGAGCCGAGCGGCTCTGATAGGCCACCACGAAAAAATATCATCAGGCATATCTCGTCCATGATAGATAAATGGGCCAACTCAATAAAGTTCTTCACATAGTCCTCGATGGGCCTAATTCCCTGACGTAAACACATAAGTTCCAGATAAGTGTTCCTGTAGCTCAATTGGTAGAGCACTGAGTTATCAATCGCAAGGTTGGGGGTCCGAATCCCCGGGAACACATGATAAGTAAAAATTGATAGCCTAAATGTACTGTAAGTCGCTTTGGATAAAAGTGTATGCTAAATGCATAAATTTAAATTTAAATTTATTTAAATTTAATTAAAATTTAATTTAATTTAAATTTATTTAAATTTAAGTTGGCTTACTGGATTCATGACTGACCTGGATTTACTCCTTAAGACTGCTGGATCCTGGTTCGGCGAAGTCTTCTGTAATGATGAGACAGAGACGTTCGGATCCATGTGCAGAACTTTAATTATGAGAATGGTCAGACAGGCAATGATCAGTAACGGCGTCAGGTATGTAGGGATAACAAGAATCGATAACACAAACAAGCAGGGGTCGGGGGCAGGCAGCAGAGAATCAGAGTCGGTATAAACAGTCCAAAGGTCAGGTACAGAAGGAACAAACACAAGGAAAACCGCTCGGAAATGTCAGACTGGCTAAACAAGACTTTGCAAACTGGTGGAGTAAGTGTGCTAAATGTGTGTGTGTGTTTTAGCTGAAATGAGATGCAGGTGTGAGTGCAGATGCAGGTGTTTGTGTGCAATCAGTACCAGGAATGAGACAGGATGGGAAATGGAGTTCTTAAATGAGTCCTGAGTGGAGTGCCCTCTACTGAAGATCATGGGCACTCCAACTAATGATCGTGACAGTATATCATTAAACCATGAGGTCAAAATAAATGCCTACAGAGTTCAGATATAAGACTGTGTTAATCAGGGATCTGGGAAAACTAAAGAGAAGGAAAGCTGAACAAAGCAAAATAAAGATATAATGAGATAGGCTGAAAGTTTATTTTACAACAGTATAATGACCCTAAGCACACAGCTAAGGGATACTGTAGCACTGTTAATGTCCTTGAATGGCCCAGCCATAGTCTGGAATCTACCCTGTTCAAACAACTCGGTAGTTTGCCTGCAAAAAAACTAAAAAAAAAAAAAAATTCATAAAAAAACAATAATAAAATGAAGGCGTGGTTTCACAGACAGGGTTTAGGTTAATATAGGCAATAGTTTAATTAAGACATTGACGTAGTTTTTATAAACATGCCATAGAAAAAAAAAACATACTGGTGTACATCTTTAGTGAAAACAAAGGCACTAACACATTTTAAGTTCATTTACTGCAAGTTTCTTTCAGTCGAAACATCTTAGATTTACTAAATCTGGGATTAGGCCTAAGCCTTGTTTGTGAAAACGGATAGGGAATTTATTGTGGAGTTAGTGGCAATAATTATGAGACCAGCTCTCACTATTAATTATTAACAGTGACTTTAGCCTTAACAAATTTTGCTGCTTATTAATTGTCACTAAGGCAGTTGTTAAGTTTAGATATGTGTAGGATTAAGGGATCTAGATTATGGTCATACAGAATAAAGCATTAATATTTGATTTATAAGTACAATAAACAGCCAAAATGCTAGTAATATTCATTCTAATAAGCAACTACTTAATAGTGAGAATTGGTCCCTAAACTAAAGTGTGACCTATGAAACTTAATTGTCTTTTAGTAATGAAGTTTACATTTAAATTAAATCGACTTTTTACAGTTTCTTCTGCCTTTGACATGATATGTTGACAGGATACATGTAAGCGAAAGGCTTGTGCATAACCCTGTTGTGCCATCATCCAATTGTGATAATATTGTCATGTTACGTGATGTGTATTGTCAGAATATCAGATGATTATTTAACAGCAGATCAATGCTGGCTCTGCACTAAGAGACGTTCGCTATCCAGCAAGCTGGTAAGTGTTGCTCCACTTAACACTTCTGATAAGGAAAGTGACCCAATGCCAATATAAGCAGCCATGTTTCTCCTTTCACATCTCTCTGCTTCATCTTCTGGCAGTCACACACTTGGGCATGTGTGCCAGAGATATTACATAACCCATTCGCTCATCAAAGACTCGCTGTACAGCAGGAACACGCTGCTCTCGTCAGCTTCTTCTGCATTTATTTACCTCATTACAACACTAAAACAAGATAAACAACTCAGCTGTGCTCCAAAAGCATGCATATCTATAAGATACACATTGTATATAGTTGTATTTTTGAAGATTTTTAAGTAGCACAATTAAGAGTTTCTTTCATTTGTGCACAAAATATTTTGACGTGTGAAGTGTGAGTCATCTCATGCAGTGTTGCACTCATTTAATGCGCAGTAAGGTAATGATATGGTATTATAGTTAATTAATAATGACAAAGAGTTTGTAATTTATTTTTCACTTGTGTGAGTACTTACACTCACCACAAGGTACTCAAATGTCTTAATTACTCCTTTTATTGACATTTTTTTAAAACCCCTTCCAGACATCCACACTCTTGCATGAAGGGGCATAAAGCAAATAACAAATCCTTTAAAGAAAAACTAAATTAACTCCTAATAATATAACCAAATAATTCAACTACTACATAGGACATATTAAATCAAAACTGAGGCCATCTGTTAAAACTCCATCATTACACTCTAGCCACTCTGGTTACTAGGATTCTAAGAAATGCTCGCAATCTGTTAAAACACCAACACTGGGGTTCTCAGGAGTGCTTAAAATTTTATCCTCTGTCAGCGCTGTATTTGTATGACGTCTTTAGCGAATGTGTTTTGTCCCTCACTTAAATTATTTCAGCAAAGTTCCTTCCCCACCCCACCTAGTCAGAGCTCAACGCCACATCCACCCCCACTTGTCAAATCATCGTCACTATGATTCCATATATTTACATTTCCTAAAAAAAATCTTTAAATCTACATTAATCATTCTTTTATTGCACTTTTTAATTCATGTATAACATGCAGCAAATGATCTAAGACAATTGCCATTCCCCCAAATTCCCTGGAAGATGGTCTTATACCATAATTTAACAGCTTCCAAACCCTGCACCAATAGTGGCTCTCTAAATTGATTACAATGATGTCCCACTGTGACCCTCTGTGAGTATCGAAACCGTATAGTCTGTCCCAGTGGTTGTTAATGTCACAGAAATCAGTTTATTCTCAGCACATAGAGACTCTTTCAACTAGATTTCACTATAGACACTTTGTCTGCTCCCCGAACTAGTAAAAATACAAAAAATGTCCATACCAATTTAAGAGTGACAATTTAACTGATGTTCAACAAATAAAAAACAGATGAAATACAGATAAACAAATGATAAAGCTTGGCTTATTGAATAACAGGTCCCTTTCTACGAAAGAACCAGTGGTGGACGAAGTACACAGATCACGTACTTGAGTAAAAGTACAGATACGTATAGTACAATATTACTCCAGTAAAAGTAAAAGTACTCCTTTTTCAATTTTACTCAAGTGAAAGTACAAAAGTACTCCATTTTTTATGTACTTAAGTAAAAAAGTACTGAAAGATAGATGTTTGCAATTTTATATAGGCTACTTAATTAAATTTTATATTAGCACATATTTTATTTATCCTACTGTTCAAAATACCTGGGATTTTTTTCAAAATAACCACTATATGGAGTCAAGATATATTTTTGTTGTTGATATGGACTACGTTGACGAGAGTAATGTTCACTGTGAAGCTTACACTGCGATGTACCTGAGAGAAAGCAGAGTTGACCGCCAGATTTTCACCAGTAAGAACAAAGTATTTTAAAGTTTGTTGTTTTACAGACCATCACAGTTATATATGACATGATAATAAGGCCTGAAGTTAGGAAGAACATTTTAAGGAAAATATAATTATATTTTCATAATGATTTTTTCCTTCTCAAACCTTGTCTGTGGTGTAAAAACACCCCTGGCCAAACGGGGTGCATCTCTTCCCACTTTGATGATTACTGTAGTTACCATGTTCTGAACATCACATCCTTTCTTTTCTCCCCAGATGTTATCTATATATATATATATATAGGTGGTTGAATAAAATATTTGGACATTATTTATAAATATTACCTCAAGTTAGCACCAGCAAGCTTGTTAGCTAGACAGTTAGCATCAGCTAACAATATTTACTTATTTTCGGTACGGTTATGAATAAATATTCATGTTTGTGTACTCGTCTAGTTAATCCAAACAATATAACGTTACTGTTGATAAACAATATAAAAACAGATGTCACATAGGACATGATATCATTTTAATAAAACTGTTAATATTACCGCAGCGGGGAATTTGAACATGCATGAGTTATTTTATTTAATCTGTGTTAGTTTAATGGTTATTTTTATTTTATTTTTTTACCTAAAACACAGAGATGATTGATGTGTCTGCATCGTCTGCACTCGAGTATTTCAGTGGGCTTAAATAGATCACTCTTTACAGCAGATTTAGTTCCCAAACAACTGACAATTTTGACCTAAATATGATTTTCAGTTACAATAATTAATCCTAAATTTCGACATTAATAACTTACTTTTAGCAACATCCAGGGCCGTAGCTGGGGTTTGCGGGCCCCGCTGAAGGTTGTACCAGTGGGCCCTGTTTGAAATTGTTTAATTTGTATGTTCGTTCATTTTTATTTATTTGTGCTATTTACACAATGTTTAAGTTTTTTTTTTTTTCAAGTTTGTAAGTGTCAAGGTACAGAAAGCGAATAATTAAATGTAAAATAGCACTGGATAGTCTTCAATGTAAAAATTAAATATACAATCAAATCAAAATTTATTCAGACACCTTCAACATCTCTCACATTATTACAGTTTATTTGCTATCGCTTGTAAAATGGTTATAAAATATGACAAGAACTTATAGTTAAACTGTGTCAGAACAAATTAGTCTTGATAATGTCATAACTTTGATAGAAATTTATTTAATGGATTACAATCAACCAAAACTACAGACAACTGTTACAATATTTACACAACTATCAATACTTTATTGACCAATTACCGAGCAATGCTTTATTTTGTTCAGACTGTGGTGTGAAAAGGTTGCATTAGCAATTCAGAAAAAAAAAACATTAGCAATGCATGGTGCTTTATAAGGTGCTGAATAATTTTTGGTCCCAATTTTATATAGAGAGATAAAAACATTATATCTATCTATTTCACTAGTAGTTCACTGTATGAAGATTCTTTGGGTATAATATGTCACAGTTTGCTATACTCACTTACATAAATGCATTAGTGTCCTGTACCTACTAGTAAAATATACATATCAAAAATTATATCTGGAGTCTGAATATTTTTTGGTTTGACTGTGCATACATTTTTGTTAAAACTACAAAGTAATGCAGTCAAGAGCAGTGAGTGAATTTTCTTTCATTTTCTTGGATTAACATTACAGCAGCCAGTAGCTAAATTAGACATGGTCACTTTAAAAGACGATGAACGCATCTTTTTCCTCAACGGTTTACTTTCACTTAAGAAATAACTGACAAATAACTGAAAAAAAACTGATTTTTCGAGCATACTTTCCAAGGCGGGTATTTTGACATATTTTGTATGTATTTGTCGGCACAAGAGCAAAAAGAAGCAGTTTCGGTGTTCAAGTGTTTTGAGAGACGTCTCTCTCTGCGTGAGCCCTGAACACCAGAACACCCCGAGTACTGAATTGGGCTCTTTCACATCTTTTTGTTTGTTCAAACTGCGATTTGCATTTGTTCGTTCAGGTGCAGGAGGGAGTTCGAGGAGAACTTCGCAGAAGAGAGCTCGGTTCACACCGAACACAGCGCGCGAGTAACCAGCTACTCTGTTAAGCTTTTTCGTGTCTTGTGTTTGGATGCTTTAATGTTTAAATCGACAAGTGGTAATTTAAAAACACGTGAAAATGATAAGCTTTCATGACGACGCGCAGCAGTGGCCCGTCAACTGTCCTGACTGAGCATCTGCCGGTTCTTACTTCTGGAGACTCGCACTAAACGGTTCATTTGAACCTGTGAGTGGTCGACTCCAGACAGCTGCAGTCGGATCATTCTAATTCGTAAACGAATCATTTGGTGCGATTTGCGATCCGATTTAAAAGTTTATTTTGAAAAGACTCAGTTCGTTCATGATGAATCAGACACCGCTTCTGCGTGTCGGAGCACGTGATATATTATAAGGAGTAACGATATGTTTTATGAAATGTAGTGAAGTTAAAAGTACGATCTTATGCTTTGGAATGTAGTGAAGTAAAAGTAAAAGTTACTCAAAATAAAACTACTCCAGTAAAGTACAGATACTTGAAAAATGTACTTAAGTACAGTAACGAAGTAAAGCTACTCCGTTACTGTCCACCACTGGAAAGCACTTTATGTATGATCACCGATCGTAACCCCAGATGTGCTTTGTTTGACAGAAACCTGGCTAAAACAAGATGATTACATTATTTTAATTAAGATTACTGTAATAAACATGAGTCACATCCAAAATGTAAAGGGGGAGGTGTTGCTCCAGTTTATAGCAATGTTTTCAGTATTTCTCAGAGGGCGGGCAACAAGTATAACTTATTAAAGAATGTGTCGATTTTATAGGTGAATTATTGCTGGCTGTAAATAAAGTTTTAATTGTTGGTGGTTTTAATATCCATGTTGATAATGAAAAAGATCAGAATGAGCTTTTATTCCCAGTTATGTTTACACATACAAGGAATTAGTTTTTGTGACAGAAGCTTCCACAGCATAACAGAATGATAAGTGACAAAAAAAAAACAAAAAAACAAAACAATACAATTTAAAGAGGGAGTGTGCTGGATGTGAGGGGTCCAGAATGATTTTGCCAGCAAAAGATGCATTGGGATCAGCATTCATAGACATTCTTAACTCTTTAATACTGTCACATGGTATTGATGTTGAAGGTGTTGAAATTATGCATCCGAGTGATGATATCTCAGATCATTATTAGTCTTTTGAAATCTTCATATAGCTAAAACTGTAAATTCCACTTCTTGTTACAAGTATGGTAGAACCATCACTTCTACCACAAAAGACTGCTTTGTAAGTAATTCTTCCTGATTCATCCTAATACCTTAGCTTATCCAAAACCTCAGAACTACTTGATAATGTAACATAAACTATGGATTCTCTCTTTTCTAGCATTTTAGATACAGTTGCTCCTTTATGCTTAAGGAAGATTAAGGAAAACAGTCTAACACCATAGTATAATGAGGACACTCACACCCTAAAAAGAGCAGCCTGGAAAATGGAGCGCAGCTGGAGGAAAACAAGACTAGAGGTATTTCGTATTGCTTGGCAGGAAAGTAACCTATCCTAAAGAAAAAAAAAAACTGCTAGATCTTATTACTTTTCATTTCTTTTAGAAGAAAACAATCATAAACCTAGGTATTTATTTAATGCAGTGGCTAAATTAACACAAAATAAAGCATCAACAGGTGTAATTACTTTATAATTTACTTTACTTCCAAGATCGATACTATTACAGTAAAAAAAAAAATTGTAACCATGCAGCCGTCAGCTACAGTATCCTCCCCAAAATCCAGGATTTTATTTCTCCTTCTCAATCTTTATTTACGCAGATACACCAGATCACCTGGATTCAAACTTGCATCTTTTACTGCCCCTTGCCGTCTTTGTCTCTGTGTCAGCCTATATGCCTGTTGCAGTTTTTTGCGGATGTTTAGTCACCCAGGTCTCCACCATACCGTCTTCTCTCTTCTCCATTGTACCACCACTCAACAAATGGTCAATTGGGAGGTGCGGGCTCCTGTCGAACATTAAAAAGAATGGAGAAATCCAGTCATAGCATTTTGAGACTGTTTCAAAGCACTGTCCTTGATCAGAATGAATCTGAGCTTGGACTCCATACTGATGAATCCATTCCTTGTCCAGCACCTTCACCACTGTTATGGCTCTCTGATCAGCTGTAAGTATGGCTGTGATTTTATTAAATACATACATTATAACATACGTTGCTGCCTGCGGGTGTCGTTGTTGGACAGTGTTTTCTCTACTTCCTGTTGGCCTTCTGTAGCAAATTGTAGCTCCGTGTAGCTGTTTTTAGTTTATTTTATTTTTTCTCTAGAATCTTTATCTTACTATCACTCTCTGTTTTTTAAAGTGGTAAAATATAACTTAATTCACACCATATTTCTGATATTATCAATCAATCTTATCAGATTAACTTTGATCGTTCACTTTTATTTTATATCCGTGAGTGCAGTACACCTGCAAACGTTAGCACTCGTTAGCTTGTCATTAGCGTTTTCATTCGAACCTATCGCTGTTTTCTTTTCTCCTCTCCCTCGCTCCAGTTTTTCACAAGTTCATCAAACAACCGCAGTAAGAATTTTCATCAAGCACGGTGAGTAATGGCTTCTCCTATCATTGTTTCTTGCTCCTCTTGCCACATGTACAGTTTATCTATCTCTGTCGCTGATGAGGGATTCACATGTGATAAATGCAGGGAAATAGTTAGGCTGACAGAGAAGATTTCAGAATTAGAGACACGCATCCAAACTTTAATTGAGGACAGTAAGAATGTTAGGGCTCTAGATATGGCTTTGGATGCGTCTAGCTCAGGGATTCCTGTACATTGTTCGGTTCCGGAAACAGAGCCCCAGCAGCAGGGCAACTGGGTGACGGTGAGGCAGCGTAGTCGTGGGTCAAAACACCGCTCTTCTGTTCCGATCAAAACATTAAACAGGTTCTCCCCACTCAGTGATGCACCCACTGAGAAACCTGATGAAAGTGCTCTAGTTATTGGTGATTCTATTGTACGGAACGTGAATATAGAGACACCAGCCACCATAGTCAAATGTTTACCAGGAGCCAGAGCGCCTGACATCTTGGCAAATTTAATAGTGCTGGCTAATGCTAAACGTAAATACAGTAAGATTGTTATTCATGCCGGCGCTAATGATGTTCGACTTCGCCAGTCGGAGATCACTAAAAATAACATTAAAGAGGTGTGTGAACTTGCAAGCACGATGTCAGACACTGTAATATGCTCTGGTCCCCTCCCTGCTTACCGTGGTGATGAGATGCATAGCAGATTGTCATCACTCAATGGCTGGATGTCTAAGTGGTGCCCACAGAATAACATAGGTTTCATAGACAATTGGACGAGCTTTTGGGGCAGACCTGACCTGTTTAAAAGAGATCGTCTTCATCCCTCCTGGGGTGGCGCCACTCTTCTCTCTAGAAATATGGCAAATAGTCTTAGTGTTTATACTTGACTAACTGGGGCCCAGGTCAGGAAGCAGACAGACTGGCTAAACCGACCGTCTGCTAGCTGCCTCCCGTCACAGAGGTCAGTTAATTCTCAGCACATAGAGACTCTTTCACCTAGATATCACACTATAGAGACTGTGTCTGTTCCCCGAACTAGAAAATACAAAAAACGTCCAAACCAAGTTAAGATTAACAATTTAATTGAGGTTCAACAAATAAAAAACAGAAGCAATATGGATAAACAAATGATAAAGCTTGGCTTATTGAATATCAGATCCCTTTCTACGAAAACACTTTTTGTAAATAATATGATCACTGATCATAATATAGATGTACTCTGTTTGACAGAAACCTGGCTAAAACCTGATGATTACATTATTTTAAATGAGTCCACCCCCCAAGATTACTGTTATAAACATGAGCCACGTCTAAAAGGCAAAGGTGGAGGTGTTGCTTCAATTTATAACAACGTTTTCAGGATTTCTCAGAGGGCAGGCTTCAAGTATAACTCGTTTGAAGTAATGGTACTTCATATAACATTATCCAGAGAAACAAATGTTAATGATAAATCCCCTGTTATGTTTGTACTGGCTACTGTATACAGGCCACCAGGGCACCATACAGACTTTATTAAAGAGTTTGGTGATTTTACATCCGAGTTAGTTCTGGCTGCAGATAAAGTTTTAATAGTTGGTGATTTTAATATCCATGTTGATAATGAAAACGATGCATTGAGATCAGCATTTATAGACATTCTGAACTCTATTGGTGTTAGACAACACGTTTCAGGACCTACTCATTGTCGAAATCATACTCTAGATTTAATACTGTCACATGGAATTGATGTTGATGGTGTTGAAATTATTCAGCCAAGTGATGATATCTCAGATCATTATTTAGTTCTTTGCAAAATTCATATAGCCAAAATTGTAAATTCTACTTCTTGTTACAAGTATGGAAGAACCATCAATTCTAACACAAAAGACTGCTTTTTAAGTTATCTTCCTGATGTAACCAAATTCCTTAGCATATCCAAAACCTCAGAACAACTTGATGATGTAACAGAAACTATGGACTCTCTCTTTTCTAGCACTTTAAATAAAGTTGCTCCTTTACGCTTAAGGAAGGTTAAGGAAAACAGTTTGACATTACTCGCACCCTAAAGAGAGCAGCCCGAAAAATGGAGCGCAGCTGGAGGAAAACAAAACTAGAGGTATTTCGTATTGCTTGGCGGGAAAGTAACATATCCTACAGAAAAGAATTAAAAACTGCTAGATCCGATTACTTTTCTTCTCTTTTAGAAGAAAACAAACATAACCCCAGGTATTTATTCAATACAGTTGCTAAATTAACGAAAAATAAAGCCTCAACAAGTGTTGACATTTCCCAACACCACAGCAGTAATGACTTTATGAACTACTTTACTTCTAAAATCGATACTATTAGAGATAAAATTGCAACCATTCAGCCGTCAGCTACAGTATCACATCAGACAGTGCACTATAGACCCCCTGAGGAACAGTTCCACTCATTCTCTACCATAGGAGAGGAAGAATTGTATAAACTTGTTAAATCATCTAAACCAACAACATGTATGTTAGACCCTATACCATCTAAGCTCCTGAAAGAGGTGCTTCCAGAAGTCATAGATCCTCTTCTGACTATTATTAATTCCTCATTGTCATTAGGACATGTCCACAAAACCTTCAAACTGGCTGTTATTAAGCCTCTCATCAAAAAACCACAACTTGACCCCAAAGAACTAGTTAATTATAGACCAATCTCGAATCTCCCTTTTCTGTCCAAGATACTAGAAAAGGTGGTATCCACACAATTATATTCCTTCTTAGAGAAAAATGGTATATGTGAGGATTTCCAGTCAGGATTTAGACCGTATCATAGTACTGAGACTGCTCTTCTTAGAGTTACAAATGATCTGCTCTTATCATCTGATCGTGGGTGTATCTCTCTATTAGTTTTATTGGATCTTAGTGCTGCGTTTGATACAATTGACCACAACATTCTTTTGCATAGACTTGAATACTTTGTTGGCATCAGTGGAAGTGCATTAGCATGGTTTAAATCGTACTTATATGACCGCCATCAGTTCGTAGCAGTGAATGAAGATGTATCCTATCGATCACAAGTGCAGTATGGAGTACCTCAAGGCTCAGTACTAGGGCCGCTACTCTTCACGCTTTATATGTTACCCTTGGGAGATATCATCAGGAAACATGGTGTTAGCTTTCACTGTTATGCTGATGATACTCAGCTCTATATTTCTTCGCAGCCCGGTGAAACACACCAATTTGAAAAACTAATGGATTGCATAGTCGATATAAAAAACTGGATGACGAGTAATTTCTTACTGCTAAATTCTGAAAAAACAGAGGTTTTAATTATAGGACCTAAAAACTCTGCTTGTAATAACCTAGAACACTGTCTAAGACTTGATGGTTGCTCTGTCAATTCTTCGTCATCAGTTAGGAACCTAGGTGTGCTACTTGATCGCAATCTTTCCTTAGAAAGCCACATTTCTAGCATTTGTAAAACTGCATTTTTCCATCTCAAAAATATATCTAAATTACGGCCTATGCTCTCAATGTCAAATGCAGAAATGTTAATCCATGCATTTATGACCTCAAGGTTAGATTATTGTAATGCTTTATTGGGTGGTTGTTCTGCACGCTTAGTAAACAAACTACAGCTAGTCCAAAATGCAGCAGCAAGAGTTCTTACTAGAACTAGGAAGTATGACCATATTAGCCCGGTCCTGTCAACACTGCACTGGCTCCCTATCAAGCATCGCATAGATTTTAAAATATTGCTTATTACTTATAACGCCCTGAATGGTTTAGCACCTCAGTATTTGAATGAGCTCCTTTTACATTATAATCCTCTACGTCCGCTACGTTCTCAAAACTCAGGCAATTTGATAATACCTAGAATATCAAAATCAACTGCAGGCGGCAGATCCTTTTCCTATTTGGCGCCCAAACTCTGGAATAACCTACCTAACATTGTTCGGGAGGCAGACACACTCTTGCAGTTTAAATCTAGATTAAAGACCCATCTCTTTAACCTGGCATACACATAACATACTAATATGCTTTTATTATCCAAATCCGTTAAAGGATTTTTAGGCTGCATTAATTAGGTAAACCGGAACCGGAAACACTTCCCATAACAACCTATGTACTTGCTACATCATTAGAAGAATGGCATCTACGCTAATATTTGTCTGTTTCTCTCTTGTTCCGAGGTCACCGTGGCCACCAGATCCAGTCTGTGTCCAGATCAGAGGGTCACTGCAGTCACCCGGATCCAGTACGTATCCAGACCAGATGGTGGATCAACACCTAGAAAGGACCTCTACATCCCTGAAAGACAGCGGAGACCAGGACAACTAGAGCCCCAGATACAGATCCCCTGTAAAGACCTTGTCTCAGAGGAGCACCAGGACAAGACCACAGGAAACAGATGATTCTTCTGCACAATCTGACTTTGCTGCAGCCTGGAATTGAACTACTAGTTTCGTCTGGTCAGAGGAGAACTGGCCCCCCAACTGAGCCTGGTTTCTCCCAAGGTTTTTTTCTCCATTCTGTCACCGATGGAGTTTCGGTTCCTTGCCGCTGTCGCCTCTGGCTTGCTTAGTTGGGGACACTTCATCTACAGCGATATCGTTGACTTAATTGCAAATAAATGCACAGACACTATTTAACTGAACAGAGATGACATAACTGAATCCAATGATGAACTGCCTTTAACTATCATTTTTGCATTATTGACACTGTTTTCCTAATGAGTGTTGTTCAGTTGCTTTGACGCAATGTATTTTGTTTAAAGCGCTATATAAATAAAGGTGACATTGACATTGACATTATAACAGGCAAATTTTCCTCTCCGCATTGAGAATGTTAAAAATCCAATGCCACAGCCTCCAGGGGTTTGGATGCTTTAATACTATTCATTACTGTTCTTACTTTAAGCTGAACATCCTTACATACAATACATCAAAAAACAATTTTTGTAGAACTCCTGATTATCCTGGTACCTCCCAGGCCAATTAAAGCATTGACATACTAATGTAAATGTTCAGTCAATCCCCTCATGTCCTTTATAGTCATGCAGCTAACTAAGAACTTCCTGCTTTAAGGCTTTTTTACAGCCCCCTCTAGTAGCATCTGTGACTCTATAATAGATGCCTTCATGATCTTCCACTGTACTACACTGTCTTAACAGCTCAAATGTGTCTTTTGTCTCCTCTTTTCTTTCTTTCTTACCTGGCTCTTCCCCTTCACTCCAATAGAACTTAAACCTGTAAAAATCAGGAAAAATCAAGCTTTGCAAATTTTGTACCTGAAATTTTGAAATAACATCTATTGTAGCTACAAATTTTAGTAAAACACTCCCATTGACCCCATCCTCCAGTCCACCACCACATTGAAGTGCAGGGGTCACTTAATCTGATATGGCTAACTGTCCTCATCTTGCCAAATTTTGTTGGGACAGTGTCAGCTTTTCCATTCTTCTTCCTAATTCAAAATCAAACATGGCCAACTGCGTAACCCATCGCTGCTCCACAGCCCCAAATTTAGCAGTGTTCAAATGGCTCAATGGGTAATCATCAGTTAACGCAGTAAACTTACTCCCAATTAAATAATCTCAAAATGTCTCTGTTTCTGCCCATTTAAGGGGAATAAACTCCAGCTTCATTGTACTGTAATTATCCATATTATGTTCAGATTCCCTCAGGCCACTGGCCTCTGCTTACCTCCCATGTCCTGGGAAAGCACCACTCTGAGTCCTGTATGGCAGGGATTGATTTCAAGCAGAAAATGATTTGTAAAGTCAGCTTAAACTCACACAGGAGCAGATGTTAATTTCCTTTTCAGTGATTGAAAAACTTCTTCACACTTGTCATCCCACCTCTGTCTGAATTGTTCGCTAGTTAATTATACTCTTTTCTTTTGCTTCTTACTCTTTGGTATTTCCCCAATGGCAGCCAACTGATGTAGTGGTGCTGCTATCCTGGCGAATACATGAACAAAACATCTGTAATAGATTGCAAATCCCAGAAAAGATCTAAGCTCTTTGCTTATTAGGTCACTGCTTAAATCTTCTCAGGGTCTTTCACCACCCTATCGCTAGAAATTACATACCTAAGATAACTCTTTTTGAAAAAAAAACAACAACAAAATTTACTAAGCTTAACTTTGAGGCCATGATGCTGAAATCATTGCAAGACTTTCTCCAATCTCCCCAGGTGTTGCTCTATTGTTGACGAAAATATAATCACATCATCCAAATATAAGAGCACTGACTGAAAGCTTTCATTACTGAATATGCGTTCCATTAGGCATTGGAAAGTACTTGGCCCATTGGACAAACCATATGGTAAACAGTTTTATTCAAATAGGCCAAACAAGGAACAAAAGTCTTTTGTTTATCCTTTTCTGCCACTGCCACTTGATTACATCAGCTTGCCAGGTCTAAGGTGGAAAACCAACTGTAACAACGTTCGTAGGTCGGGAAGAAGGAGGTGGGAACCGGTGAACATTTAAACACTTTAATATGATAAACAAACACAAAATAAAGTCCAGGCCTGGTCCTCTCTCGTCTTGCACTACCGACAATCCTCCTTTTAATCCTTCCAGAGCCACTATTGAACCTACCACTCAAAGGCCTTTATTTGCCAAACTTATATGTTTTGATTTTAAAATAAATAATAATGGTAATAAATAAATGAATTAGAGATCCCATCCTCTTCACCAAAATTCTGTTGTGTGGGTACTTGCACTCACCACAAGGTACTCAGATTTTATAATAATAATTATTTTTTTGACACAAATTCTTTATACCCCTTCCAGACATCCACCCACATGCAGGAAGGGGCAAAAAGCAAATAACAAATCCATTAAAAAAATTAAAATAATATAAAGTAAAAAATAAAATAAAAAAAAAATCTACTCTAAATAATATAACCAAATAATTCAACTAAACAGGACAGATTAAATTAAAACCGGGGCAATCTGTTAAAACACCAATATTACACTCTGCCTGCTCTGGTTACTGGGGTTCTTAGGAGCGCTTGGAATCTTATCCTCCATCAGAGCTGTATTTGTGTGGTGTCTTTACAGCACATGTTTAGTCCCTCAATTAAATTATTTCAGGCTTGCCTCCTTTAAGTCAAAGTCAAAGTCACCTTTATTTATATAGCGCTTTAAACAAAATACATTGCGTCAAAGCAACTGAACAACATTCATTAGGAAAACAGTGTCAATAATGCAAAAATGAAAGTTAAAGGCAGTTCATCATTGGATTCAGTGATGTCATCTCTGTTCAGTTAAATAGTGTCTGTGCATTTATTTGCAATCAAGTCAACGATATCGCTGTAGATGAAGTGTCCCCAACTAAGCAAGCCAGAGGCGACAGCGGCAAGGAACCGAAACTCCATCGGTGACAGAATGGAGAAAAAAACCTTGGGAGAAACCAGGCTCAGTTGGGGGGCCAGTTCTCCTCTGACCAGACGAAACCAGCAGTTCAATTCCAGGCTGCATCAAAGTCAGATTGTGCAGAAGAATCATCTGTTTCCTGTGGTCTTGTCCTGGTGCTCCTCTGAGACAAGGTCTAAGTATATGCATAGTTCTTCCCCACCCTGCCTAGCCAGAGCTCACTACACTATACATAGACTACTATACTCACTATATACCACACACTATAAAAACTGTTATGGATTTATCTTAATTGTTTGAGGAGGAACAGCCTCTGTTGTATCTGGGTGGCTACAGTTACCATCTGATCTGGATACAGACTTGATCTGGTGGCTACAGTGACCTCAGAATAAGAATAAAAGAGACTTACATTAGAGTAGATGAAAATTATTAACATTTAATTTTGAGCTACTATTTCATGTATGTTTTATTTATTTATTTTTATTTGATTATTTTGATAAAACATGAATAAACAAATTTTAATGCACACTTATATGACAATTTTATTTTATTTTATTTATTAAATGTATATTTATTTTCAGGTCTAAAATGAACTCTCTATGACACAACATTTGCTAATGTCCCACATATTATGGGCTACAAAAATATTATTGTATTTTAAATGTCATTTATAAATGAAAAGAAAAGCAATAAAGAGCTTGATGCTCACATGCTCTAGGTATGTGAAGAACCTGTGAAGGAGTTGTTTCGGTACGAAATGTTCTTCTAAAGCACTGCAGAGTTGACCAAGTGCCACTGGCCATGTTGCATTCTGAGGGCAATTGGACCAGGCAGAGTTTCATAGCATATGAACATACAGTAACTCTTATTACACTTGACATTTTCTGTTTTGGGGTCCAGCCATGCACACAGCATACGCAGTAGACCACTGGGCTGTAATGGGGAGTGATAGACTCTGACGAGTCACACTTAAACCAAGTTTGTGTGTGTGTAATTGTGTGCAAGAGAGAGACCACAGTGGTTAATACGACCAGTACTCAGGTTTCTGTGCTAACATTTCTCTCACAGACTAGCAAAATCAGACGAACTGACATCAACTGAATGACATCACTAATGTCTTAAACAAATGCAGCTGGGTCTAAAAGTCAGAAACCACAAATGAAAATGCTCCTATTTTCCATTTCTTTTCTTGCTGAATAATTTTTCCATTGTAAAATGTTCAGCAAAATAAAACTGTTAAATTGAAAAATCTAAATTATTTTTAAGATTGACTTAGAATTTTATTCACCTATTAGGGATAGACAGCACCCAATGATGTTATCAAGTATGATTTGAGAATGTTTCAAAGGAAGCAATGAAAGCAGATATTTGGTTGAAAGGAGTTACAAATGCCATTCATACACATTCACTTACACATTTCCACTCGTTAATGAATTTGGTCTTGGGCTTGGCTGCTGGTCCTAGTACTGTTATTACTGTTGCTGCAATTGTTGCTGCTGCTGGTTCAGAGCAAGCACAGAGACTTTCTAGTGCTAAGATATACAACGGTACGCTTCTAATGAGCATGTGATACTGTATATGCTGTCTCTGCAAAAATAAATATGCATAATATGCAGATCTAGACAGGTGGTTCTGGGGGAGTAGGGGTGCTGCAGGTCTGCTAACAGCAAAAACTGAAGAACTATTTAAATGTTGCAAGCAACAAGCAAGTTAATTGGCTGCAAATGCAACAGAGCTCAATCAGTGTCATGCAGTATAAAATGCAATTACTAGCAGCTTATATGTGAATTAGCTTAATTGACAGCTAGATTTTTTCTGACTGAAGTTCTGTGAAACATACTGTGTTTATACATATGGCAGATAAATACAGATACATTCAAAACAATATTACAAAAACAAAAAATTACGGTAATAAATAATTTTCCTTTTGCAGAGACCATGTTTACCACCTTCCTTTCTTACTCCTCGGACAAAAGCCTTTGTCTGCCTCCACCAGGTGGTCATTTCTGTCTTACAAAAATTGTAGTACTGATCACTTTAACTGTAACACATACATAAATTATATCTGTATGTGAGGAAATTGGATGCATTTCTTTTTATTATAGCAGTATAGTGCAACAGTTACAGTACATGTATTTGTTTTAGCAGAACAGAGCACGGTACTCAAACTTTACAGTAGAGAGCAGTCTGAACTACACCTACCTGTTTTCCTCCCTTAAAGTTCTTATGATCTAGGCAATGGTAAAGCAACTCAAGTTTGGCTGTACTTGTTTGCCCAGCCTCCCCCATAGTCATACCATGGACAAGGACATGGTCAACAAGAGTGGCATGAATTTCATCTGTGACTGCTTGTCATCTTACCCATGCCTTTCCCATTCCTCTTCCTCTTCCATGTTGTGATCCTACTCCCCCTCCTCTCTGGTGTCCTTGGAATTACAAATGACCTGCTCTTATCATCTGATCATGCTTGTATCTCTCTATTAGTGCTATTGGATCTTAGTGCTCACTCAACACTTATTGACAGCAACATTCTCTTGAATAGACTAGAAAACTTTGTTGGCATTAATGGAAGTGCATATGGTTCAAATTGCATTTTTATCTGATCTCCATCAATTCGTGCAGTGAATGAAGAGGTATCATATCGATCAAAAGTACAGTATGGAGTACCTTAAGGCAAAGGACTTGGGCCATTACCTTTCACACTTTACATGTTACCCTTGGAGGATATCATCAGAAAATATGGTGATAGCATTAACTGATATGCTGATGATACTCAGCTTTATATTTCTTCGTGGCCCAAAGAAACATACCAATTTGGAAAAATAATGCAATGCATAGTCGATATAAAAACCTGGATGAGGAGTAATTTCTTACTTCTAAATTCTGAAAAATCAGAGGTGTTAGTTATTGGACCTAAGAACTCTACATGCTATAACCTAGAACGCTGTCAGTAAGGAACCTAGGTGTGACATTTGATAGCAAACTTTCATTAAAGCCACATTTCTAGCATTTGTAAAACTGCATTTCTCCATCTCAAAAATGTATCTAAATTACCACCTACTGTATGCTCTCAATGTCAAATGCAGAAATGTTAATTAATGCATTCATGACCTCAAGTTTAGCTTTTTGTAATGCTTCATTGGGTGGATGTTCTGCACGCTTAATAAACTAATTCCAGCTAGTCCAAAATGCAGCAACTAGAGTTCTTACGAGAACAAGGAAGTATGACCATATTAGCCTGGTTCTGTCAACACTGCACTGACTCCATATCAAACATTGTGCACTTGCACCCTAAAGAGAGCAGCCTGGAAAATGGAGCACAGCTGGAGAAAAGAAAACTAGAGGTATTTGTATTGCTTGGCGGGAAAGTAACCTATCCTACAGAAAATCATTAAAAACTGCTAGATTTGATTACTTTTCGTCTCTTTACAAACATAACCCCAGGTATTTATTCAATACAGTGTCTAAATTAATGAAAAATAAAGCATCAACAAGAGTTGACATTTCCCAACATCACAGCAGTAATGACTTTATGAACTACTTTACTCCTAAGATCGATACTATTAGAGATAAAATTGTAACCGTGTAGCCGTCAGCTACAGTATCTAATCAGAAAGTGCACTGTAGATCCCCTGAGGAACAGTTCTACTCATTCTCTACTATAGGAGAGGAAGCATTGTATAAACTTGTTAAATCATCTAAACCACCATCATTTTTATTTTGTATATAACCATTTTATATTTCATATGGTTTTTATATTAAAATGGTGAAATAAGTTAACTTTACAGTCTTTTTTACTGTGTTCTTAGCATGCCTTTTCTGAAGAGTTTGCAGGGTCTTACTGATTTATAGTTAACACTGAATAACTGTCAGCAAACACAACAGGAACACAGGGATAAGTCAGTATAACAGCAGGTTTATTGAAGTCAGTGGCAGGAGAAGACAAGACACCAGCGAGATGGGAAGAATCCAGGTAAAAGAGTAGAGTAGCTTTGCTTGGTGGATTTATGTGTTCTTTCCTTTCTTCCAGGTGTGATCCCTGGAGCAGAGTCAAGTCAAGTCAAGTCACCTTTATTTATATAGTGCTTTAAACAAAATATATTGCATCAAAGTAACTGAACAACATTCATTAGCAAAACAGTGTGTCAATAATGCAAAATGACAGTTAAAGGCAGTTCATCATTGAATTCAGTGATGTCATCTCTGTTCAGTTTAAATAGTGTCTGTGCATTTATTTGCAATCAAGTCAACGATATCGGTGTAGATGAAGTGACCCCAACTAAGCAAGGCAGAGGCGACAGCGGCAAGGAACCGTAAATCCATCGGTGACAGAATGGAGGAAAAAAAACCTTGGGAGAAACCAGGCTCAGTTGGGGGGCCAGTTCTCCTCTGACCAGACGAAACCAGTATTTAAATTCCAGGCTGCAGCAAAAGTCAGATTGTGCAGAAGAATCATCTGTTTCCTGTGGTCTTGTCCTGATGGTCATCTGAGACAAGGTATTTACAGGGGATCTGTATCTGGGGCTCTAGTTGTCCTGGTCTCCACTATCTTTCAGGGATGTAGAGGTCCTTTCTAGGTGCTGATCCACCATCTGGTCTGGATTCGTACTGGATCCGGGTGACTGCAGTGACCCTCTGATTTGGATACAGACTGGATCTGGTGGCTACGGTGACCTCGGAATAAGAGAGAAACAGACTAATATTAACGAGATGCCATTCTTCTAATGATGTAGCAAGTACATTGGGTGGTATGGGAAGTGTTTCCGGTTCCGGTTTACCTAATTAATTCAGCCTAAAAATCCTTTAACGGATTTGGATATTAAAAGCATATTAGTATGTTATGTGTAAGCCATGTTAAAGAGACCTTAAATCTAGATTTAAACTGTAAGAGTGTGTCTGCCTCCCGAACAATGTTAGGTTGGTTATTCCAGAGTTTAGGCGCCAAATAGTGGAAAAGGATCTGTCGCCCGCAGTTGATTTTGATATTCTAGGTATTTTCAAATTGCCTGAGTTTTGAGAACGTAGCGGATGTAGAGTATTATAATGTAAAAGGAGCTCACTCAAATGCTAAGGTGCTAAACCATTCAGGGCGTTATAAGTAATAAGCAATATTTTAAAATCTATACAATGTTTGATAGGGAGCCAGTGCAGTGTTAACAGGACCGGGCTAATATGGTCATAATTCCTGGTTCTAGTAAGAACTCTTGCTGCTGCATTTTGGACTAGCTGTAGTTTGTTTACTAAGCATGCAGAACAACCACCCAATAAAGCATTACAATAATCTAACGTTGAGGTCATAAATGCATGGATTAACAATCCTGCATTTGACATTGAGAGCATAGGCCGTGATTTAGATATATTTTTGAGATGGGAAAATGCAGTTTTACAAATGCTAGAAACGTGGCTTTCTAAGGAAAGATTGCGATTAAATAGCACACCTAGGTTCCTAACTGATGACGAAGAATTGACAGAGCAGCCATCAAGTCTTAGACAGTGTTCTAGGTTATTACATGCAGAGTTTTTAGGCCCTATAATTAACACCTCTGTTTTTTCAGAATTTAGCAGTAAGAAATTACTCATCATCCAGTTTTTTATATCGACTATGCATTCCATTAGTTTTTCAAATTGGTGTGTTTCACCGGGCCGCAAAGAAATATAGAGCTGAGTATCATCAGCATAACAATGAAAGCTAAGACCATGTTTCCTGATGATATCTCCCAAGGGTAATATATAAAGCGTGAAGAGTAGCGGCCCTAGTACTGAGACTTGAGGTATTCCATACTGCACTTGTGATCGATTTGATACATCTTCATTCACTGCTACGAACTGATGGCGGTCATATAAGTATGTTTTAAACCATGCTAATGGACTTACATTAATGCCAACAAAGTGTTCAAGTCTATGCAAAAGAATGTGGTGGTCAATTGTGTCAAACGCAGCACTAAGATCCAATAAAACTAATAGAGAGATACAACCACGATCAGATGATAAGAGCAGGTCATTTGTAACTCTAAGGAGAGCAGTCTCAGTACTATGGTACGATCTAAATCCTGACTGGAAATCCTCACATATACCAGTTTATCTAAGAAGTAATATAATTGTGAGGATACCACCTTTTCTAGTATCTTGGACAGAAAAGGGAGATTCGAGATTGGTCTATAATTAACTAGTTCTTTGGGGTCAAGTTGTGTTTTTTTGATGAGAGGCTTAATAACAGCCAGTTTGAAGGTTTTGGGGACATATCCTGATGACAATGAGGAATTAATAATAGTCAGAAGAGGATCTATGACTTCTGGAAGTACCTCTTTTAGGAGCTTAGATGGTATAGGGTCTAACATACATGTTGTTGGTTTAGATGATTTAACAAGTGGAACTGTTCCTCTGGGGGTCTATAGTGCACTGTCTGATGCGATACTGTAGCTGACAGATGAATGGTTACAATTTTATCTCTAATAGTATTGATTTTAGAAGTAAAGTAGTTCATAAAGTAATTACTGCTGTGATGTTGAGAAATGTCAACACTTGTTGAGACTTTATTTTTCGTTAATTTAGCCACTGTATTGAATAAATACCTGGCGTTATGTTTGTTTTCTTCTAAAAGAGAAGAAAAGTAATCGGATCTAGCAGTTTTAATGCTTTTCTGTAGTATAGGTTACTTTCCCGCCAAGCAATACGAAATACCTCTAGTTTTGTTTTCCTCCAGCTGCGCTCCATTTTTCGGGCTGCTCTCTTTAGGGTGCGAGTATGCTCATTATACCATGGTGTCATACTGGTTTCCTTAACCTTCCTTAAGCGTAAAGGAGCAACTGTATTTAAAATGCTAGAAAAGAGAGAGTCCATAGTTTCTGTTACATCATCAAGTTGTTCTGAGGTTTCGGATATGCTAAGGAATTTGGATACATCCGGAAGATAACTTAAAAAGCAGTCTTTTGTGGTAGAAGTGATGGTTCTTCCATACTTGTAACAAGAAGTAGAATTAACAATTTTGGCTATATGAAGTTTGCACAAAACTAAATAATGATCTGAGATATCATCACTTGGCTGCATAATTTCAACACTATCAACATCAATTCCATGTGACAGTATTAAATCTAGAGTATGATTTCGACAATGAGTAGGTCCTGAAACGTGTTGTCTAACCCCAATAGAGTTCAGAATGTCTATAAATGCTGACCCCAATGCATCTTTTTCATTATCAACATGGATATTAAAATCACCAACTATTAAAACTTTATGTGCAGCCAGAACTAACTCGGATGTAAAATCTCCAAACTCTTTAATAAAGTCTGTATGGTGCCCTGGTGGCCTGTATACAGTAGCCAGTACAAACAGGGGATTTATCATTAACATTTGTTTCTCTGGATAATGCTATATGAAGCACCATTACTTCTTGATAGTGTTGAAATTATGCAGCCAAGTGATGAAATCTCAAATTATTAAAAATTATTTAGTTTTGTGCAAACTTCATATAGCCAAAATTGTAAATTCTACTTCTTTTTACAAGTATGGAAGAACGTCTCGGTTACTAATGGTAACCCTCGTTCCCTGAAGGAGGGAATGGAGACGCCACGTCGGTGACTGACGAATATGGGATATCGCTTCGATAGACCACTCTACTTCGAGTGTAAACTAAACGAGCCAATGCACATTGGCATGCAATTACTGCATCCAGCTGCCGCTGATCACTGCGTGAGTATAAGAGGGCAGCAGGTGCAATGCATATCAGTTTTTCGCTGAGGAGCCGAGCCGGGGACCCGGCAGCTCAGCGGTGGTACAGCAACCATGGCGACGGGACGTGGCGTCTCCATTCCCTCCTTCAGAGAATGAGGGTTACCATACGTAACCGAGACGTTTCCTTTCAGTCTGTCACTTCCGGTGACCGACGAATATGGGATCACTATCAAAGCGCCATAGGTGCTGACCCTTACAGTGCCCTGTGCGAGCCGCCTGCGACCCTATTAGGTGTAGGCCGGGCCTCAGAACAAGTAGCTCCACTCACCGTTGTCAAAGCACTACCTTACTGGGTGAGATTGAATAACACTGGGAAAACGTACCTGGTCCGCTTGGAACTGGGAAGCCCCATCCTTCCCAAAGGAGGTCTCGGAGGCAAATACACCTATAGCATCCGTTTAGGAGTATACAGAGAAATTTGAGGTGATTAAAAACCCTCTTGGGAAGGCAGAAGTCTGTAGGGGAAACACGGGCTCTAAGGCTATACCGTGGACTATACACATACGAATAACTCTTAGGTCTCAATATGGAACCCACCCTTCCATGGTTCTCACGGACACATCAAGAAGGCCTGGCGCCGGACGTTCCACCGCGTTCACCTGCGGATCTCAACAGGGTCTACAGTAAGGACACTCTGGAGCAGTTTAAGCAAGCTGACACTAACCGGGGCCTCTCAGTGCCACTTCCCATTTGAGGTGAAAACACAGGAGGATACCAGCTCTACGCGAAGGCTATAGAACCTAGCGAATGTGTTAGGGGTCGCCCAGCCCGCAGCTCTACAAATATCTGTCAGAGAGGCGCAACGAGCCAGCGCCCAGGAGGATGCAACACTTCTAGTTGAGTGAGCTCGCAACCTGAACGGGCAGGGCACATCCTGAGCCTGATAAGCCAGGGTTATGGCATCCACAATCCAGTGGGCCATCCTCTGCTTAGAGACGGCACTCCCCTTCTGCCGGCCTCCGTAACAGACAAAGAGCTGGTCTGAGGGCCTGAAGCTTTGTGTCTGGTCTACTTAGCACCCCAATGCTCGGATGGGACAAAGCAAAGCCAGGACTGGGTCTGCTTCCTCCAGGGGCACTTGGTCTTTGAAGGGTGTAGTGGGAACCTTGGGCACGTAGCTAAGCCGGGGCCTCAGGATTACCTGGGAGTCAGCAGGCACGAACTCTAGGCATGAATTGTCGACCTAAAATGCATGCAGGTCCCCTACCCTCTTGATGGAGGCCAGTGCAAGCAGGAGCAGAGTTTTCAATGAAAGAAACTTTAGCTCAACTGCATGCAAAGGCTCGAATGGGCCCTGCTGTAGTGATTTAAGCACTAGAGACAGGTCCCAAGAGGGTATACAGGGGGGCTGGGATGGAGTTAACCTCCTGGCCCCTCTAAGGAACCTGACGATGAGGTCATGCTTACCCAAAGACTTCCCATTCATGGGGTCATGGTACGCAGCAATAGCAGCAACCTGGATTTTGAGGGTGGAGGGAGACAGCCGTCGCTCCAGCCCTTGCTGCAGAAAGGACAGCACGACCGCAATCAGGCATCTTCGGGGGTCTTCTCGGCAAGAAGAACACCACTCGACGAACAGGTTCCACTTCAAGGCGTAAGCGTGTCTCCTAGACGGTGCTCTTGCCGAAGTGATGGTGTTTGTTACCTCATGAGGTAGGTCACCTTGAACCTCTGCGTCCCGTCCAGGGACCAGACATGGAGTTTCCAAAGGTCTGGACGCGGGTGCCAAATGGTGTCCCATCTCTGAGTCAGTAAATCCTTCCTCAGAGGAATTGGCCAAGGAGGGGCTGTTGCAAGGAGCACTAGTTCAGGGAACCAGGTCCGCGTGGGCCAATACAGCGCTACTAGCAAAACTTGCTCCTCGTCCTCCCGGACTTTGCACAGTGTCTGTGGGAAACGCATACTTGCGTAGGTCCCGCGGCCAGCTGTGTGCCAGTACGTCCGTGCCGAGAGTTACCTCTGTCAGGGAGTAGAACAACTGGCAGTGAGAGGTCTCTGGAGAAGCAAACAGGTCTACCTGAGCAGCTCTGAACCGCCTCCAAATCAGCTGGACCGTCAGGGGATGGAGTCACCATCCTACCAGGAGCATTGCTCGAGACAGCTCGTCGGCTGTATGAATGAGCAGGCCTGGAACGTGAACGGCATGAAGTGACCTCAGATCCTTCTGACTCCAAAGGAGGAGGTGGCGGGTGAGTTGCAACATGCAACGAGAGCGCAGACCACCTTGTCGGTTGATGTACACAACAGTCGCAGTGTTGTCCATTCAGACCAGCACATGCTTGCCGGTGTAACTTGGACTCGGTGGGTGCCACGCTTCCACGCCCACCTCGGGACTTGGCCATAAAGCCAGTTCTGGAGCGGTCTCATATGTAACAGTGCCGCCGCGGCCGCCATATGCCCCAGGAGCCTCTGAAATAGTTTCAGTGGGATCGCTGTCCTGCTCTTGAACGTATTCAAGCAGGCTAGCACCGACCGCGCACGTTCCTCTGTGAGGCGTGCTGTCTGTTCGACCGAATCCATCTCCATACCGAAAAAAGAGATCCTCTGCCGCGGCGAGAGTTTGCTCTTTTCACAGCTGACCTGAAAGCCCAACAGGCTTAGGTGCCTGAGCACCACATCCCTATGCTCACACAACTGATGTTGAGACTGTGCTAGTATCTGTCAATCGTCTAAGTAGTTGAGAATGTGAACACCCTGCTCTCTGAGAGGAACAAGAGCTGCCTCCGTGACTTTCGTGAAGACACGGGGAGACCGGGACAGCCCGAAGGGCAGGACCTTGTACTGATATGCCAGTCCTTCGAACGCAAACTGCAGAAAGGTCTGTGGCGCGGAAGGATGGACACATGAAAATACACGTCCTTCAGGTCGATCGCTGCAAACCAATCTTGGGGACGGACGCACCCGAAAATGCATTTCTGTGTCAACATTTTGAACGGTAGCCGATGGAGGGCCCGATTCAAAACTCGCAGATCCTAGATCGGTAGTAACCCACCGCCTTTCTTGGGTACAATGAAGTACGGGCTGTAAAACCCCATCCCCATATCAGCTTGAGGGACCGGCTTTATCGCGTCCTTCGCCAGTAGGACTGCGATCTTTTCCTGCAAGACAGGGGCATCGGACTCTTACACTGTAGTGAAGCGGACACTGCAGACACCTCTTCTCGACTGCGTCGCCGAAGAGGCTGGTCTGGGAAACAGGGGCATTGAGAAACCGGACCTTGTCGGTGTTCCTAGAGGTAATTCGTATTGCTTGGCGGGAAAGTAACCTATCCTACAGAAAAGCATTAAAAACAGCTACATCCGATTACTTTTCTTCTCTTTTAGAAGAAAACTAACATAACCCCAGGTATTTATTCAATACAGTGGCTAAATTAACGAAAAATAAAGCCTCAGCAAGTGTTGATATTTCCCAACATCACAGCAGGAATGACTTTATGAACCTTACTTCTAAAATCGATACTATTAGAGATAAAATTGTAACCATTCAGCCGTCAGCTACAGTATCACATCAGACAGTGCACTATAGGCCCCCTGGGGAACAGTTCCACTCATTCTCTACTATAGGAGAGGAAAAATTGTATAAACTTGTTAAATCATCTAAACCAACAACATTTATGTTAGACCCTATACCATCTAAGCTCCTAAAAGAGGTGCTAGCAGAAGTCATAGATCCTCTTCTGACTATTATTAATTCCTCATTGTCATTAGGATATGTCCCCAAAACCTTCAAACTGGCTGTTATTAAGCCTCTCATCAAAAAACCCCAACTTGACCCCAAAGAACTAGTTAATTATAGACCAATCTTGAATCTCCCTTTTCTGTCCAAGATACTAGAAAAGGTGGTATCCTCACAATTATATTCCTTCTTAGAGAAAAATGCTATATGTGAGGATTTCCAGTCAGGATTTAGACCGTATCATAGTACTGAGACTGCTCTCCTTAGAGTTACAAATTATCTGCTCTTATCATCTTATCGTGGTTGTATCTCTCTATTAGTTTTATTGGATCTTAGTGCTGCGTTTGACACAATTGACCACAACATTCTTTTGCATAGACTTGAACACTTTGTTGGCATCAGTGGAAGTGCATTAGCATGGTTTAAATCGTACTTATATGACCGCCATCAGTTCGTAGCGGTGAAGGAAGATGTATCATATCGATCACAAGTGCAGTATGGAGTACCTCAAGGCTCAGTACTAGGGCCCCTGCTCTTCACGCTTTATATGTAACCCTTGGGAGATATCATCAGGAAACATGGTGTTAGCTTTCACTGTTATGCTGATGATACTCAGCTCTATATTTCTTCGCGGCCCGGTGAAACACACCAATTTGAAAAACTAATGGAATGCATAGTCGATATAAAAAACTAGATGACGAGTAATATCTTACTGTTAAATTCTGAAAAAACAGAGGTGTTAATTATGGGACCTAAAAACTCATAATAACCTAGAACACTGTCTAAGACTTGATGGTTGCTCTGTCAATTCTTCATCATCTGTTAGGAACCTAGGTGTGTTATTTGATTGCAATCTTTCCTTAGAAAGCCACATTTCTAGCATTTGTAAAACTGCATTTTTCCATCTCAAAAATATATCTAAATTACGGCCTATGCTCTCAATGTCAAATGCAGAAATGTTAATCCATGCATTTATGACCTCAAGGTTAGATTATTGTAATGCTTTATTGGGTGATTGTTCTGCATGCTTAGTAAACAAACTACAGCTAATCCAAAATGCAGCAGCAAGAGTTCTTACTAGAACCAGGAAGTATGACCATATTAGTCCGGTCCTGTCAACACTGCACTGGCTCCCTATCAAACATCGTATAGAAAATATTGCTTATTACTTATAAAGCCCTGAATGGTTTAGCACCTCAGTATTTGAATGAGCTCCTTTTACATTATAATCCTCTATGTCGCTTACGTTCTCAAAACTCAGGCAATTTGATAATACCTAGAATATCAAAATCAACTGCGGGCGGCAGATCCTTTTCCTATTTGGTGCCTAAACTCTGGAATAACCTACCTAACATTGTTCGGGAGGCAGACACACTCTTGCAGTTTAAATCTAGATTAAAGACCCATCTCTTTAACCTGGCTTACACATAACATACTTATATGCTTTTAATATCCAAATCCGTTAAAGGATTTTTAGGATGCATTAATTAGGTAAACCGGGACCGGGAACACTTCCCATACCACCCGATGTACTTGCTACATCATTAGAAGAATGGCATCTACGCTAATATTAGTATGTTTCTCTCTTTTTCCGAGGTCACCGTAGCCACCAGATCCAGTCTGTATCCAGATCAGAGGGTCACTGCAGTCACCCAGATCCAGTACGGATCCAGACCAGATGGTGGATCAGCACCTAGAAAGGACCTCTACAGCTCTGAAAGACATCAGAGACCAGGACAACTAGAGCCTCAGATACAGATCCCCTGTAAAAACCTTGTCTCAGAGGACCACCAGGAAAAAACCACAGGAAACAGATGATTCTTCTGCACAATCTGACTTTGCTGCAGCCTGGAATTGAACTACTGGTTTCGTCTGGTCAGAGGAGAACTGGCCCCCCAACTGAGCCTGGTTTCTCCCAAGGTTTTTTTCTCCATTCTGTCACTGATGGAGTTTTGGTTCCTTGCCGCTGTCGCCTCTGGCTTGCTTAGTTGGGGTCACTTCATCTACAGCGATATCATTGACTTGATTGCAAATAAATGCACAGACACTATTTAAACTGAACAGAGATGACATTACTGAATTCAATGATGAACTGCCTTTAACTATCATTTTGCATTATTGACACACTGTTTTCCTAATGAATGTTGTTCAGTTGCTTTGACGCAAAGTATTTTGTTCAAAGCGCTATATAAATAAAGGTGACTTGACTTGACTTCAAACGAGTTATACTTGAAGCCTGCCCTCTGAAAAAATCCTGAAAACATTGTTATAAATTCAAGATTCAAGATTTTTATTCGTCACATACAAAATTATATATAGCATACATAACCAGCAGTGAAATGTGAGTCAGGTCCACTCCATGGAGAGTGCAATTATTAAAGAAAACAACACAAATGAAAATATACATAAATATAGCTATGTAAGAATGAAATAAAAGTAAACAAAAATATAAGAATAAAATATAAAAAAGATGTATATTGTAGAATTTTAAATATAGAATGCAAAATAATGTGCATGAACGTAAACTGTAGTCTTAAATATTAAGATGTACAGGGATGTACAATGTGCATATATGCATTTTACTGTGGTCTTAAATATAAGATACACAGGAATGTACAAGAAGCAAATGTGCAAGCACGGTGACACTGTCAGTGTGTCTATGTGAGGTAGTGAATAAAGTGAAAAAGATAAAGTGAACATTAAGTGGAGGCATGAGGATGTTAAGGGGCTGGTTAAGAGTTTAGGAGCCTGATGGCCTGGGGGAAGAAACTCCTCCTGAGTCTCTCGGTTTTTGCCATTAGGCAATGGTAGCGCTTACCAGATGGCAGCAAAGTGAAAATATGGTTACTAGGGTGGATGGAGTCCTTGATGATTTTAGTAGCTCTACTTCTGCAGCGTTTGAGGTAGATGTCCTGTAGAGAGGGGAGAGCAGACCCTGTGATGCGCTCAGCTAAGCGCACAACTCTCTGCAGGGCTTTGCAGTCTTGACTGGAGTTGTTCCCATACCACACTGAGATGCACTGAGTCAATACACTTTCTATAGCCCCAGAAATGAAAGCTTTAGCCTAAGTTCTGCCAGGAAGACTCAATTACTTCGTCACTAATTACCTTCCTCATTATTCAATCACGTCTTTAAACTTTGGTATAAAAGATCGTACTTACACATGTTTGAGTTCACAGATGCCGACGTGATAACAACCGCAGATTCCGACACGATTGTTCCTTGCTCAGCTGTCGCGTTTATTGATTTACTCGCTATAGTTAAGTTTGTGTCCTGCAAACTATCGCGAGTTCGACATTCCTCTAGATGCACACGAGATCGTTGGCTTTGCTCCGTGTCACGGTGATTATCTGCGGTCGTTCGTGTTGGATGATATACAAGCTTTGGCTTTTCTCGGCAGAGGATGTGAAACATTGGCGGAGTTTCGTGTGCTTTCCAGGGTTGCCAGGTTTTCTCAAAACCGTCAGTTACTACTAAAAATAGCCCAATCGCGTTCAAAAAGGGGTTTCTCGAAAGAATTCACATTCTAGGGGCTATGTATGACATTATTGGGGTCACCTCAAACCACGGACAGGAATAGCAACCCACAGCAAGAAAAAAAAAAAAAAAAAACGGACTTGGCAACGCCGGTGCTTTCCGAGATGTCGCGTCAGTGCTGCTTGGGTCTCAACACCTGAAAGGATTTTGGTCTCAATCAACAAATATTTCATCTGTACGCACACGTGAACCTGCACGAATGAAGTCTCTCCGGACCAGCAGACAGAATCAAGGCTGTCTGTCTCTTTCGGCATCTCGCCTCCATTACTTCATCAGTCTACAACATTATAAGTATCATTTTTGTTCTATGCACTTGTTGCGTTTGGGCATTCATTTTATTCTCTGCAAGGCTTTATACTCACACGTTCAAGATAAAGCACTGGGCGTTTCGTGCTTGTTTATCTAGCAGACTCGCACTGCATAATTAAGATGTTGATCATAGTGCATGCAATGTTTTGAATAACTCCTTCATAATGAGACATTTTAAGGCTTGTAATAAAAGCTACAATCTTTTATACTGATAAGGATTGTTCGCATTTCTGTAAAAATATGCTTCATCTAGCACACTAAAGATTGTTGTTTTAATCCTATGCTATCTTTGTTTATTCAGTCATTGTTTCATTTTCGTCTATTCCTGAATGCTTCGTTCTGGAATGGGATTCTATGGCTGCAGATGCAGAGAACCGCTGCTCTCACCTTATCTTTACACGGCTTACTCTCGGACTAGCGCTATTATGAACACTGGATCTATCAAGCTGATGTGTATATGGACCCTTTCATTTGAGTCGTAGGTAAGATTCGGCTCAATGCTCAGTAGGCATCTTAAGTCCATGTGACACGGAGTTGCTGCTGACTTTATTTCAGAGTAGTGACATATCTCCAGTTTCACTAGTTCACGCTTACATATAATTAGCTGAGGTATGGTATGCGTATTTGGCGTGCTGTCCGGGGAAGGGCTCCGAGCTCGGGAATGGCCCGAACCTAGAGTACCCCCCCTTCCCCGTCTATTTATAAAGTGAACTTAAAGTGAGGAGATGGGGTGGAGGAGGGATGCTGATAAACCGTCAATGGATAGAGGGAAGTCAGCGATATTTATACTATGGGATTGATTACTTGATTATGGTCCACCTGTGTTGGTTAGGCTAAGTATCTGACACGCTCCTCCCGAATCGTATTAATAAAATTTCATTTCACTAGTTCACGCTTACATAT
Organism: Carassius carassius; assembly: GCF_963082965.1. Classification (NCBI taxonomy): domain Eukaryota; kingdom Metazoa; phylum Chordata; class Actinopteri; order Cypriniformes; family Cyprinidae; genus Carassius; species Carassius carassius. The sequence goes on along the minus strand of NC_081800.1, from coordinate 1,382,774 downwards.
AATTAGCTGAGGTATGGTATGCGTATTTGGCGTGCTGTCCGGGGAAGGGCTCCGAGCTCAGGAATGGCCCGAACCTAGAGTACCCCCCAAAAAAGCAAATGTACAAGAGGACAGCCGCCAGTTTAAAGAATGCCCCCCCAAAAAAGCATAGAGTACTGGCGGGGGCTGATTTGGTTTCCTGAGAAGTCGTCTCGTTGGCAGGCTGGAAGGGCCTACGTACTCCAGAGGGAGCAACTTGGGCGTTGGGAGAGTAGGCCCTACCGGCTGCAGCTAGTGAACTACGTAGTTGTTGGCGGCCGGTCGGTAAGGCTCGAGCCGATGCTCAACTGGAGCTTGTGGCGTTGGAACGGTGAGCCCTACCGGCCGATGAGGAGGAGCAGCGTGGTTGTGGTGCCCGACCGGGAAGACCCGAGTTGCCTCGACCGGAATAGGTCACGGTGTCGGCGTATGGGCCCTACTGGCTGATAGCCCCTGCTATTCAGTGGGTGAAGGGCCTAATGCTGACCGAGAGGGCCCATGAAGCCTCCGACAGGAGATTGAGACTCAGAATGACGGACGTCTGGGTCCTCTCGGTTTGGCAGATAAAAAGCTTTGGGCTGGCCGACAAGGAGGACTCTGGCAACATCCAAAGGGAGATCCCGACTCACGGCATCGGATGGATGAGACTCACTTGCGGCCGGCAAGCATAGGCCTGACCGGGAGAACTCTCACCAGACGTCTGAAGGGAGCACACGCATCAGACGGGTAAGCCTCACCGGACGGGGAGAGTAGAAAGGAAAACCCGACTGGGAGGACTCTCGCGGCATCCGATGGGGCATTAAACTCAGAACATCGAACGGGTAAGCCTCGCCAGGTGGGGTTAAAAGATGTGAGAGTAGCTGAGGGTAGCTGAGAGTTGTTGGGTTTTTTTTTTTTTTTTGCAGGATTTGGCGAGAGGACGAGACTCGTAGCGTCGGACGGTTAAGCCTCGCCTACCGTCAAATGGAAAGGTAAGTTGCGTGGCCGAGAGACTGTTACCGACGTCCAAAGGGAGCACACGCATCGAACGGGTAAGCCTCGCCGACTGTAGAGTGGAAACGTAAAGCAAGTCTGTCCAGGAGGCTCTCGCCAGCGTCCGAAGGGAGCATGCGCATCGAACGGGTAAGCCTCGCTGACCATAGAAAAGGAAAAGGTAAGGTTGTCTAACCGGGAGGCTCTCGCCGGCGTCCGAAGGGAGCACTCGCATCGAACGGGTAAGCCTCTCCGGATGTGGGACAGAAAAGGTAACAATAGGTGGCCAGGAGGCTCTTGCCAGCATCCAACAGGGACTTCCTGTTCCCCAAAACAACTGGGTGAGCCTCGCAGGCCGCAGGATGGAAAAGGTAAGTTTGTGTGGTCGTTAGGCTGTCGTCGGCGTCTTATGGGAGTTTGCTACTCACGGCAAGAGACGGTTAAGCCTTGACGACCGTAGGAAGGAGGGAGGGTTTATTTGTGTGTTTGGTAACTGCGGCGTCGAACGGCTTGCTTGTAGGTTTTGTAACCTAAACCACGTGGAATGGTCGTGGTTGGCTGGCCAGGAGGCTCTCGCCAGCGTCCGATGGGAGCACTCGCATCGAACGGGTGAGCTTCGCTGGCCAAGGATGGAAAAGGTAAGGTTGTCTAGCCGGGAGGCTCTGACCGACGTCCGATAGGAGCTTAGCTCCAGGAATCGAATGGGTAAACCTCTCTGGCTGAAGGACGGAAAAGGTTGTCCGGCCGGGAGGCTCTTACCTTTGGCCGACAGGAGCTTAGCTCCCGGAATCGAACGGTTAAGCCTCGCTGGCCAAAGGACGGAAAAGGTAAGATTGTCTAGCCGGGAAGCTCTCACCTACATCCAATGGGAGCCTTGACTCCATGCATTGGATGGGTAAACCTCTCCGTACGTAAGACACAATGGCAAAAGGGTAGCCGGGGGCTTTCACCTACGTCCGAAGGGAGTGTGAGCTCCTGGCAACGAACGGGTAAGCCTTGCTGGCCGCAGAATGGAAAAGCTGAGGTTGTCTGGCCGGGAGGCTCTCGTCAGCATCCGATGGGAGCTCGAGCTCCTGGCATCGAAGAGAGAAGCCTTGCCGGCCATAGGATAGAAAAAGGTAAGGTTATCTGGTTATCGTCGCTGGTGGTCGGATGGAAAGTCCAAGATTGCTTAAGCGGGAAAGCATCTGACAGGAGTTTAATACTCACGATGTCATACGAGTAAGCTTTACTGATAGTTGAACGGAGAAGGCTAAGGTTGGCTCAAGGGGGAGCACTCTTGCAGCGCCTGACAGGGAGTTCGATACTAAGGAGGATTTGGTTGTCTACGAGGGTAGACGCTGTGAGGCTTACTTGAATAATTGTTTAGCGAATCCAATAAGCTGCTTCCGATAATGAGTCCGAAAAATTTTGGTGCAGTCGTTGTATTCGAAATTAAGCGTGCAAAAATAAATTGGATTTCCTGTGCCAGTGTACCCCAAATAGGTGCCATGTATCAGCGATGTGGTCGTTGTCGAATTGTCATATTGTCAGCACATGAGATCGATGGTACATATCGACGATGTAATCGTGCATGGGTGGAGTAAGAGAAAGATTCTTTATACTTGTCTGAGCTTACTATTTGCCATTTTAACCATGCAGGTGCATGAAAGAGCCTATGGAATCACCAATAATCGAAAAAATATATATTTTTTGGACGTGCTGATAAACTGGCATTAAATATAAAATACTATATTTAAAACTGCTAGTTCATGTAGTCGGCACTACTGTCATCTCGCTTGTCCTGTGAATTTATTTATTTTTTATTATTTATTTATTTATTTTATTTTTTTATTTTTTTATTTTTTTACGATAGTAGATTCCATTTAAAGTCCAACGATGTAACCCTAATATGGACGTAAACGAATGCCTTAAATATAAGGTATTCAAAAACCGGTAAGAGAACCGGAGAGCTCCTTTAAAATATGGCACGTATCGGATTTACCTGTTAAAGTACGATGGAATACCTTATATCTGCTAACGATGCATGTCTATTTGTGGATGGAGACTTTTTTGCCACCTACAGGCTCACATCATCCTTTGAGAGCACGGGCGAGCGTGAAGTGCAGTGCTGAGATGGGATAACGGAGCGGTTTGATAGCCGAATTATGGTAGGCCGACTAAAAATTATAATAAAAAAAAAAAGACGTGGATTGGAGATTGAACGTTATTAGGTGGATATGGGCCTAATATCGTCTTGGCTATTGACGATACATGATGCCATCACCGCAACCTAGGATGCATGGCATACCTATAAGCGGAGGTGATGTGTGATCAGACGCTGCTGCGGCAGCGGGGAGATACGGGAAAGGCTCCATGCAAGAGCAGACACTGCTGCGGCAGCGAGGAGGTATAGGAAAGGCTCCTGCGGGAGCAGACACAGCTGCGGTAGTAAGGAGGTACAGGAAAGGCTCCTGCGGGAGCAGACACTGCTGCGGCAGTGAGGAGGTATAGGAAAGGCTCCTGCGGGAGCAGACACTGCTGCGGTAGTAAGGAGGTACAGGAAAGGCTCCTGCTGGAGCAGACACTGCTGCGGCAGTGAGGAGGTATAGGAAAGGCTCCTGCGGGAGCAGACACTGCTGCGGCAGTGAGGAGGTACGTGCAAGGCTACTTGCTTCGGCTGCTGTAGATGTTGGCTGTGGGAAGAGAAAAAAAGGGTTAGTGACGTTTGATGGGGCAAGCTAAAAATGAATGGGTAGCCTACTGTGTCACCAGCTCAGCAATTGGTTGCCTGATTTGAAAATTCCTCAAGCCTTGTCCACATTATTATGTTCCTGTTGGAAAAGCATCTTTCCTATCATTTGGCCTCCGGGCTCTTTAGACGGTCTCCCGAGTGGATACGTTTGGAACGCTGTTTTCACGTTGTAGAATGGACTGTGGAAACAGAGGCTTTTGGAAACGATGAAGCATGTTTAGTCTTGTAAGACGTTGTACCGAAGGACATGATTACAGCAGTAACGTTAACCCCTTACCAGTCACCCCCCATTTTTGGCATGGAGACAGAAATTACATACCCGAGATAAAGATGTTTCTGCTCATGATTCTTTCTGACTAGATCCATGATCAACATTTGTCCATGAGCTAACACTTCGGCGTTTACCATTCGGGAATAGGAATCGTTTTCCTGACATAATTACTAAATAACTGTCACTAAAATGATGTTTTATCGAAATATTGGTCAAATATCAGAGTGATGTTTAACGTGCTGTTAAAGTGAAACGATAATAAACTGGGGCCGTTGGCGATGCTTGTAAGCAAATGGGTTACTAGCAGTTATGTGCTATTCGCTTTCAAGTGGTTTCTAAAGATATTTACTTGCCAGTTAAGTAGGTGTTTAATTAAAAAAATGGAGGCAGATCTAAACGCAAGATTACAATCGGTTGTTGAGGATTACTCGCCACCTGAATCACCGCAATTTAGTTTTCAGCAGGAGGAGGAGGAGGAAGATGAAGAACAGGAACACGAGGAGGATCATTTACGAAAATGCACCTCCTCGCCATCTCTCCTTTCACGCGCTGTCAATGCTCGCAAACACACAGGCAGCCTGTCTACTGTTAGTGTCAGTTGGAGGGGCATGGTTACGGATTAAGCAGACACCAAATTCCTCAAGCCTACGTCATCAGTGAAGGTCCTCCAATGCAGAGGGGAGGGGCATTTTCAGATTTTGATTAAAGATTATGAAGGCAAAAATTATTATTTTTATTTATTTATTTATTTATTTATTTATTTATTTATTTATTTGGTGTGGATTGGCTCGCATGGATGAATTGTTCAGCACAAAACGATCAATTTAGGCGAACAAAGTAAATAAAGTCAATTTTGATTTCATGTGGAATTTAAAAGGCGACAGTTATTTTACTCACACTTGCTATCCTGCGTCGAAACACTAGGGCAGATGCGTTTTAGATGAATTTTGAGTGATCACGCCGGTGAATGGTGAAATAGGTCCCTAAATGATTTGGTCCTACCAGAAAACTTGCATGAAAATTAAAATTTTAAATTAAATTAAGCATTTAGCAGAGACGCTTTTATCCAGAGACTTACAAGCTTTTTTTTTTTTTTCTTTTTTTTTTTTTCTTCATGGAACTTATGTCTGTATCATTTCCGTGAGGTTTAAACGTGCGCGGTAAGGCGAATGTAATGCCTTTGCTTCGTGGTTAAAAGTGGCATCATCATCCGATGGAACATTTGTATCTGTAGTCCAAATCTATGCGCAATCCACACTCCAGATCAGCAGGTGGCGGTAATGCACCTTTACGCTGGTTTACCAAAACACTAGCAGAAGAAGACGGAACTGCGTCATGACGTCGTTTAACAAACTTTATCCGCGAACCTGCTTTTAGATGCAACACTTTGGATGCCAACTGCCGAAGAAATCCGATGAAGAAAAAGAAGAACCTGTTTTTAGCTTCTTCGCCTGAAAATGTATTGGTTAACGTCGCGCGGTCTGCGCCGGTAGAGGAAGCAGCCTCAAACTGCCACCCGGCCGGAACGCCGGGGTGAAAGGCTGAGCCGAGGTGAGAACTGGGGCTCGGCCCAGGCTGGTTGGCTTCTTTCTGCTGCAATCCAGCGCTCGGGGAGAGCTCGGTCTCGGGCGGCACGATCGTTGTGTCGAGCGAGGCGAGCTCGGAGCTTGCACGGTCTATTGGCCGCGACGTGTGGCTTGGCGAGGAGAGCAGCTGTCCCGATGACGCTTAATGCTGCTCAACTGCCGTGTTTGGCTGGGTAGAAATGATCTCGGGTCCGGCAAAAGCAGCAGGTCTTATAAATCCCCTGTGAAGCTCTCTTCGTTGGTACGAAAATTGGGTCTGTGGTAAGGTGACGGACGAAGCGAACCAGCATGCTGATAAACCGTCAATGGATAGAGGGAAGTCAGCGATATTTATACTATGCGATTGATTACTTGATTATGGTCCACCTGTGTTGGTTAGGCTAAGTATCTGACGCGCTCCTCCCGAATCTTATTAATAAAATTTCATTTAAACCGAATATTAATTAGCGGGCATGGTTTGTTTGCGCTCCTGGTCTCCGTCTCACTCATAGCAAACTAACGGCTGGAGGGGTGTGTAAAGGAGGTTCTGCACATGCTGTCAAACTGATGTCATCAGAAAAACTATGCATTACAGAGTGGAAATGTTCAGATTTTGATAAAGATTACGAAGACAAACAATGATTAATTGTTACATCAAGATTAGCAATGTGTGCTAGTAAGTTTAAGTCAATTTCGATTTTATGCGGACTTTAAGCTACAATCTAGGCTTGTTTATTTCCAGCATCTACTGGTGTTGGTTCATTCTGTCTCATACCATCGACTTCAGTCTTACTTGGCTGTTGCGGCCTTCACATTACACTTTCAGACTTTCAGACAGCTGTGCCCCTCAGCCAACCCGGATCCTTCAATCTGCCCTCCGTTAGCAAACATAATACTAACTAAACGACCTGCTTACGTCAGCTAGAAATCACATTTCTAAAGGCGTCGCTCCCTCTACACTCAAAGCCTACACGTCTGCATGGTCCGCTTTCTAATGTTTTTCCTTCCAAATTTCTGTTTTACCTATTCTAATTTCGACTGTTTGCTCCTTTCTCGTCTTTAATTTTAAAAATCGCAATCTTAAAATTTCTCTATTCGCAGACTCCTTGCCGCCATCCAATTCTACGCTAAATTTTATAATCCTAATTTTCAAAGCCTTTTTCTGAATATTCCGTTCGATTACTACTTCCCAACAAAATAAAAGACAAACGTCTGCCTATTACCATGCCCATATTGCAAAATTGATTACTTCCGTCCGCTATGGCCTACTTTCTAAGTACCTCAATATTCTTCTCGAGGCAGTGTTTATCTGCCTTCTACGGGTTTATGCGTCCAGGGGAATTCACTTCAGAAACTAATTAATTTGATCCTGCTCGTGGCATTCCTTTCAGATCTACGATTCGGACCTAAATTCTTCACACTCTTCCTTAAGCACTCCAAACCGATGCGCAAGGTTCTGGTGCTGCTTTAACAATTTCAAAAATCAATAATTTCTGTCCCTTCTCAGCCATGGTGAAATTCCTTAAAATCCGGCCTAGAACTTCTAAAAACGCACTGCTCTTTACTCTACCTAACGGAGCACCCCTTTCCAAGGCCTGTTTTAGAACTCACTTAACCGCTGTTCTCAAGCTGCAGTCTATCCCCCTCTCTCTATACCAGCCATTATTCAGAATTGGGCCAGCTACTTCGGCAGCTGAACGAGGAATCTCTACGTCAGCTATTAAGATCATGGGCAGATGGTCTTCCTCAGTGTTCGAATCATACATCAGACCTGACCATTCTCGAAGCTCAGCAAGCTCTCCTGTTAGAAATCAGGTAAATTCATGCAATTACTGGTGGTGGTGTTACTAGCGGTTAAAAAAAAAAAAAAACACTATCTGTATGGTCTATTGAGGCCTGTCTGCGTCTGGCCTATCATGGCTATTTCTGTACGGTCTATCGAGGCCTGTCTGTGTCTGCCTATCATGGCTGTCTGCGTCCGGCCTATCGTGGCTATTCCTGTATGGTCTATCGAGGCCTGTCTGTGTCTGGCTATCATGGCTATTTCTGTACGGTCTATTGAGGCCTGTCCGTGTCTGCCTATCGTGGCTGTCTGTGTCTGGCCTATCGTGGCTATATCTGTATGGTCTATCGAGGCCTGTCCGTGTCTGGCTATCATGGCTATTTTTCTGTACGGTCTATCAAGGCCTGTCCGTGTCTGCCTATCGTGGCTATTTCTGTATGGTCTATCGAGGCCTGTCCGTGTCTGCCTATCGTGGCTGTATGCGTCTGGCCTATCGTGGCTATTTCTGTACGGTCTATCGAGGCCTGTCTGTGTCTGCCTATCGTGGCTGTCTGCGTCCGGCCTATCGTGGCTATTCCTGTATGGTCTATCGAGGCCTGTCCGTGTCTGGCTATCATGGCTATTTCTGTACGGTCTATTGAGGCCTGTCCGTGTCTGCCTATCGTGGCTGTCTCCGTCCGGCCTATCGTGGCTATTCCTGTATGGTCTATCCAGGCCTGTCCGTGTCTGGCTATCATGGCTATTTCTGTACGGTCTATTGAGGCCTGTCCATGTCTGCCTATCGTGGCTGTCTGCGTCTGGCCTATCGTGGCTATTTCTGTATGGTCTATCGAGGCCTGTCCGTGTCTGGCTATCATGGCTATTTTTCTGTATGGTCTATCAAGGCCTGTCCGTGTCTGCCTATCGCAGCTGTCTGCGTCTGGCCTATTGTGGCTATTTCTGTACGGTCTATCGAGGCCTGTCCGTGTCTGCCTATCGTGGCTGTCTGCGTCTGGCCTATCGTGGCTATTTCTGTATGGTCTATCGAGGCCTGTCCGCGTCTGCCTATCGTGGCTGTCTGCGTCTGGCCTATCGTGGCTATTTCTATACGGTCTATCGAGGCCTGTCCGTGTCTGCCTATCGTGGCTGTCTGCGTCTGGCCTATCGTGGCTATTTCTGTATGGTCTATCGAGGCCTGTCCGTGTCTGCCTATCGTGGCTGTCTGCGTCTGGCCTATCGTGGCTATTTCTGTACGGTCTATCGAGGCCTGTCCGTGTCTGCCTATCGTGGCTGTCTGCGTCTGGCCTATCGTGGCTATTTCTGTATGGTCTATCGAGGCCTGTCTATGTCTGGCCTATCGTGGCTATTTCTGTACGGTCTATCGAGGCCTGTCTGTGTCTGCCTATCGTGGCTATTTCTGTACGGTCTATCGAGGCCTGTCTGTGTCTGCCTATTGTGGCTATTTCTTTATGGTCTATCAAGGCCTGTACATGTCTGAAATAAAACTTATATATATATTAAAAAAAAAATTCATTTAAACATAGGCATATGAGGTTAATCTAACGTTATCATGCTTACTCTCAGGTCCGCTACCCTCGGATTACGAACCATGGACGGGGCCTTCCGCCAAAAAAATTTATAATTATGCTTGCTGAGTTGTTTTATCTCCTGAGTCTTTCTGGTAGAAATGAAAGCTTTAGCCTAAGTTCTGCCAGGAAGACTCAATTACTTCGTCACTAATTACCTTCCTCATTATCCAATCACGTCTTTATACTTTGGTATAAAAGATCGTACTTACACATGTTTGAGTTCACAGATGCCGACGTGATAACAACCTCCACCCTCCCCACCACCACCAGGATGGTCCTGTCCTTACCTTCCAGGGGGGTCGGCTGCGCCCCTGCCTTCGTCTTCAGGCAGGAAATGCAGGTCCGCTACCCTCGGATTACGAACCATGGACGGGGCCTTCCGCCAAAGAAATTTATAATTACGCTTGCTGAGTTGTCAATAAATGTATGCTTCGTATGTTTTATCTCCCGAGTCTTTCTGGTAGAATAGAAAGTTTTCAGGATTGCTGGTGAGACCCTGAATTTCCTCAGCTGTCGCAGATGGTACAGTCTTTGCCTGGCTTTATTAACCTGTGTTTGAATGTGAGTACTCCAAGTCAGGTCCTCGGAGATGTTTACACCAAGGTACTTGAAGCTGCTCACCCTCTCCACAGGGGTCCCGCTGATCATAAGAGGGACCCCTTCAAAAATTGAAGCAACACCTCCCCCTTTGCCTTTTAGAAGCGGCTCATGTTTAGAACAGTAATTTTGGGGGGTGGACTCATTTAAAATAATGTAATCATAAAGTTTTAGCCAGATTTCTGTTAAACAGAGCACATCTAAATTATGATCAGTGATCATATTATTTACAAATAGCTTAGCATAAGTGTCTTCTGGCTGGAGGCCTAAGCGCACCATGGAGGAAACATGTAAACAGAGAGTGTCTGCCCACTGACCAACCACCGAGAGGGGCGTGGTAGACCACTATGGCCGCCACGTAGACCTTCAGTGTGGAGTGGGTCAACCTTGTGGAGAGAAGGGCCTGCAGAAACTCTCTCCAGAACTCCCAGGAGTAGAGCAATCGGAGGAAAAATGTACAGATGAAGCCTCGGCCACATCTGTACCATGGCGTCCAGCCCCAGAAGAGCTGGATGAGTCAGAGGGAGCCAGAGGGGACAGTGTGATGTCTCTCGAGTCGCAAACAGATCCACCCGAGCCTGGCCAAAACTCTCCAACTCTGCTCCATTACCTTAGTGTGAGGCTGCCATTCCCCAGGATGCCCAGGAATGTGGACTGCTCTCAGCGAGAGGAGTTCGCCCTGGGACCACACAAGGATCTGGTACGCTAGTTTGTATAAGGGAGTGAGCACAGAGCTCTCTGGTGGTTGATGTAAGAGACCATTGCTGTCTTGTAGGTGCGCACCAACACATGGTGACCTCTTAGGTCTGGGAGAAAGTAATGTAGTGCTCGAAGCACGGCCAGCATCTTTGGGCAGATGATATACCATGTCAGATGGCGGCCACTCCACAGACCGTTGGCAGGGTGGCCACTCATGACGGCACCCCAGCCGGTGAGGGATGCATCCGCCGCTAGCATTACGCGGCAACAAGGAGCTCCCGGCACCGGGCCCTGAGACAAGAACAAGGCTTCCTCCACATTTCCAAGGCACGTAAGCACCGCCGCATGATCTTTAGCATGCAGAGCAGGTTTCCCCTCGGGGAGAACCCCTTGGTCTTGAGCCACCACTGTAGGGGTCTCATGTACAGCAGGCCAATAGTATTCACATTGGACGCAGCTGCCATCAGACCCAGCTATCTCCGAGACTGCTTGACAGTGAGTGACCAGCCTTCTCTCACTCTCAAGACTGCAGTGAGGATCGACTCGATCCGAGCAGGTGACATGCGTGCCTGCATCTTGGTTGGATCCCACACCATGCCCAGATAAGTGGTTCTCTGTACTGGAGAAAGCACACTTTTCTTGACGTTTAGTCTTAACCCCAGCTCTTTCATGTGAGAGAGAATGACACCTTGATGCCGAACCGCCATCCGCTCTGATCGAACTAATATCAACCAATCTACTAATGGCCACCTCAATGGCCTCAGTCCTCAGAGAGTGTCTACTTCTGTTCCATTACCAGAGCCTGCTCGGGGCCCACCAGAACTGGATTCTGTTGCCTCTCACTACAGCGTGCAGGACCCACTGAGACAAATTTGGCAGTAGTTTTCACACTGCCAAATAGTCTACTAAGGGAATCAGCCTCTCAGACTAATCTCTGGTGAGTTAGTACGAGAAAAGCACAATCAGCCACCCGAGAGCTGACTGCGCGAGGTCCACTCCTCATTAAAGCTGCTCATTATAATATCAGGCATAATATGCTTGTAAAACTGATGCTTGTGCAACTGGCGAGCTCATCGATGCCTTCTAGGGCTGTCACTTTTGAGAAAAATCTAATTCGAACGGATATCGAATATCAAGCAATGTATTCGAATATATTCGAATATCTACGTAAACCCCCCCCACCCCCACCCCGCGCATAAAAAAAAACACCATAGCCTAATGTAGATTCAATCACAAATGTATTAAAAGTTAGTCATAAACAGGACTATCTGGATTATTATTATTTTTACTTAATGTTTGAAATAGCATGTTATCAACTTAGAATATCAACTTATATGAAGTGCCACTATGCATATCCCACAACATAAGGCTAAATAAAAAAATAACAGGCACAAACAATAACATGACAACTTAAACCGCAGCAGGAGTAAGGCATATAGCCTAGCCTAATTCATTTCTTAATATTGTTTGCAAGAAACACCAGTCTATCAACTTGATCTGGATTAAGTGCGGCTCTCTTTTTATTTACCATGTTCCCCGCAGTGGAGAACACACGTTCGGAGCGCATAGACAGAGCCCGTCTACGGATTAGACATTCTCTGGCACAGACGTGCCTGGCTAGGCTACTAGCTTTTATTCGCGTGATTTGGTCATGGGCCTACGCTACAATACATCTAGAGTGCCCTCCACTGGACAAGATGGCAAAGAATAAAATAAAAAACAAACGGTCTAATCACAGACTTTAAAAAAAGCGCTACACATGTGTTTTAAAAACTGGATATTTTATTTATAGCTCGATTACGGATATTTCACGTCATGTTCGAATGCATATTCAAATATCGAATAAAAAGTAACAGCCCTAATGCCTTCCACATCAATCTTCTCAGAGAAAAACAGGCAGAGCGTTGTGCCCTCTCCACCTGGGGGAAAGTACCGCAATAGCGGTCTTCTGAACCCCCGAGAGCGGGCGCCGGCTCTGGTGGTTAAGGTAGAAGATAGGGACTTGCCAATCTACATTCCCTCCAGCAGATCCGAAAGCAAAACCCGCGAGCACAACCACCACTCCGCCTCGGCGAAAGTGGGGCTGGCACCGCTAGAAACACCAGTGAAGGCTCCCTCCTCAAAGAGAGCCTTCTGAGAGTGAATCAAAACGCTCGCATCGCAGCCGCCAACCCCCTCGAGAGCTGATACTGCGCGCTTCACTCTCAAGCAGATAACTCACAAACTGCGTGTGTCCCTACCCCATTTTTTTTTTTGCTGGCAGGGAAAACACACAGCCTGAAAGCTGCCTGCTCTCACCCAAGACTTCTCTTGATTGAAGATTTGACATAATGGAGCTTATCAGTGGACAAACGACACTAATTAATACTCACAAACAGATAGCGAATGACAACACACAGAGCACTTAGAGTGCTGAAGACAGAAGGCTAAATGTCGGCTTTGCCGCTTGTGCTTTTAAGCTTCCTGGTCTCTGACGTCACCTGCCTATGACGTCTCGCCCATCCATTGGACTGATTACACATGTGTAATAAATTTTTTTTTTATTTATACATGTGTAAACACTCCTTTCTAGACAGACTAATGTTAGCGTAGATGCCATTCTTCTAATGATGAAGCAAGTACATTAGGTGTTATGGGAAGTGTTCCCAGTTCCAGTTTACCTAATTAATGCAGCCTAAAAATCCTTTAATGGATTTGGACATTTGGACATAGAAGCCATTAGATGGGTATTTAATCTAGATTTAAACTGCAATAGTGTGTCTGCCTCCCGAACAATGTTAGGTAGGTTACTCCAGAGTTTAGGCGATAAATAGGAAAAGGATCTGCCGCCCGCAGTTGATTTTGATATTCTAGGTATTATCAAATTGCCTGAATTTTGAGAACACAATGTTAGTAGGACTATAATGTAACAAGAGCTTGTCCAAATACTGAGGTGCTAAACCTTTCAGGGCTTTATAAGTAATAAGCAAGATTTTAAATTCTATATGATGTTTGATAGGTAGCCAGTGGAGTGTTAAAGAAACAGATCACCAGTAAAGACCTTGTCTCCTAGATGGCCAACGTGTACAATGTACAATGTACAATGTACACCATGTACAAGTCAACAGTCAAGTCAAGTCAAGTCAAGTCACCTTTATTTATATAGCGCTTTAAACAAAATACATTGCGTCAAAGCAACTAAACAACATTCATTAGGAAAACAGTGTGTCAATAATGCAAAATGATAGTTAAAGGCAGTTCATCATTGAATTCAGTGATGTCATCTCTGTTCAGTTAAATAGTGTCTGTGCATTTATTTGCAATCAAGTCAACGATATCGCTGTAGATGAAGTGACCCCAACTAAGCAAGCCAGAGGCGACAGCAGCAAAGAACCGAAACTCCATCAGTGACATAATGGAGAAAAAAACCTTAGGAGAAACCAGGCTCAGTTCGGGGGCCAGTTCTCCTCTGACCAGACGAAACCAGTAGTTCAATTCCAGGCTGCAGCAAAGTCAGATTGTGCAGAAGAATCATCTGTTTCCTGTGGTCTTATCCTGGTGGTCCTCTGGGACAAGGTCTTTACAGGGGATCTGTATCTGGGGCTCTAGTTGTCCTGGTCTCCGCTGTCTTTCAGGCCAGTAGAGGTCCTTTCTAGGTGCTGATCCACCATCTGGTCTGGATATGTACTGGATCCGGGTGACTGCAGTGACCCTCTGATCTGGATACAGACTGGATCTGGTGGCTACGGTGACCTCGGAATAAGAGAGAAACAGACAAATATTAACCAGATGAGTCCTCTGCACAATGTGACTTTGCTGCAGCCTGGAATTGAACTGCTAGTTTCGTCTGGTCAGATTTGAACTGGCCCCCCGACTGAGCTTGGTTTCTCCCAAGGTTTTTTCTTCATTCTGTCAACAATGGAGTTATGGTTCCTTGCCACTGTTGCATTGTTTAGTTGGGGACACTTAATATTTAGCGATATCATCAAATTGATTGCACAGATACTATTTAAACTGAACTGAGCTGGATGATGACATCACTGAATTCAATGATGAAATGCCTTTAAGTGAAATTTTGTGTTTAATATCATTACTGTCATTTTGCAATATTGACACAATCTGTATTGTTAAAAGCACTATATAAATAAAGGTGTCTTGACTTGGATTGACTTGACTTATGAACTAAAGCAGATTCTAGGGTTAACTTGATAGCTTTAGCAACATAAGCCTTACAGACAGCCAAGAAGCTCTTTTGCCAAACAAAATATGATGGATGATGCTTACTTTGTGTGCAAATGTCCAGACTCCAGACAAAGCGTTGGTATAGATCCCTCTTTTAGAAGCAATCTTTACACCACTCCAGAGCCAAACTGACCCTTGTTTGTGAGGCAGTCCAGCGTAAAATATTAGCACAAACCTGTAGGACATTTCTGTCTTTTGTTCTGAGACATTTATTTCGAAAATGAAATGTATCCACCTTGTCCTCAGCGCTCTATGGAGACTCTTATGTTCATTGGTGCATCCCAACACACAACACTTTTAATTGCTCTTTGGTGCTGACATTTACATCCAGCAGCTACAGCAAGAAAACATAAATGGCGCCAGGTAAGATGTCATAGTCTGGAACTGCTCTTGTGGAGAGACTGTTTATGATTTTGGGGATTTTAAAACAACGAGTAAGTGGATTTTTACCTTTTTTATCAAGGCTGGTTGTTTTCACACACTGCGGCCACAAAACTGTGTTCAATCACCTTAAAAAAGTGATTTTTGCATTCTATGACACAATTAAATCCTTTCACCCCCCATTCCTTCTACTCAGTATGCTCAAAAGGATCAAATCAAAATGCCAATGCAAGTGAACTAACAGTCATATCTGGTATCATTTGAAATGTCTCAGTGTAACTGGTACAATGGTCTCAATCTTATAAATGTAGACTAAAAGATAATACAGATCCTAAGAGTTTTGCTTACTGTAATGGGAGTGCCCT